>NC_053040.3:462432779-463057779 GCF_002575655.3 Aegilops tauschii subsp. strangulata
TGGTACATATTTCCAACATCATACCTCCTTTATATCCAATAGTAATTTATCTCTTCATCCTCGGGGGATATCCCACATACCGAGATAAAACTTATACTTATGAAGTCCATACTCCACTTCGTGGGACATCATTATCCTTTCCAGGGTCAAGCGTCCTTACTGGGGAATATTGGTCATCTCTGCATGGCACTTCTTCAACTGGGAAAGGTGAAACACATCATGAACTCATGACAGTCCTTCGGGTGACTCCAACTTGTTGGCCACTTCTCCCATACGCTCCAAAACTCGGTATGGTCCTACAAATCTCGGGGCTAACTTTCCCTTAACTCCAAATAGTTTAACTCCTCGCAGAGGGGACACACGAAGACATGCTCTGTCTCCAATTTCATAGACTACCTCCTTTACATCCAATAATACTCCATACCCTCATATTCTTGGGGTATCCAACATATCGAGATAAAACTCATACTTATTTTGTTCGAAATCCACTTCGTGGAATATCATTACCTTTTTCCAAGGGTCAAGTTTCCTCACAGGGTACTACCACCCTCAAAATGCACAATCTTCCATAGACCATATTTCTCATATCCTCGAAAATGGTCAAAATCTTTCTTCATAGAGTAACAACTCATAAAATCCAAATCAATACCAATGATGCTAACTTTATTGATTCTCAAATTATTACAATCTCCTGCATTCCATTACATGCCTCAATCCGGCACCTCACTAATAAAAGAAATGTCCACACTACTACTACTATACTTCTCGTTGCACTCAACTATTTGTCTCAAGTCTCCGTCTCCTTGGGGCTTTCTCTGGCAAAGTGCCCTGCTTCATCACCACGGAAACATATTACTTCTGACATATCTCGGGGTTTCCTTGTGATTATATAGCCTCCTGGGGTCCTCATCTTCCCTTTTGAGCAATCATTGAAGTAGTGTCCTGAATTTTTGCACCTGAAACATGTGATATGACTCAGGTCTTTTTTGTAGAAATTGGGTTGTTCCTGGGATCCAATCTACTTTTCTTCCTGAACTTTTCCGTTCCAATCAGGGCTTCTATTTCCTGTGGGTCATACTCTACTTCCTCTGTCGGGAATTCTACTAAATCCCCATTCAGACAATTTTGGGAGATGTGTCCTTCTTCTCCACATGAATAGCATGACTTGGTGCAGGGTTTAATTGGTTCTTCTTTGGGTGTGTCCTCCACCTCTTCCTTCATCACAGATTCCTCTAAAACTTCCATGAGGGCTCTTTTCATTGCTTCTTTCTTCTGCTGGACGGTCCTTTGTACCATGGGATAGATGTGACACTGAGCAGGGTAGTGGGTAGTCCCTTCACACAAGAAACAAGTGATCTGCCTAGTTGGGCATTCTTCAACTGGGTGACTTCCTTCACAATTTGGGCATTCATCCTTGTGTTCCTTATGGTTGTGTCCTATTCCTCCACAAGGCTTGTATGCACAAGGTTTCTTCATATCCTTTCCATAAGGCTTCAATTTCTGGGACACAAGACGAGATCTTTGTAGGGTCCACTTAAATTATTTCCAAGTGGTTACTCCTTGCCATCCATTGATGGTTTGGTACATCCTCCACCAAGTAGCAGCACCTCTTTCAAAACATTGAAGAGCATGCCGGGTCATATCCTTTCCGACTATAGGGTTATTCTTCATGTGATCCTCCATGTTCTGAATCCATCGGTCCGTCTCCAATTGACTCATTGGTCCAGAAAATACAAGCTCATCTCCATTCATCCTCTATTGGGTCCAAGGGTTTGGGGTGAGATAAGAGAGGTCGAGAGGGATGCACACAATACAAACAAAAGTTTTGAAAAGACAGATTTTTATTGTGGCTGTCGGAAAAACAACAAACAAATGACAGCTCACAAACATCGCATCTAACGTAGGCATATAACAGGGGTTGGGTCTTCTAAAGGTCAATAAGTCTTCAACGTCGCCAAACTCTTCAAGTCTTGTTCATGTCTCTGATGGCTTCTTCCAATCATGCTTGTCCTTCTCAAGTTCTTTTGCCAAATCATCTCTGTTGACGCGAAGTCTCTCATGACGTCCTTTAATATTTCTGGAGTTGCGTTCCAAACTTCTGGCTTTCAACATCCTTGACATGAACCATGTTCCTACTGTCCTTCAGTTCCTGACGAGTCTCCGTTATCTCGAGGTTTTGCTTTCCCAGCTTGGCTACTTTTAGTTTCTGGGTTCTGAGTTCTTCACAAAACACTTCTTTGTCAAATACAGCTTCCTGCAGGTCCATCCTAAACTTCTTGATGTAATACTCCGGATCCTGGTGATACACCGGCTAAGGTTAAAACTTCATCTTGCTGATAGGTGCTCCATCAGCCTTCTACCATCCAATCCTTCCATGCATATGCATGCTTAACTCAGCACGGTGACAAAGCATAAGCGGGTGATAACATCATGGATAGCTGTGTTTCTGCTCTTGTCATTTCCATGAGCTATCTCTCCATAGTTGATATCTCCTGCCTTAGGGTTTTCCTTGACAGAACTTTGAGTTTTTAACTCTCCATGCTCCTGTCTTTCTCCGATACGACTTGATCTCGGGTATTGACATCTTCCATAGTCTGCCAAGTTCCATAAGGGTAGCCTTCCTAGGTCATAAAAATCTGGGAATTCTTCAGATTCTCCAATTCTCCTAGTCTTCAGAGTCTTCAACAGTTGTAGTTCCAATTATAACAATTGCTTGGTAAAACACTCTTCATTCCGAATGGTCTTGGTTGTCCGATATCTTGTCCTTCTTGGAGTGGTCTTATCCGTCGAATCTTCGAGTGGTCAAAAGGGGAAAGGGGTATGGTCTCACTAAAAGGGAATATTTGAACTAACTCAGAAGAGAAGAGAGGTAAAAGGTCTTTTGAAAAGGAAAGTTTTTGAGAAAATCCTTCCTATGGGCTTGCCAGTTTCTAGGGTCACGTCCTACAGTCAACATGTGCTTTGATACCATCTTGTAGCGACCCGACCCAAATGGATAAAGTCTCTGTGCTTAAGTGTCATCCCTGGATCGGTATGCTGACACACACAGTACTCGAGGATTTATAACAGAGGTAAATCACATGTATAAAATAACGTAAATACTATTACCTCAATCCAAAATAGCAGAAGTAACAAGGTTGTGGATTCCCATCAACACCAACGGCAAAGTTGAGTGTAGAAAATCGTAACCCTAACGTATCACTTACTCGTCGTAAGAATCCTGCAACATGAAACGTTGCAGCCCGAAAACGGGTCAGCACATGGAATATGCTGGCAATGTAACACATAGTGAATAATGAACAAAGTAATGCTATACTACATGCACATATGGCTGGTGGAAAGCTCTATGGTTACTGTTTTTGCGAAAAGCCAATTTTTCCCTACTTCAAAGGAATAAATTTTATTTAACTATCATGGTGGTTGTGAAACATTGAGATGGTTGGCAGCATCTCAATCCCAATTAAGTATCATCATTAAGCCAACAACATTAATTAAAGTAACATGATGAGATCAACGGGATAATCCAAGAACTAGATACTCAAGATGTCCATAACCGGGGACACGGCTAACCATGATTAGTTTGTACACTCTGCAGAGGTTTGTGCACATTTCCCCACAAGACTCGATCGCCTCCGCTTGATTCTCGCACTACATGATGTTTGAGAAACGAATGACCGAGACACAGTCTTTCAGAAACAATCACTCTCTACTCTGGGTGGACCGGTACACCTACTTTCCCCTACATCTGCTAGTCCACCTCTTCAAGAGATCCCGTAACCTACTCAGCTATGCTAGAGCCCATAATAGCTTCTGGCTGCACACGGAAGTTTCTAGCATGAATAATCTTATGATCCCTTTGAGCCTGGGTGGCGGACCTTATACATACAGGCAACACTGGGTTCTCCAGGTGCCTCAATCCACCCAGATGTGAGTTTTAGTTGCCACCTTAGGTAAACCATTAATAAACATCTCACATCTGTCATGAATATCACTCAAACCCAAATCCACGTCTACGAGCATAGCATGGCAATATAATAGCAACGTAGAAGTAACTCCCAAGGGTTTGATAAATAAAACAGGTAATAGGTACTACCTCAACTACTTCCCAATACCCACAGTTTAATTAGATCCTAATCATGCAAGTGTTTGAGGAAAACAGATCTAATGCAATAAAACTGGGTATGGAAGGTATATGATCAAAGTGTTACTTGCCTGCAATGATGATGAAGATGATTCGCACTCAAAACTCTTGATAGATCTACTCGTCACACTCCGGTCAATCTATCGCAAGCAAGCAATAGTAACCACACATAAGCAATCACTCAAAAGATCGGGAAGAACGAAGAAGACGGTTCGGAAAACATCAAAACAAAGCAAATAACTCTTGCAGCATAAAACAATTTCTAACAGTACCAAAATTATGTGAATTTGGCCTTATCAGAAAGTTTAAGTCAAGAGCTTCGATTTGCAAAAAGAATCAACTCAAACGGAGTTACGGAACTCAAGTTATGAACAAAAGAAGTTCAAATACAAATCTGTTTGAAATCAAATTTTAAAACTTTCAAAAACATGTTTAAGTTGTTTAACTGGATAGAGGGGATCGTAACGAAAAAGTGGGCGTTGGTTTCGTTGGATTTGGACAAACGAGTAAAAAAGATGTGGTTGTTTGAAAAGCAGGGACTAATTGATAGGAAAACTTATTACAAATAGGTCCCTGGTGTAAAATAAACAGAAAAAGAAAAATTTAAATAGCGAACGTTCGTTAACTAGGATCTAAACTGCGGACGTTCGTTGTTTAATAAAACCCTAAAAAAACAGATCTAGTCTAGTTTTTTTTTTGAAAAAACCGAACAAAAGAAAAACCGAGAAAACCGGGCGGCGGTTTACCGGTTCGCGGCGGTTCGGGCTGATCGGCCGGCGGGTCGGGTCCGGCGAGGTCGGGGCAGTGCCGTGCTCTGGCGACGGCGGTCGGCGACGGCGGCGCGCGGGCAAGGCGAGGGCGGCGACGTGGCTCCGGCGCGGCGGCTCGAGCGCGGGGCAAGGCACGGGCGGCGGCGCAGGCGAGCGGTGGTGGCGCGGCGGCGATGAGATGCGGGAGAGGCGGCGGCGGGGCAGAGAGAGAGAGGGGGCCCGGGGCGGCGCTATTTAAGGGGCGAGAGGGGCGGCGCGGTGGCGTGCGGGAGGGGGCAGAGGAGAGGCGGCGGAGGGAGTCCGGCCGGCCTACGGCGGCGGTGATGCCGTGCGGGTGCGGGAGACCGAGCGGAGCTCGGGGGTGAGCTACGCGGGCTGGCTGGGCCGCGGCCTGGCTGGGTGCTGGGCCGGCCCAGTTCGGCGGAGGGGTTTTTTTTTCTAAACAGAGAAAGAAATAATAAAAACAAAAGAAAATGAAAATATTATATAGGCATATAATATATCAAAATTTTCAGAAAAAGATTTCCTACAACATGAGCATTTTTGTAGAGTCAAATAAAATCCAGAAAAAAATTTAATAAATCAAACAGTGCTGCTGCCTTAATAAAATCCAATAAAAATCATTTTAAAAATACCAAAATGATTTCAAATTTATTTTTCTCCAATTTTCTGATGTAGGGAATCATGTTACCCTATTTTCTGTATATTTTATTTTTGGAGAAAAATAATTTGAATAAAACTCAAATAACCCCAATATTGAAAAATAATTTCAATGGGACTTTGATTTTAATCCTTTGAAACTCCCAACTCATATTTCATATGTTTTGAAGAAGTCATTTTATCTTCTCTCGTGAAAATCATTGAGTTGCATAAAGTTTCAGAAATGGGAAATATTTTCAAATGAAATTCAAATATTTTCAACACCCCTTGTCATTTGAATAAATGGAAGAAGTCATGTCATCTTCTCTCCAGGGTTTTGTGGTGAAAAGAATTTGAATTCATGGAGATCATAAAAGCAAATTGAAAGTTTGGGAAAGTCCTTTTATTCCCTCTCATTTAACTTTCAAAAGATTTCGAATTCCACTCACTTTCAGTCAAACAATCAATCCAATCTATCTGTTTATTATAACATTCCAAAATTTAGAATTTTGGGATGTTACATTTACTGCATTAGGACAACAACGATTCAACTGTTACATGCTTAGTTGAACCCCTTTCCTCTGCATGACCTGTCATTGCCACAGTAAATAGATGAAACCCACTAGCATGAGTAGGAGTTGTTCGAGCCCTGTTGTGCCTACTCATTCATGCTTGTTTGTCATGCCTGCTACTGCTTAGAGTTGAGTCAGGTCTGATTCATCGGAGGTGTGTGAACATGTCCTACTGTTGAGAGATAAGTGTGTGAACACGATTTGGTAAAGGTAGCGGTGAGAGGCCATGTAGGAGTACATGGTGGGTTGTCTCATTGAGGCCGTCCTCAGGAACTGAGTTCTGTGTTTGTGATCCATGAATAGCTACTACCACACATTGGGATCCTTAATTGACTCTCTCGGCTTCTTAACCACCCTTGTCCCCTGTCCACGAGTTGCAAGTAGTTTCTGGTGTTTGTAGTATGCTGGAGGCCGTGCGCAGCGCTGACCCGAGGGGTGGGCTGTGATGCGGTAGGCACGTGGCCGGGTATGCCGGGCGCCCGTTTGGTGTCACGGAACCCTGTACACATCGTTCGGGGCCGTATGTGGAAACCTCGGCCGGACTCCCTGCGGATGGAACCTGAATAGGTGATAAACCTGGACTAGAGACTTGAGTGTTTAGGTAGGCCGTGGCCGACACCCTCGTTGGGCTTCCGCTTGAAGGTTGCCGAGTACATGTCGTGTAAACAGTGGTAAGTGGTGAGAGCGTGTGTGAAGTACACCCCTGCAGGGTTAACATCATCTATTCGAATAGCCGTGTCCGCGGTAAAGGACTTCTGGGTTGCCTATAACAGTTCATAGACAAGTGAAAGTGGATACTCTAAAATGCGCAAGATAAGCGTGAGTGCTATGGATGGCGTTCTCGTAGGGAGACGGGAGCGGATCCATAGTGGTGTATTGATATGGTGAATATGTGGACTCGTGTGCGCCACCTCAAAAGAGTTACTTGCAGTCGTAGTTTAGGATCGCCACCGAGTCAAAGCTGGCTTGCTGCAGTTAAACTCCACCACCCCTTTGTTGTTACCGATGCATATGTAGCTAGTTCTGATGTAAGTCTTGCTGGGTACATTTGTACTCACGTTTGCCTATTTTATGTTTTTGCAGAGAGACTTCAGTCTCGCTAGTAGTTCCGTGTGGACTTCGAAGTTTAGCTTGATACCTCAGCTACGATCCTGTGCCCTCGGCAGGATCTGGTAGATAGTCAGGCTTCTCAGCCTTTTTCATTTGTAGATGTCTGTACTCAGACATGTTAAGTTTCCGCATGTGCTTTGACTTGTATTCTCTGAATGTTGGGGTCATGAGACCCATTGAAAGAACATGTGGTGCCCCCATGTTTGGTTTTGGTAATTGACGACAATCTCTATGGACTAATGGTTGCCTTGAGTTATATTTGAAGGTTTTGTCCATAGAGTTTTCTTGGAGTACATGTGTTGGTTTCAAGGAGAGTTTGTGTTGACCAAGGTGTTATTAAGGAATTATCCAAAGATTGGTCATGTGAGAGTTGAGCTTATTGCAAGCATGTCTTGAAGAAGAAGATTGTGTGATCATTCATGTTTACCTTCAAGACATCATCCAAATGAAGAGAGTTGGAAAGATTCTAGGTTGATCAAGACTAAGTCAAGAGTGAATCAAGTTGATCAACTCACAAAGCGTAGAAGATGTACCGAGAGGGATCAAGTGATCCCATGGTATGGTAAGCATTGTCCATTGTGCTTTGTGTACTAACCCATGGTCTATGTCAGAGTTCTATGTGGGGTTAGGTACGTGTTCATGGGCTTGCGTCAAGAGGAAGATATCACTCAACCCATGGAGAGGATGACATCAAGTGGTGATCGTCATCAAGATTGCCGTGTGCAAGTTCAAGTGGAGCATCACGAAGAGATCAAGTGCTTGAAGCTTGCCATCCATTGTGGTGACAATGGACTTGTGAAGATGTGCTGAAGAGTGGCTCACCCATAGTGGACTATGGGGGAGTAATCATCTAGTCTTCATCGAGCCAACACAATCAAGAAAGGTGGTCCAACTTGAGGGTGTCAAGATCGTCATCATCTAGCTCAAGTGGACCATGTGCAAGGCAAAGGTTTGCCCTTGATAGGTTTTCTATTTTACCGGTCTCATGGTGGTAGTTGGGAGACCGGGTTATAGGATCGATAGCCGTACTATCAAGGGGGGCTCTCAAGTGAGTAGCATGATCGTATCGTTCATCGAGAGCTCAAACCATTGCATCCTTGCATCATGTTTCTTGGTTTCTTCTTTGGTTCTCTTTATGAGTCTTAGATCTTATGGTCATCTTGATGACAAGCTTGAGTTCATCAAAAACGGAGTTTGCATGCGTGTTCTATGATGTTTTCGATGTTGGAGGTTTTACCGGTCTTATCCGAGGAAGGGTTCTCACCATTTTCTTTTGGGCCTTTTCTCATTTTCTTCTTATTGGTATTTCTATCAATATTGTGTTAGCCCTTGTCGCTAGCTTTCCAACAAACTTGGTTTCGTCGAATTCGGAGTCCGTTTGCAGAAGTTGTGTCAGTTTTGGTGTCCTTTAAAGGGGCTGCTGCGGATGTAATTTTTTAGTACCGCTCTTGGGAGCGGTACTACCACTTGGAGCGGTACTACCGCAGCCCCTAAGCGGTAGTACCGCTCCAGAGCTGTACTACCGCGGCTCCTGAGCGGTAGTACCGCTCCGGACCAAAATCTCGTGTTTTGCTCAGCTGTAACATCTAGTGAGCCTCGTGTGGATACTAGCACTACCTTTATTCAAAATGCTATATTGCCTTGTGCTAGTCCTCGCGATTCATCCATGCATAACATTGGTACATCTTGTGATGAATTTCTTTCCTTGCCTTGTTGCTCTAAAGATGAAGCTTATACTTCCTCTAGTGCTTGTGTTGAGACTAACCATGTAGAGGAAATCAAAGAGCTCAAGGCCCAAGTCACTTCTTTGAAGAAAGATTTGGAAAAGTGTCATGAAGGGAATGCCACACTCAACAATATCTTGAGTGTACAAAAATCCCCCAATGACAAAGGTGGACTTGGATTCAACTCCAATAACAAGAAGAATTCCAAGAGCAACAACAAGAAGGGCCAAAAACAAGTCAAGAGTTCGGCCAAGATTATTTGCTTCAAGTGCAAAATTGAAGGGCACCATGTTAGATCTTGCCCATTGAAGAAGAAGGCCAATAGTGACAAGCAACAAGGCAAGCGGCTACAAGTGCATTGTCATGCTCAACCTCAAGTTGAAGAAAGGCCTCTTCCCAAGAAGACTCAAGCTAATGCTTCTCAAGTTGATAAATCAAGTGAGAAGAAAGTGAAGAGTAGACGTAGCTACCTATGTCGTGAGAAAGGTCACCTCGCTTCTTCATGCACTAGTGGTAACTTATCCAACCCAATTATTATTGATGATGTGTATTCTCTTGGGAAGGATAAGGTTGGCAATGTGGTTGCCAAGTTTGTTGGTACTCAAAGTGGTTTGAACCAAAGAACCATTTGGGTAGCCAAGCCTATTGTGACTAACCTCTTAGGACCCAACTTGGTTGGGGACCAACTAGCTCAAACTTGATCAATAGGTGTTGTTGGAGGGCATTGGAGACTTGGCTACTTTATGAAGAATTAAGGGGACTTCATCATTCTAATTGTCTCAAGCCAAGTCATTCGGACTATCAAGTTTCTATCTTATATCCAATGTTCCTCCTTGCGGTAACTCATGCTTAAAGTGTTTCCATTGATAGCTACTTACCCCTTTGCATGTTTGGTTTCGTTCCTTGCATGTGTTTGTATATGTTGTGCTTCCAACTTGATTATCTTGAGCAATCAAGTATGTGTGTGTTGGTTTGCACATCATGTACGTGTGTGTCATGCGTTGAGCCTTTTTGCATCTTGTTTATTTCTTAGTTGGCTCTTGTGAGAGATTAATGGAATATCCCATTATGGGGGAGTGATGTGCTTTGTGCACCTCACAATCCTATATATGTGTGTACATGAGTAATACCATCTAGTATTGATATTTCAAGATTATCCAGTCGCTATGTGGATGTCTTCTCATGAGAAATTCAAATTCTAAATTGTCCATTAATTATCTCTTGTTGGATCGTTATTTTGCCTCTTGTTTATCTTTAATTGGTATCGCATTATGGGGGAGTAATATGCTATGTGTATATTATGAGCCTAGAAAATATGTACATTTGAGATATTGTCACCTAGAATTGATATTGTAAATTATCTTGTTCCTAGGTGGCATGTTAGCTCTACAAGTTGCAATTTGCTTTTTGTTTGGTGTGAAGATGATGTCGGATATCCTTGCTATCTACCACCGGGAATTATTTCCAAATACTTCTTGTCTTTTGACAATTGGTACTCACTTATGTGTGGTAGAAATTATTGATCATCTTTACATTGGCCTTTGCTTTTATTTGCTTTTTCTCTTGCCTAGGAATGTATCAACTCCCTTTGTCTTCCATACCACTTGTGGATCTTGTTAATTTCTTGATCTTGTCTAGTGTTTTCTAGATATAGTGAAAGTGGTGATCCCACCTTGTGCATTTTGTATTCAAATGCAAATTCTCTATAATGCACTAGTCTTGGGGGAGCTATCCTATTTTCTATAAAACACTCATCTTGCGATCCTTATCAAGTGTGTGTTGGTGGACGGCAAGCCGTTTCTTTTTGGCACTTGTGCCATCATGAAACTTTGTAGAGAGCTTGGTTTGTTTGGAACCATCCTCTCTTTTGGGAGTTTGATATCATTGTGTGGGTTCCAATGGATATCTCATTCCTTGATGTATCTTTTAATGATATCTTCCAAGTGATGATTTCTCCATTTGGTATTCTTTTCACTTGGTATTTCCTTGTATTTTGGTATCGGTTCTTGAAAGTCTTGAGCATGCATATTAACTTCATGTAGTTTCCTTGGAATTCTTTCTCTCTTTGACCCAATATATAGGGAAAACTCCACCAAGTCTCAAATTGGATGAGATGTGCATGAATTTCATTTCCATATCTATATGCACATAATTATGTGGAGTTTGTCCTATGTATTGTTGGTGTTTCTAACTCTTTGGTCCCAATGAGTTTGAGTACCATTTTGTCTGTGTTGTTGTTCTAGGATCAATTGGAGATGCATTGGATGCTCGGCTCACTCACAAGGAAGGTGTTGTCACCATGTGCTTTTTGGAGTCAAGCTAGGATGATCAATGAACTACTCTATACCTTCAATTGGTATCTACTACATCCTTCCAATGTTAACTCGGTAACAAGTATCTTCATATACTTCATGCACACATTTCTTGCATCAACCTTGTGTAGGTTGTATCATGGCATGTTATTCATTCTCTCTTGTGATACTTGTTTCCTTTCTCAAAGCATCCCAACAATGATCTCTTGTTGCTAGTTGTGATGTCTTTGATGGTTGTGTAGTAGGAATTCATTTGTATACAATAAGACCACATCTAGCCATGTGCTATGCTTCCAAGCAAATATCTTATTGGTATATGTATGACGTCCTTTTGGATATCCTGTTCCTTCTTGTTGTAACTATTTCGGGTGTACATCCTTCTTCGTAGATATATATCATCATGATTTCGTCTACCTAGAACCTTATACACTTGAGAGAAGTTGCATATCTAGTTGATATCCTTTCTTTCACGTCCACCTTGTCTGTCTTATGTTATTTCTTTGGTGGCTCAGTGAAAGCTTTTGCCTTGAGTGTGTGTCTTCTATCGTTGCATCTTGATGCACTCTTGTGTGGTGAAGATTATGTTCCTCATGCTTATCTTTACGAGGCTTTTTCCATCTTAATTGTTATCCCTCGTCTTGATGAGGCTTTCATCTTCTATCTTCACCACGGGTTGTCACAAGCATAGGTTCTTTATATGCTTATTAGTAAGCTTGTGAACCCATTTGCTAGTTGTGTGTGGGAATGATAGGCCTTGCACCATGTGCCTCATTCTTTCAAGACTTTATTGATGCTTAATGCTCATCTGTACATTAGTCTTCTCAAGTGCATTGCCTTGACTCACACACATCATTTTGGTTGAGCCCATTCTTAAGTTGCCTCTTTTACTTGTTGCTCAACCATGTGTTTGTTGCAAGTACTAGGCTTTGTTTTCCATATGCTCACTTGCACTTGTTGTAAGTTTCTATTGATTTTGGGGGAGCTATGATCCTATTTTGTGCACTTTGTATCCAAATACAAATATTCCTATGTGTGCACAAATCATGGGGAGCTTCTCTGGTTTCTTTAGAACACTCCTTTGCTCATATCATAATATCTTTTATTCATGTGGCTCGTAGGATCTTTGGTCTAGTTGGTTCAATTGATATCCTTTGATTGCTTGCTTCAATTGGTATCTTTTGATTGCTTGATTGCGTGTATCTTTTGATTGTTATGTCCTTGTGGCATATCATTCTTTAGCAATCTTTGTGCCTCAATATAGTTTGTGTTCCTCCAAGTATTTACCTTTGGATATGTGTATGGAATTCCACTATCTTGTTGAGAAATACACAATTTATGGAGGAACACTTTTTATATTGGCCTTCTAAGCTTTTCGCCCATTTTGGCAATCGATGCCAATGGGGGAGAAGTTTCAGAGAGTTTGTGGAGAAGGTTTTCAGAGTCTTCTCCTTGCTTTGGTTTTGTTCCTAAGCATTTGCATCTCATTCTCCTGCATCATTGGTTGTTGCATTGCATGGTGATGCATAATTGCATCTCTTACTCATGCATCATTGGTTGTTGCATTGCATGGTGATGCATAATTCCTTATATAAACTCTCTTGAAAGTGATTGTCATCAATTACCAAAATGGGGGAGATTGAAAGAACATGTGGTGCCCCCATGTTTGGTTTTGGTAATTGACGACAATCTCTATGGACTAATGGTTGCCTTGAGTTATATTTGAAGGTTTTGTCCATAGACTTTTCTTGGAGTACATGTGTTGGTTTCAAGGAGAGTTTGTGTTGACCATGGTGCTATTAAGGAATTATCCAAAGATTGGTCATGTGAGAGTTGAGCTTATTGCAAGCATGTCTTGAAGAAGAAGATTGTGTGACAAGACATCATCCAAATGAAGAGAGTTGGAAAGATTCTAGGTTGATCAAGACTAAGTCAAGAGTGAATCAAGTTGATCAACTCACAAAGCGTAGAAGATGTACCGAGAGGGATCAAGTGATCCCATGGTATGGTAAGCATTGTCCATTGTGCTTTGTGTACTAACCCATGGTCTATGTGAGAGTTCTATGTGGGGTTAGGTACGTGTTCATGGGCTTGCGTCAAGAGGAAGATATCACTCAACCCATGGAGAGGATGACATCAAGTGGTGATCGTCATCAAGATTGCCGTGTGCAAGTTCAAGTGGAGCATCACGAAGAGATCAAGTGCTTGAAGCTTGCCGTCCATTGTGGTGACAATGGACTTGTGAAGATGTGCCGAAGAGTGGCTCACCCATAGTGGACTATGGGGGAGTAATCATCTAGTCTTCATCGAGCCAACGCAATCAAGAAAGGTGGTCCAACTTGAGGGTGTCAAGATCGTCATCATCTAGCTCAAGTGGACCATGTGCAAGGCAAAGGTTTGCCCTTGATAGGTTTTCTATTTTACCGGTCTCATGGTGGTAGTTGGGAGACCGGGTTATAGGATCGATAGCCGTACTATCAAGGGGGGCTCTCAAGTGAGTAGCTTGATCGCATCGTTCGTCGAGAGCTCAAACCATTGCATCCTTGCATCATGTTTCTTGGTTCTTCTTTGGTTCTCTTTGTGAGTCTTAGATCTTATGGTCATCTTGATGACAAGCTTGAGTTCATCGAAAACGGAGTTTGCATGCGTCTTCTATGATGTTTTCGATGTTGGAGGTTTTACCGGCCTTATCCGAGGAAGGGTTCTCACCATTTTCTTTTGGGCCTTTTTGTTGGGGAACGTAGTAATTTCAAAAAAATTCCTACGCACACGCAAGATCATGGTGATGCATAGCAACGAGAGGGGAGAGTGTTGTCCACGTACCCTCGTAGACCGAAAGCGAAAGCGTTAACACAACGCGGTTGATGTAGTCGTACGTCTTCACGATCCGACCGATCATATTTCCTTCAGTCTCCCACTTGCACTAGAGTCAATAATCTAGTTCACATCGCCATGTGATTTAACATCAATAATTCACATCACCATGTGATTAACACGCATAGTTCACATCTCTATGTGACCAACACTCAAAGGGTTTACTAGAGTCAATAATCTAGTTCACATCTCTATGTGATTAACACCCAAAGAGTACTAAGGTGTGATCATGTTTTGATTGTGAGATAATTTTAGTCAACGGGTCTGTCACATTCAGATCCGTAAGTATTTTGTAAATTTCTATGTCTACAATGCTCTGCACGGAGCTACTCTAGCTAATTGCTCCCACTTTCAATATGTATCTAGACCGAGACTTAGAGTCATCTAGATTTAGTGTCAAAACTTGCATCGACGTAACCCTTTACGACGAACCTTTTGTCACTTCCATAATCGAGAAACATATCCTTATTCCACTAAGGATAATTTTGACCGTTGTCCAGTGATCTACTCCTAGATCACTATTGTACTCCCTTGCCAAAATCAGTGTAGGGTATATAATAGATCTGGTACACAGCATGGCATACTTTATAGAACCTATGGCCAAGGCATAGGGAATGACTTTCATTCTCTTTCTATCTTCTGCCATGGTCGGGCTTTGAGTCTTACTCAATTTCACACCATGTAACATAGGCAAGAAACTCTTTCTTTGACTGTTCCATTTTGAACTACTTCAAAATCTTATTAAGGTATGTACTCATTGAAAAAACTTATCAAGCGTCTTGATCTATCTCTATAGATCTTGATGCTCAATATGTAAGTAGCTTCACCGAGGTCTTTCTTTGAAAAACTCCTTTCAAACACTCCTTTATGCTTTGCAGAATAATTCTACATTATTTCCGATCAACAATATGTCATTCACATATACTTATCAGAAATGCTGTAGTGCTCCCACTCACTTTCTTGTAAATACAGGCTTCACCGCAAGTCTGTATAAAACTATATCCTTTGATCAACTTATCAAAGCGTATATTCCAACTCCGAGATGCTTGCACCAGTCCATAGATGGATCGCTGGAGCTTGCATATTTTGTTAGCACCTTTAGGATTGACAAAACCTTCTGGTTGCATCATATACAACTCTTCTTTAATAAATCCATTAAGGAATGCAGTTTTGTTTATCCATTTGCCAGATTTCATAAAATGCGGCAATTGCTAACATGATTCGGACAGACTTAAGCATAGATACGAGTGAGAAACTCTCATCGTAGTCAACACCTTGAACTTGTCGAAAACCTTTTGCGACAATTCTAGCTTTGTAGATAGTAACACTACTATCAGCGTCTGTCTTCCTCTTGAAGATCCATTTAATCTCAATGGCTCGCCGATCATCGGGCAAGTCAACCAAAGTCCATACTTTGCTCTCATACATGGATCTCATCTCAGATTTCATGGCCTCAAGCCATTTTGCGGAATCTGGGCTCACCATCGCTTCTTCATAGTTCGTAGGTTCGTCATGGTCTAGTAACATAACCTTCAGAACAGGATTACCGTACCACTCTGGTGCGGATCTTACTCTGGTTTACCAACGAGGTTTGGTAGTAACTTGATCTGAAGTTACATGATCATCATCATTAACTTCCTCACTAATTGGTGTAGGAGTCACAAGAACCGATTTCTGTGATGAACTACTTTCCAATAAGGGAGCAGGTACAGTTACCTCATCAAGTTCTACTTTCCTCCCACTCACTTCTTTCGAGAGAAACTCCTTCTCTAAAAAGGATCCATACTAAGCAACGAATGTCTTGCCTTTGGATCTGTGATAGAAGGTGTACCCAACTGTCTCCTTTGGGTATCCTATGAAGACACATTTCTCCGATTTGGGTTTGAGCTTATCAGGATGAAACTTTTTCACATAAGCATCGCAACCCCAAATTTTAAGAAACGACAACTTTGGTTTCTTGCTAAACCTCAGTTCATAAGGCGTCGTCTCAACGGATTTTGATGGTGCCCTATTTAACGTGAATGCAGCTGTCTCTAATGCATAACCCCAAAACGATAGTGGTAGATCGGTAAGATACATCATATATCGCACCATATCTAATAAAGTACGATTACGATGTTCGGACACACCATTACACCGTGGTGTTCCAGGTGGCATGAGTAGTGAAACTATTTCACATTGTTTTAACTGAAGGCCAAACTCGTAACTTAAATACTCTTCTCCACGATCAGATCGTAGAAACTTTATTTTCTTGTTACGATGATTTTCTGCTTCACTCTGAAATTATATGAACTTTTCAAATGTTTCAGACTCTTGTTTCATTAAGTAGATATACCCATATCTGCTCAAATCATCTGTGAAGGTCAGAAAATAATGATACCTGCTACGAGCCTCAATATTCATCGGACCACATACATCTGTATGTATGATTTCCAACAAATCTGTTGCTCTCTCCATAGTTCCGGAGAACGGCGTTTTAGTCATCTTGCCCATGAGGCACGGTTCGCAAGCATCAAGTGATTCATAATCAAGTCATTCCAAAATCCTATCAGTATGGAGTTTCTTCATGCGCTTTACACCAATATGACCTAAACGGCAGTGCCACAAATAAGTTGCACTATCATTATTAACTTTGCATCCTTTGGCTTCAATATTATGAGTATGTGTATCACTACGATCGAGATCCAACAAACCATTTTCGTTGGTGTGTATGACCATAGAAGGTTTTATTCATGTAAACAGAACAACAATTGTTCTCTAACTTAAATGAATAACCGTATTGCAATAAACATGATCAAATCATATTCATGCTCAACGCAAACACCAAATAACACTTATTTAGTTTCAACACTACTCCCGTTTTTGAGTTACTACTCTTTAGCAACTGAACCAGTATCAATTACCGAGGGGTTGCTATAAACACTAGTAAAGTACACATCAATAATCTGTATATCAAATATACCTTTGTTCACTTTTACTAGTCTCTGTTTATTCTGCAACTCCCGTTTCGAGTTACTACTCTTAGCAACTGAACCAGTATCAATTACCGAGGGGTTGCTATAAACACTAGTAAAGTACACATCAATAATCTGTATATCAAATATACCTTTGTTCACTTTTCCATCCTTCTTATCCACAAAATAGTTGGGGTAGTTCCGCTTCCAGTGACCAGTCCCTTTGCAGTAGAAGCACTTAGTCTCAGGCTTAGGACCAGACTTAGGCTTCTTCACTTGAGCAGCAACTTGCTTGCCGTTCTTCTTGAAGTTCCCCTTCTATCCCTTTGCCTTTTTTTTGAAACTAGTGGTCTCATCAACCATCAACACTTGATGTTTTTCTTGATTTCTACCTTCGTCGATTTCAGCATCACGAAGAGCTCAGGAATTACTTTCGTCATCCCTTGCATACTATAGTTCATCACGAAGTTCTACTAACTTGGTGATGGTGACTAGAGAATTATGTCAATCACTATTTTATCTGGAAGATTAACTCCCACTTGATTCAAGCGATTGTAGTACCCAGACAATCTGAGCACATGCTCACTAGTTGAGCGATTCTCCTCCATCTTTTAGCTATAGAACTTGTTGGAGACTTCATATCTCTCAACTCGGGTATTTGCTTGAAATATTAACTTCAACTCCTGGAACATCTCATATGGTCCATGACGTTCAAAACGTCTTTGAAGTCCCGATTCTAAGCCATTAAGCATGGTGCACTAAACTATCAAGTAGTCATCATATTGAGCTAGCCAAACGTTCATAACGTCTGCATCTGCTCCTGCAATAGGTCTGTCACCTAGCGGTGCATTAAGGACATAATTCTTCTGTGCAGCAATGAGGATAATCCTCAGATCACGGATCCAATCCGCATCTTTGCTACTAACATCTTTCAACATAATTTTTCTCTAGGAACATATCAAAAATAAAACAGGGAAGCAACAACGCGAGCTATTGATCTACAACATAATTTGCAAAATACTATCAGGACTAAGTTCATGATAAATTTAAGTTCAATTAATCATATTACTTAAGAACTACCACTTAGATAGACATCCCTCTAATCCTCTAAGTGATCATGTGATCCATATCAACTATACCATGTCCGATCATCACGTGAGATGGAGTAGTTTCAATGGTGAACATCACTATGTTGATCATAACTACTATATGATTCATGCTCGACCTTTCGGTCTCCGTGTTCCGAGGCCATATCTGTTATATGCTAGGCTCGTCAAGTTTAACCTGAGTATTCCGCGTGTGCAACTGTTTTGCACCCGTTGTATTTGAACGTAGAGCCTATCACACCCGATCATCACGTGGTGTCTCAGCACGAAGAACTTTCGCAACGGTGCATACTCAGGGAGAACACTTATACTTTGATAATTTAGTGAAGGATCATCTTATAATGCTACCGTCAAACAAAGCAAGATAAGATGCATAAAGGATTAACATCACATGCAATCAATATAAGTGATATGATATGACCATCATCATCTTGTGCTTGTGATCTCCATCTCCGAAGCACCGTGCTTGTGATCTCCATCTCCGAAGCACCGTCATGATCACCATCGTCACCGGCGCGACACCTTGATCTCCATCGTAGCATCGTTGTTGTCTCGTCAATCTTATGCTTCTACGACTATCGCTACCGCTTAGTGATAAAGTAAAGCATTACATGGTGATTGCATTGCATACAATAAAACGACAACCATATGGCTCCTGCCAGTTGCCGATAACTCGGTTACAAAACATGATCATCTCATACAACAAATTATACCACATCATGTCTTGACCATATCACATCACAACATGCCCTGCAAAAACAAGTTAGACGTCCTCTACTTTGTTGTTGTAAGTTTTACGTGGCGCTACGGGCTTAGCAAGAACCGTTCTTACCTACGCATCAAAACCACAACGATAGTTTGTCAAGTTGGTGCTGTTTAACCTTCGCAAGGACCGGGCGTAGAAACACTCGGTTCAACTAAAGTGAGAGAGACAGACACCCACCAGTCACCTTTAAGCAACGAGTGCTCGCAACGGTGAAACCAGTCTCGCGTAAGCGTACGCGTAATGTCGGTTCGGGCCGCTTCATCTCACAATACCGCTGAACCAAAGTATGACATGCTGGTAAGCAGTATGACTTATATCGCCCACAACTCACTTGTGTTCTACTCGTGCATAGCATCAACGCATAAAACCAGGCTCGGATGCCACTGTTGGGGAACGTAGTAATTTCAAAAAAATTCCTACGCACACGCAAGATCATGGTGATGCATAGCAACGAGAGGGGAGAGTGTTGTCCACGTACCCTCGTAGACCAAAAGAGGAAGCGTTAACACAACGCGGTTGATGTAGTCGTACGTCTTCACGATCCGACCGATCAAGTACCGAACGCACGGCACCTCCGAGTTCAGCACACGTTCAGCTCGATGACGTCCCTCGAACTCCGATCCAGCCGAGTGTTGAGGGAGAGTTTCGTCAGCACGACGGCGTGGTGACGATGATGATGTTCTACCGACGCAGGGCTTCGCCTAAGCACCGCTACGATATTATCGAGGTGTAATATGGTGGAGGGGGGCACCGCACACGGCTAAAAGATCGTTGATCAATTGTGTGTCTATGGGGTGCCCCCTACCCCCGTATATAAAGGAGCAAGGGGAAGGCCGCCGGCCAAGGAGGAGGGCGCGCCAAGGGGTCTTTCTCTCCTTTTCCCGTATGGCTCATTAAGGCCCAATACGAATTCCCGTAACTCTCCGGTACTCCGAAAAATACCCGAATCACTCGGAACCTTTCCGAAGTCCGAATATAGTCGTCCAATATATCGATCTTTACATCTCGGCCATTTTGAGACTCCTCGTCATGTCCCCGATCTCATCCGGGACTCCGAACTCCTTCGGTACATAAAAACACATAAACTCATAATATAACCGTCATCGTAACGTTAAGCGTGCGGACCCTACGGGTTCGAGAACTATGTAGACATGACCGAGACACCTCTCCGGTCAATAACCAATAGCGGAACCTGGATGCTCATATTGGCTCCCATATATTCTACGAAGATCTTTATCGGTCAGACCGCATAACAACATACGTTGTTCCCTTTGTCATCGGTATGTTACTTGCCCGAGATTCGATCGTCGGTATCTCGATACCTAGTTCAATATCGTTACCGGCAAGTCTCTTTACTCGTTCCGTAATACATCATCCCTCAACTAACTCATTAGTTACAATGCTTGCAAGGCTTATAGTGATGTGTATTACTGAGTGGGCCCAGAGATACCTCTCCGACAATCGGAGTGACAAATCATAATCTTGAAATACGCCAACCCAACAAGTACCTTTGGAGACACCTGTAGAGCACCTTTATAATCACCCAGTTACGTTGTGACGTTTGGTAGCACACAAAGTGTTCCTCCGGTAAACGGGAGTTGCATAATCTCATAGTCATAGGAACATGTATAAGTCATGAAGAAAGCAATAGCAACATACTAAACGATCGAGTGCTAATCTATCGGAATGGGTCAAGTCAATCACATCATTCTCCTAATCATGTGATCCCGTTAATCAAATGACAACTCATGTCTATGGCTAGGAAACATAACCATCTTTGACCAACGAGCTAGTCAAGTAGAGGCATACTAGTGACACTCTGTTTGTCTATGTATTCACACATGTATCAAGCTTCCGGTTAATACAATTCTAGCATGAATAATAAACATTTATCATGATATAAGGAAATAAATAATACTTTATTATTGCCTCTAGGGCATATTTCCTTCACTTTTCTCATTTGCTTCTTATTGGTATTTCTATCAAGATTGTGTTAGCCCTTGTCGCTAGCTTTCCAACAAACTTGGTTTCGTCGAATTCCGAGTCCGTTTGCAGAAGTTGTGTCAGTTTTGGTGTCCTTTAAAGGGGCTGCTGCGGATGTAATTTTTTAGTACCGCTCTTGGGAGCGGTACTACCACGGCTCCTGAGCGGTAGTACCGCTCCAGAGCTGTACTACCGCGGCTCCTGAGCGGTAGTACCACTGCGGACCAAAATCTCGTGTTTTGCTCAGCGGAAGTAGGCACGGAAGTATTCTTTTTGTACCGCTCGCAAGCAGTAGTACCGCTACCACTTGCGGTAGTACCGCTATCCCTAGCGGTAGTACCGTGAGGTCGAGCGGTAGTACCGTGGGGACGAGCGGTAGTACCGCTCCGGCGGTTCTACTGGCCTTTTGCCTCCTCGCTGTTGTTTTTCAAAGGGGTACTACCGCCCTAGCGGTAGTACCGCTCCTTGGAGCGGTAGTACCGCTCCTTGGAGCGGTAGTACCGCTCTGTGCGGGCTGTGAGCATAACGGTTGGATTTTTCCCCACCTATAAAAGGGGGTCTTCTTCCCCATTGAACCTTATCCTTTGAGCTCGTGTTCGTCCCCCATTGTTGACCTTCTTCGAGCTTGCTAACTCTCAATCCCTCCATGGATTCTTGCTAGTTTTTGAGGGAAAAGAGAGAGGAGATCTAGATCCACATTTCCACCAATCACTTTCTCCTCTATGTGAGGGGAACCCCTTGGATCTAGATCTTGGAGTTCTTGGTGTTCTCCTTCTTGTTCTTCCTCTCATTTTCCTCCCTAGCATTAGTTTCTTCGGTGGGATTTGAGAGAGAAGGACTTGGGCACTCCGTGTGCCCTTGCCATTGCATTTGGTGCATCGGTTTGAATTCTCCACGGTGATACGTGGAAGTTACAAGTTGAGAAGCTTATTACTCTTGGGTGCTTGGTACCCTTGAGCTTGTTCCTCTTGGGTGCTTGGGCGCCCTAGACGGTTGGTGGTGTTCGGAGCTCAATCATTGTGGTGTAAAGCTCCGGGCAAGCGTCGGGGTCTCCAATTAGGTTGTGGAGATCGCCCTGAGCAATTTGACGGGTTCCGGTGACCGCCCCCAAGGGTGGCCAAAGTGTACGGGTTTGGTGACCGCCCCCAAGGGTTGCCATTTGTACGGGTTCGGTGACCGCCCTCAAGGGTCCCTTAGTGGAATCACGGCATCTTGCATTGTGCGAGGGCGTGAGGAGATTACGGTGGCCCTAGTGGCTTCTTGGGGAGCATTGTGCCTCCACAGCGCTCCAAACTTAGATTAGCATCCGCAAGGGTGTGAACTTTGGGATACATCGTCGTCTCCGCGTGCTTCGGTTATCTCTTACCCGAGCCCTTTACTTATGCACTTTACTTTGTGATAGCCATATTGTTTCTTGTCATATATCTTGCTATCACCTAAGTAGTTTTTCTTGCTTAGCATAAGTTGTTGGTGCACATAGGTGAGCCTAGTCGTTGTAGGTTTTGTGCTTGACAAATTAACCGCTAGGTTTATTCCGCATTTGTTGAAACCTCAACCGTAATTATTTTAAAGTGCCTATTCACCCCCCCCCCTCTAGGCGACATCCACGATCTTTCAGTTGGTATCAGAGCCTCGTCTCTCTTTGTTAGGCTTAACCGCCTAGAGAGTAAAGATGTCGACTAGGGGATTAGGATTCTCTGACACTCTTAGTTTTGATGGCACAAATTTTGATGTTTGGGTAATTCGCATGCTTAATCTCTTTAGGGTCATGGACCCAAATTTAGAGCGAATTGTAGATATGGGTTTTTCTCCTCCAAAGGATCCCCAAAGATTATCTTTAGAGGATGAGAAAAACTCTTATCTCAATGCTCAAGCTTCTAATGCGCTTTTTGATGCTTTGATCAATGTAGTTATATTTCAACTCATGCCGTTCCGGGATGCTCATGAGTTGTGGACAAAGCTTCAAGATAAATATGCTGTGTCCAAGATTTGTGGGGATGATTGTTCTCCCTCCACCTCCGGCCGTGTTGCTTTCTCAACTTCTACTACATCACCCACATGTGGTTTGCCACAAGGTAATGATATGGTGAGTAGTGGTGGTCATTGCAATGATGATAGTGTGCTTATCATTGATGACTCGTCATCACTATCTTATTGCGATGCTCCACCTTTGGACTTCAACACTCCGAGCTCTCTAAATGTTTCACATGCTTGTGTTGATAGTACTTGCATATCATGTAGAAATTGCTTTACTAAATCTCATGATGATATGCTTGCTATGTCTTGTTACCATGATAAAAATGCATCTATATCCTCGAATTGTTGTGCTAACAATGTAGAGGAAACCCAACACCCCATGGAACAAGATGTGGTCGTGAATGGTGCCTCAAGGGATCCTACATCATCATCGATTGCGTTTTGCCTTATGGCTAAGGCTTCAAAGGTATCTCCCACTTTGAATCCCAATATATCTTGTGATGATGTTAGTGATGAAGAGAATGATACCATTGCCTCCTTAAAAATTAAGGGAGAAATGATTTTTAAAGCTCTTCATAAGAATAAAATTGCTCGTTCCAACTTCATGGAAATCATGTCTATTGCTACTGAGGGCAAGAAATATATTGATGAGTTGGAATCTCGTCTTGAGGAGCATGAGGTCACCATTGATAAAATGGAAGGTCATGAGCGTGATTACGCTAATGAGATCGCGGACCTCTCTCAAGCTCTTGAACTTGAACAAACCACCAAGGAATCAATTGAGGAGACTTTTGCTCTAGAATTATCTAGAGTGAAGGAATCTCATGATAGAGCTCTTGAGGTGGCCAATGTTTTTGAAACTAAAAATGCTAAGCTTAAAGTTTCTCATGCTAGACTCCTTGAGGATTTTGAGCACCTCGAAAATGGCTCAAGGGTCATCAAGGGTGAGCTCATCAAACTCACCGAGTCTCATGATCAACTTGAAGCTTCTTATTTAAAAGAGCTTGCCAAGTTTTCCTCTCCTATTGTTGTTAATGATGATGCTTGTGCTACTAACTCTATTACTTGTGAAGCATCCATTTTGAAGGTTGAGCTACGGGCTCAACTTGAGTTGCTATCTAGCAATTATGGGAAATTGGAAGAAAGCCATGAAAAGCTCTCAAGCTCTCATGATGATCTTCTAGTATCCCATAATGTGCTAAAGATAGCACATGAGGCCATGATTGCTAAGGTAACATCTAGTGAGCCTCATGTGGACACTAGCACTACTTTTAGTCAAAATTCTATATTGCCTTGTGCTAGTCCTCGCGATTCATCCATGCATAACATTGGTACGTCTTGTGATGAATTGCTTTCCTTGCCTTGTTGCTCTAACAATGAAACTTATACTTCCTCTAGTGCATGTGTTGAGACTAACCATGTAGAGGAAATCAAAGAGCTCAAGGCCCAAGTCACTTATTTGAAGAAAGATTTGGAAAAGTGTCATGAAGGGAAGGCCATACTCAACAATATCTTGAGTGTACAAAAATCCCCCAATAACAAAGGTGGACTTGGATTCAACTCCATTAAGAATAAGAAGTCCAAGATGAACAAGAAGAAGGGCCAATAACAAGTCAAGAATTCGGCCAAGATTGTTTGCTTCAAGTGCAAAATTGAAGGGCATCATGTGAGATCTTGCCCATTGAAAAAGAAGACCATTAGTGACAAGCAACAAGGGAACCGGCCACAAGTTCAATCTCATGCTCAACCACAAGTTGAAGAACTGCCTCTTCCCATGAAAACTCGGGCTAATGCTTCTCAAGTTGAGAAATCAAGTGAGAAGAAAGTGAAGAGTAGACGTTGCTACCTATGTCGTGAGAAAGGTCACCTCACTTCTTCATGCACTAGTGGCAACTTATCCAACCCAATTATTATTGATGATATCTATTCTCTTGGGAAGGATAAGGTTGGCAATGTGTTTGTCAAGTTCGTTGGTACTCAAAGTGGTGTCAAGAAAAGAACCATTTGGGTTGCCAAGCCTATTGTGACTAACCTCTTAGGACCCAACTTGGTTGGGGACCAACAAGCTCAAACTTGATCAATAGGTGTTGTTGGAGGGCATTGGAGACTTGGCTACATTATGAAGAATTAAGGGGACTTCATCATTCTTAGGGTCTCAAGCCAAGTTAATTGGGTTATCAAGTTTCTATACTATATCCAATGTGCCTCCTTTCGGTAACTTGTACTTAAATTATTTACATTGAAAGTTACTTGCCCCTCTGCATGTTTTGGTTTTGTTCCTTGCATGTGTTTGTATATGTTGTGCCTCCAATTTCTTATCTTGAGTAATCAAGTATGTGTGTGTTGGTTTGCACATCATGTACATGTGTGTCGTACGTTGAGCCTTTATGCATCTTGTTTGTACCTTAGTTGGCTCTTGTGAGAGATTAATGGAATATCCCATTATGGGGGAGTGATGTGCTTTGTACACCTCACAATCCTATAAATGTGTGTACATGTGGAATACCATCTAGTATTGATATTACAAGATTATATAGTCGCTATGTGGTATGTCTTCTCATTAGAAATTCAAATTCTAAATTGTCCATTAATTATCTCTTGTTGGATCGTTATTTTGCCTCGTGTTTATCTTTAATTGGTATCACATTATGGGGGAGTAATATGCTATGTGTATATTACTAGCCTAGAAAATGTGTACATTTGAGATATTGTCACCTAGAATTGATATTGTAAATTATCTTGTTCCTAGGTGGCATGTTAGCTCTATAAGTCGCAATTTGCTTGTGTTTGGTGTGAAGATGATGTCGGATATCCTTGCTATCTACCATCGGGAATTATTTCCAAATACTTCTTGTCTTTTGACAATTGGTACTCACTTATGTGTGGTAGAAATTATTGATCATCTTCACGTTAGCGTTTGCTTTTTATTTGACTTATCTCTTGCCAAGTTTGTGTCAACTCCCATTGCCTTCCGTACCACTTGAGGATCTTGTTGTTTTCTTGATCTTGTCTAGTGTTTTCCTTGATATAGTGAACGTGGTGATCCTACCTTGTGCATTTTGTATTCAAATGCAAATTCTCTATAATGCACAACTCGTGGGGGAGCTATCCTATTTTCTATAGAACACTAAACTTGTGATCCATTTTAAGTGTGTGTTGGTGGACGTCAAGCCGTTTCTTTTTGGTACTTGTGCCATCATGAAACTTTGTAAAGAGCTTGGTTTTGTTTGGAACCATCATCTCTTTTGGGAGTTTGATATCATTTTTTGGGTTCCAATGGATATCTCATTCCTTGATGTATCTTTTAATGATATCTTCCAAGTGATGATTTCTCCATTTGGTATTCTTTTCACTTGGTATTTCCTTGTATTTTGGTATCGGTTCTTGAAAGTCTTGAGCATGCATATTAACTTCATGTAGTTTCCTTGGCATGCTTTCTCTCATTGACCCAATATATAGGGGAAACTCCACCAAGTCTCAAATTGGATGAGATGTGCATGAATTTCATTTCCATATCTATATGCACATATTTATGTGGAGTTTGTCCTATGTATTGTTGGTGTTTCTAACTCTTTGGTCCCAATGAGTTTGGGTACCATTTTGTTTGTGGTGTTGTTCTAGGAACAACTAGAGATGCATTGGATGCTCGGCTCATTCAAAAGGAAGGTGGTGTCACCATGTGCTTATTGGAGTCAAGCTAGGACGCTCAACGAACTACTATCATTTACATTCAATTGGTATCTACCACATCCTTCCAATGCTATCTCGGTAACAAGTATCTACTCATGCATACATTTCCTTCATACAACCTTGTGTAGGTTCCATCATGGCATGAATTTCTTGATTAGTTCTTGTGGTACTTGTTTCCTTTCTCAAAGCATCTCAACGATGATCTCATGTTGCTAGTTGTGATGTCTTTGATGGGTGTGTGGTAGCAATTCATTTATATACTATAAGACCATATCTAGCCATGTGCTATGCTTCCAATCAAATATATTATTGGTATATGTATGACTTCCTCTTGGATATCTTGTTCCTTCGTGTTGTAACTATTTCGGGGGTACATCCTTCTTTGAAGATATATGTCATCATGATCTCGTCTACCTAGAACCTTATACACTTGAGAGAAATTACATCTCTAGATGATATCCTTTCTTTCACGTCCACCTTGTCTTTCTTATGTTATTTCTTTGGTGGCTCCGTGAAAGCTTTTGCCTTGAGTGTGTGTCTTATATCGTTGCATCTTGTTGCACTCTTGTGTGGTGAAGATTATTTTCCTCATGCTTATCTTTACGAGGCTTTTGCCATCTTAATTGGTACCCCTCGTCTTGATGAGGCTTTCATCTTATATCTTCACCATGGGTTGTCACAAGCATAGGTTCTTTATATGCTTATTAGTGAGCTTGTGAACCCGTTTGCTAGTTGTGAGTGGGAACGACATGCCTTGCACCGTGTATCTCATTCATTCAAGACTATATTGATGCTTAATGCTCATCCGTACATTAGTCTTCTCAAGTGCACTGCCTTGACTCACACACATCAGTTTTGGTTGAGCCTATTCTTAAGTTGCCTCTTTTATATGTTGCTTAACCATTTGTTTGTTGCAAGTGCTAGGCCTTGTTTCCTACATGCTCACTTGCACTTATTGTAAGTTTCTGTTGACTTTGGGGAAGCTATGATCCTATTTTGTGCACTTTGTATCCTTATACAAAAATTCTTTTGTGTGCACAAATCATGGCGAGCTTCTCTAGTTTCTTTAGAACACTCCTCTGCTCATATCTTAATATCTTTTATTCTTGTGGCTCGTAGGATCTCTGGTCTAGTTGGTTCAATTGGTATCTTTTGATAGCTTGCTTCAATTGGTATCTTTTGATAGCTTGCTTCAATTGGTATCTTTTGATAGCTTGCTTCAATTGGCATCTTTTGATTGCTTGATTGCTTGGTTCTCTCTTTGTTATGTCTTTGTGGCATATCTTCCTTTAGCAATCTTGGTGCCTCAATATAGTTGGTCTTCCTCCAAGTATTACCTTTGGATATGTGTATGGCATTCCACTCTCTTGTTGAGAAATACACAACTTTTGGAGGAACACCTTTTATATTGGTCTTCTTAGCTTTTCGCCCATTTTGGCAATCGATGCCAATGGGGGAGAAGTTTCAGAGAGTTTTGTGGAGAAGTCTTCAGATTTTTCTCCTTGCTTTGGTTTTGTTCCTAAGCATTTGGATCACATACGCATGCATTATTGATTGTTGCATTGCATGGTGATGCATAATTCCTTGTATAAACTCTCTTGATAGTGATTGTCATCAATTACCAAAATGGGGGAGATTGAAAGAACATGCGGTGCCCCCGTGTTTGGTTTTGGTAATTGATGACAATCTCTATGGACTAATGGTTGCCTTGAGTTATATTTGAAGGTTTTGTCCATAAGCTTTTCTTGGAGTACATGTGTTGGTTTCAAGGAGAGTTTGTGTTGACCAAGGTGCTATTCAAGGAATTACCTAAAAGATTGGTCTTGTGAGAGGTTGATCAAGACTAAGTCAAAGAGGGATCAAGTGATTGTTGGGAATCGTAGCATAATTTTAAAATTTTCCTACGCTCACCAAGATGCATCTATGGAGTCTACTAGCAACGAGGGGAAGGGAGTGCATCTACATACCGTTGTAGATCGCGAGCGGAAGCGTTCCAATGAACGTGGATGACGGAGTCGTACTCGCCGTGATCCAAATCACCGATGACCGAGTGCCAAACGTACGGCACCTCCGCGTTCAACACACGTACGGTGCAGCGACGTCTCCTCCTTTCTTGATCCAGCAAGGGGGAAGGAGAGGTTGATGGAGATCCAACAGCACGACGGCGTGGTGGTGGATGTAGCGGCTCTTCGGCAGGGCTTCGCCGAGCTTCTGCGCGAGAGAGAGAGGTGTTGTAGGGGAGGAGGGAGGCGCCAAAGGCTGTGTCTATGCTGCCCTCCCTCCCCCCCACTATTTATAGGACCCCTTGGGAGGGGGAAGCCGGCCAAAACCCATCTAGGGTTGGGGGGGGCGGCGGCCAAGGGGGGGAAGGGGTTGCCTTGCCCCCCAAGGCAAGGGGGAACTCCCCCCCCCCCCTAGGGTTCCCAACCCTAGGCGCATGGGAGGAGGCCCAAGGAGGCGCCCCAGCCCACTAGGGGCTGGTTCCCTTCCACTTTCAGCCCACGGGGCCCTCCGGGACAGGTGGCCCCACCCGGTGGACCCCCGGGACCCTTCCGGTGGTCCCGGTACAATACCGATAACCCCCGAAACTTTCCCGGTGGCCAAAACTGGACTTCCTATATATAATTCTTCACCTCCGGACCATTCCGGAACCTCTCGTGACGTCCGGGATCTCATCCGGGACTCCGAACAACTTTCGGGTTTCCGCATACATATATCTCTACAACCCTAGCGTCACCGGACCTTAAGTGTGTAGACCCTACGGGTTCGGGAGACATGCAGACATGACCGAGACGCCTCTCCGGTCAATAACCAACAGCGGGATCTGGATACCCATGTTGGCTCCCACATGTTCCACGATGATATCATCGGGTGAACCACGGTGTCGAGGATTCAATCAATCCGTATGCAATTCCCTTTGTCAATCGGTATGTTACTTGCCCGAGATTCGATCGTCGGTATCCCAATACCTAGTTCAATCTCGTTACCGGCAAGTCTCTTTACTCGTACCGCAATGCATGATCCCGTGACTAACGCCTTAGTCACATTGAGCTCATTATGATGATGCATTACCGAGTGGGCCCAGAGATACCTCTCCGTTTACACGGAGTGACAAATCCCAGTCTCGATCCGTGCCAACCCAACAGACACTTTCGGAGATACCCGTAATGCACCTTTATAGTCACCCAGTTACGTTGTGACGTTTGGCACACCCAAAGCACTCCTACGGTATCCGGGAGTTGCACGACCTCATGGTCTAAGGAAAAGATACTTGACATTGGAAAAGCACTAGCAAACGAAACTACACGATCTTTTATGCTAAGCTTAAGTTGGGTCTTGTCCATCACATCATTCTCCTAATGATGTGATCCCGTTATCAATGACATCCTATGTCCATAGTCAGGAAACCATGACTATCTGTTGATCAACGAGCTAGTCAACTAGAGGCTTACTAGGGACAGGTTGTGGTCTATGTATTCACACATGTATTACGATTTTCGGACAATACAATTATAGCATGAATAAAAGACTATTATCATGAACACAGAAATATAATAATAACCATTTATTATTGCCTCTAGGGCATATTTCCAACAGTCTCCCACTTGCACTAGAGTCAATAATCTAGTTACATTGTGATGAATCGAACACCCATTGCGTCCTGGTGTTGATCATGTTTTGCCCTAGGGAGAGGTTTAGTCAACGGATCTGCTACATTCAGGTCCGTGTGTACTTTACAAATATCTATGTCTCCATTTTGAACACTTTCACGAATGGAGTTGAAGCGACGCTTGATATGCCTGGTCTTCCTGTGAAACCTGGGCTCCTTCGCAAGGGCAATAGCTCCAGTGTTGTCACAGAAGAGAGTCATTGGGCCCGACGCATTGGGAATCACCCCTAGGTCGGTAATGAACTCCTTCATCCAGACTGCTTCCTGTGCTGCCTCCAAGGCTGCCATGTATTCCGCTTCACATGTAGATCCCGCCACGACGCTTTGCTTGCAACTGCACCAGCTTACTGCTCCTCTATTCAAAATATACACGTATCCGGTCTGTGACTTCGAGTCATCCGGATCTGTGTCGAAGCTAGCGTCGACGTAACCCTTTACGACGAGCTCTTCGTCACCTCCATAAACGAGAAACATATCCTTAGTCCTCTTCAGGTACTTCAGGATATTCTTGACCGCTGTCCAGTGTTCCTTGCCGGGATTACTTTGGTACCTTCCTACCAAACTTACGGCAAGGTTTACATCAGGTCTGGTACACAGCATGGCATACATAATAGACCCTATGGCCGAGGCATAGGGGATGACACTCATCTCTTCTATATCTTCTGCCGTGGTCGGGCATTGAGCCGTGCTCAATTGCACACCTTGCAATACAGGCAAGAACCCCTTCTTGGACTGATCCATACTGAACTTCTTCAATATCTTGTCAAGGTATGTACTCTGTGAAAGACCAATGAGGCGTCTTGATCTATCTCTATAGATCTTGATGCCTAATATGTAAGCAGCTTCTCCAAGGTCCTTCATTGAAAAACACTTATTCAAATAGGCCTTTATACTTTCCAAGAATTCTATATCATTTCCCATCAATAATATGTCATCCACATATAATATGAGAAATGCTACAGAGCTCCCACTCACTTTCTTGTAAACACAGGCTTCTCCATAAGTCTGTGTAAACCCAAACGCTTTGATCATCTCATCAAAGCGAATGTTCCAACTCCGAGATGCTTGCACCAGCCCATAGATTGAGCGCTGGAGCTTGCATACTTTGTTAGCATTCTTAGGATCGACAAAACCTTCCGGCTGCATCATATACAACTCTTCCTTAAGGAAGCCGTTAAGGAATGCCGTTTTGACGTCCATCTGCCATATCTCATAATCATAGTATGCGGCAATTGCTAACATGATTCGGACGGACTTCAGCTTCGCTACGGGTGAGAAAGTCTCATCGTAGTCAACCCCTTGAACTTGTCGATAACCCTTAGCGACAAGTCGAGCTTTGTAGATGGTCACATTACCATCTGCGTCTGTCTTCTTCTTAAAGATCCATTTGTTTTCTATGGCTCGCCGCTCATCGGGCAAGTCAGTCAAAGTCCATACTTTGTTTTCATACATGGATTCTATCTCGGATTTCATGGCTTCTAGCCATTTGTCGGAATCCGGGCCCGCCATCGCTTCTTCATAGTTCGAAGGTTCACCGTTGTCTAACAACATGATTTCCAAGACAGGGTTGCCGTACCACTCTGGTGCGGAACGTGTCCTTGTGGACCTACGAAGTTCAGTAACTTGATCTGAAGTTTCATGATCATCATCATTAACTTCCTCCCCAGTCGGTGTAGGCACCACAGGAACATTTTCCCGCGCTGCGCTACTTTCCGGTTCGGAAGGGGTGACTATCACCTCATCAAGTTCCACTTTCCTCCCACTCAATTCTTTCGAGAGAAACTCCTTCTCTAGAAAGGACCCGTTCTTGGCAACGAAGATCTTGCCTTCGGATCTGAGGTAGAAGGTATACCCAATAGTTTCCTTAGGGTATCCTATGAAGACGCATTTTTCCGATTTGGGTTCGAACTTTTCAGGTTGAAGTTTCTTGACATAAGCATCGCATCCCCAAACTTTTAGAAACGACAGCTTAGGTTTCTTCCCAAACCATAATTCATACGGTGTCGTCTCAACGGATTTAGACGGTGTCCTATTTAAAGTGAATGCGGCAGTCTCTAAAGCATAACCCCAAAATGAGAGCGGTAAATCGGTAAGAGACATCATAGATCGCACCATATCCAATAGAGTGCGATTACGACGTTCGGACACACCATTTCTCTGAGGTGTTCCAGGCGGCGTGAGTTGTGAAACTATTCCACATTTCCTTAAGTGTGTACCAAATTCGTGACTTAAATATTCTCCACCACGATCTGATCGTAAGAATTTTATTTTCCTGTCACGTTGATTCTCGACTTCACTCTGAAATTCCTTGAACTTTTCAAAGGTTTCAGACTTGTGTTTCATTAGGTAGACATACCCATATCTACTTAAATCATCAGTGAGAGTGAGAACATAACGATATCCTCCGCGAGCCTCCACACTCATTGGACCGCACACATCGGTATGTATGATTTCCAATAAGTTGGTTGCTCGCTCCATTGTTCCGGAGAACGGAGTCTTGGTCATCTTACCCATGAGGCATGGTTCGCACGTGTCAAATGATTCGTAATCAAGAGACTCCAAAAGTCCATCTGCATGGAGCTTCTTCATGCGCTTGACACCAATGTGACCAAGGCGGCAGTGCCACAAGTATGTGGGACTATCGTTATCAACTTTACATCTTTTGGTATTCATACTATGAACATGTGTAGCATCACGTTCGAGATTTATCAAGAATAAACCATTGACCAGCGGGGCATGACCATAAAACATATCTCTCAAATAAATAGAACAACCATTATTCTCAGATTTAAATGAGTAGCCATCTCGAATTAAACGAGATCCAGATACAATGTTCATGCTCAAAGCTAGCACTAAATAACAATTATTGAGGTTTATAACTAATCCCGTGGGTAGATGCAGAGGTAGCGTACTGACGGCGATCACATCGACCTTGGAACCATTCCCGACGCGCATCGTCACCTCGTCTTTTGCCAGTCTCCGTTTATTCCGTAGTTCCTGATTTGAGTTACAAATATGAGCAACCGCACCGGTATCAAATACCCAGGAGCTACTACGAGTACTGGTAAGGTACACATCAATTACTTGTATATCACATATACCTTGGGTGTTGCCGGCCTTCTTCTTGTCCGCTAAATATTTGGGGCAGTTCCGCTTCCAGTGACCACTTCCCTTGCAATAAAAGCACTCAGTCTCGGGCTTGGGTCCATTCTTTGACTTCTTCCCGGTAACTGGCTTACCGGGCGCGGCAATTCCCTTGCCGTCCTTCTTGAAGTTCTTCTTACCCTTGCCCTTCTTGAACTTAGTGGTTTTATTTACCATCAACACTTGATGTTCCTTTTTGATCTCCACCTCAGCTGATTTCAGCATTGAATACACCTCGGGAATGGTCTTTTCCATCCCCTGCATATTGTAGTTCATCACAAAGCTCTTGTAGCTTGGTGGAAGCGACTGGAGGATTCTGTCAATGACCGCGTCATCCGGGAGATTAACTCCCAGCTGAGACAAGCGGTTGTGCAACCCAGACATTCTGAGTATGTGCTCACTAACAGAACTGTTCTCCTCCATTTTACAGCTGAAGAACTTGTCGGAGACATCATATCTCTCGACCCGGGCATGAGCTTGAAAAACCAGTTTCAGCTCCTCGAACATCTCATATGCTCCATGTTTCTCAAAACGCTTTTGGAGACCCGGTTCTAAGCTGTAAAGCATGCCGCACTGAACGAGGGAGTAATCATCAGCACGCTGCTGCCAAGCGTTCATAACGTCTTGGTTCTCAGGGATTGGTGCTTCACCTAGCGGTGCTTCTAAGACATAATCTTTCTTGGCTGCTATGAGGATGATCCTCAGGTTCCGGACCCAGTCCGTATAGTTGCTGCCATCATCTTTCAGCTTGGTTTTCTCTAGGAACGCGTTGAAATTGAGGACAACGTGGGCCATTTGATCTACAGTACATAGTGTAAAGATTTAGACTAAGTTCATGATAATTAAGTTCATATAATCAAATTATTTAATGAACTCCCACTCAGATAGACATCCCTCTAGTTATCTAAGTGAAACATGATCCGAACTCAACTAGGCCGTGTCCGATCATCACGTGAGACGGACTAGTCAAGATCGGTGAACATCTCCATGTTGATCGTATCTTCTATACGACTCATGCTCGACCTTTCGGTCCTCCGTGTTCCGAGGCCATGTCTGTACATGCTAGGCTCGTCAAGTCAACCTAAGTGTATTGCGTGTGTTCCGAGGCCATGTCTGTACATGCTAGGCTCGTCAACACCCGTTGTATGCGAACGTAAGAATCTATCACACCCGATCATCACGTGGTGCTTCGAAACGACGAACCTTCGCAACGGTGCACAGTTAGGGTGAACACTTTCTTGAAATTATTATAAGGGATCATCCTACTTGCTACCGTCGTTCTAAGCAAATAAGATGCAAAAACATGATAAACATCACATGCAATCAAATAGTGACATGATATGGCCAATATCATCATGCTCCTTTGATCTCCATCTTCGGGGCACCATGATCATCTTCGTCACCGGCATGACACCATGATCTCCATCATCATGATCTCCATCATTGTGTCTTCATGAAGTTGTCACGCCAACGATTACTTCTACTTCTATGGCTAACCGTTTAGCAACAAAGTAAAGTAAATTACATGGCGTTATTCAATGACACGCAGGTCATGCAAAATAATAAAGACAACTCCTATGGCTCCTGCCGGTTGTCATACTCATCGACATGCAAGTCGTGATTCCTATTACAAGAATATGATCAATCTCATACATCACATATATCATTCATCACATCTTCTGGCCATATCATATCACATATATCACTTGCTGCAAAAACAAGTTAGACGTCCTCTAATTGTTGTTGCAAGTTTTTACGTGGTTTGTAGGTTTCTAGCAAGAACGATTTCTTACCTACGTATGACCACAACGTGATTTGCCAATTTCTATTTACCCTTCATAAGGACCCTTTTCATCGAATCCGTTCCGACTAAAGTAGGAGAGACAGACACCCGCTAGCCACCTTATGCAACTAGTGCATGTCAGTCGGTGGAACCTGTCTCACGTAAGCGTACGTGTAAGGTCGGTCCGGGCCGCTTCATCCTACAATGCCGCCGAAACAAGAAACGACTAGTAGCGGCAAGAAGAATTGGCAACATCAACGCCCACAACTTCTTTGTGTTCTACTCGTGCATAGTAACTACGCATAGGCCTGGCTCATGATGCCACTGTTGGGAATCGTAGCATAATTTTAAAATTTTCCTACGCTCACCAAGATGCATCTATGGAGTCTACTAGCAATGAGGGGAAGGGAGTGCATCTACATACCGTTGTAGATCGCGAGCGGAAGCGTTCCAATGAACGTGGATGACGGAGTCGTACTCGCCGTGATCCAAATCACCGATGACCGAGTGCCGAACGTACGGCACCTCCGCGTTCAACACACGTACGGTGCAGCGACGTCTCCTCCTTTCTTGATCCAGAAAGGGGGAAGGAGAGGTTGATGGAGATCCAACAGCACGACGGCGTGGTGGTGGATGTAGCGGCTCTTCGGCAGGGCTTCGCCGAGCTTCTGCGCGAGAGAGAGAGGTGTTGTAGGGGAGGAGGGAGGCGCCAAAGGCTGTGTCTATGCTGCCCTCCCTCCCCCCCACTATTTATAGGACCCCTTGGGAGGGGGAAGCCGGCCAAAACCCATCTAGGGTTGGGGGGGCGGCGGCCAAGGGGGGGAAGGGGTTGCCTTGCCCCCCAAGGCAAGGGGGAACTCCCCCCCCCCCTAGGGTTCCCAACCCTAGGCGCATGGGGGGAGGCCCAAGGAGGCGCCCCAGCCCACTAGGGGCTGGTTCCCTTCCACTTTCAGCCCACGGGGCCCTCCGGGACAGGTGGCCCCACCCGGTGGACCCCCGGGACCCTTCCGGTGGTCCCGGTACAATACCGATAACCCCCGAAACTTTCCCGGTGGCCAAAACTGGACTTCCTATATATAATTCTTCACCTCCGGACCATTCCGGAACCTCTTGTGACGTCCGGGATCTCATCCGGGACTCCGAACAACTTTCGGGTTTCCGCATACATATATCTCTACAACCCTAGCGTCACCGGACCTTAAGTGTGTAGACCCTACGGGTTCGGGAGACATGCAGACATGACCGAGACGCCTCTCCGGTCAATAACCAACAGCGGGATCTGGATACCCATGTTGGCTCCCACATGTTCCACGATGATATCATCGGGTGAACCACGGTGTCGAGGATTCAATCAATCCGTATGCAATTCCCTTTGTCAATCGGTATGTTACTTGCCCGAGATTCGATCGTCGGTATCCCAATACCTAGTTCAATCTCGTTACCGGCAAGTCTCTTTACTCGTACCGCAATGCATGATCCCGTGACTAACGCCTTAGTCACATTGAGCTCATTATGATGATGCATTACCGAGTGGGCCCAGAGATACCTCTCCGTTTACACGGAGTGACAAATCCCAGTCTCGATCCGTGCCAACCCAACAGACACTTTCGGAGATACCCGTAATGCACCTTTATAGTCACCCAGTTACGTTGTGACGTTTGGCACACCCAAAGCACTCCTACGGTATCCGGGAGTTGCACGACCTCATGGTCTAAGGAAAAGATACTTGACATTGGAAAAGCACTAGCAAACGAAACTACACGATCTTTTATGCTAAGCTTAAGTTGGGTCTTGTCCATCACATCATTCTCCTAATGATGTGATCCCGTTATCAATGACATCCTATGTCCATAGTCAGGAAACCATGACTATCTGTTGATCAACGAGCTAGTCAACTAGAGGCTTACTAGGGACAGGTTGTGGTCTATGTATTCACACATGTATTACGATTTCCGGACAATACAATTATAGCATGAATAAAAGACTATTATCATGAACACAGAAATATAATAATAACCATTTATTATTGCCTCTAGGGCATATTTCCAACAGTGATCCCATGGTATGGTAAGCATTGTCAATTAATTACGCTTTGTGTACTAACCCATGGTCTTCGTGAGAGTTCTTTGTGGGGTTAGGATGCGGTGTGCAAATTCAAGTGATGCATCACAAAGAGATCAAGTGCTTGAAGCTTGCCGTCCATTGTGGTGACAATGGACTTGTGAAGATGAGCCAAAGAGTGGCTCACCCATAGTGGACTATGGGGGAGCAATCATCTAGTCTTCATCGAGCCAACGCAATCAAGAAAGGTGGTCCAACTTGAGGGAGTCAAGATCGTCATCATCTAGCTCAAGTGGACCATGTGCAAGGCAAAGATTTGCCCTTGATAGGTTTTCTATTTTACCGGTCTCATGGTGGTAGTTGGGAGACTGGGTTATAGGATCGTTTGTCGTACTATCAAGGGGGGCTCTCAAGTTGGTAGCTTGATCGTATCGTTAGTAGAGAGCTCAAACCATTGCATCCTTGCATCATGTTTATTGGTTCTTGTTTGGTTCTCTTTATAAGTCTTAGATCTTATGGTCATCTTGATGACAAGCTTGAGTTCATCGAAAACGGAGTTCGCATGCATCTTCTATGATGTTTTCGGTGTTGGAGGTTTTACCGGTCTTATCCAAGGAAGGGTTCTCACCATTTTCTTATGGGCCTTTTCTCATTTGCTTATTATTGATATTTCTATCAAGATTGTGTTAGCCCATGTCGTTAGCTTTCCAACAAACTTGGTTTCGTTGAATTCGGAGTCCGTTTGCAGAAGTTGTGGCTGTTTTGGTAAAGGCTGCAGCGGTACTACCGCGGCTAGAGCGGATGTAAATTTTTACTACCACTCCAGAGCGGTACTACCGCGGCTCCTGAGCGGTAGTACTGCTCCAGAGCTGTACTACCGCGGCTCCTGAGCGGTTGTACCGCTCCGGACCAAAATCTCGTGTTTTGCTCAGCGGAGGTAGGCACGGAAGTATTTTTTTAGTACCGCACGCAAGCAGTAGTACCGCTACCATTTGCGGTAGTACCGCTATCCCTAGCGGTAGTACCGTGAGGTCGAGCGGTAGTACCGTGAGGACGAGCGGTAGTACCGCTCCAGCGGTTCTACTGGCCTTTTGCCTCCTCGCTGTTGTTTTTCAAAGGGGTTCTACCGCCCTAGCGGTAGTACCGCTCCTTGGAGCGGTAGTACCGCTCTGTGCAGGTTGTGAGCATAACGATTGGATTTTTCCCCACATATAAAAGGGGGTCTTCTTCCCCATTGAACCTCATCTCTTGAGCTCGTGTTCTTCCCCCATTGTTGACCTTCTTCGAGCTTGCTAACTCTCAATCCCTCCATGGATTCTTGCTAGTTTTTGAGGGAAAGGAGAGAGGAGATCTAGATCCACATTTCCACCAATCATTTTCTCCTCTATGTGAGGGGAACCCCTTGGATCTAGTTCTTGGTGTTCTCCTTCTTGTTCTTCCTCTCATTTTCCTCCCTAGCATTAGTTGCTTCGGTGGGATTTGAGAGAGAAGGACTTGGGCACTCCGTGTGCCCTCGCCATCGCATTTGGTGCATCGGTTTGAGTTCTCCACGGTAATACGTGGAAGTTACAAGTTGAGAAGCTTATTACTCTTGGATGCTTGGTACCCTTGAGCTTGTTCCTCTTGGGTGCTTGGGCGCCGTAGACGGTTGGTGGTGTTCGGAGCTCAACATTGTGGTGTAAAGCTCCGGGCAAGCGTCGGGGTCTCTAATTAGGTTGTGGAGATCGCCCCGAGCAATTTGACGGGTTTCGGTGACCGCCCCCAAGGGTTGCCAAAGTGTACAGGTTCGGTGACCGCCCCCAATGGTTGCCATTTGTACGGGTTCGGTGACCGCCCTCAAGGGTCCCTTAGTGGAATCACGGCATCTTGCATTGTGCGAGGGCGCGAGGAGATTACGGTGGCCCTAGTGGCTTCTTGGGGAGCATTGTGCCTCCACACCGCTCCAAACGGAGATTAGCATCCGCAAGGGTGTGAACTTCGGGATACACCGTTGTCTCCGCGTGCCTCAGTTATCTCTTACCCGAACTCTTTACTTATGCACTTTACTTTGTGATAGCCATATTGTTTCTTGTCATATATCTTGCTATCACCTAGTAGTTTATCTTGCTTACCATAAGTTGTTGGTGCACATAGGTGAGCCTAGTTTTTGTAGGTTTTGTGCTTGACAAATTAACCGCTAGGTTTATTCCGCTTCACCCCCCCCCCCCCGGTAGGCGACATCCATGATCTTTCAATGTGCTTGTGAAGCAAGTTTATCTTTGAGTTGAGGTTGCCACGAAACCGTGGACACGCGAAGATCTTGCCCCCGGCCGGGCACCCAAGAGGACTGAATGCATCAGCATGGGTGATCACATCTTGTTCCTACATGGCCAGGGCGTAGGCTTCCCGTGTGTAGAATAAGAGACCATCGGTGAGGAAGCGTGCATCTGGGGCACGTGGCAGCGGAAAATCCTGCAACGAAGACATGCGGGAAGCTAGCAACATTTGTTATGCAGTTCTACATGATCGACTCTATATCATAGTTTTGTTTGGCCTATCTTTATGCCATACTAGTAAAATGTCTGTACGTTGCTACACGTTACAATGGATATAATTGAATCAAACAAATGATTAGGGTCAATTTCAAAGTCGAAGTTCATTTCTCTCGTACGTACGAGCGTGTTCGGACATCAAACGGGAGCCTACCAGGCTCCCCAAAATTCAATCATCTGGACAGTCGGGGCTCCTCCAAATCTAGACCATATGTCCAAGAGAAATGTGGTTGGCCGGACTATCCGTCATGTTATCTCGAACACATGGGCCCAACATAAAAAAACCACCCCACGACGTACCCTTTCATTTTCCTGCCGAAAGCTCCCCTTCCCGCCTGGTTTCCCACCATAGCGAGACTTTCTTCGCTGGAGCCCTCTCCTCTAAAACCGGATGACGCCAACCTCACCTGCGGCATGGCACCCTCTCTCCTCCACACCGTACTTCTTGACGGACTGCCAAGGAGGAGTCCCCCTCCAATCGCCCCGCTCTCCTCCCTGATCGCCTGTCCCCATGTTCGTGTCGATCCGCCGTCCCATCAAGGGGGCAGGAGGCGTGCACCGCCCGTGACGCCCCCTGAGCGAAGAAGGTAGATTCAATGTCTCCCGAGCCATTGCCATGTTGTAACATACAGTTAATGTCATGCATTTCCACAAAAAATATGATGTCCATTGTTGGGCACACCTCACCTTCGTCGTGGCGTCCCCTCTCTCTCACCTTGTACTTCTCCATGGACTGCCAAGGAGGTGTCCCCCGCCAATCGCCCGCTCTCCGCCCTGGTCCCCTCCCCTTGTGATCGTGCCGATTCGCCACCCACCCAACTCTCCGCCCTGTTTCCCTCCCCTTGTATGAAATGTGGTTGTCCGAACTATCCGTAATGTTATCTCCAACACGTGGGCCCAACAAAAAACACCCCACGATGCACCATTTCCTTTTCTTGTCGGGCCCTCCCCTTCCCGCTCAGTTTCCCGCTGTAGCGGGACATTTCTCACTGGAGCCCTCTCCTTTAAAACCCGACGACGCCAACCTCAACTTTGCCATGGAACCCTCTCTCCTTCACACCTTACTTCTTCACGGACCACCAAGGAGGAGCCCCCCGCCAACCGCGTCGCACTCCGCCCTGATCCCCTTCCACCGTGTTCATGTTGATCCACCACCCCTATCAAGGGCAGGAGGCGTGTGCCGCCCATGACGCACCCCCGAGCCAAGAAGGCAGATCCAATGTTTCATGTGTCATTGCCACATTGTAACATATAGTTGAATGTCGTGCATTCGACAAAAATATGATTTCCATTGTTGGGCATGCAACTTATATGCCACCGTGTCCGTTATTAACTCTTGAAGCAACCAAACAATGCATTTAGACTTCTATCCTAACTTAAAAATTATGTCTTATGAAAAATATAAGAACCGCTCGCTCATGTAATTTGCTGGAAATCAATCTCTAATGAAATGTAATTTGTCACATTTTCCAAAGTAAGGAAATTATTCCGCTCAGACATCCATAACTGAAACAGAACAATCCTAACCCCCATCCAGATCCACATCTACATATGTTGCATAATATAAGTAGGAGGCCCACATGTGTCCACATAATTTTTGACGGGACAAGTGGACATCCCACATAATCTCAACGACAACAATGGACCTTATGGTGCCATCATCAAGGAGATTAGAGTCCAACAATTATCCTTTTTTATGTAATTTTTGTTTTGAAGGTCGTTTGAACAACTTAGAAGCTCATAAGTTAGCCAAGCATTCTCTATCCTTGGGTCCGGGACGCCACGTTTGGTTTGGCCAACCCCATGACCTGAACTGTATCCCACTTCATGTGGTTTTCGATGAATAAAGCTTGACTATTTCCCTAAAAAAACATAATCTCATGTCAATGATTCAACTAAACTGTTGTATCGAAACATAATACTGACACTTCAAGTAACCTACTACTGATCCTAGTTAATTGCCCCGTGCGTTGCAACGAGGGCATATATATATTTTAGTAAGTCAACATTAGTTGTATCCCACATACATATTCAAAATATTCTTGCACACCAGGCTACATTGGCAACTTCTTTTTTACCGGTAAACCACACTCCTTTTATTCCTCATTTTTTCTTGCGACAAAAAATATTTCTCAGAGTGATATGTGAATGGATATATGGACAACCATAATAATATATGAAGAGCTAAAAACTATTTAATCAAAGAATTTAAGATTGTATCCATAATGCATTTGACAATGATTCATCTCTATAAATGTTGCCTTGTGCTATCAACCATTGATTCCTTTCCATAGATTTGGTCTTTAAAGATTGATTATAGATCTCCGTGATTGATTCCTTACTATTTTTGAAAAATAAAAACATGATTAAGTAGATAGGTGGACTAAAACCAGTGTGGGAGATTTAACCGGAATGGAGGTGACGCTACAAAATCACAATGGCTTACATGTCTGTGTCGATTCTAATAGCATGCCCAGCAAAACAAACCTATTGATATTTGAAAAAATAAACAGTAAAAAAAGAAATCAAAAAATGAAACATAGAAAAAATGAAAAATAAAAACGCGAGCACACGTCAAAATGGGCCAACTAACTTTGATTATAATTGATGTATTATTGAGTTTGATTTGATTTGGGTATGGGTAGTAAAAGACATGAAAAGTTCGGATTTAGTTGATATTTTTTTTAAGATTTGATTTGAAAGAGCTAATGCACGATATTTAATTGAGTTAATGCAGGCGTCAAATGAGCCGGTGCAAATTGCTGCGCTTGAGCCAAAGTCCGATAAGTTCTCCTGAGAGAAAAGCGCTTGTGATCCATCAAGGTCCTATTCGATCAAAAAGAAAAGGAAATTATGCCACTGCCGCTCCACTAGTCGCAGTGCCATTGGTGGCCAGCGTAGAGCGCCTTTTCACCAGCAGCGCACAATTACCCCGTTAATTACGTGATGTCCTCCGGTAATTACAGCGGCAAAGCGAGTAAACCGATTAGCGCAGGTTTCCGTGCGACTCGCGTGTATGGCAGCAAAATTTGCCTGCTCGGGACGGGAGCATTGATGGGCGGCTTAACTGCACCGGCAAAATGCCAACCCAGCTCCGGCTCCACCGCCGCCGCTCCGGATGAACTGAAAAATCAAAATGTTAACCGACAGCCCAGATGCCGTTTGACCTCGCAGTAATGGCGTGGTTGCATTAACATTTCTGACTCAAAACTACTCCTAGTAAAAAGAGTGGAGTAGAGTACAGATGGCCAGGCCCAGGAGTAAATGCAGCAGTGGAGTATCCTGGTAAACCTCTGAATCACCGGGTCCATGAAAATTTTGAATCTTTGGCCACATGAACGCTGGTCCAAAATTGCAAGCAAGAGCTCCTCTGGTTCAGCTCTGGCTCGGTTCAGTCGCTCAGTGCCACAGCCAGCAAGCTCCTGCATCTTTCTGGAGGTGATGACAGGAGAAAAAATCCGCGTTGATCTGCATCTTTTTCACAGCCGGGGCCAAGAGGTTCAGATCAGATGCGTTGCCCAACTCGACAGCATACGCGTGCGTGGCTGGCCTGGGAGGAGCGAAAGCGACGCCGCCAAATTTCCGGAAGCTGCCGACCGACGGAGGACTGTGCTGTGGTGGCGCAGCGGCAGCAACGCTCACTTGCTCACATGTGCGATCACGCGCCGACAGACCAAACAAATCCCACTTTCCAACTGTGCAGCGCCTCCCTTGTCCCGCCTCCGCATCGCCATGATTGATCGGCGATCTTTACCGGAAAAGAATCCATGATTGATGATGCATGCACCTCCAATCTGCTGCTGCCATGCAAAATTCACCAGCGATCTGAAACGATTTGCTCGCCAGGTCAACACGGCAGCTGAGTTGATCTGAAATGATCTGCTGCTGAGGGATCTTGTGGGTTTTACAGGTTATACTCGCCGCTGCGAATTTGCAACCACTGGCGATCTACGAGGACGGAGGAAGAAGAAGAGATTCTTAACTAACTGAACAAAAGAAAGAATTTGGTTTCATTTTTCTCTTTCGTTGGGGTGTTGATCGACAATGGCGATGCTGGTCTGGTCACGAGCAGTCTCCGACTCGGTTGGACTGCGGCCGGCCGCCGACGACCCAGAGCAGGGTGCGCCGGGCGAACGACGGCCGCTCCTCCGCGAGCGACGACACCACGCTGTTGCCGCCGCCGCTGCCCGTCTCCACGTCGCCCCAGTCCGCCTCGCTCCCGCTCTTGCGCTCGCCCCCTGCCTCCTCCTCGCCGTCCTTGCTGCCGCTCCTCATCGGCCACCGGAACGACACCGTCCGCCGCCCGCCCGCCTCGGGGTCCCCTTTCCTGGACGACGCCGGCGGCACCATCCAGATCTTGGACTCGGAGAAGCTGTCCTTGGTGAGCTTCGCCGCGGCGGGCAGGTCGGGGGGAGGCTGCTGCTTCCGTGTTGTCGTCGCCGGGATCACCGGGTAGCGGAGCGAGGAGGATTCCCCGCGGCGCCTGGACGCGCCGAACTCGCACTCCGACATGGCGCCGCCGCCGCGCCGCGCCCTGGAGAACGCCGGCCGCTTCTTCTTGGGCGGCGGCTTGGCGATGGCCACGCGGAGCGACGCCTGCTCCTCCATGACGTACTCGTAGGAGCCCATGGAGTGGCACCGCCTCTGCCCGAGCCCTGCGTCGGCGTCGGCATTGGCGTCGCTGCTGGTGCCCGCTCCGTCCCCTGCGCCGGCGCCGGCCTCCACGCACATGAACTTGCCCAGCTTCACCTCGACCACCTCCTCGGCCCCGTCGAGCCCCGGGACGCGCACGGCCACGCCGCTCGGCTCGGCGTCGGCGCGCCTGGCCGAGCCTGCCAGGTCGCGGGAGCTCTCGGCGGACTCGAGCACCATGAGCACCGGGCTGCAGGTGGGCTCGAGGTCGCCGGCGGCGAGGAGGCTTTGGCGGCAGAGCGGGCAGGTGGAGTGCGAGAGCAGCCAGGTGTCGATGCACTCGAGGTGGAACGCGTGGCTGCACTTGGGCAGCAGCCGGAGCTGGTCGTCCGGCGCGAACTCGCAGAGGCAGACGGCGCAGTCGAACGGGTCCTTGCCGCCCTCTCCGGCGCCGACGACGACGTTGCGGTAGAGGAAGACGGGGAGCGCGTCGATGAAGGCCTGGTCGACGCCGGCGTCGTGGAGGTGGAAGAGCTGCTGCAGCTGGCCCTGGAAGGCGGTGACGCTGCCCTCGGCGTCGTCGCGGGCCGCCCGACGCCGGCGCCGCAGCCGCAGCAGGTGGCGCGCCAGCAGGTGCAGCAGGCCGCAGACGAAGAAGACGATCGCCAGCACCGCCACGATGAAGAGGATGCTGGGGCTGATCTTGGTCTCCACCGTCTCCAGCGCCGACGACCCCGGCGCCGTCCACGACGAGTTGCTCATGGTCCTTGTAGTGCTCCGCACCGAGCCCACCGCTCGAAGCAAGCAAGTAAGCACGGACGAGAGCCCGAGCTTCGGGCTTACGATCCGGAGCCGAGGTGGAGCCTCGGCATGGCCGCGCTGGATTAGGGGGGGGGGAGGGGAGGGAAGCTTTGTGTGGGGGGTCGCGGGGGCAATAAATTGCGGCAGGGAGAGAGAGACCGGGCGGCCGGGCTTAGCGTGTGGGGTGTAAATTAGTCGGGGAATTAAAGCGGCATTAGGTGCGGGTTAGGACATGCAGGTGCGGGTCACTGTTCCGGGTGAGCTCACCGTTGGAGACGGCGGCCACTGGTACCACTAGAATTATGCAGAGGGGAAAACAAATAGGTGGTGACAGACATCGCTGCGTGGAGAGAGAGAGGGGGGGTTGTGGGTCGTTGATCTGCCTGCCAAAAGGTGTGTGCGATCGATCTGATTTGACCGACTGTGGCAGGCAGGCTGATCATCCGCCATGGTTTTTGCTGGTTCCGTCGGTGTCGTGTGCGCTTGTTTTTTGCCGTTCCTGAGCAGGTTCGGTGTGTCACTTGGGCCGTGCTTAGTTTGGTCATGGAATTGAGTATTGACTTTTGCAGGACTAGTTTGGCATAGTTAATGACGCGTGCGATGCGTGCTCTGCCTACCGACCGAGTAACGTACTGGCACTCTGTTTTCTCTCTTAAACAAAAGCAGAGTACTGTACTCTTACTTCGTTGTAGTTTCGTGCATTGTACGATATACGGTGTCCGTTGGGCCGCCTAGGCGGAGAGGAGAGGCTCTGTGTTGACCTGCATTCTGAATCTCTCCACTTGGTTGCTACGAACATAGTGCAATTTCATTTCTTTGGCTTTAATGAAATGAAATGAAATGATGGGGGTCAGGAGCAAAGTTGCACTAGTATTTATTGATGTTTGATGAGATGATGATGCGTATGCTGCTGCCGTCTCCACTCCCCGGCCATGCCGGAAATGAAAATGGGTCGACCGAGCGAGCTGTGAAGGCAGAGGCATCATTGCCGCCCAAGCATGACACTGTTGGGAGGGAGGAAACGGTGAATGGAACTATGGAACCAGCTTCCTTTCTTGAGTACGCACCACTACATATCACAGTAGCAGACGAAGGACGCCACCTGCCTCCCGGGTCCGGTGCGGACAAAAAGAAATCATGGTCTAGCACAGGCCTGTGATTCTGATTTGGCAACGACGGAAAGAGGCAGTGAAGCACCGATGAGCAAGGAAGGAAGAAACAAGCACAAGCACGCGAATCCCGAGGCGGAATTTCAAATCCAGACCAATCTCGCGGGGTCGCCATGCAGCCCGCGGAGTCAATCGCGCGGTCAATTCACTAGGGAGGAAAGCGGGAGCCACGTCCGCTTTGGTCCTACCACCTTCTTCGTACTCCCGGCCGTAGCCACCCGACGGTGAGGCAAGGCCGGCAGCAGCAGGCCCCGTCCTGATGGCGAACCGGGGCCGAATCCACGTACGCCGACGGGGTAGCGGCCGGCGGCACCAATTACGTGCACCTGCTCGCATACGTACAGCACACCAGTCACAGTACGTGCGCCAAAACTGCTCTAAGGCCATCCCCATCGCGCGACCCTATCCTGTCCGTCCCCGTCCGTTTGGGGCAAAAGAGACAAATCGGGCGGCCCAGCGCGCGGGAGCAAACGGACTTTTGTCCGTTTTGTGTCTGCTTTCGACCCATCCCCGGCCCAAGTTTGCGCTGTTTTTGGGATGAAACGGACAACGGGCGCGTGTCCGCCCCTCGCCCGCCTGTCGGTGGGAGAAACCAAAACCCCCACGCCCCATTTGGCGCCATTTCCCCAAACCCTCCCACGTCCCTCCCGCCGCCCCCTCTCTCCCCCGTCTATGGCCGACGCCCAGCCGAATTCCGGCGGCCCGGCCGTCGACCCGCCCTGAAAGGTGAAGAAGAAGGCGGCAAGGAAGCCGCGGTCGGAGTGCACGCCGGAGGAGATCGCCAGGTTGGACGCCGAAGCGGCGAAGAAGAGGAGCCGGAGAGCGGTCGTCAAGGTCAATGCCGACGACCGTGCTGACTACGACCATGGTGACTCGTGGCATGAAGACGATGACATCTATGTCGAAGGTGATGGTGATGAAGAAGAAAGCAATGACGTTGATATTAGTGGCGAGCCATTGTTCATCGACGAGCTGACCCAAAGAGCGGAAGCACAAAAGAAGAGGAAGAGCATTCGCACGGGTTCATACACACAAGATGAGGGCAAGTTGATTTGCCAAGCGTGGATGGAGATTAGCCAAGATCCGAGGACCGGCGCGCAACAAAAGGGCATCGTTTTTTGGACGAGAGCCCACAAAACATTCCATGAAAGGAAGATGTTCGAGCCATACCAAATTACAAGCAACCGTGGCATCGGCTCGATTCAAAAAAGATGGTTATTCATCCAACAAGAGTGCAACAAGTATCAAGCTGCATTTGAGAGCGTTGAAGCACGGCCCGTGAGTGATCTCGGCATTGGGGACACGGTATGCTCTCCTCTTCCTAGCCCTTTCCTTGCTACGGCCATGAGACTTCGGCCTTGTATATATTTGCATGTTCACTTGTTGTTGATCATGTGGTGTAGGCATTTCAATCTTTCGAGGCATTCAAGGCCCGGCACAATGACAAGCCATTCACTCTTACGCATTGTTGGACGCTCATCAACAATTGCCCTAAGTTCAAGGACCAATACCGTGAACTACAAAGGAAAAGAGGACTGAAGACGGCCAAGTTCGCCGGAGGTGGAGATGGCGAGGCGTTGAAGAGGCCGAGGGGCAAGACCAACTCCAAGGTCGATGACATACGTGATGCCTCATCCATGGCAGTGCATGACACTTTGCATGGCATGCTGTCTCAAAAGGATGTGAGGGATGAGAAGAAGCGGCAAAGCAAGGACGAGCAAATGAAGCAATACCTAGACCTTCAAAGAAAGAAGCTTGAGATGGAGGAGGCGGCCAAGAAGAGGAAGATCGACATGGAGGAGGCGGCCCGGCAAAGGCAACTCGACATGGAGGAGGCGGCCCGGCAAAGGCAGCTCGACATCGAGGCCGACAACGTCAAGGCCAGGCAGAGGCAGCTCGACATCGAGGCCACCAATGCCGCCACCAAAGCGAAGGAGGTGGCCCTTGCGATCATGAGCATGGACTTGTCGAAGATGAGCGAGAAGACGAGGGCCTGGTTCGAGGCCAGGCAGAAGGAGATGCTCGACGCCGAAGGCCTGAATTAGATCGTCCGATCGGCGTGGCCGTTCTTTTTGGAAGCTGGCTTGGGTGCCGCCCGCCCGCTGGGCCACTGGCAGTGTGCCGGCGAGAAAACATTCATTTTGGAGGCCGGCTGTGTTGCGGCCGCTGGCTGTGTTGCCGGCGAGGACAACTATTCATTTTGGAGGCTGGCTGTGTTGCCGGCGAGGACAACTATTCATTTTGGAGGCTGGCTGTGTTGCCGGCCGCTGGCTGATGCCGGCAATGGACGTGTAGGGAGTTGGCTTTGTTGCCGGCATGATGAACTGGGGCCATGAACTAGGGCTTGGCATATGAAACGTTGCTCTTTTTTTTTTAAATTGTCGCGGACAGGATGGGGTAAACGGATGCGGCCGCGCGCTGGGCGCACGGCCACCCCATTCCAGGACAGGCCCGGACACGACCCCATTGCCCTACTCAAAGGAACAGAATCCGGACAAAACGGACGTCCGTTTGCGGTCGCGCGGTGGAGTTGGCCTAACCCGCCGTATACGTAGTAACCACGTACTACTGCAGGGCTGATTAACAGAGCCCAGGCCAGGCGCCGGTCTGGCACGGCCAGCATTGCCGGACGGGCCGGCAGCTTTTCTGTCGGTGCACAGCTAGCGCGCGTCGCCTGCCTTCGATGGCGCGCGGTCCATGCATGCGGTCGGTGCTGCGTGCACAGGTGCGAGTGCCACTGCCACTTCGAGCTATCAGCTGGTGAGCCACCCGGGGCCGCGCGCGCACGGATCGATGGGCGGAAGGGCTTGACATCCGAGACCGAGGCGATGGCGATCGGTGCGTCCATGCATAGCGGGCCCTTCCAAAGTCTTCTGTTGCCCGGCCGGCCTCTCTACCCCACCACCCATGCGGCCTACGGGACCGGACGAGACTTGCCTGCTCCCCGCGCATGTGTTCATCCGTGCTCCCGCGTACGTGGCTTGATTTGATTGGAACAAAATAAGATCGACCCCATCCCTTAAAATCAGGGGGGAGATGATTATATTAGAAAGAAAAAAAGAAAAAAGACAGCCGTAAGATGAAGTGGGAGCACGGATGAGAGCATGGGAAGGGAGCAGGCAAGCCAGATGGGGACCGTGTTCAGCTCGATCGGTCAACGTTAATTGTTGTTCTCCTCCGTGACATGAGGCTTGTTTTTTTGAGATGGTCTCCATCGGGATTCTCTACCCGCTCCGTCTAGGCGGAGAGGAGAGGCTCTGTTGACCCGCATTCTGAATTACTTCCACTTGGTTGCTACGAGTAGAATTTTATTTCTTTCGCTTTAATGAAACGATGAGAGTCAGAAGCCAAGTTGCAGTATTATTGATTTTGATGAGATCATGATGCGTCTCTACACCGGACATAAAAAGGGGTCGATGGAGAGAAGTCGCTCAGCTCGGCACGCGTCGCGTCGAGCCGAGCCGTGTTTCCATCATTGCCGCCCGAGCATGGCACTGTTGCGAGGGACGAAACGGTTAATGCAAGCATGGATGGAACCGGCTTCCGGGTCCGGTTCACACAAAAGGCAATCATGGTCTAGCTCTAACACGCACAGGCCTGTGATTCTGATTCGGTCGCGATGGATGGTCGTCCTCTCTTCCTCTTCTACCGCCGTGGCAAGCTGGCAATGTCAAGGAAAGACGCGGTGAAGCACCGATGATGGGGAAGGAAGGAAGAAAAAAAAGCACAAACACGCGAATCCCGAGGCAGGTTTTGAAATCCAGACCAGACTCTTGCTTGCTTGCTGACGGTGACGGGTCGGGGTTTTGGTTGACTCTGCCAGGTTTCATTTCCTCTTCTCCACAAAGGCCTTTTATGGCGCGGCAGGATCCACCCAGATGCTAGCGGCATTCAACTCCCCATGCCCGTGCATGCAATGCAATGCACCGCGTGTCCATCGCCACGAAACGCCCGCGGCCCGTCCCGTGACAGCTGACACTCCCTGCTCGTGCCGTGCTCGCTAGTCTCGCAGGGTCGGCAAGCGGGCGCGCGGAGACGAGAGCGCGGAGCCACGTCGGCTTTGGTCCTGCCACCTTCTTCGTAATCCCGGCCGTAGCGACCGACGGTGAAGCAAGGCCGGCAGCAGAGCAGCAGGCACAGTACGTGTGCCAAAACTGCTCTAACCCGCCGTATACGTAGTAACCACGTACTGCAGGGCTGATTAACAGAGCCCAGGCCAGGCGCCGGTCGGCCACGGCCAGCATTGCCGGACGGGCCGGCAGCTCTTCTGTCGGTGCACACGGGAGCTAGCGCGCGGTTCATGCACGCGGTCGGTGCTGCGTGCGCAAGTGCGATTGCCACTTCGAGTTGTCAGCTGGTGAGCCACCCCGGGCCGCGCGCGCACGGATCGATGGGCGGAAGGGTTTGACGTCCGAGACCGAAGCGATGGCGATCGGTGCGTCCGTGCATGCCGGGCCCTTCCAAAGTCTTCTCTTCTGCTGCCCGGCCGGCCTCGGACTCGCCCTCGACCTCTCTACCCCACCACCCACCCATGCGGCCTCGGGGAACGGGGACCGTGTTCCGCTCGATCGGTCAACGTTAATTGTTCTTCTTGTCCGTCACACGAGGCCTGTTTTTTTTTTTTTTTTTTTTTTTGAGATAGTCTCCATCGGGATTCTCTACCCGCTCCGTCCTTCGAAGCTTCGCTCAAGCTGTCACCATATTCGTGCCCCTACGTATAAGAGTCCTATTCTCCCCCCGGGCTCAAATTAAATCAGTAAAATCAAAGAAAAAACTAAATGTTTGTTGTGGGAAACATTGACAAATCTTGTGTATGCTTAACATATTTTTTATCACTAAATGACATCCATGAAAATCATGGCAAAAACCAAAATCAACACTCCACACGACCTCCACGGATGTTCCTTCGTGGTAAAAAAATTCAAGCACAGAAAATATTTATCAAAGTTTATCGCAAAAATAGGTTTTTTTTTCTGTTTTTTTTAATATTCATCCAATCTGAGAGCAGGTACAATAAGAGCATGGCTAATATTTGATCAAAAAAAGAGCATGGTTAATAGTATAGGTAGCTGCCGGCTATAGCTGTTGTCCAGTTATCTATAGCCAACCTTATAGTCACCATGTACAATAGTTAGCCGGTCACAATGGAAAGTGTCATATACTAGTCTGCGTATGACACTAGTGTATGATACTGCCTCTATAGTGCACAATATCATAGTCTGGTATCATAGTAACCTCACTCACTGTCATGCATAACACATAGTTGTACATCACATATATAATACTCAATCTTCTCTTTCTTATTTAATTGTGTGTCAACTCAACAAAAATGCCTAGCTGGAGCAATTTGACACACCTAAGAGCATCTATAACTGGATATATTAAATACATCACCCTATACATTCACGGACACGCTCGAGTGCGGTTGCGGACGATGACCGGTAAATAGTCAAATTGCCGCGTTCAAAGTCGTGTACATTAATCCATGTCGTACATGCAACGCGAAAGAAACTACGTAAGTGATCAACGAAATTCGAAACATAGAACAAACCGCATATGACAGTTATCCGGACCAAAAGACGACAGAGTTTAAACATCACATCTCAGCTGTATGAACGGACAAAGATCTAAAAATGCAAAAAGAGACGGAGAGGACCGAGCATCTTCACCACTTCCTCGCCAGTCCTTCGCCCTTCCGGTCACCAGAGCGGATGTAGCCCTCCGTGTGGCATCGACGGCGAGAGGGGGGGGGGGGGGGGTCGTCAGAGCCGTGGGTGATGTCGAAGTCGTCGAACGATGAGTCGATGTAGCCGACCATCCTCTAGACGACGTTGTGCTGGTTCGCCGCCACCACCGCCTTCTTTGCCGCTTCACGCTCCGATCGCTCGGTACGGAGCCAGATTGCCTTGGCATTCTTGCGACAGAGCTGGCGGGCGTCCGGCTCTATCATTGTCAGAGAGCGGCGGAGAACAACCGTGAGGAGCTTCTCATCCGCATCAGGCTTCAGCAATCCACTATCCAACCATTCTGGAGTGTAGTGGTTATCATATATAGTCTTTTATTGATAAGCCTTTCGTTCAAGTCTTGACTCAAACAATAATTTTGTTTATTTTATTTTTACCAACTTAAAAAGAACATTTGTCCAATTAATATTGAATATGAATTATTGTTATACAAACCTTTTTTACTTATCTATAACTATTTCTAAAAATTACTAGAAATATGTAAACATATATAATGTCTCGCGTAAAATGAGGTGATAGATACTGGAGCGTGTACAACATGGTAAAATTTGCACGTATCATTATTTTTCTTTACATTTTTTATGCATTAGCTAAAGCATGTTTTTAAATCTAAAAAACAAAATACAATGAAATGGATAAATTTCCCACCAAAATATATAGTGGGTCTTTCTTTCTATATATATATGCTTTAGCTAATAGAATAGAGTAGTACATGCAAAAGGCATGGCTGCCTCATTTGAAATAGAATAGAGTAGTACTCCCTCCGTTCTATAATGTAATGCATATAGATAATTTTGAAAAGCCAAACCTTATAAACCGTGACCAAGTTTGTTAAGAAAATTATTTATATGTACAATATAAAAATATAAAATATGAAACTTGGTCAAATTTTAGATGAATCTTGCTAATAAAATCTTATGATAAATCTAATGATATATGTTTGGCATTCTAGATGTAAATGCTTTTGTCCACAAACTTGGTCAAATTTTGTGAGGTTTGACTTTTCAAAAAATATATATACGCTATATTATGGAATGGAGGGGGTATTGAATTTTGCAGGATTTGTTATTTAAGTAGTAGTAAAACGACGTTTGCGGTGCGTGCCCTGCCTACCAAGAGGTGCTCTGCTTTTCTCTTAAACGAAAGCAGAGTACAGCAGAGTACTCTGCTTAGCGGTAGAGTAGTTTGTTTGTGCAGGATACGATACCGTGGATTTGGTTGGGCCGCCATCGCATAGGCAGAGGCTATGCTTGACCTCCAGCCCGAGCATTACTCGCCTCTTAACTTCTCCCACTTGGTTGCTGCAATTTCAATTCTTTTGCTTGAGCGAAAGTCAGAGGCTGGAAATGTTTTCAAAGTTTGGTGTAATGATACGCTGGCGTCTCCACAACACGGCCATGGCGGTTCCGGTCTAGACAAAACGAAATCATGAAGCACAAGCCTGTGACTCGCGGTGGTGCTCTCTTCCTCGTCGACACCGTGGCAACCCGGCGAAGAAGGAAGAAAAGAAGAGCCGATGAGGAAGGATGAAACAAACAAACGGAAGCACGTGAGTCCCGAGGCGGATTTGAACATCCAGACGCTTGCTTGCTGCCATGTGATACGGTTGCCATGGCGGCACTGACGGTGACGTGTCAGGGTCGTGGTTCACTTTGCCAGCCATGATTTCTTTCCTTCTCCACAAGGCCTTTTATGACCCACCCAGAAGCTAGTCTGGCAGGCTAGCGCCATTGAACTCCCTGCCCTGCCCGTGCATGCAATGCACCGCGTGGCCATCGCCGTAAAAAAACTCGGAAACTAGTAGTAGCAGCTTCTTTGTACCGTTGCGACCGATGGTGAAGCATGGCCGGCATCCTGATAGTGAGGCATGGCCAAAAACACGTACGCCGACGGGCTAGCAGTAGCAGCAAAGCAATACTACTACGTACGCGCACTGCTGCTCCTCCTAGTACGGATATGGCAAAGTAGCGTCTGAAGATGGGGAAAATCAAATCAAAATGAGCTCGTCCACATCTCCCGACCAGAATTGCTCCAATCGGTGGAGGAGGTGTCTGTCGCGGAGGGAGGCAGAGGCGCGCGGTCGGTGCAAGTGCGAGTGCCACTTCGGGTTACACTCCGGCCGGCGTGAGCTTCCCCGGGCCACGCCCGCACGGATCGATCGGCATTGGCGGAGGGGTTTGACATCCGACATCCGAGACCCGAGGCGACGGCGGTCGGTGGGTGCATGGCGGGCCCTTCCTTCCAAAGTCTTCTCTTCTCTTGCCCGGCCGGCTGCGGCGGGCCTCGTCTTCTCTGCCCTCACCACCCATGCGGTCTCGTGGGACGTGAACCGTGTTCCGCTCGATCGGTCAACGTTAATTGTTCTTCTCCTCCGTGACACGAGGCTTTGCTTGCTTAATGGTCTCCATCGGGATTCTCTGCCTGCTCCGCCTTTCGAAGCTTCTGAGCTGTCATATTCGTGGCTAAACTAGAGTTTACTGCTTGTCCATGTGTGCCAAACAGAAGCCCGTCGTACCATAAAATCATGGACGGAGGCAGGAACTAGAAAGGAAACCTAGCTTCTTATTTGGGCGGATAACCGCAATGCCCCCCTCCCCCGCGGTCGGCGGTTCACTCGGGGTTTTCTTCCGTTTTTCATGAAAAAGGGCGTCTAAATTGCATTAGATGACAAAACACATCCGGACGGATATGGTAAGTTTTTGGGTCCACGCACCCCGTGCTATGTACTATCCAACCATTCTAGAGGTGTAGTGGTTATCGTATATAGTCTTTTATAGATAAGTCTTGCATTCAAGTCTTGGCTTAAACATCATTTTTATTTATTTTATTTTTGCTTAATTAAAAAGAACATTTGTCAAGTTAATACTTAATATGGATTATTGTTAGAAAAACATGTTTTACTTGTCTATAACTATTTTTGGAAATTACTAAAAATATACAAACATATATAATGCCTAGGGCAAAATGAGGTGATAGATACTGGAGCGCACACAACCTGGTGAAATTTCCACGTATCCTTATTTTTCTTTACATTTTTGTGCATTAGCTAAGGCCCCGTTTGATAGCAAAGTATTTTTAAAGTTTTCTGACAATACTGCAGTTTTCTAAAATACTATAGTTTTAATTACTGTGAGGTGTTTGGCTACCAAGAAAAACCTGTGGTATTAATGCTGCGGTATTCCCAAAACCACAGTATTTTCTCTGTCTAATAAAAAGAACCCCAGACCTCTTTTTTTAAAACAGAGCACGCGAAAGATACGGCTGTTGTTATCTTCTTCCCCGGTGCAAGCCGTCTCCGCCCTGTCATCCCTGGAGATCTTCACCTTCGGCGGCCATGGATAAATCAAGAGACAACAAAGGAAAAATAACAGTTAATACGCTGATCTTCATCCTCCCGCCTCTTGCCGCAGGCCCGCCCGTTTTCACCTACAGGGCTACAATAGAAGCTAGCACGAGGGACTAATCCAGTTCAGCACGCATGATTTAGCCACAAGTGCACTTACGCGTGCAGGGGTAGCACCCCATGGGCTACCTACGTGATATGTACCTTGCCGTAGAATATGCCCGTGGACACCGTTCCGCTCCATGGCTGGCATGACGACGAATGCCAACGCCGGCACCATGAAGCCATGGAACGCAGTTATGGTGGAGGGGCTGCAGTCTGCAGAGAAGCACTTGCGCGCGGCGGGACGACAATGCACGAGGAGTCACTATTAGAGACGGCTTGCAGCAAGCTGTAGACACGACGAACGCCATCTTGGGCGCGCGGTTACAGTTCACGGCCAGCTCCTGGCGCCCCTCCACGGCGGTGTGGATGAAAGCCGTTCCAGTCCACGCACACTCGCGTAGCTTCGCCGCATGGTGCGCGACCATGACTCAACGGTGACACAGCAGAAGGCCAAACAGTCTCGTTGTGCGTCGTCGGCTATGTCGTGTTGCGGAACGCCCTCCGTGGTAAGCTACAAGCCTTGTGTATGGTATGGCCATGCAGCGCCGTTTTGTGCATGCAACGTCTAGCTAGGCGCTAGCTTAAAACCCATTTTACATCGCTGCATACGGCACTGCCAAACAGGTCGCTGTATTATGAGTACTCTAAATTAATTTGATATGCCAATACTGTGGTATCTTATGCCGACATGCTAAAATACTGCGGTTTTTGAATACTCTGGTTTTTTAAGTACTTGGTTATCAAACACAGCCTAAAGCATCTTTTCAAATATTAAAAACAAAATACATTGAAATGGATAAATTTCCAACCGAAATATACAGTGGTTCTTTTGTACTCCCTCCGTTCCTAAATATAAGTCTTTGGAGAGATTCCACTATGGACCACATACGGAGTAAAATGAATGAATCTACACTCTAAAATGCATCTATATACATCCGTATGTGGTTCATAGTGAAATCGCTACAAAGACTTATATTTACGAACGGAGGGAGTATAAAGTATAACATATAGTACATGCAAAAGGCAGGATTGCCTCATTTGAAATGGAATAGAGTAGCGTGGTGACGGAATTGGGTACTGAATTTTGCAGGATTAGTTATTTAAGTAGTATGACGTTTGCGGTGCGTGCCCTGCCTACCAAGAGGTACTCTGCTTTCTCTTAAACTAAAGCTGAGTACAGCTGAGTACTCTGTTTAGCCGTAGAGTAGTTTTGTGCAGGATACGATACGGTGGTGTTAGTATAAAGTTGAGTCATCTATTTTGAAACGGAGGGAGTACCAATGGTTGCTGCAATTTAATTAATTTATTTATTTGCTCCAGCGAAGGTCAAAAGATGGAAATGTTTTTTAAATTTTGATGCAATCATGTATACCACGCTGGCGTCTCCACCCCACGGCCATGCTGGAAAAAACGTTATCATGGTCTAGCACAGGCATGTGATTTGGCAACCCGGAAAAGAAGGAAGAAGAGAAGCACCGATGAGGAAGGGAGAAACACACAGCAGCACGCGAATCCCGAGGTGAATTTTGAAACCCGGATGCTTGCCGTGCTGTGATACGGTTGCCATGGCGGTACTGACGGTGACGGGTCGGGGTTTATGGTTGACTTTTCCAGGCATATTTTTTCTTGTCCACAAGGCCTTTTACGGTGCGTGCGGCAGGACCCACCCAGAAGCGCCATTGAACTTCCTGCCCGTGCATGCGAATGCGATTCACCGCGTGGCCATCACCGTATCCCGTGAGTACCATACTCCTCTGCTCACTAGTCTCACAGTCGCAGTGTCGGCGAGTCAAACGCACGGTCAAATTCTGGAGTACAGCGTGGAAGAAGGTGAGCGGGCGGAGACCGGAGCGACGTCGGCTTTGGTCGTACGACTAGCTTCTTTGTACCGTTGCGACTGACGGTGACGCATGGCCGGCTATCAGGCCCCCGGCCTGATAGAGAGGCATGGCCAAATCCACGTACGCCGACGGGCTAGCAGTAGCACCAAAGCAACACGAACGTACACGCTAGTCCTATAGACTCCTAGTACGTACAGACGTACAGTATATACTTCTCCGATGGCAAAGTAGCGCCTGAAGATAAGATGGGGAGAATCAAATCAAAAATGAGCTCGCCTACATCTCCCGACCAAAATTGCTCCAATAGACGGAAGCCGTGCGTACGTGCTGCCGCCATGCCAGGGGGGTCGAGCGACATCGACGGACCGTCTGTCGCGGAGGCACAGCCAGCGCGCGTCGCGTGCCTCCGATCGCGCGGTCGGTGCAAGTGCGAGTGCCACTTCGGGTTAAACTCCGGCCGGCGCGAGCTTCCCCGGGCACGGATCGATTATTGGCATTGGCGGACGGATTTGACATGGGAGAGCCAGACCCGAGGCGACGGCGATCGGTGGGTGCATGGCATGGCGGGCCCTTTCTTCCAAAGTCTTCTCTTCTCCTACCCATGCCCGGCCTCGGCTCGTCTGCCGCCACCCATGCGACCTCGGGGGACGGGAACCGTGCTCCGCTCGATCGGTCAACGTTACTGATTGTCGTTGCAGTTTGTCTAATTCACATAAATATATAATTTAGCAACAAGAAACAAAAAAAACTAGGACAAAAGAAATAGATGCCAGTCCAAAGTCCAAGGGAACAAACAGTATAACCATAACCAGCGGATCGACGGATCATCATCATTCGTATCCTGATAGTACTACGTGCAAACTGCAAAGGCAAGGGACAGGACACAAGAGGTGTTGTTAGAGAACTGTGCGTGGCTGATGGCGCCATGGATGGTACTGGCTTCTTTTCTTTTTTTGGAGGAAAGGATGTTTTTTTTAGGGATTTTTTTGGGGTTATTTTCGAGGAAAGGATGGTAGCTTCCTGTTTGCTGGAGCAGGGCCATCGACGGGCTTGCGCCGTGGTCCGCGCGGTGCTTCCGTCCTGTTCGGCCCGGTGGTGGCGCTCCAGTGGACACATCAAAGCCCAGATCATCAGTACGTACTATTTTTCCTGGCCCAGCAGCAGCAGCCTGCATCTATCTCCCACACGCGCCGCAATGGCCGTAAGCCCGTAGTCATAGTACTAGCAAACAAGGTTTAAAGTTTGCTCATCTTCTGGCAGGCTGCCACAGTGACAGTGTGCAGGCAGAAGCCAATGATATGCAGTGCAGGTTATCGATGATTGGGATTTGCAGTGCAGTATACGCAGTCTGTCGGACGGCACTAGTAGCGGGGGCCGGGAAGGTGGAATGTTGCCTTGCAGTTTTACAAGTGTAGATATAGATTTGTAAAAATCACAACAAGCCGCGAGCTCGGTCAGCTATCATACAAAAATTGCAATCAAAGATTTGAAAAAAACCACTGTATAAGCAAAATGTGGTCCTATGCAAGTACTAATTGCCATTTTTTTTTCTCTGGAAAATTTCGACCTCCAGCTGAATTCGTTTGTTATGCTCGCTCCTTTGTCTGGTATTCAGAAGGTCTTCAGAACGAGGAACGTGGAGCGCTGGAGCAAGGACAGGCTGAAGAAACCCTTGACATTGGAGGACACCTATTCGCGGACGGAGGGAGTACCGTAATAGGCTAGTTGGAGGTTATGATGGGCCTAGCTTTTGGTTTGTGTGTAGGGAACTGCTAGCCGTGTATGCGGCAGTTTGAAGAGAGGGATTGCAGCACCCGAGCTCCACTGCTCTCTATATTTAAACATTTTAAAATTTGTATTTTTGAAGTTTCAAATAAATGTGAAATTTTTCACGGGGATATATATACACATTCCGAATACCCGTAGCAAGTTTTGGTAGAAATCTCATTTTGGTTTGGGCTATAGAAAAAAATACAAATTTCTGACACTATATAGGAGAAAAGGTGTGCCATTTTCTGTCAGAAATTTCTCTTTTTTGTATTTCCCAAAATATAAAGTATATCTTTTTCAGCTTTTTACCAGGCCTTAGGAATGTGTGTGTGTATTCACGTATTTGATATAAGATTTTTTTAAGCAACGAAACTGTGTTTTTCAAAAATTTCAAATACCAGGAGCCCTGCATCCCGGTAGCTGCAGGCACTTTTCGGCAGTTTGAACCTCTTTCACTGTTTGTTATGTTTATCATTTCCTTTGCAAGACGCTTGCGAATTTGGACGCGGTTTTACATTTTTGTTATGTTATATCCATTGGTAATGGAACCTGATACCATGTTGGATTGAATGGATTTTCTAGATAATTTAAGGACGAGAAGAGTACTCTCCTAACCCTCAACTTTGAAATGTATTCTTCCCTATGCATGCTGAGCCACCGCAGCTCCCATGTCGTCAGTGACTATGCTTTGCAATCTTCTCTCAGCGATTCGGTCGTCAGCACCGCGTTGTAATTTCACTATTGTGTGAGGGTACATTCACCAATTTTGTTTGAAGAATCACTACGACGCGAGGAGGGGGGGTATCAGCAGCTACATAAAATTGCTGAAAAGTATTCCAATACTAGGCTCCTAACCTTCCTTGTAGAAGGTTATTGGTTGTAATACATGAAGTGCTTTGAACATCACAAGTTTACAACAAATATGAAAAGCCAAAAAGAGATGAAAAGAATAAAGAATACATGGGACGATGCTCTATAGGGCTAGAGTACTCTATGACCATCGCCAAGGAAATTGTCACAAGAAGTGCAATCAGAAGTGTCATTGGCGTCGCTGGAGTGATCAAGAGTTGTGACGTTGCAAATTACAACATCACCAGCTTGCTTAGCCGCCATCCATTAAGAGTCTATCAGGAGGAGTTGCAAGACAACAAGTGTTGTCGGCATTGTAAACAAACCTTACTCCATCGAGACAATAGTGCAAACACATCTCTCATAGGCTAATCTCATGCGATCGCGGTGTGGTAATCTACTAATGCTATTGGATGGTCTTGCAAAACTAAGATTCCACCACCAATCACAACATGAACCTTGACCACGAGCTTGCATCCGCCATTTTTGCAGAGCCTGCAGCCATAACCACACTTGTATAGGAGTTTTCCCGAACCTCTAAAAGACAGCGGGGAAAACATCTAGTTGCAAACAACCACTTTGACAAGTTCTTCTCTCCTAGCCTCTAATTGATGTACCATCGATGACACTTCTATTTTGCAGTTCAATAGCGTGCGAGGTTGACGTCGAGCATGTTTTAAAGCAGTGCCGCCCGATTCTTTGTTGGAGGTGACTATGCTCCACAATCGTAACCACTCCGTTGAGATCACCTTTGCGAGTCTTGCCGCGTCGGCGACACTTTTGCGCCGTGACTCACCGATGCGTCATGCGTGACGTTGACATTGATTGTATTCTAAAATTCGGTTGGGGTATATGAAGTAGCAAATAACCACGCCGACGAGGTCTTCTCTCTCAGTCTTCGGTCGACGTAGCGTTACCGATACGCCTTATTTGCAATCAATTGCGCGCGAGGTTGACATTAATTGCGTTCTAAAATACGATGAGATATACCTAGCTAGTAGCAAATAATAATCGGTCCGACGTGGTCTTCTCCCTCGGTCTTTGGTCACCCTAGCGTTATCGGTACCTTTTATTTACAATCAATAGCGCGGGAGGCTGTCGCCGACCACGTCTATAAATCACAAGGGGCGATTATCTAATAGCAAACACATCTATTCTATCTCAAAAACCAAAGAAAAGCAAACTCCATGATGGATAAACACAAGTAAACAATAGGGAGGGAGACACCAAATGTGAGCTTTGTCACCAACAACTATCTATCTTGCAGGTTGGAAAAGGTAAAGCAAAGCATTAACACCTCCCCCTAGCCATGTCTTATCTTTTTTGTTCAGATCAGAGTCGCCATCTCGCATCGTCGTGGTGATTAAAATTTAAATCCAAGTCATTATCGTTCGTTGATTAGTTGCTGTTCTATTTTTCTAAACCGATATAAAGTTTTTGGAAGCACCACTGTGTACGCCGGAGAGGGACGTGCCGTGGAGATTTCCCTGCCACCACCACCCTCTCTCTCTGCATCTCGACGTCGACGTCGCCGTCTCCGTCTCCATCAGATCATTTATTCCGTCCACCTGCCTCGCCCTCGCCGAATTGCAAGCCCGCGTTCGTGCAAATCGCCTCGGCTTTGCCCGCCCAAGATTCCCCACATCCATCCCCCCATCGCTGGAATCGCGGGCGGGCGGGCGCTCTGAGGATTCGAGGCGGCGGCCGCCCGTGATCCCCCCTCCGGCCTCCTGCTTTTCTTGCCGGGATTCGGGGCTGATTCGGAGGGGAATTGCCGGCCTCGGTCCGGTTCGCCTCGATCGGGACCAGCGACCGACCCCGGCGGTTCTTGGGGACGGCGGGTTCTTGCCATCTTTCCCCGACGGCGTCCCCTAATTTCTGAGGAATTCGGGGAGCGTTTGATACGAAGGATCCCCGTGCGCCAGAGGAAAGGTGCTCTGGCCGTGAAGACCTCGTCTTTGGGCATCCATGGGGTTCCTCAGCCTCGTGGGCAACTCCTTCGGGTGCTCGGCCTCCGGCGAGCGCCTCGTCTCCGCTGCCCGGGACGGCGACCTGCAGGAGGCGCGCGCGCTCCTCGAGTACAACCCCCGGCTGGCCCGCTACTCCACATTCGGCGGCCGCAACTCGCCGCTGCACTACGCCGCGGCGCAGGGTCACCATGAGGTAATGCCATTTTGTCTTCCAGACTGGCTGAAATGTTGACATTCATGCATTCAAATAAACCTGTTGACATCTGCGTTGATTTGGCAAAGGAACCGCACTCACATTTATCTGTCGTTGGCGCCATGTCTAGATTGTTTCTCTGTTGCTCGAATCCGGTGTGGAGATCAACCTCAGGAATTACAGGGGGCAGGTAAACTCAATCTCTGCTATACTACATTTTTGTAATTTTCAGTTCGACATCAGGGATGAAGTCGGTCGGTAACCTATGCTGAAGCCTGTATATTTCTGATTATGTGTAGACTGCTCTGATGCAAGCTTGCCAATATGGCCACTGGGAGGTTGTTCAGACACTAATGCTCTTCAATGCAAATGTGAGCATTTTGCTTGCTGTTCATTCTGATTCTTTTTACTGCTTGGATATGTAGTCCTGAGGCGGCGAAATGTCTTTCAGATCCACAGGACAGATTATTTGAATGGCGGGACTGCTATCCACTTTGCTGCGCTGCATGGTCATGCCCGGTGCCTTCGTCTTGTGCTTGCAGATTATGTGCCAAGCATCCCAAACTTCTTAAACCAGACGAACCACAGATCGACTGAAGAAGTTTCAGATGCTGATTTTGATGATGAGTATGTTGGATCCATTGCTTGTTGCTCTTTTACGTCTTAAACGAATCATGTAGTGACATACCTGTCTTGGCAGTGGTTTGGTCAAGATGGTAAACTGGAAGGCAGATGGAGGCCTAACCCCACTTCATATGGCAGCATTAAATGGCCATGTAGAGTGTGTACAGTTGTTATTGGACCTGGGGGCATCTGTTTCTGAAGTCACCATTGAAGATGGAACAACTATCGACCTTATAGGTATTCTGCAACTGTTTTTTCCTGTTGCTTTTTAGGTGTTATCCAGATTTATACTTCGATTCAGATATGACGGTGTTATAACTTATAAGTTACTTTGCTTTCATCTTACAGGATCAGGTAGCACCCCACTTCATTATGCTGCTTGTGGTGGAAATGCTGTATGTTGTCAAGTATGTTATGCTAATCTGAAGGCAATTTTGTTGTTTAAATGTATAGTGATTTTCTCAACATCAGCTAACCATACACCGTTGAATGCAGCTTCTTATTGCTCGAGGAGCCAACCTTGCTGCCAAAAATGCTAGTGGGTATGATTTTGAATTCCTGGTACATACAAAGAACTGTCATTGTTTTGTCATCATTTTAATTCGGTTGTTCATTTGCCTTATGCAGCTCGACCCCGTTAATGGTAGCTCATTCATGGCATAGAAACTCTATTGAGGAAATTTTGAGTAATGAACCAGGGGGTCAAATACGTACTCTTGCTTCTCCATATTTGTGCCTCCCACTTATGAGTATCATGAGCATTGCCAGGTCAGTGCGTACTAAATCTTGCAAAAAGCTGAACTTTCTGCTTTCCAGTTGGCCTGCTGATGTGCAAATTGAGTTTGTTTAGCTCTAAAAAAAAGTATGCAATTAGTTTTTGAGGCTGTCCGTATCTTCGGTTCAGAAGGCCGGGGACAATATCTCCATTATCGAAAGCAAGAAAGTCTGCTGCTAAATAGGTTATCTTCCCTTTTCTGTAGTCTGCGTTTGAAAAAATGTAATAGAGAACCGAACATTATTCCGCATAAGTTGTCATCTGTTGTTATTCATGTATGTATTATTGACTTGCATAATTATTGGTCTCCTATAGTATGATCAGACCATATGTTGTCCCTAACCCTGGCAACATGAAGATATTGTGGCTTCTATTTTTTAACAGACTGTCATATTAAACTATTGTCCAGTGTTTATTTTGGTTAGTGGTAATATCTGATGGTTTGGTGGCTCGTTGCTTTGTAGGGAGTGTGGTTGGAGGTACCTAAACAAGTCACCTGTATGTATTGACCCATGTGCTGTCTGCTTAGATGGGAGCTGCTCTGTTGCTGCAGAAGGTACGCAGTGAAATATACATTTTACTCACATCACATGCTATTGTACTTTAAGCAAACTGTCATTTTACTCGATTGATCTTGCACAAAAGGACATGAAACTATCAAAGTACTTGTAGCATGAGTGACATATGAAGTCCATCAATCAGCTCACACTTTATGTTCTGGCACATATCCACTTGGTAACTCAACAACCGCAGGGAGCACAAAAAGCAAGCATGTTTCTTGCTTTCGGTTAATGACTGCGAGCCTTTTCACCTGTGCAGGATGCAAACATGAGTTCTGCACGAGATGCGCCCTGTACCTCTGCTCGACCAGCTACACGTCGGCGAACCCCGCGGGCGCCATACCGTGCCCGCTCTGCCGGCACCCGATCACCTCCTTCGTGGCGCTCCCCGGCACGAGCCCGATAAGGGAGCAGCTCCCTCGGAACAGCCTCTCGCTGTCCTTCTGCGCGACGTGCCCGGCAGTGAGCTCCGACTCGGCGGCCCCTGGTGGAGGCCATCCGTACCGGGCCAGCGCCGAGCTCCACTGCGGCGGGGGCATGCGCATGCCGCCGATGGGGTCGTCGTCGTTCCGGTCCCTGAGCTGCCAGGCGATGAAGCTGAACCCGTCGTTCTGCATGGGCGCCATGGACACCAACCCGTGCCTCATCCGGTGCTCGCGGTTCGGGTCGAGCCTGGGCCGGTCGGCGTCCCACGGCGAGGCCAACAGGCGAGGGGCGTGGCCCGTGACATTCAGCCCCATCGTCGCCACCAGCAGCTGATGAACCTCATCAGATCTCGCCTGCCATGTTTTGCGGCTTTTTCTCGAAAGGGTGTCATATTTTACCTGTTAGTTTGGCTGGCTGCCCCCCTCCTATCTATTTTTACCGCGGCGGGGCGGTCGAAATCCCTCCCCTATTGGTATCTATCTATCATATCATGAGTAGCGCTGTAGCAACATATGGGAAATGGAACTATTCCTACCTACCTACCTACCTACCTGGGTTTGTAAATAACCTTGTGTTTTTTGGGCGAGCGATTGGAATGCAGTGGCATTGCTTTTTTGAACGGTGGCGGCGACGCTTTTGTTTGAACCGGTGGTTGAATGGCTGTGAGTGGCCGGCACAAAGGGCGGGGTGGGCGGCGCTGGTCGCCGTTGGTACAGCCTTGCATGTTGTATGTTGCTGCGCTTTTGGTGGCTCCGCTAACCGTCCGTCGTCCTCTCCATGGCTCCATGTGCTGCGCTGCACGTAGTACAAACTTGTTTATGATTGTTGGCATGCTTTCCTGTTGCTGCTGTCATCAAGAAGAGTTCATTGGAGATGCTAGTACAATTCCAGACCAGAAGAGATCTTTCTTTCCATCGTGATTAGAATAGTACACTACTGGTCCTCCGACATTACAGTTGTAGGAGAATGATGGCGTTGCCCCGCTGAACTGATTTGGCCGAGGTGGTTCGCATGATGGGAGCCCGGCCGCAGGAACTTGTCTACAGATTTTATATTTCTCAAGGCACTTTTGCATATTTTAAGAGCCGCGTGCACGTCCAGACACAACGGTCGGGGTGCGACGCTGTGAATGACCGGAGCGCCGGTGGCCACAGCGCACGAGCCCATTTAGCAAGGGAGATCGATCACTGTGCAACACCACACGGCATTGTTATTGTCCGCTTGGCGTACTCGTCTTTGATCTTCTTCAGCGCCACGACCACATCGCGCATCGTCATCCTCTGGTCAGCCGACTCGCTGGAGCAGAGCAAACCTAGCTCGAACACGGACGCAAGAAGGCCATGGTCCGAGCTCCCACTAGAAAGGTAGGGTCCTTGCAGTAGTTGGCCGTCCACGGCCTGGAGAAGCTCCGCGGGGAATGCCTGATGGACCCACTGCTGGAGGGTCAGCTGTTCGCCGAACATGGCATCCGTGGGTCTCCTCCTGGTGAAGACTTCAAGGAGCATGATTCCGTAGCTGAACACGTCGCTGTTCAACGATGCTTTTCCGAGAGACCCGTACTCGCTCTATTTATTAATTCAAGTGGATACATAATCTATACGTGGTTGAGCATGAAAACAAGAGGTGGCTGATTATACCCTACTGTTTCGGGCATGCTCGTGCATGTTGTGGATTTGTCGTCTAGAATCAACATTGCAATGCCAAAGTCCGCTACATGCATCGTCATCTCCTCGTCAAACAACATGTTGCTAGGCTTCAGGTCACGGTGAAAGATCAGCTCGTTGTGATTGTGATGGAGGTACTCCATTGCCATCGACACGTCGAGCATGATGCCTAGTCTCTCAAGGAACCCTAGGCGCCATGAACTCTGAGGCTGGTGTAGGAGCATGTCCAAGCTACCATTTGTCATGTACTGAAGCACTAGTGCTTTGAAGTCAAGGTTGGAACACGTGTTGAGTATCTTTATCAGGTTGTCGTGTCGCACCATGCGGAGCACTTGACACTCGGAATCAAAACTTCGGATGTCCTGCTCCAGTTGCATGTCGAGAACTTTTACCGCAACCATCAAGCCACTACTCAGTTGTCCATTGAAGACTTTTCCAAAGCTTCCTGATCCCAAGATGTTGTTGGCACTGAAATTATTGGTGGCACGAATGAGCTCATGATAGGAGACTATCTGATGTCCTGTGACATTAGTTAGATCAATAGAACTGTTGTCATCTCCCTTCTAAGTTTCTTCATGAACCATAGGTATAAACAAATAGCAATGGCGCCGACAACTAGTGTCAGTGTTGGGAGTAGAAACAGTAGCAAGTGTCTATTACCTGAGCGTGGTATTTCAAGGCATGGCGGAAATCCTAGATGTGGAGCACCACATAACTCAGAATTCCCAATCAAAGATTGCGATGTGAGATTTGAGAAAACACCCCCTCGGGTATTTTCCCTTCTAGCATATTGAATGAGAGGTTCAAGGTAGTCAAGTAAGTAAAGTTAGCAAGGAACATGGGGATGGTACCTGAGAGATTGTTAAATGAGAGGTCTATTGATGTTAAGCCTTTTAGTTTTTCGAGATGTCCTGGAATTGAGCCTTTGAAGGAGTTATGAGATAGATTTAGGTAGGCTAGTGATGCGGAGCATCCTATGGTCATCCCCATGGACCTACCATCGTCTCATCAAGCGCCAAGAGGACCCATGACACGAGCACGAGCTAGAGCTCTCGAGACCGAGGTGACTTCCTTCCTTAGTGATATCACATATGATCCACTCGAGACATGGCTACTACCTCAAACGGAAATGCTATGCGTGCTCAGGTACCTAGAAGACCCTCGCGGAGATGCACATGAAGACGGACAAGTCGCCAAGTCCATGGATGGAGAGAACCAACGGAAGGAGGCAAGAGCACCTTCCAGGCCCCGGACATCCGGCCAAGACCCCGGACATCCTGCCCCTGGAGCATCGTCCACTACAGAAGCAATCCAGGCCAAGTCTACAGGGTCCGGACATCGGGCGACTAGCCCGGACATCCGGCCGCCGACCCGGAAATCCGGCCTTCTCCCCGGACATCCGGACAAGCCTATCCAGAGAACAGAAGAAGTGCCACTCCAGCCCGGACATCCGGTCAAAGGCCCGGACATCCGGCCCGTCCCGAGCTCCCGGACATCTGGCCCCTCGCCCGGACATCCGGACCACGCCTATCCAGAGAGCATCGAGGCCAGCATCGCCAGCCCGGACATCCGGCGCCTCCTGAAGCCCCGGACATCCGCCCCGACGCCCGGACATCCGACCCCGTCTGTCTGCGCACAGTAAAGGGCCGAGGCCCATGTACCCCTTCGCCCCCCTAGACTATATATACTCCTTCTCCTCCATCTTTCTAGGGTTAGCAAAGGGTTAGCTCATGTTTGTGTGAGAGCTTTGCTCATCCACTTGGTTACCTTCTCCTCGGAGATCGCGCCTCCTCGGAGAAGATCCTTCCAAGCGGATTCAAGACCCCCTCTTGGGTGGCCCCATCAAGACCTCCTTTCGGAGAAGAACCGGTTACCTCTTGTATCGTCCTTTTTTGGATTCAGATCGTGTATCTCTTTGTGTTTCGAGGATCTAGCACATGTGTGATTGTTCTTGTTGGTTTGAGTGATTCTCTCGTGTTTCCCCTCGTTTTCCTCCTCGTGTTCTTCGTGTTCATCGCGAGATCCGCCCCTTTCGTGAAAGATCGGCCATCTAGGGTTCCACCCTACATCATCTTGGTATCATGAGCCACGTTGATCACGATTTCGGAGCCTCCCCCTTTGTTTTCTAGCATATTTTTGTTGATTTTGTTCCTAATTCGAAAATTCCCCACAAAAGAGCTCCCAATTTTTTTTTGTGATTTGTTGGTGTGATGAAGTTTTGTTGGATTTGATCCGCGGATTTCGTTTGTTGCAGGTAGATCTAGCTTTTCCCCATCTTTCCCCTGATTTCCATCCACAAATTCGTCCGAATTTTGCCCCGGATTTGACCTCTCCACGCGGAGTTCATCACGTTCGTCCACGGATCCAGAGCCCGGACATCCGGCCCGACCGCCCGGACATCCGGCTCTGAGCCCGGACATCCGGCCCCTGGCAGCAGCCACTTCCATCCATCGCTCTGTTTTCCGCCTAACTCTCGCCAAATTTTGTCCCGGTGCCCATTTCCACTTCCGCATACCACCACCACTTTCGCATAGCACCACCACCGCTTACCCGCTACCAACTCCGACAATTTTGACACGTTTTGTTTGAGAATTTGAGTTGCGGTTCCCGCGTCCTATTGTGTTTCGGCTATTTAGGTACGGTGCGACAACAACATCACCGCCGCTCATCTTCGCCAAAGGACTCGACATCGACCATTTCGTCAACTTTGACACATCGACCGTAAGCAAGGACGGTAATCTCGACGACATCTTTGTCTACTCCTTGCCATTACATTGATAACCACATAGCCCATCTTTGCGTACCTTACCCATCGAGACTAGCCTTTGAGTATTGCCGGCAATGTGACTTGTCCACATTAGTGATCATATTTCCCATAGCATACATACCATATAACCGTGGTGCATATCTTGGTATCATCTCTTGTGTCACAAATTGGCCGTCACATATACTCAATTGCTATCTTGGTTCGTGAAGTTTTGCATAAGAAAAGAGCTCAAAAGAGAAAGCGCCAAACAAGTTTTTAAGCAAAGAGGAAAGACAAGCAAAGAGCTTATAAGCAAGAACCATAGCATCATACTACATTAAGATTGTCATATTCGATCATCTTGGATCATACCACCGAAACATCATACATATAGCATACTTGGGATAGAAGTCGTTGCATTTTTGCTTAGTAGGTTGTGCATAAGTTCGTATCTGCCTATTGTGCAATCGTGCTAGCGTCTCTCTAGTGTTGTGCAACACGAGCATTTTTGTGGATTCCACATTTTGGCTCACCCTTGGTTGCACGACCCCACTTATCTATTTGCGTGTGTGTTTCCGTGTACCTTATCTTGCTATTGGTCTACTTGTTGCATTTGCAAATTTGCGAATCTTTTCCAACATTATTGAAGCTCACTAACAATTGCATCAAATCTTGTGCCACCATCCTAACCAAGCTCCACCATAAGCTTTTACTTGTGTAGGTGTGAGAAACCGACAAGAATTGGTACCAATTGTGTTATTTCCTTGTTACACATTGAGTGATCATTGATCCATCTTCAACATCGGTCAAGGTACATTTGGTATAAGTTCTTCTCTTTCTCCCACTCACACATATTTGTTTGGAATGATGGATAGGCCGAGCACCTCTACCAACCCACTCTTCTTGGAGCAAGACGACGGCATGTCATCCTATGTCACAAAGAGCCACCTCTTTGGTGCACAACGAGCTTTGCATGAAGAGCAACTAGCAATAAGCGACCGCATCGACCATCTCGCCATCGACTTGCAAATCTCCGAGCAACGAACAAGAGACTACTTCTACAACAAGCACGACGCACACAAGCACGAGAATGACGCAAGAATGGACGAGATTCGTGCCTTGTTGGTCAACTGCTCTTCTACTACTTCGTCCTACTCAAGACGGAGCCGCTCAAGTCGACACTCCGACGACACTATCTCCGGTTCAAGTACACCGACATCGAACACTCTTCGTCGTGCCGCGCGTCAAGACCGTCAAGCTAACCGCAATCCTCTACACGACACCGACTCCCAAGAGCTTCGACACCGTCAAAACCAAGCTATTTTCGCGCAAGCACAAGAATGGCAACGCCAACGCCAACAAGAAGAGGAGCAAGCGCGACAACACCAAGATGCATAAGATGCCGAAGCACAACGTCAAGAACAACAACTTCGTGAAGCTCAAGCACTTGAAGCGCAAAGTGCCCTTCACAACTCAAGTCGTGCCGTCGCCAACCGAGGCCGACAAGCTCGTGAGCATGAAGAAGCACTTCGCGATGAAGTTCAAGAACGACTCTATGAAGCCCGTGTGCATCGTCAAGTTCCTCAAGTTCATCGTCAAGCCCGACAAGTCCCTCCTCAAGTTCGACAAGAACCTCAAGTTCGCCAAGAGCATGACGACATTGGAAATCCCCCAAGACAAGAGCAACATGAGGAAGACAACCCTCCTCGCCAAGAGCAACACGAATTTTTCAATCCTCAATGACATGAGCGTCATCATCCCCGACCCCAACACAATGAAGAGCAACGATACGGCAAGCTAAAGTTCACCATGCCCAAGTTTTCCGGAAGCAATGATCCCGAAGAGTATCTTTCATGGGCATTGAAGGTTGACAAAATCTTCCGCTTGCACAACTATGAAGAAGAGAAGAAGATCGCGATGACATCCCTTGAGTTTCAAGACTACGTCCTTATTTGGTGGGAACAAGTCCTTGATCGCCGAGAGGCCAATGGTGAACCACCCATCACAACTTGGGCGCAAATGAAGGATGTCATGAGAGCACATTTCGTGCCAACCTACTACAACCGCGACCTCTTCAAGAAACTCCAACTACTCAAGCAAGGAACCAAGAGCGTTGAACAATACTACAAGGAAATGGAGATTGCCATGATAAGAGCCAATGTCAAGGAAGATGATGAGCAAACTATGGCACATTTCTTGAATGGACTCAATCACCCTATCAAGAAGATCGCCGACTTCCAACCATACTCGAATCTCATCGAGCTAGTGCATCAAGCTACCAAAGCGGAACGTCAAGTGCAAGTGACTTCAAATACGCCAAGTTCTCTTCCAAGACATTCGGCTACAACAATCAAGCTTCAACGACTCCAACAACTTCGACCTCAACCAAACCACCTACAAGCAACGGCAACAAGTCAAGTTACAAGAAAACTTCGACAAGTTCAAGTCGTCCTCCTACTACAAGCAACGTCAAGCCGAAAGCTTCATCATCATCTACTCCAACCGATGAGACCGTCAAGACAAGTTTCTTCAAATGCTTCACATGCGGAGGCCAAGGCCACAAGTCCTATGAATGTACCAACAAGCACACCATGATCCTCAATGACGACGGAACCTACGACTCCATGAGTGAAGAGGAAATGGAAGCCATTGACCAAGTGGCCATGCACAAGCAAGTGAACGAGGATGAAGACCAAGTATTTTGTGATGAAGATTCAAGCCCCGCTCTTGTTGTCTCCAAGGTCTTGACTCTTCAACATCAAGATGAAGAAGACCAAAGATGCCATATCTTCCACACAAAGGTCGGCATCAATGGAAGGTCCGTCAAGGTCATCATCGATGGAGGGAGTTGTCATAACTTAGCAAGTGAAGAACTATGCTCCAAGCTTCAATTGGTCAAGATGAAGCACCCGCACCCCTACAAGGTTCAATGGCTAAGCGACAACGGCACCATCCAAGTCGAGCATAGGGTACAAGTTTCTTTCAAGATCGGCGCTTACGAAGACACTTTGGAGTGTGATGTCCTTCCGATGACCGTTTGCCACCTCCTTCCTGGACGGCCATGGCAATTTGACCGAGGTGTCATCCACAACGGGCGCACAAACCACTATAGCTTCAAGATGAAAGGAAAAGAATTTGTACTACGACCTATGTCTCCAAGCCAAGTGCTCGCCGACAAGCAAGCCACCCATCGTGGAGAGAATAGTGAAAGAGCGAACCACCATAAAGAGAGTGAGCTCCACAAGCCAAAATTGAGTGCCTCCACGATGAGCGACAAGAAAAACTTAGTTCTTTTTGCCACCAAACGTGAGATGAGAGAAGTGTGTGAGAACCCATCAAGTGTCCTACACTATATATGTCCTATTATGCAAGGACGAGGCACCAAAAACTAACACCTCTCACAATCTACCCTTGGTGTTATCTTCTTTGTTGCAGGAATTCCAATATGTTTTTGAAGGAAATATGCCCTAGAGGCAATAATAAAGTATTATATATTTCCTTATATCATGATAAATGTTTATTATTCATGCTAGAATTGTATTAACCGGAAACATAATACATGTGTGAATACATAGACAAACAGAGTGTCACTAGTATGCCTCTACTTGACTAGCTCGTTAATCAAAGATGGTTATGTTTCCTAGCCATAGACATGAGTTGTCATTTGATTAACGAGATCACCTCATTAGGAGAATGACGTGATTGACTTGACCCATTCCGTTAGCTTAGCACCCGATTGTTTAGTATGTTGCTATTGCTTTCTTCATGACTTATACATGTTCCTATGACTATGAGATTATGCAACTCCCGTTTACCGGAGGAACACTTTGTGTGCTACCAAACGTCACAACGTAACTGGGTGATTATAAAGGTGCTCTACAGGTGTCTCCAAAGGTACTTGTTGGGTTGGCGTATTTCGAGATTAGGATTTGTCACTCCGATTGTCGGAGAGGTATCTCTGGGCCCACTCGGTAATGCACATCACTATAAGCCTTGCAAGCATTGTGACTAATGAGTTAGTTGCGGCATGATGTATTACGGAACGAGTAAAGAGACTTTCCGGTAACGAGATTGAACTAGGTATCGAGATACCGACGATCGAATCTCGGACAAGTAACATACCGATGACAAAGGGAACAACGTATGTTGTTTTGCGGTCTGACCGATAAAGATCTTCGTAGAATATGTGGGAGCCAATATGGGCATCCAGGTCCCGCTATTGGTTATTGACCGGAGAGGTGTCTCGGTCATGTCTACATAGTTCTCGAACCCAAAGGGTCCGCACGCTTAAAGTTACGATGACAGTTTTATTATGAGTTTATGTATGTTGATGTACCGAAGGAGTTCGGAGTCCCGGATGAGATCGGGGACATGACGAGGAGTCTCGAAATGGTCGAGACGTAAAGATCGATATATTGGACGACTATATTCGGACTTCGGAAAGGTTCTGAGTGATTCGGGTATTTTTCGGAGTACCGGAGAGTTACGGGAATACGTATTGGGCCTTATTGGGCCATACGGGAAAGAAGGAAAAGGGCCTCAAGGGTGGCCGCACCCCTCCCCTTGGTCTGGTCCGAATTGGACTAGGGAAGGGGGGCGCCCCCTTCCTTCCTTCTCTTTTCCCTTCCTCTTTTCCTATTCCATATGGGAGGTGGAATCCTACTAGGACTAGGGAGTCCTAGTAGGACTCCACACTTGGTGCGCCCCCTCCTAGGGCCGGCCTCCTCCTCCCTGTTGGAAATATGCCCTAGAGGCAATAATAAATGGTTATTATTATATTTCTGTGTTCATGATAATAGTCTTTTATTCATGCTATAATTGTATTGTCCGGAAATCGTAATACATGTGTGAATACATAGACCACAACCTGTCCCTAGTAAGCCTCTAGTTGACTAGCTCGTTGATCAACAGATAGTCATGGTTTCCTGACTATGGACATAGGATGTCATTGATAACGGGATCACATCATTAGGAGAATGATGTGATGGACAAGACCCAACTTAAGCATAGCATAAAAGATCGTGTAGTTTCGTTTGCTAGTGCTTTTCCAATGTCAAGTATCTTTTCCTTAGACCATGAGGTCGTGCAACTCCCGGATACCGTAGGAGTGCTTTGGGTGTGCCAAACGTCACAACGTAACTGGGTGACTATAAAGGTGCATTACGGGTATCTCCGAAAGTGTCTGTTGGGTTGGCACGGATCGAGACTGGGATTTGTCACTCCGTGTAAACGGAGAGGTATCTCTGGGCCCACTCGGTAATGCATCATCATAATGAGCTCAATGTGACTAAGGCGTTAGTCACGGGATCATGCATTGCGGTACGAGTAAAGAGACTTGCCGGTAACGAGATTGAACTAGGTATTGGGATACCGACGATCGAATCTCGGGCAAGTAACATACCGATTGACAAAGGGAATTGCATACGGATTGATTGAATCCTCGACACCGTGGTTCACCCGATGATATCATCGTGGAACATGTGGGAGCCAACATGGGTATCCAGATCCCGCTGTTGGTTATTGACCGGAGAGGCGTCTCGGTCATGTCTGCATGTCTCCCGAACCCGTAGGGTCTACACACTTAAGGTCCGGTGACGCTAGGGTTGTAGAGATATATGTATGCGGAAACCCGAAAGTTGTTCGGAGTCCCGGATGAGATCCCGGACGTCACGAGAGGTTCCGGAATGGTCCGGAGGTGAAGAATTATATATAGGAAGTCCAGTTTTGGCCACCGGGAAAGTTTCGGGGGTTATCGGTATTGTACCGGGACCACCGGAAGGGTCCCGGGGGTCCACCGGGTGGGGCCACCTGTCCCGGAGGGCCCCGTGGGCTGAAAGTGGAAGGGAACCAGCCCCTAGTGGGCTGGGGCGCCTCCTTGGGCCTCCCCCCATGCGCCTAGGGTTGGGAACCCTAGGGGGGGGGAGTTCCCCCTTGCCTTGGGGGGCAAGGCAACCCCTTCCCCCCTTTGGCCGCCGCCCCCCCCAACCCTAGATGGGTTTTGGCCGGCTCCCCCCTCCCAAGGGGTCCTATAAATAGTGGGGGGGAGGGAGGGCAGCAAAAACACACAGCCTTTGGCGCCTCCCTCCTCCCCTACAACACCTCTCTCTCTCGCGCAGAAGCTCGGCGAAGCCCTGCCGAAGAGCCGCTACATCCACCACCACGCCGTCGTGCTGTTGGATCTCCATCAACCTCTCCTTCCCCCTTGCTGGATCAAGAAAGGAGGAGATGTCGCTGCACCGTACGTGTGTTGAACGCGGAGGTGCCGTACGTTCGGCACTCGGTCATCGGTGATTTGGATCACGGCGAGTACGACTCCGTCATCCACGTTCATTGGAACGCTTCCGCTCGCGATCTACAACGGTATGTAGATGCACTCCCTTCCCCTCGTTGCTAGTAGACTCCATAGATGCATCTTGGTGAGCGTAGGAAAATTTTAAAATTATGCTACGATTCCCAACAGTGGCATCATGAGCCAGGCCTATGCGTAGTTACTATGCACGAGTAGAACACAAAGAAGTTGTGGGCGTTGATGTTGCCAATTCTTCTTGCCGCTACTAGTCGTTTCTTGTTTCGGCGGCATTGTAGGATGAAGCGGCCCGGACCGACCTTACACGTACGCTTACGTGAGACAGGTTCCACCGACTGACATGCACTAGTTGCATAAGGTGGCTAGCGGGTGTCTGTCTCTCCTACTTTAGTCGGAACGGATTCGATGAAAAGGGTCCTTATGAAGGGTAAATAGAAATTGGCAAATCACGTTGTGGTCATACGTAGGTAAGAAATCGTTCTTGCTAGAAACCTACAAACCACGTAAAAACTTGCAACAACAATTAGAGGACGTCTAACTTGTTTTTGCAGCAAGTGATATATGTGATATGATATGGCCAGAAGATGTGATGAATGATATATGTGATGTATGAGATTGATCATATTCTTGTAATAGGAATCACGACTTGCATGTCGATGAGTATGACAACCGGCAGGAGCCATAGGAGTTGTCTTTATTATTTTGCATGACCTGCGTGTCATTGAATAACGCCATGTAATTTACTTTACTTTGTTGCTAAACGGTTAGCCATAGAAGTAGAAGTAATCGTTGGCGTGACAACTTCATGAAGACACAATGATGGAGATCATGATGATGGAGATCATGGTGTCATGCCGGTGACGAAGATGATCATGGTGCCCCGAAGATGGAGATCAAAGGAGCATGATGATATTGGCCATATCATGTCACTATTTGATTGCATGTGATGTTTATCATGTTTTTGCATCTTATTTGCTTAGAACGACGGTAGCAAGTAGGATGATCCCTTATAATAATTTCAAGAAAGTGTTCACCCTAACTGTGCACCGTTGCGAAGGTTCGTCGTTTCGAAGCACCACGTGATGATCGGGTGTGATAGATTCTTACGTTCGCATACAACGGGTGTTGACGAGCCTAGCATGTACAGACATGGCCTCGGAACACACGCAATACACTTAGGTTGACTTGACGAGCCTAGCATGTACAGACATGGCCTCGGAACACGGAGGACCGAAAGGTCGAGCATGAGTCGTATAGAAGATACGATCAACATGGAGATGTTCACCGATCTTGACTAGTCCGTCTCACGTGATGATCGGACACGGCCTAGTTGAGTTCGGATCATGTTTCACTTAGATAACTAGAGGGATGTCTATCTGAGTGGGAGTTCATTAAATAATTTGATTATATGAACTTAATTATCATGAACTTAGTCTAAATCTTTACACTATGTACTGTAGATCAAATGGCCCACGTTGTCCTCAATTTCAACGCGTTCCTAGAGAAAACCAAGCTGAAAGATGATGGCAGCAACTATACGGACTGGGTCCGGAACCTGAGGATCATCCTCATAGCAGCCAAGAAAGATTATGTCTTAGAAGCACCGCTAGGTGAAGCACCAATCCCTGAGAACCAAGACGTTATGAACGCTTGGCAGCAGCGTGCTGATGATTACTCCCTCGTTCAGTGCGGCATGCTTTACAGCTTAGAACCGGGTCTCCAAAAGCGTTTTGAGAAACATGGAGCATATGAGATGTTCGAGGAGCTGAAACTGGTTTTTCAAGCTCATGCCCGGGTCGAGAGATATGATGTCTCCGACAAGTTCTTCAGCTGTAAAATGGAGGAGAACAGTTCTGTTAGTGAGCACATACTCAGAATGTCTGGGTTGCACAACCGCTTGTCTCAGCTGGGAGTTAATCTCCCAGATGACGCGGTCATTGACAGAATCCTCCAGTCGCTTCCACCAAGCTACAAGAGCTTTGTGATGAACTACAATATGCAGGGGATGGAAAAGACCATTCCCGAGGTGTATTCAATGCTGAAATCAGCTGAGGTAGAGATCAGAAAAGAACATCAAGTGTTGATGGTGAATAAAACCACTAAGTTCAAGAAGGGCAAGGGTAAGAAGAACTTCAAGAAGGACGGCAAGGGAGTTGCCGCGCCCGGTAAGCCAGTTACCGGGAAGAAGTCAAAGAATGGACCCAAGCCCGAGACTGAGTGCTTTTATTGCAAGGGAAGTGGTCACTGGAAGCGGAACTGCCCCAAATATTTAGCGGACAAGAAGAAGGCCGGCAACACCCAAGGTATATGTGATATACAAGTAATTGATGTGTACCTTACCAGTACTCGTAGTAGCTCCTGGGTATTTGATACCGGTGCGGTTGCTCATATTTGTAACTCAAATCAGGAACTACGGAATAAACGGAGACTGGCAAAAGACGAGGTGACGATGCGCGTCGGGAATGGTTCCAAGGTCGATGTGATCGCCGTCGGCACGCTACCTCTGCATCTACCCACGGGATTAGTTATAAACCTCAATAATTGTTATTTAGTGCCAGCTTTGAGCATGAACATTGTATCTGGATCTCGTTTAATTCGAGATGGCTACTCATTTAAATCTGAGAATAATGGTTGTTCTATTTATTTGAGAGATATGTTTTATGGTCATGCCCCGCTGGTCAATGGTTTATTCTTGATGAATCTCGAACGTGATGCTACACATGTTCATAGTGTGAATACCAAAAGATGTAGAGTTGATAACGATAGTCCCACATACTTGTGGCACTGCCGCCTTGGTCACATTGGTGTCAAGCGCATGAAGAAGCTCCATGCAGATGGACTTTTGGAGTCTCTTGATTACGAATCATTTGACACGTGCGAACCATGCCTCATGGGTAAGATGACCAAGACTCCGTTCTCCGGAACAATGGAGCGAGCAACCAACTTATTGGAAATCATACATACCGATGTGTGCGGTCCAATGAGTGTTGAGGCTCGCGGAGGATATCGTTATGTTCTCACTCTCACTGATGATTTAAGTAGATATGGGTATGTCTACCTAATGAAACACAAGTCTGAAACCTTTGAAAAGTTCAAGGAATTTCAGAGTGAAGTCGAGAATCAACGTGACAGGAAAATAAAATTCTTACGATCAGATCGTGGTGGAGAATATTTAAGTCACGAATTTGGTACACACTTAAGGAAATGTGGAATAGTTTCACAACTCACGCCGCCTGGAACACCTCAGAGAAATGGTGTGTCCGAACGTCGTAATCGCACTCTATTGGATATGGTGTGATCTATGATGTCTCTTACCGATTTACCGCTCTCATTTTGGGGTTATGCTTTAGAGACTGCCGCATTCACTTTAAATAGGGCACCGTCTAAATCCGTTGAGACGACATCGTATGAATTATGGTTTGGGAAGAAACCTAAGCTGTCGTTTCTAAAAGTTTGGGGATGCGATGCTTATGTCAAGAAACTTCAGCCTGAAAAGCTCGAACCCAAATCGGAAAAATGCGTCTTCATAGGATACCCTAAGGAAACTATTGGGTATACCTTCTACCTCAGATCCGAAGGCAAGATCTTCGTTGCCAAGAACGGGTCCTTTCTAGAGAAGGAGTTTCTCTCGAAAGAATTGAGTGGGAGGAAAGTGGAACTTGATGAGGTGATAGTCACCCCTTCCGAACCGGAAAGTAGCGCAGCGCGGGAAAATGTTCCTGTGGTGCCTACACCGACTGGGGAGGAAGTTAATGATGATGATCATGAAACTTCAGATCAAGTTACTGAACTTCGTAGGTCCACAAGGACACGTTCCGCACCAGAGTGGTACGGCAACCCTGTCTTGGAAATCATGTTGTTAGACAACGGTGAACCTTCGAACTATGAAGAAGCGATGGCGGGCCCGGATTCCGACAAATGGCTAGAAGCCATGAAATCCGAGATAGAATCCATGTATGAAAACAAAGTATGGACTTTGACTGACTTGCCCGATGAGCGGCGAGCCATAGAAAACAAATGGATCTTTAAGAAGAAGACAGACGCAGATGGTAATGTGACCATCTACAAAGCTCGACTTGTCGCTAAGGGTTATCGACAAGTTCAAGGGGTTGACTACGATGAGACTTTCTCACCCGTAGCGAAGCTGAAGTCCGTCCGAATCATGTTAGCAATTGCCGCATACTATGATTATGAGATATGGCAGATGGACGTCAAAACGGCATTCCTTAACGGCTTCCTTAAGGAAGAGTTGTATATGATGCAGCCGGAAGGTTTTGTCGATCCTAAGAATGCTAACAAAGTATGCAAGCTCCAGCGCTCAATCTATGGGCTGGTGCAAGCATCTCGGAGTTGGAACATTCGCTTTGATGAGATGATCAAAGCGTTTGGGTTTACACAGACTTATGGAGAAGCCTGTGTTTACAAGAAAGTGAGTGGGAGCTCTGTAGCATTTCTCATATTATATGTGGATGACATATTATTGACGGGAAATGATATAGAATTCTTGGAAAGTATAAAGGCCTATTTGAATAAGTGTTTTTCAATGAAGGACCTTGGAGAAGCTGCTTACATATTAGGCATCAAGATCTATAGAGATAGATCAAGACGCCTCATTGGTCTTTCACAGAGTACATACCTTGACAAGATATTGAAGAAGTTCAGTATGGATCAGTCCAAGAAGGGGTTCTTGCCTGTATTGCAAGGTGTGCAATTGAGCACGGCTCAATGCCCGACCACGGCAGAAGATATAGAAGAGATGAGTGTCATCCCCTATGCCTCGGCCATAGGGTCTATTATGTATGCCATGCTGTGTACCAGACCTGATGTAAACCTTGCCGTAAGTTTGGTAGGAAGGTACCAAAGTAATCCCGGCAAGGAACACTGGACAGCGGTCAAGAATATCCTGAAGTACCTGAAGAGGACTAAGGATATGTTTCTCGTTTATGGAGGTGACGAAGAGCTCGTCGTAAAGGGTTACGTCGACGCTAGCTTCGACACAGATCCGGATGACTCGAAGTCACAGACCGGATACGTGTATATTTTGAATAGAGGAGCAGTAAGCTGGTGCAGTTGCAAGCAAAGCGTTGTGGCGGGATCTACATGTGAAGCGGAATACATGGCAGCCTCGGAGGCAGCACAGGAAGCAGTCTGGATGAAGGAGTTCATTACCGACCTAGGGGTGATTCCCAATGCGTCGGGCCCAATGACTCTCTTCTGTGACAACACTGGAGCTATTGCCCTTGCGAAGGAGCCCAGGTTTCACAGGAAGACCAGGCATATCAAGCGTCGCTTCAACTCCATTCGTGAAAGTGTTCAAAATGGAGACATAGATATTTGTAAAGTACACACGGACCTGAATGTAGCAGATCCGTTGACTAAACCTCTCCCTAGGGCAAAACATGATCAACACCAGGACGCAATGGGTGTTCGATTCATCACAATGTAACTAGATTATTGACTCTAGTGCAAGTGGGAGACTGTTGGAAATATGCCCTAGAGGCAATAATAAATGGTTATTATTATATTTCTGTGTTCATGATAATAGTCTTTTATTCATGCTATAATTGTATTGTCCGGAAATCGTAATACATGTGTGAATACATAGACCACAACCTGTCCCTAGTAAGCCTCTAGTTGACTAGCTCGTTGATCAACAGATAGTCATGGTTTCCTGACTATGGACATAGGATGTCATTGATAACGGGATCACATCATTAGGAGAATGATGTGATGGACAAGACCCAACTTAAGCATAGCATAAAAGATCGTGTAGTTTCGTTTGCTAGTGCTTTTCCAATGTCAAGTATCTTTTCCTTAGACCATGAGGTCGTGCAACTCCCGGATACCGTAGGAGTGCTTTGGGTGTGCCAAACGTCACAACGTAACTGGGTGACTATAAAGGTGCATTACGGGTATCTCCGAAAGTGTCTGTTGGGTTGGCACGGATCGAGACTGGGATTTGTCACTCCGTGTAAACGGAGAGGTATCTCTGGGCCCACTCGGTAATGCATCATCATAATGAGCTCAATGTGACTAAGGCGTTAGTCACGGGATCATGCATTGCGGTACGAGTAAAGAGACTTGCCGGTAACGAGATTGAACTAGGTATTGGGATACCGACGATCGAATCTCGGGCAAGTAACATACCGATTGACAAAGGGAATTGCATACGGATTGATTGAATCCTCGACACCGTGGTTCACCCGATGATATCATCGTGGAACATGTGGGAGCCAACATGGGTATCCAGATCCCGCTGTTGGTTATTGACCGGAGAGGCGTCTCGGTCATGTCTGCATGTCTCCCGAACCCGTAGGGTCTACACACTTAAGGTCCGGTGACGCTAGGGTTGTAGAGATATATGTATGCGGAAACCCGAAAGTTGTTCGGAGTCCCGGATGAGATCCCGGACGTCACGAGAGGTTCCGGAATGGTCCGGAGGTGAAGAATTATATATAGGAAGTCCAGTTTTGGCCACCGGGAAAGTTTCGGGGGTTATCGGTATTGTACCGGGACCACCGGAAGGGTCCCGGGGGTCCACCGGGTGGGGCCACCTGTCCCGGAGGGCCCCGTGGGCTGAAAGTGGAAGGGAACCAGCCCCTAGTGGGCTGGGGCGCCTCCTTGGGCCTCCCCCCATGCGCCTAGGGTTGGGAACCCTAGGGGGGGGGAGTTCCCCCTTGCCTTGGGGGGCAAGGCAACCCCTTCCCCCCCTTGGCCGCCGCCCCCCCAACCCTAGATGGGTTTTGGCCGGCTCCCCCCTCCCAAGGGGTCCTATAAATAGTGGGGGGGAGGGAGGGCAGCAAAAACACACAGCCTTTGGCGCCTCCCTCCTCCCCTACAACACCTCTCTCTCTCGCGCAGAAGCTCGGCGAAGCCCTGCCGAAGAGCCGCTACATCCACCACCACGCCGTCGTGCTGTTGGATCTCCATCAACCTCTCCTTCCCCCTTGCTGGATCAAGAAAGGAGGAGACGTCGCTGCACCGTACGTGTGTTGAACGCGGAGGTGCCGTACGTTCGGCACTCGGTCATCGGTGATTTGGATCACGGCGAGTACGACTCCGTCATCCACGTTCATTGGAACGCTTCCGCTCGCGATCTACAACGGTATGTAGATGCACTCCCTTCCCCTCGTTGCTAGTAGACTCCATAGATGCATCTTGGTGAGCGTAGGAAAATTTTAAAATTATGCTACGATTCCCAACACTCCCTTGCTCCTTTATATACGGGGGCAAGGGGCACCCCATGGACACACTTGATATACGATATTTTAGCCGTGTGCGGTGCCCCCCTCCACCAGATTACACCTCGATAATACCGTCGCGGAGCTTAGGCGAAGCCCTGCGTCGGTGGAACATCATCATCGTCACCACGCCGTCGTGCTGACGAAACTCTCCCTCAACACTCGGCTGGATCGGAGTTCGAGGGACGTCATCGAGCTGAACGTGTGTAGAACTTCGGAGGTGCCGTGCGTTCGGTACTTGATCGGTCGGATCGTGAAGACGTACGACTACATCAACCGCGTTGTGATAACGCTTCCGCTGTCGGTCTACGAGGGTACGTGGACAACACTCTCCCCTCTCGTTGCTATGCATCACCATGATCTTGCGTATGCGTAGGAATTTTTTTGAAATTACTACGTTCCCCAACAGTTTTCCCCGATGAGCTACCTCTGGGTCTACCTCCAATACGAGGCATTGAGCACCGAATCGACCTCATCCCCAGAGCACCTTTACCTAACAAGGCCCCCTATCGAGTCAACCCTGAAGAAACCAAAGAAATACAAAGGCAAGTAAAGCATCTCATAGATCATGGACATGTGCGTGAAAGTTTGAGTCCTTGTGCCGTACCGGTCATTCTTGTGCCCAAAAGAGATGGTAGCTTTCGCATGTGTTCCGATTGTAGACCTATCAATGCTATCACCGTTCGCTATAGGTGCCCCATTCCACGCCTTGATGATATGCTTGATGAGCTTAGCGGTGCCACTATTTTTTCCAAAATTGATCTTAAAATAGGTTACTATCAAATACGCATACAAGAGGGTGATGAATGGAAAACCGCTTTCAAAATAAAGTTGTTGGGTAACGTAGCAATAATTCAAAATTTTCCTACGTGTCACCAAGATCAATCTAGGAGATGCTAGCAACGAGAGAGAGGGAGTGCATCTTCACACCCTTGAAGATCGCTAAGCGGAAGCGTTACAAGAACGCGGTTGATGGTGTCGTACTCGCGGCGATTCAAATCGTGGAAGATCCGATCTAGCGCCGAACGGACGGCGCCTCCGCGTTCAACACACGTACAGCCCGGGGACGTCTCCTCCTTCTTGATCCAGCAAGGGGAGAGGAGAAGTTGAGGGAGAACTCCAGCAGCACGACGGCGTGGTGGCGATGGAGCTCGTGGTTCTCCGGCAGAGCTTCGCTAAGCACTACGGAGGAGGAGGAGGAGTTGGAGGAGGAGAGGGCTGCGCCAGGCAAGGGGTGCGGCTGCCCTCTCTCTCCCTCACTATATATAGGAGGAAGGGGGTGGAGGAGGCGCCCTAGGGTTCCCTAGGGGAGGGGTGGCGGCCACAGGGGAAACCCTAGATGGGTGTGGGCGCCCCCACCCCTAGGAAACTTCCCCCCAAAGCCGGGAGGGGTGGCTGCCCTAGGGGAGGCGCCCCCACCTCTCCACGTTACGTGAGAGGGGTTGGGAGGGGCGCACAGCCCCTTAGTGGGCTGGTGTGCCCCCTCCCCTTGGCCCATAAGGCCCCCCAACGCTTGTCGGGGCCTCCGAAACACCTTTCGGCCACGCTGGTCGTCACCCGGTACTCCCAGAACAATTCCGGACTCCAATACCCTTCGTCCAATATATCGATCTTCACCTCCGGACCACTCCGGAGTTCCTCGCCACGTCCGGGATCTCATCCGGGACTCCGAACAACCTTCGGTAACCACATACTATTTCCCATAACAACTCTAGCGCCACCGAACCTTATGTGTGTAGACCCTACGGGTTCGGGAACCATGCAGACATGACCGAGACACCTCTCCGGCCAATAACCAATAGCGGGATCTGGATACCCATATTGGCTCCCACATGTTCCACGATGATCTCATCGGATGAACCACGATGTCGGGGATTCAATCAATCCCGTATACAATTCCCTTTGTCTATCGGTATGTTACTTGCCCGAGATTCGATCGTCGGTATCCCAATACCTCGTTCAATCTCGTTACCGGCAAGTCTCTTTACTCGTTCCGTAACGCATGATCCCGTGGCTAACTCATTAGTCACATTGAGCTCATTATGATGATGCATTACCGAGTGGGCCCAGAGATACCTCTCCGTCATACGGAGTGACAAATCCCAGTCTCGATTCGTGCCAACCCAACAGACACTTTCGGAGATACCTGTAGTGCACCTTTATACTCACCCAGTTACGTTGTGACGTTTGGTACACCCAAAGCATTCCTACGGTATCCGGGAGTTGCACAATCTCATGGTCTAAGGAAACGATACTTGACATTAGAAAAGCTCTTAGCAAACGAACTACACGATCTTGTGCTATGCTTAGGATTGGGTCTTGTCCATTACATCATTCTCCTAATGATGTGATCCCGTTATCAATGACATCCAATGTCCATGGTCAGGAAACCATAACCATCTATTGATCAACGAGCTAGTCAACTAGAGGCTTACTAGGGACATGTTGTGGTCTATGTATTCACACATGTATTACGGTTTCCAGTTAATACAATTATAGCATGAACAATAGACAATTATCATGAACAAGGAAATACAATAATAACCATTTTATTATTGCCTCTAGGGCATATTTCCAACAATCTCCCACTTGCACTAGAGTCAATAATCTAGTTCACATCACCATGTGATTAACACTCAAAGTTCACATCGCCATGTGACTAATACCCAAGAGTTTGTTGGGAATCGTAGCATAATTTTAAAATTTTCCTACGTTCACCAAGATGCATCTATGGAGTATACTAGCAACGAGGGGAAGGGAGTGCATCTACATACCCTTGTAGATCGCGAGCGGAAGCGTTCCAATGAACGTGGATGACGGAGTCGTACTCGCCGTGATCCAAATCACCGATGACCGAGTGCCGAACGGACGGCACCTCCGCGTTCAACACACGTACGGTGCAGCGACGTCTCCTCCTTCTTGATCCAGCAAGGGGGAAGGAGAGGTTGATGGAGATCCAGCAGCACGACGGCGTGGTGGTGGATGTAGCGGGTCTCACGCAGGGCTACGCCGAGCTTCTGCGAGACGGAGAGGTGTTGCAGGGGAGGAGGGAGGCGCCCAAGGCTGTTGTGTTGCTGCCCTCCCTCCCCCCCTTTATATAGGCCCCTGGGGGGGGGCGCCGGCCCCAAGAGATGGGATCTCAAGGGGGGGGGCGGCGGCCACAAGGGGGGAAGGGGTTGCCTTGCCCCCCAAGGCAAGGGGGAACTCCCCCCTAGGGTTCCCAACCCTAGGCGCAGGGGGGGAGGCCCAAGGGGGGCGCCCCAGCCCACTAGGGGCTGGTTCCCTTCCACTTTCAGCCCATGGGGCCCTCCGGGATAGGTGGCCCCACCCGGTGGACCCCCGGGACCCTTCCGGTGGTCCCGGTACAATACCGGTAACCCCGAAACTTTCCCGGTGGCCGAAACTGGACTTCCTATATATAATTCTTCACCTCCGGACCATTCCGGAACCTCTCGTGACGTCCGGGATCTCATCTGGGACCCCGAACAACTTTCGGGTTTCCGCATACATATATCTCTACAACCCTAGCGTCACCGAACCTTAAGTGTGTAGACCCTACGGGTTCGGGAGACATGCAGACATGACCGAGACGCCTCTCCGGTCAATAACCAACAGCGGGATCTGGATACCCATGTTGGCTCCCACATGTTCCACGATGATCTCATCGGATGAACCACGATGTCGAGGATTCAGTCAATCCCGTATACAATTCCCTTTGTCAATCGGTATGTTACTTGCCCGAGATTCGATCGTCGGTATCCCAATACCTTGTTCAATCTCGTTACCGGCAAGTCTCTTTACTCGTACCGCAATGCATGATCCCGTGACTAACGCCTTAGTCACATTGAGCTCATTATGATGATGCATTACCGAGTGGGCCCAGAGATACCTCTCCGTCACACGGAGTGACAAATCCCAGTCTCGATCCGTGCCAACCCAACAGACACTTTCGGAGATACCCGTAGTGCACCTTTATAGTCACCCAGTTACGTTGTGACGTTTGGCACACCCAAAGCACTCCTACGGTATCCGGGAGTTGCACGATCTCATGGTCTAAGGAAAAGATACTTGACATTGGAAAAGCTCTAGCAAACGAAACTACACGATCTTTTATGCTATGCTTAGGATTGGGTCTTGTCCATTACATCATTCTCCTAATGATGTGATCCCGTTATCAATGACATCCAATGTCCATAGCCAGGAAACCATGACTATCAGTTGATCAACGAGCTAGTCAACTAGAGGCTTACTAGGGACACTTTGTGGTCTATGTATTCACACATGTATCACGATTTCCGGACAATACAATTATAGCATGAATAATAGACAATTACCATGAACAAAGAAATATAATAATAACCATTTATTATTGCCTCTAGGGCATATTTCCAACAGAGTTTACTAGAGTCAATAATCTAGTTCACATCACCATGTGATTAACACTCAATGAGTTCTAGGGTTTGATCATGTTATGCTTACGAGAGAGGTTTTAGTCAACGGGTCTGCAACATTCAGATCCGTGTGTGCTTTACAAATCTATATGTCATCTTGTAGATGCAGCTACCACCCGCTACTTGGAGCTATTCCAAATAACTGCTCTACTATACGAATCCGGTTTACTACTCAGAGTCATCCGGATTAGTGTCAAAGTTTGCATCGACGTAACCCTTTACGACGAACTCCTTTTCCACCTCCATAATCGAGAAAATTCCTTAGTCCACTAGTTACTAAGGATAAGTTCGACCGCTATCATGTGATCCATTCCTGGATCACTCTTGTACCCCTTGACTAATTCATGGCAAGGCACACTTCAGGTGCGGTACACAACATAGCATACTATAGAGCCTACGTCTAAAGCATAGGGGACGACCTTCGTCCTTTCTCTCTCTTCTGCCGTGGTCAGGCCTTGAGTCTTACTCAATACTCACACCTTGTAACACAGCCAAGAACTCCTTCTTTGTTGATCTATTTTGAACTCCTTCAAAATCTTGTCACGGTATGTATTCATTTGAAAGTACTATTAAGCGTTTTTGATCTATCCTTATAGATGTTGATGCTCAATGTTCAAGTAGCTTAATCCAGGTTTTCCATTGAAAAACACTTTTCAAATAACCCTGTATGCTTTCCAAAAATTCTACATCATTTCTGATCAACAATATGTTAACAACATATACTCATCAAAAAATCTATAGTGCTCCCACTCACTTCTTTGGAAATACAAGTTTCTCATAAACTTTGTATAAACCCAAAATCTTTGATCATCTCATCAAAGCGTATATTTCAACTCCGAGATGCTTACTCCAGTCCTTAGAAGGATTGCTGGAGCTTTGCATACTTGTTAGCATCTTTCAGGATTGACAAAACCTTCTGGTTGTATCACATACAACCTTTCCTCAAGAAAATCGTCGAGGAAACAATGTTTTGACATCCCATCTGCAAGATTTCATAAATAATGCAGTAACTGCTAATATAATTCCAACAGACTCTTAGCATCGCTACGAGTGAGAAAGTCTCATCGCAGTCAACTCCTTGAACTTGTCGGAAAACATCTTAATGATAAGTCGAGCTTTCTTAATGGTGACACTTACCATCATTGTCCGTCTTCCTTTTAAAATCCATCTGCACCCAACAGCCTTACGACCATCAAGTAGTTCTTACAAAGTCTATACTTTGTTTTTATATATGGATCCTCTCTCGGATTTTATGGCCTCGAGCCATTCGTCGGAATCCGGGCCCACCATCGCTTCTCCATAGCTTGTAGGTTCATTGTTGTCTAGCAACATGACTTCCAAGACAGGATTATGTACCACTCTGAAGTAGTACGCATCCTTGTCGACCTGCGAGGTTTGGTAGTGACTTGGTCCGAAGTTTCATGATCACTATCATAAGCTTCCACTTCAATTGGTGTAGGTGCCACAGGAACAACTTCCTGTGCCGTGCTACACACTAGTTGAAGTCATGGTTCAATAACCTCATCAAGTCTCCACCATCCTCCCACTCAATTCTTTCGAGAGAAACTTTTCCTCGAGAAAGGACCCGTTTCTAGAAACAATCACTTTTGCTTCCAGATCTGAAATAGGAGGTATACCCAACTGTTTTGGGTATTCTATGAAGATGCATTTATCCGCTTTGGGTTCGAGCTTATCAGCCTGAAACTTTTTCACATAAGCGTCGCAGCCCCAAACTTTTAAGAAACGACAGCTTAGGTTTCTCTAAACCATAGTTCACACGGTGTCGTCTCAACGGAATTGCGTGGTGCCCTATTTAAAGTGAATGTGGTTGTCTCTAATGCCTAGCCCATAAACGATAGTGGTAATTCGATAAGAGACATCATGGTATGCACCATATCCAATAGGGTGCAGTTATGATGTTCGGACACACCATCACACTATGGTGTTCCAGGCGGTATTAGTTGTGAAACAATTTCCACAATGTCTTAATTGTGTGCCAAACTCGTAACTCAGATATTCATCTCTATGATCATATCACAGACATTTTATCCTCTTGTCACGACGATCTTCAACTTCACTCTGAAATTACTTGAACATTTCAATAATTCAGACTTGTGTTTCATCAAGTAAATATACTCAGCATCTACTCAAAACATCTGTGAAGTAAGAACATAACGATATCCACTGCATGCCTCAGCACTCATTGGACTGCACACATCAAAATGTATTACTTCCAACAAGTTGCTTTCTTGTTCCATCTTACTGAAAACGAGGCCTTTCAGTCATCTTGCCCATGTGGTATGATTTGCATGTCTCAAGTGATTCAAAATCAAGTGAGTCCAAACGATCCATCTGTATGGACTTTCTTCATGCATATATACTAATAGACATGGTTCGCATGTCTCAATCTTTTCAAAAACGAGTGAGTCCAAAGATCCATCAACATGGAGCTTCTTCATGCGTTTTATACCAATATGACTCAAGTGGCAGTGCCACAAGTATGTGGTACTATCATTACTATCTTATATCTTTTGGCATGAACATGTGTATCACTACGATCGAGATTCAATAAACCATTCATTTTAGGCGCAAGACCATTGAAGGTATTATTCAAATAGACAGAGTAACCATTATTCTCCTTAAATGAATAACCGTATTGCGATAAACATAATCCAATCATGTCTATGCTCAACGCAAACACCAAATAACAATTATTTAGGTTTAACACCAATCTCGATGGTAGAGGAGCATGCGATGCTTGATCACATCAACCTTGGAAACACTTCCAACACATATCGTCATCTCACCTTTAGCTAGTCTCCGTTTATTCCGTAGCCTTTTATTTCGAGTTACAACCACTTAGCAACCGAACCGGTATCTAATACCCTGGTGCTACTAGGAGTACTAGTAAAGTACACATTAATATAATGTATATCCAATATACTTCTGTCGACCTTGCCTGCCTTCTCATCTACCAAGTATCTAGGGTAGTTCTGCTTCAGTGACCGTTCCCCTCATTACAGAAGCACTTAGTCTCGGGTTTGGGTTCAACCTTGGGTTTCTTCACTAGAACAGCAACTGATTTGCCGTTTCATGAAGTATCCCTTCTTTCCCTTGCCCTTCTTGAAACTAGTGGTTTTACTAACCATCAACAATTGATGCTCCTACTTGATTTCTACTTTCGCGGTGTCAAACATCGCGAATTGCTCAAGGATCATCCTGTCTATCCCTGATATGTTATAGTTCATCACAAAGCTCTAATAGCTTGGTGGCAGTGACTATGGAGAACCATCACTATCTCACCAGGAAGATTAACTCCCACTCGATTCAAGCGATTGTAGTACTCAGACAATCTGAGCACATGCTCAACGATTGAGCTTTTCTCCCTTAGTTTGCAGGCTTAAGAAACTTGTCAGAGGTCTCATACCTCTTGACGTGGGCACTAGTCTGAAATCCCAATTTCAGTCTTTAGAACATCTCATATGTTCTGCGATGTTTCAAAAACGTCTTTGGCGCCTCAATTCTAAACCGTTAGCATTACGCACTGAACTATCACGTAGTCATCAAAACGTGTATGTCAGATGTTCGCAACATCCACAGACGTTGCTCGAGGTTCAGCACACCGAGCGGTGCATTAAGGACATAAGCCTTCTGCGCAGCAATGAGGATAATCCTCAGTTTACGGACCCAGTCCGCATAATTTCTACTATCAACTTTCAACTAAATTTTCTCTAGGAACATATCTTAAACAGTAGAACTAAAGCGTAAGCTACGACATAATTTGCAAAGACCTTTTGACTATGTTCATGATAATTAAGTTCATCTGATCATTTAATGAACTCCCACTTAGATAGACATCCCTCTAGTCATCTAAGTGATACATGATCCGAATCGACTAGACTGTGTCCGATCATCACGTGAGACGGACTAGTCATCAACGGTGAACTTCTCCATGTTGATCGTATCTACTATACGACTCATGTTCGACCTTTCGGTCTCTTGTGTTCCGAGGCCATGTCTGTACATGCTAGGCTCGTCAAGTTAACCTAAGTGTTTCGCATGTGTAAATCTGGCTTACACCCGTTGTATGCGAACGTTAGAATCTATCACACCCGATCATCACGTGGTGCTTCGAAACAACGAACCTTCGCAACGGTGCACAGTTAGGGGGAACACTTTCTTGAAATTTTAGCGAGGGATCATCTTATTTATGCTACCGTCGTTCTAAGCAAACAAGATGTAAACATGACAAACATCACATGCAAATCATAAAGTGACATGATATGGCCAATATCATCTTGCGCCTTTTGATCTCCATCTTCGAGGCGCGGCATGATCACCTTCGTCACCGGCATGACACCATGATCTCCATCATCATGATCTCCATCATCGTGTCTTCATGAAGTTGTCTCGCCAACTATTACTTATACTACTATGGCTAACGGTTAGCAATAAAGTAAAGTAATTACATGGCGTTTTTCATTGACACGCAGGTCATACAATAAATTAAGACAACTCTTATGGCTCCTGCCGGTTGTCATACTCATCGACATGCAAGTCGTGATTCCTATTACAAGAACATGATCAATCTCATACATCACATATATATAATTCATCACATCCTTTTGGCCATATCACATCACATAGCATACCCTGCAAAAACAAGTTAGACGTCCTCTAATTGTTGTTGCATGTTTTACGTGGCTGCTATGGATTTCTAGCAAGAACGTCTCTTACCTACGCAAAAGCCACAACGGTGATATGCCAATTGCTATTTACCCTTCATAAGGACCCTCTTCATCGAATCCGATCCGACTAAAGTGGGAGAGACAGACACCCGCTAGCCACCTTATGCATCAAGTGCATGTCAGTCGGTGGAACCTGTCTCACGTAAGAGTACGTGTAAGGTCGGTCCGGGCCGCTTCATCCCACAATGCCGCCGAATCAAGATAAGACTACTAACGGTAAGCAAATTGAACAAATCATCGCCCACAACTACTTTGTGTTCTACTCGTGCATAGAATCTACGCATAGACCTAGCTCATGATGCCACTGTTGGGTAACGTAGCAATAATTCAAAATTTTCCTACATGTCACCAAGATCAATCTAGGAGATGCTAGCAACGAGAGAGAGTGAGTGCATCTTCATACCCTTGAAGATCGCTAAGCGGAAGCGTTACAAGAATGCGGTTGATGGAGTCGTACTCGCGGCGATTCAAATCGCGGAAGATCCGATCTAGCGCCGAACGGACGGCGCCTCCGCGTTCAACACACGTACAACCCGGGGACGTCTCCTCCTTCTTGATCCAGGAGAGGAGAAGTTGAGGGAGAACTCCAGCAGCACGACGGCGTGGTGGCGATGGAGCTCGTGGTTCTCCGGCAGAGCTTCGCTAAGCACTACGGAGGAGGAGGAGGAGTTGGAGGAGGAGAGGGCTGCGCCAGGCAAGGGGTGCGGCTGCCCTCTCTCTCCCTCACTATATATAGGGGGAAGGGGGGTGGAGGAGGCGCCCTAGGGTTCCCTAGGGGAGGGGTGGCTGCCACAGGGGAAACCCTAGATGGGTTTGGGTGCCCCCACCCCTGGGAAACTTGCCCCCCAAGCCGGGAGGGGTGGCTGCCCTAGGGGAGGCGCCCCCACCTCTCCACGTTACGTGAGAGGGGTTGGGAGGGGCGCACAGCCCCTTAGTGGGCTGGTGTGCCCCCTCCCCTTGGCCCATAAGGCCCCCCAACGCTTGCCGGGGCCTCCGAAACACCTTTCGGTCACGCTGGTCGTCACCCGGTACTCCCAGAACAATTCCGGACTCCAATACCCTTCGTCCAATATATCGATCTTCACCTCCGGACCACTCCAGAGTTCCTCGTCACGTCCGGGATCTCATCCGGGACTCCGAACAACCTTCGGTAACCACATACTATTTCCTATAACAACTCTAGCGTCACCAAACCTTAAGTGTGTAGACCCTACGGGTTCGGGAACCATGCAGCCATGACCGAGACACCCCTCCAGCCAATAACCAATAGCGGGATCTGGATACCCATATTGGCTCCCACATGTTCCACGATGATCTCATCGGATGAACCACGATGTCGGGGATTCAATCAATCCCGTATGCAATTCCCTTTGTCTATCGGTATGTTACTTGCCCGAGATTCGATCGTCGGTATCCCAATACCTCGTTCAATCTCCTTACCGGCAAGTCTCTTTACTCGTTCCGTAACGCATGATCCCGTGGCTAACTCATTAGTCACATTGAGCTCATTATGATGATGCATTACCGAGTGGGCCCAGAGATACCTCTCCGTCATACGGAGTGACAAATCCCAGTCTCGATTCGTGCCAACCCAACAGACACTTTCGGAGATACCTGTAGTGCACCTTTATACTCACCCAGTTACGTTGTGACGTTTGGTACACCCAAAGCATTCCTACGGTATCCGGGAGTTGCACAATCTCATGGTCTAAGGAAACGATACTTGACATTAGAAAAGCTCTTAGCAAACGAACTACACGATCTTGTGCTATGCTTAGGATTGGGTCTTGTCCATCACATCATTCTCCTAATGATGTGATCCCGTTATCAATGACATCCAATGTCCATGGTCAGGAAACCATAACCATCTATTGATCAACGAGCTAGTCAACTAGAGGCTTACTAGGGACATGTTGTGGTCTATGTATTCACACATGTATTACGGTTTCCAGTTAATACAATTATAGCATGAAAAATAGACAATTATCATGAACAAGGAAATACAATAATAACCATTTTATTGTTGCCTCTAGGGCATATTTCCAACAAAAGTTTGGTTTGTATGAGTGGTTAGTCATGCCTATGGGTTTATGCGTCTTATGCATTATGTGTTTCGCCCTTACATTGGTGAATTTGTTTTTGTTTACTTCGACGATATCCTTGTGTTTTAGCAAATCTCTCAAAGAGCATGTCACCCACATTCGAACCATGCTACAAACTCTTCGCAAAGAGCAACTTTATGCTAATATGGAAAAATGCCTTTTTGGTGTTGATAAGCTTGTTTTCTTGGGTTTTGTAGTATCTTCTAAGGGTGTTCATGTTGATGAATCTAAGATCAATGCTATAAAAACTTGGCCCCAACCAACCACTTTGCAACAAGTACGTAGTTTTCTTGGTTTAGCTGGTTTCTACCGTAGATTTGTGAAGGATTTTAGCACCATTGCTTCACCTTTGCATGCTTTGAGTAAGAAAAATGCACCGTTTGTTTGGGGGAACATCCCAAGATATCGCTTTCAATGAGCTTAAGAATTTGCTTACTCATGCTCCTGTGCTTGCTTTACCCAACTTTGACAAACCTTTTGAAATACATTGTGATGCTAGTGGTAATGGCATAGGAGGTGTGTTAACGCAAGAGAAGCGCCCCATAGCATACTTTAGTGAGAAACTCTCCGGCGCGCAACTCAATTACCCCATCTATGACAAAGAGCTATATGCTTTAGTGCGAGTTTTGCGTGAATGGGAACATTACCTTCGCTCTCATGAATTTATCATCCATACCGATCATGAAACGCTTAAATATCTTAAGGGTCAAACTAAGTTGAACAAGCGTCATGCTAAATGGAGTGAGTTTATAGAATCTTTCCCCTATGTCATCAAGTACATAAAGGGCAAGGAAAATGTTGTGGCGGATGCACTTTCCCGTATATGCATGCTTGTTACTACACTTGAATTGAATGTCATTGGCTTTGAGCATATAAAAGACTCGTATGAGCATGATCCTACTTTTGCTATTCCTTATGCAAAGTGTTTGACGCATCCATCTTGGGAACGCTATTACATCAAAGATGGTTACCTTATGAGAGCTAGCAAACTTTGCATTCCCGAGTCTTCTCTTCGTTTGTTGCTTTTGCAAGAATCTCATGGAGGAGGACTAATGGGACACTTTGGACGCGATAAGACATTTGCTACGCTCTCAAAGAATTACTTTTGGCCCAAGATGTTTCGCGACGTCAATCGCTTCACCAACCGATGCTCTACATGTCGCAAAACTAAGTCTAAAGCTCAATCTCATGGACTTTATATGCCTCTTCCAATTCCGTACCAACCATGGGAAGATATTAGCACGGATTTTGTGCTTGGTTTGCCTAGAACTAGAAATGGCAAGGACTCCGTTTTTGTTGTTGTGGACCGATTCTCCAAAATGACTCATTTCATTCCTTGCAACAAGATAGACGATGCTTCACATGTTGCAAATTTGTTTTGTAGGGAAATCTTGCGTCTCCATGGAGTGCCAAAGACGATTGTCTCGGACCGCGACGTCAAGTACTTGAGTTACTTTTGGAAGACATTGTCCGCCAAGCTCGGAATCAAGCTCCTATTCTCTTCGGCATACCATCCACAAACCGACGGCCAAACGGAGGTGACGAACCGAACACTCTCCACTCTACTACGCGTGTTGATCAAGAGGAACATCAAGGAGTGGGAGGAGTGCCTACCTATCGCCGAGTACGCCTACAACCGTGCAAGACATTCGACTACCGGCAAGTCCCCCTTCGAGATCGTCTACGGCTTCAACCCGTTGTCCCCATTGGACATTCTTCCTCTACCACTACAAGAGCGCACAAACATGGACGCGGGTGCACGAGTTACCTACCTCAAGAAGATGCATGAAGATACAAGGCACACCATCGAGCGCCAAGTACAACGACTCGCGACCAAGCTCAACGTCAACAAGCAACCAAAGATATTCAACGTTGGAGATCTTGTGTGGCTCCACCTTCGCAAGGAACGCTTCCCTCAAGAATGCAAGTCCAAACTTCTCCCACGAGCCGACGGACCCTTCAAGGTGCTTGCACGCTACAACAACAACGCCTACAAGATCGACATACCACGCGGCAAGTACTCCGTGAGCGACATCTTCAACATCCAAGATCTTTCCCCGTACCATGGTGATGAGGATTTCGATCCGAGGTCGGATCTTTCCCAAGGGAGGGGAGATGATGCGGAGCATCCTATGGTCATCCCCATGGACCTACCATCGTCTCATCAAGTGCCAAGAGGACCCATGACACGAGCACGAGCTAGAGCTCTCGAGACCGAGGTGACTTCCTTCCTTAGTGATATCACATATGATCCACTCGAGACATGGCTACTACCTCAAACGGAAATGCTATGCGTGCTCAGGTACCTAGAAGACCCTCGCGGAGATGCACATGAAGACGGACAAGTCGCCAAGTCCATGGATGGAGAGAACCAACGGAAGGAGGCAAGAGCACCTTCCAGGCCCCGGACATCCGGCCAAGACCCCGGACATCCGGCCCCTGGAGCATCGTCCACTACAGCAGCAATCCAGGCCAAGTCTACAGGGTCCGGACATCCGGCGACTAGCCCGGACATCCGGCCGCCGGCTCGAAAATCCGGCCTTCTCCCCGGACATCCGGACAAGCCTATCCAGAGAACAGAAGAAGTGCCACTCCAGCCCGGACATCCGGCCAAAGGCCTGGACATCCGGCCCGTCCCGAGCTCCCGGACATCTGGCCCCTCGCCCGGACATCCGGACCATGCCTATCCAGAGAGCATCGAGGCCAGCATCGCCCGCCCGGACATCCGCCCAACAGCCCGAACATTCGGCGCCTCCTGAAGCCCCGGACATCCGGCCCGACACCCGGACATCCGGCCCCGTCTGTCTGCGCATAGTAAAGGGCCGAGGCCCATGTACCCCTTCGCCCCCCTAGACTATATATACTCCTTCCCCTCCATCTTTCTAGGGTTAGCAAAGGATTAGCTCATGTTTGTGTGAGAGCTTTGCTCATCCACTTGGTTACCTTCTCCTCGGAGATCGCGCCTCCTCGGAGAAGATCCTTCCAAGCGGATTCAAGACCCCCTCTTGGGTGGCCCGATCAAGACCTTCTTTCGGAGAAGAACCGGTTACCTCTTGTATTATCCTTTGTTGGATTCAGATCGTGTATCTCTTTGTGTTTCGAGGATCTAGCGCATGTGTGATTGTTCTTGTTGGTTTGAGTGATTCTCTCGTGTTTCCCCTCGTTTTCCTCCTCGTGTTCTTCGTGTTCATCACGGGATCCGCTCCTTTCGTGAAAGATCGGCCATCTAGGGTTCCACCCTACATCAGCTAGCATATTGATTTCTCCAAATGTTTCTGGGATACTTCCTACCAAAAAGTTGGAAGAAAGGTCCAGTTGATATGTTTGCTTTAGATGTGAAGCATCAATGGGTAGTGCACCAACAAAGGAATTGTGAGAAAAATTTAGTAGGATAAGTTTATCTAGGTTGAAAAGTCTCTTGGGTATCGTTGAACTTAGTTGGTTAAAAAATCAACAATTTTGAAGAATTTTTTTTACAAATTTGAAAAAAGCTTATCGAACCAGTCGAACAAAATAGAAAAAATGAAAAATGAAAAAGGAAGAAGAAAAAGATGAAAGTAATCACGTGAGGTTTGGTGGCGGGGTGCTTATTGCATCCTAGTTCGAAGCATGAGGTCGTCGGTTCGAGTCGCAACACACACTTGTACTTCTTTTCCATTTTGAAAAACAGAAAAGAGTAGATGGGTCATCCCGCGTAGAGGGGGGTATGTGCCCATTTACGAAAACGCCAATAACGGGTGCCTTCAGCGCCGAATAGGGTTTGCTGTTGGCTTATTCGCTAGCATGCACCGCGCTAAATTTTTTTGTGACAATGCACCGCGCTAAATTTTTTTGTGACAATGCACCGCGCTAAATAGGAGCTCCTTAAGCTACTTATATTAGCCCCCAAAACAGCCCAAACTCAGACGGGCCGACGGCAGCCTTTGGTAGGCCGTACCGTGCCTGTCCTGTTTAGGCCAGGCCGTGCCACGGTGGCCCATCTGGCCCCCAAGCTCGAATGTAATTGTCCCAAAATGAATTCCCCAAAGTCGGCCGCACGCGACACCAAGACCTCTCGGCTTTGGGGCCTAGCATTGAAGAGATCAAGCAGTTGCTTAACCAGTTCCTGCAGGTGAAGGTCACGTGAACGAAGCGAGAAGCCAATGGTGCCGCGGATAAATTAGCTAAAATAGGTTTAGGAGATGAGGTTTGTAATGTTTGGTGGGCTGTTCCACCGAAGTCTATTCTTCAGGTTCTCTCTGATGAGATCCCCAGCTACGTTTAATGAATATAAAGCGGCATTGATCCTAAAAAAAAGAGTCGGCCGCACGCGACACCGCCCTTTTCTTTTTCTTTTTCTTTGGAAAACCCCGACGAGCGGCTGGGCTCGGTTAGCCAAAGGAGCAAGCCCTAGCTCGCCCAAATCCCCGCTCCCCTCCCCCTCGCCGAACAAATGTCCGACCGCCGCCGCGACAGGGAGAGGCCCCGCGAGCGCGGCGGCTACGACCAGCCGCGGGAGCGCGACCACGACGCCGACCGCCACCGCGACCGGGACCGCGACGTCGACCGCCACCGGGACCGGGACCGCGGCCAGGACAAGGAGCGGGACCGGGACCGGGACTACCGCCGCGCCCGCAAGCGCTCGCGCTCCCGCTCCCCCTCGGCCGACAGGGACCGCGCCCGCCGCCACCGCTCCCACTCCCACTCCCACCCCCACCGGTCACGCTCCCCCGACGCCGGCCGCCACAAGCGCCGCCGCGAGGGGTCGCCCGTCGCCGACTCGAAGGAGGACAGGAAGCCGGATCCCCCCAAGGCCGCCGAGGAGGCGGCCGCCCCGGTGGGCGACGGGGACGTGGACGCGGAGGAGCTGGAGATGATGAAGATGATGGGGATCCCCGTCGGGTTCGACTCCACCAAGGGCAAGTACGTCCCCGGCGCCGACGTCAGCGGCGTGCGCGCCGTCACCAAGCGCCAGCCGCGGCAGTACATGAACCGCAGGGGCGGGTTCAACCGTCCCCTGCCGCCCGAGGTCAACCGCTGAGGAGGTAGGCTTCATATTTCCTTGCTCTCTTCTGTTTCAAACTCTTAACTGGTTTCAGTTCCTCATTTGCTTGCTGGGAAATTACGGCCTAATCTGAATAATATCGAAACGCATGTACCGCAGATCTGTTGAATATGCGTGGAGTGTAACTATCCTAAACCTGTTCCGCTGTTTGTGAATTTTGAATTGTGCTATTGTGCTAGAGATCTTTACTTCACCGTGGCAAAGAAAATAGAGCTCTTTATCTAGAAAAGTTATCGAGCAGCATGCTAGAACTGAGCTAGAACAAGTGCACAGCTCAAATTGACAGTGACGAGCACCGTATAATTATCTAATCCTGACTCTTTACTGAATGGGGTTGCACCATGTAAATGCTTGCTTTCTGACTCTTATGTTAAATGTCTGTTTACTGTCCTCTCTTTCGGGTACTATAAATGCGGCTAGTAGGGTTAGAAATTGTAGAGCCATAGAAGATAACATCTTGGGCATATACTTTGAAGTTAACACCATAGTTCTTATCTTGTTCATCTATTTGATTGAATCCCAACGTTTCTAGTAGTTCAGCATTTTCTGTTTGTAGACTATCTTCATTACGGTTTGCTTATCGCTCTGACCTACTGTTTGCTTCACCTGTCAAAAATTTACGAAACATGTCTGCTTTCCAAAAATTCAGCCACAAAACCATTTTGTTGTTTCTCTGTAGTTGAAATCCTACTAATCAGGTACTCCCTCTGTTCATAAATATAAGACGTTTTAGAGACTTACTAAGGCCTTGTACAATGCAAGGTGCTTAAGGATGTGCTTTGTAAAATAAACCGAGTTTTTTCTTAAGCAACAGTACTTAGCTCTACAGGAGGGGTGCCTAATTAAGCGTCTGCCCTCTACAAATAAGCACCGGTGCTTAAAAAAAGCCGGTTTATTTTTCTAAGCACCTCTCCTAAGCAACCTTGCATTGTACTTGTACAAGGTCCAGTGGCGGAGCCAGGGGGGATGAGCAGGGGCCTGCCCCCCCTCCCCCAAACGATCGAGCGAACATGAAGCAGGTATACGTAACTAGCGATATAATCGCACGCGCACACGTACTTGGCCCCCTCTATCTTAACGTGTATTCTGGAAAAAGGAATAAAAGAGCCCATGTAAAAGCCCACTACCGTCCAGATTGTTGGCCAGTTAGCCTCCGCTCTAGTCTCCTGGAAGCCACGTTCTCCTGTGATTAGCGTGTACCTGGGATTAGGCACGCCGCCGCCGCCGCCCTGTGCCCTTGCCGTCCGTCTGCCTCTACTCTCCCTGGCTCCCTGCTCTGCTGCTCATCATCTGATTCATACGCGTAGTCGGCGATGCAGCCTACTTCACTGATCCAGCCTTGAATTAGCCAAGGTTAACACATCACAATATACACCAATCTCTCCCAGTTCTCATCTTGATATTATATCAGATTTTAGTCATTTTTTTGTGTGTGATTTGAGATGCTACCAAGTATTCAAATCTTGTGCGCGTCTTAAAAATTATCGTGATGCAAATTAGTTTGTACGAGTTTCTATTGGTGAGGCAAAAAAATTCCTATGTCGAACGTATACAATATACCTAAATTCTAAGATCAAAATTTAGCTACTATGATTAGAAAAAACGCCAACAAACAGTTTTAAGATTATGTTGTTTTCTAAGCTGGTTGCTTCGAGTTTTCAACGTATTGAAATTTTCAATGAAGCCGATGTGGAAGTTCTTAACCTTGTTCTTGATGATTATCTTCTTCATTAGATTCTTTTTATCTACTTGCCTTGGCCCCCCTATACTCAAATCCTGGCTCCGCCCCTGACAAGGTCTAAAGTCCTTCAGATCCGGGAGATGATGGTGCTCTTTTCACTTATTTGTCACTGACAAGGTTATGTTAAATTGCTATACTGGGTATCTGGCTATAGGAAATGAGATGTTTTAAGTTTTAACTAATTCCGAGCAATCGCGTGACAGCATGTCTGATGTTTGTAAACCTTCACTTGCCTTGAATCTATTATCATTTCTTTTTGTAAGTTGTTCCTGAACACAACCCAGTTTGATTGCTTTCTGTATTGGGCTCTGTACTTCTAGCTTGTTATTACATTGATTGATTTTTTCATATTTTGTTGAGATCGTACAGTATGATTCAGATATAATTTGTGTAAAAAAGTCCGATAAGAATCCCAATGGGACCAGGAATCCCCAAAGCTTGTGAGCATTACATCTCCAGACAGATTTAGCACGAGACTAAAAATTATTTGTATAGACCACGAATTTTCAAACTTGTATCTCCTTTTGGGCTTGCGAAAATTAGCATCAGTAGACACCAAAATAGGGGTATGAGCACTGATGATGATAGAAGATTATAAACATTAGTGTTAGGGAAGAAACCACACCATTCAGCATTAACCAAGCACCTGTCTAGAAGTTCATAAATAGGTTTTGAAGAGTAACACCTGTTAGTCCAAGTATAGGTAGGACCACTAAAAATTAAATCAATTGACCACAATGATTAACAAGGGCACAAAAAGCACGCATACGGTATATATTAACATTAGGAGAGCTTTTGCCTACATCATAGAGAATGTTTGTGATCTCCCATATACTCCCTCCGTCCCAAAATAAGGTCTCAACTTTAGTAACTTTAGTATAAAGTTAAAGTTAGTATAAAGTTGAGACACTTATTTTGGGACGGAGGGAGTATAAGATAGGCTTGCCTAAGTTATCATACACAAAAGAGGCAATTTGATCCCAGATCTTACTAGTCTGATGGTGGTGGGGAGCACTGTAGATGCAAACTAGCGCAAACTCCACCTTAGTAGCCATTGTTTATAAAGCGCCCTGGCAGCGCCTTAGAAATATGCCCGCTTTAGGCGCTTAGGCGTCGGAGCGGGTGGTGCTCACTTTACAGCCTTATAAACCATTAGTACCTTTTCTTACAGCTGAAGGTAATATTCCACGGAAACTAGAAGTATGAACATCAACCTTGGGCATCATCATTCCACATGGGCCATACACCTCCTGAGCCGAGCCCCCCCCCCCCCCCCCCCTTCTGAAAGTACTATACTATGAACATTGAAACAGTTAACAGATTAGCCGAATTAACGTTAGAAGATTTGATTTCTTAAATGTAGGTTACCTGAGCATTAGTGGAGCACATTAGATTGGTAAGATATTCCCATTTTTTCACTGCCGAGACCCCTATCCATGCCTCGGCAATTCCAAGCAATTAGCTTCATGGCGCCACTTCCCCATCCACATCCTTATCTTCATCGTACTGATTTGTCCAAATGAATATATGTAAGTCCACTGTCTGTAAGTAATTTATTTTGAAGTTGCTTCTGTTGATTATTTATGGTATTAGATCTGATTGATGTTGTGAATGGATTTTGCGCCGGTAATATGTGGACTATTTATTAGTTGTACTCCTACAAATTAGCTCACTCAGAAAATTGTCAAACTCATGGATATGTGCTGTAACTATGCGCACATTGTTAAGGAGTACTGTTCATTTTCAGGTTAGCTAATGGAAATGTATGTCGTTTTGCAGGATCATGTATCACTGCAGTATACCTCGTTGTATCACTGCAGTATACCTCGTTGCTGGAATGCAAACTTGCGGTTGATTACTAGACTTCTTTGCTGGCCATAGCAAGGATTGAGCTTCTACTGTCTACCAAGCATGTATAACCTTGATGGCTAGTTACTTTGCCAAACTTTGCAGACTGAGACATGTAGTTCTCGTTTTCATCATTTGCTCTGTCGACATTCCAGGGAAAGATATTGGTGGCGTGTTTTTGGAAATGTGGTTTAGAAAATTACATGATGTTTCTGCACATAATTTGGTGAGCGTCAAGAGCAATGTTTGTATATTTCAACTGCCTCTCTATTGCCTGTGCTTACATTTGTGCTTCTATCTTAGTATGTTTTTCAGGCATGCACCACATGGAATGGAACTTGTGATGATGCAAATGTGTCCGCATCATTATTAGAGTTATGAAGATCATAATGCTGTTCTACGTATCTGCTGTACCATTGTTTTCATAGGACAACCGTGTGATTTTACCTGTTTCTGTGTGCTAAATTGGATTGATCTATGTCGGTGAATCATCGGTGCAACATGGCAAAAAAGAAGTCATTATTCCTTACAGATGGTTAATTTACAGGAATAGTTTGATTTCCACTAGGTAAATGTTTGCCCCTGGAGAATCATTCATCATTCTCCTCTGAAGTAGCAAACGATGTCCCACCTCCTCATGGCTCTCCCCAGCTGGAACTTCACCGGCAGGCACCCTTCAAAGCCGCCTTGATCCGCCCGGCGCTTGAGACTCTGTCGCCGCCCCCTATCTTTATCTGTGAGCCGTGCGCTCTGCATCGCCGGGGAAGGGCACAACGGCGGGAGGGCGCCCTCCCTCGGCGGGCTCTTGGGCTTCCCCGGCTCGTCCTCCCACCCAAACGGCACCTTCCCGGTCGCAGCGGAGTACACCCTCATAGACCGTCCCAGCTCATCGCTGCCGGAGCAGTGCTGCAGGAGATGGGTCGGCGAGGTGGTGGCCTCCATGGATTTCACCTTTGGTTTCTTGTGCTTTCGCCTCTGGTCGCACTCTCGTGTGATTTTGCCTATGGTCTTAACTGTGATTTCGCATCTGGTCTGACTCTCTTGGTGCAACGGCACGGCGGAGGAAGACCAGTTTATATAGGGCCAGGAAAGGGTCGCCGTCTCCATGGTGTGCTTGCTAGTGAAGGTTTGCTTTTCGCAAAGTCAAACGCTTGGGTTTAAGGCTGGCAAACGCAGCAAGGCAGCTTTTCTTGTGCTTTGGTTTGAAGATCACGGCGAGGAAAATGAGTGGCATGGCCGGCGGTAACGGTGGCAATTACGGTTGTGTAAAGCATGGCAGGAGCGGCGGCCACGGGGGTGGCTTGCTCCAGGTAATCTGTAATCTGGTACACGTTAATGGGTACTCAGGAGACAACATAGCCCTACTCTAGAGATTTCCAACAGGTTATTGTGGACAAGTGCGTTGTAGGCTCATGAATCTATCTGCAAAAGGAAGCAAGGAGACTGAGCACCTGCAGATGTGGTGAAGATTCACAACTGTGATGGACATATGCATACGCCGTCAATTTATTTTCTATCGTGTCATAACTGTTAACTAAAAAATTGGCGTATGTTCAGATGTCACTCAACATTTCCCTTCAATATAGCACTGGAATTCTCAGTAATCCACTTCTGAGCCCGGGCTCAGCTGCACCCATCCCGACGAAAAAAATCAAAACAAATTAAAGAAAAATTCAAACAATTCCAAATTTTGTGTGTGTGGTAGATATGCTTGAGGTTCGATCCAATTTTCAAATCATTTGGACATCTAAACAACTCTCGTCAAAAAAGACAAATCCGAGGTCTATAAAAATGTTTACTGTTCACGCACTGTTTTGACCTGATTTGTCTTTTTTTTGCTGAGAGCTGCTCAGATGTTCAAATGATCTAAAAATTGGAGCGAACCTCACACATCAAATTATCTACCACAATTTTTTTTGGAATTTTTTGAATTTTTCTAGTATTTGTTCTGATTTTGTTCCTGACCGGGTGCAGATGAGCCTGAGCACCGAAACGCCTCACTCTAAAATTCCGCACTATGTACAAAGTTGCCACTTCCGTCAGCTGACCGTCATGGTGATTGAGAAGATGATTTCCCCCTTACCCACACCTGGTAGTGATTTCAGCAAACAATGTAAAGATTCCGGAATAATTTTTATTTCGGAATTCATAATAAATATTAGCATGAAAATATGACATAGAAATCCATAATAATTTTACCATGAAAATAAACAAAGTTAAGGAATAATATCCCCTTATTAAGCATATGATCACAATTTCTCTAAAAGATTTCATCACTCGGGTGCATGCACACACTATTCTAAACGTCTACACTCATAATAAAAAGTTCACATTTTTAGTAAGTGTACAAACTATAGTAATTTTAGAACAATGTAGTAAAATAGTACTCCCACCGTCTCATAATGTATTGTGTATAGATTTTTTGCAAAGTCAAATTTCATAAACTTTGACTAAATTTATAGATTTTTTTCCTAAATTTAGAATACGAAATAAATATCATTAGAAATGTCATAAGACAATTTTCTTTTCATATTCTATTTGTTTGATTTTTTCCACTAACATTAATACCACTTACCCGCAAAAAATAAATGAGTAGAAGTGGGCACGGAAATTTAATACCATTTACCCGCAAAAAACAAATACTGCTCACATAATTACCCAATGTACACACACAAATATCTTCAATTTCTGATAAATATGTTTTTTTAAACAGGATCACATGCACCCACCCATGCATTTTCCATAAGGATGGATTCCTCTCAAATTCCTCAAAATAAGACAGTTCCTCTACAAAAACATCAAGCAATAGTAAATTCATCTCTAGCGGAAAATAGATGCGAAGAATTATGAGCATAAGTGCAGAGATACGTGAGCATCTAATTGATCATACTCGTATGCCAAGCTAGAGCATCCAAGACGAGAACAATCACAAACACCATGAATATCATCGTCCTCCAGAGAGGTCGGACACTGCCCCAAAGCTGGACATCAGCTGGGGGTAAGACATGACGGATGTGCTGAAACCGCTGTCCTGCATCAACCCCTGCATGTCCACGCTCAGCTGCGTCGTCTTCAGCTCCGGCAGCGGGGTCTCGCCGTCGAGGTACTGCGTGACTTCTCGCATGCTTGGCCTTGAACCAGGAAAGGGGTGCAGGCACAGAAGTCCTATCTTCAGCACGAGGCACGCTTCGTCAACGCCGTAGTCGCCCTGGAGCCGTGCGTCCACCGTCTTGCTAAGCAGCCGGTTGTTCCAGTGCTCCAGGACCCAGTCGACCAAGAAAACCTGATTTCCCTCTGCATCTTGCTTCATAGGCTTTTGCCCGCATGTAACTTCGAGAAGAAACATGCCGAAGGCATACACGTCGGTGCGAGGGGACGCCTTGCCTGTGCGCACTAGCTCGGGGGCAAGGTACCCCATCGTGCCCACCATGTGTGTGCTCTGTGGATCGGCGCCATGATCATATAACCGGGCAAGGCCGAAGTCACCGAGCCGGCCGTTCATCTCATCGTCGAGGAGGACGTTGCTTGCCTTGATGTCTCGGTGGATCACGACTTTCTCCCACTTCTCGTGGAGGTAGAGCAAGCCGGTAGCGATACCCTTGATGACCTGAAACCTCTGAGCCCAATTTAAGGTGGGCTTGTCGTCCTCTTGATAGTGTATGTATTTGTCGAGGCTGCCATTTGACATGTAGTCGTACACCAACATCAGCTCACCTTTCCGCCTGCAGTAACCAAGTAGCTGCACTAGGTTGCGATGTCGCAGCTTGCCGATGCTGACAACCTCGGCGATGAACTCCTTCATCCCTTGTCTTGACTCATGGGACATCTTCTTGACCGCGATCTCCTTCTTGGACAACCGAAGCACCCCTTTGTAAACCTCCCCGAACCCTCCTGCTCCAACTAGGTTCTTGCTCTTAAATCCTTGTGTGGCCTGGAATAAATCCTTGTACGAGAATCGGTGTGGACCGAACTCGCCCTCCCAATCCTCGCGCACCTCACTATACCTTCGTCTTCTTCGCACCATCAGAATGACAACGGTGCCGACAGAGATTATCAGTGCTGCAGTGGCCATGGGGAGGATGATCGCCAAGAGCTTGGACTGGGCCCTTTGTCGTAGACGAGGCACCTTTGGAAGCTTGGAGATGTCAATGGACGGAGCTGCTTGACCGTTCATGCCAAAGCTCCATCCAAGAACATAATGACGGGTGTTCATAATTTCAGCCGTGGATGAGAAACCAATATACGCCGTGTCCGTAAGCACGGCTGAGAGGTCATAGGCTGCGGACAACAGTGGCCTCGAGGGTTTTCCCATATGAAGTGGAGCCAAGGTCACATTGATCCTTGTTTCCTCCTCCTCATAGTCCACCCACAATTGCAGCTCTATTTGAGCATTCAGCGTCAAGTTCTTGAAGACGCCACTAGAGTCCTCATAGAAGCCAGCCTCGTGAGATTGCAAGGACAAAACGCTGTTGATGTCGATGCCGATGTGGTTGTCGTTGATGTCTTGCATGTCGGGGTTCTGGAAGGTGTCAACCTCGATAACAAAGAGGTTGTCATTGTTGTTCGGTTTCAGGATCCCAAAGTACTGCGTCAGCTGTGCATCCGAGAAATTCTTGCTTGGAGCGATGAAGAAGGCCAGGCCATTAGCGCTCACGCCAGGGTATGCGCCGACGATACAAAAGACGATGGTGGCCGAGAATGATTGCACTTTACCACCAGATGAATTGCGGAAGCGCAAAGGAGTAGGGTAAAGAGCATGGCTTTTGATATTGTTTGTGCCGTTGGACATATCAAGGAGGCCTCCTTGTGTGACCACGGCACCGCCGTCGAGGGCTAGGCTGGATTGTGTGAAGCCGGAGAAGATGAACTGGTCATCGCCGGCGGCAAAGGTTGCGAAGGCAAGGCCAAAAAAGGGAAGGAGGAGGGGTGGAAGGAATGACACACGCTTCATATTGGTCATCGCCGGAGGTTGTTTGTGGCTTGGAAGTTGCAACTACTCAACAAGTAGTATGCTCGATCCATGAGGTGTTTCATTGCCCATTGCAACTCTGCAACTTCGTTTAAGGTTACACACAGCAGCGTGCTTTATAATTACATCAAGCTCCCTTCCATGTCTATGCTGCTATTTTTCAATACCCTGCGCCCATTCTATGTACTATTTTTCAACATGCATAAGGTGGTCATTATCTATCAATGCTTTTGTAGAGGAACATAATCTTTTAAAAACCCTAGAAGAGAGCTATCTATCTAATGTCTAAGCTAAGGGTGTGTGGTAGTTTGCTTGCATCACAGACAAAAATATTGGTGTATTAGCATAGAAATTAATGTGCCGGAGTTAAACATAAAGACGGCCGCAAGACAAGGCCCCATGACACTCTCATGATGACGACCCAGGAGGCGACGCAAACGCTAGCCACCACCACTACTCTCCCCTTCTGCCATCATTGAAGGACAAAGCCGAGCGAAGCCCGTGCGGCTGATGGCAGCGACGGGGTCCTTGCTTGCGGCGGAGGGTGGCTCTCGGACACAGCACCAGGATCCTCACGGAAAACAGCGGCGGCGATGGGGTGCCCTTCGACAGCGGTTGCGACTCTCCTAGTTCTGCAAGGTAAAGAGTGATCACTTGACAAGGGTATTTCCAGGCCTTTTCCCTTCGTTTTTCTCCACATCGGGATGCCTTTTGACTAATCCAACAACACTCATTCCTGCTTCTCGGGCTGTTCCCCCATGGTGTTGGGTGCTAATTATAAGGCTTGGGGATGTCACCACGTACAGCTCATTATATTTTTCTCTGTTTTCCATTGTGTTGTACAGTATTTGATTACTATTTGCCTTATAAAATTACGGACAAACTTCTATAGTCACTTTATATCATGTAAACTGGGACAACCAGACAGAAAGTATACCGTTGAATTTTAAAGATGGACAAGAACCCAAAAATAAACTTGATGCATAATTCCACGCGTGGATGAACAATGCGCTCTAAATATGACTTCTTACTATTACTTTGGGATGACAGGAAATTGGCAGCTTCGCTCCAGAGTTACATCAACCTTCCTAATTTTCTGCTGTTCATGCTGAAATTTATTATGCCGTTACATCAATGGCAGAGGATCTCAGTCAACCTTTTCTAGTATTCCGTGCAGTAAAAATCTACCGTAAGAAACCGTCAGATTCTAACAAGATGGTGCGGAAAATTTGTCAGGACGCAATACTGTTCTGTAGGATTTTCAACAGCAAATTTCCAATACGTATTTGAAAAAAGCGCTGATAGGTAACGGTCAACAATGGGTGTAGAATGTTGAAAAATTTGCATCTAACAGTCCATCTTTAGATGTACTCCCTCCATTCTAAAATAGATAACCCAACTTTATACTATTTTAAGTTAGTACAAAGTTGAGTCGTCTACTTTGGAACGGAGGGAGTACCTGTTTACTTTTTAAGTCTGAATGGTCCAAATTTATTACAAATAATACTTAGAAGATCATCTGCCGTTGCTGTAACGGCATAACAAATTTCAACACAAACAACAGAAGATTAGGAAGGTTGGTGGAGACCGTCTGGACTTGGCACTCTGAAGTGTGAGCTGCCAGTTTCCCATCACCATCCCAAGTTAAGTCACCAATTAGAAGTCACAACCCGAGAGTATTACTACACACTGTCTTGGATCATGCACTGTAAACGATCAGACGCGGCAATGGCAACGGGCTGCTCTTCGACAGGGCTGCGATTCTCCTAGTCCTGTGAGGTGAAGAGTGATCGTTGGGTAAGGGGGTGACATTTTCTCTTTGTTTTTCACGACATCAGGATACCTTTTAATTAATCCAACAACACTATTCCTGCTTCTCGGGTTGTGTCCATGGTGTTGGTGCTAAGTATAAGGCTTGAGGATGTCACTACGTATAGCTCATTTCCTGTTCTCTTTCTTTGCTTCTGTGCTACGTTCTATAGCTGTTGTGTTGCATTAGACTACTAGTTGCCTTAAAAAAAATACGGACAAACTTTTATAGTCATTTATCATGTATAAACTAGGACAACCGAACTGAAAGTATGCCGTTGAATTTTAAAGATGGACAAGAACTGAAAAATAAACTTGATGCATAATTTCGTGCGTGGGTGAACAATATGCGATAAATGTGACTTCTGACGATTACCTTGGGATGACAGGAAATTGGCAGCTCACGCTTCAGAGTTCCATCGACCTTTCCTAATCTTCTGATGTTTGTGCTGAAATTTGTTATGCCGTGGCAGAGGATCTCAATCAACCTTTTCTAGTATTCTGTGCAGTAAAAATCGACCCAAAGAAACTGTCAGCTTCTAACAAGATGATGCGAAAAATTTGTCTGGATCCAATACTGTTCTTTAGGATTTGCTATACCAAATTTTCAAGATGTATATTTAGAAAAGCGCCGATAGGTAACAGTCAACAATGGGTGTAGAAAAAAAAAATGGGTGTAGAATGTAGAAAATTTTGCGTCGAACAGTCCATCTTTAGGTGTACCTGTTTACTTTTAAGTCTGATGATGTAAGTTTAATTACTACACATAATACTTAGAAAAAGTAGATTGAGATATTCTGCGGTTCTGCCATTGCTGTCGGCATAACAAATTTCAACACGAACATCAGAAGATTAGGAATGTTGATGGAGATCATCTGGACTTGGCACTGAGAAGTGTGAGCTGCCAGTTTCCCATCATCCCAGTTAGTCACCAAAAGTCACAGCCAGAGAATACTACACACCGTCTTAGATCATGCACCGCATCCACGCATGGAATTATGTGCATCAAGTTTCCTATTCAGTTCTTGTCCATCTTTCATTTCAACGTAATACTTTTTGTCTGGTTGACAAAGCTTACATGACAGAAGACTACAGAAAGGTTGCTCGCACATCGATGTTCAAGTTAATCTAAATCAATGTTTTTGTCTGTGACGCAAGCAAAACCACCACACATTAGCTTAGACAGATAAAGCTGGATCAAAGCTCTGTTCTAGAGCTAACCTAACAAAAAGAAAGGCATACCGGTCGTGACTCGTGAGAAAACTATATGCAATGCTGAGAGTCCTCCGACTGATAAATGGGCGAGTAGAGTAAGAAGTCCGGCGTTGCCCAACTATAAAAACATTCATACGTGCACCTGCTTATGCCCATGCTCATGACCATGTCTGGCATAAAGCATCTCTCCTTTCTGCTATTCAAGCTACTACTCTCTCTTGGCCTCAGCGTGGCACCACCCTTCGTCGCCGCCGATGAGCACCAGTTCAGCTACTCCGGCTTTTCCAACACTAACCTCACCCTCGACGGTGCGGCCTCGGTCACACCCAACGGGTTGCTTATGCTTACCAATGGCACGTCCAGGAGCATGGGGCGTGCCTTCTACCCTGATCCGCTGCGCTTCCACAATTTGTCCAATGGGGCTGTACAGTCCTTCTGCGTCTCATTCGTCTTCGCCATGGTCTCCATCTACAAGGACTTGAGCAGCAATGGCATCGCCATGTTCATTGCGCCGAGCAAGAATTTGTCCACGGCGATGCGGATGCAGTACTTGGGCCTTCTCAGCAATCAGAATGATGGCAATCAGACAAACCACATCTTCGCAATCGAGCTAGACACCTTCCAGAACTGGGAGCTCCAAGACATGAATGACAACCATGTTGGTATTGACATCAACAGTCTCCGCTCCATACAATCCCATGATGCCGGTTTCTACCATGACAAGAATGGCACCTTCCAGAGTTTGAGTCTCGATAGCCAAGAGGTGATGCAGGTCTGGGTGGACTACCATGGAGAGAAGATGCAGATCGACGCCACCATGGCTCCTCTCGGCATGGCCAAACCTACAAGACCAATAGTATCAGCCAACTACAACCTCTCAAGCGTGCTCACAGATGTGGCATACATCGGCTTCTCATCTGCAGAAGGCAAGATAACGAAGCACTATGTGCTCGGTTGGAGTTTTGGCATGAACAGTCCTGCTCCAGCTATCAATCTCACCATGCTGCCAAAACTACCCCTTGGTCCTCGTAGCAAGGGTGGTCGACGTCGTCTCTGGGTATTGGAGATCATTCTACCACTAGCAACGGCAGCACTCATCCTGTCTGTGGCTGCCGTTGTTTCCCTACTTGTGCGGAGGCATTTCAGGTATGCAGAAGTACGTGACGACTGGGAGGTCGAATACGGCCCACACCGCTTCTCGTACAAGGATTTGTTCCGTGCAACAGAAGGATTTGACAACAAAAACCTCCTAGGGACCGGAGGATTTGGAAGAGTATACAGAGGAGAGCTGTCAAGGTCCAAACTAATGGTAGCTGTAAAGAGGGTGTCGCATGACTCCAGGCAAGGCATGAAGGAATTCATAGCAGAAATTGTCAGCATTGGCCGCCTTCAGAATCCAAATCTTGTGCACTTACTTGGCTATTGCAGGCGTCAAGGTGAGCTCCTGTTAGTGTATGAGTACATGCCCAAAGGAAGCCTCGATAAGTACTTGTATGGTGAAGTGGACAACTCCACATTAAGTTGGGACCAAAGGATTTGGATCATCAGGGGCATTGCATCTGCATTGATTTATCTCCACGAGGAGTGGGAGAAAGTGGTCGTCCACCGAGACATCAAGGCAAGCAATGTGCTCCTCGATGATGAGTTGAATGCACGGTTGGGTGATTTCGGTCTAGCAAGGTTGTATGATCATGGTGTTGAGCAAGAAACTACTCGTGTCGTTGGCACCATTGGATACATTGCTCCGGAGCTAGCACGCACGGGCAAGGGTACTCCTCTTACCGACGTATTTGCCTTTGGTGTATTTATTCTGGAGGTCACTTGTGGACAAAGACCTATCATGCAGAGCACACAAGATGAGCAGGTCATGTTGGTTGATTGGGCGCTTGAGCATGTGCAACAAGGGTCACTAGATGATGCAATAGATATAAGGCTTAAAGGGCAGTACAATGCCAGCGAGGCACATCTGGCACTGAAGCTAGGACTACTGTGCTCACACCCATTTGCATGTGCAAGGCCTAGCATGCGGCAAGTGATCCAATACCTAGATGGGCATATTGAACCACCACAGCTACCAGCACACCAGAGCTTCCAAGCACTAGCCTTGATGCAAAATGAAGGGTTCGATTCATACATCATGTCATATCCTTCATCAAAGAGTGTTGGCACAATGTCAAGCATTTCAGGAGGAAGATGAGCACTATGTTTGATGGTGCTCAGAGTGCTTACTTATATTGCACATGTGATGAGGCATGTACGTACGTTCTTACCTTCGATAGCTAGATTTGTTGCTTCATGAACAAGATTGATAGGTCTGGTAGAATGATAAGTGCCATCTGAATAAAGAGTTTATAATAGGAGGCTCACCTGAGCCGCAGAGCTATAAAGTCTGTAATATATAAATGTCATAGTTATGTGGTTTCTTCATAAAATGTTTTGTGATTGCTTATTCTTCGTGAATCTGAATATTTATTTATTTGTTTCTCGTGCACATCTTGCATTTGTTTGGGATCCTCTATTACCTGGTGATATATGTAGACAGATTGAAATTGAGTTGTCAAAATTTCAATCCTGTCAGCTTCAGTGCTCAAAACAGTAAAATTATCACTTCACACTTGTAGCACAATCCTGTCCAAAAAAAAAAAACGAATCCTTAGGCATCTATCCTCTGAGTCCCAAGAAAGGTTGTTCTGATCTATGGCCCAGAAAGGAATTCAATACATCCAAATTACAAAAACAAGCATTACCTTGATTGGCGACTCGGTGCCTGAAGATGGTGTAAGAATATGTTCACCAACAACAAAGTTCTGATGACGCATACATATGCCTTTGGTTTATCCACAACGTTACACCAATCACGTGCAAGTATGTGGGCTGAAAACATAGGATTTCATCAATTTAAAGGTTATATACTTTTGTAAAAGCAAACATGTACACGGAAAAGGGCATGCCAATCAACCTATGTCGTGCTGCCACATATCATCTACAGATTTAACCAACCCATTTAGGCATTTACGCACTAGCTGGGATTGTAGAGAGAAACTACAGTGCGGGCTGCGACAGTTATGATATGCCCTAGCGACATTAGTAAGGTTGTTGTTTAGTTGTTTACACAGTCATAGAGCAAATGGCCAGAGAACACTTGGTATGTGAAACAGAGTTTTCTGCGATCCACCAGTATTGCAATATTCTACTGTACTTGTGTAACTCTATGAATAGCATGCGAGTTAATAACGGACGGCTCAAACTGAAAAATCATCAAAGAGGTCCAAGATGGCAACATACATGGTCAGAGCAATTCAAAGGATCCTAAACAGTTGTGATATCTGGAGAAGGCACTGGGTCGATCACAAAACAAATGTCTGACATGCAACTCACGGACAGCGCCATGAGAATCATCATGTGTGGTTTCAAATCCTCTCTGAGAAGCTACGATTGTCATCCATTGCATCACACCAGATGCTAGTGCAGAGGGACATATACTCCAAGTTTAAAAAATCAGGAGCATCGATGCATGGAGAAAACGATCCCCTACTGTGGAACAATAGCATTCCAGGTATCTTCCACTTCTGCTAGGTGATGATACCAGTATGGAGGCAGATTTGTACTCCCTCCGTCTGAAAAAACTTGTCCCAAACTTGTTTCTTAAATGAATGTATTTAGCACTAACTTGATGCTAGATACATCCATTTGAGGAACAAGCTTTTTCGGACGGAGGGAGTACTATACAGCAGTGGAAATCACTTAAATCGGCGATGTGGGACTGAATATATCTCAGTGTAGTACAGACTGTGCTACAGTCCAGGTAGTTCTTACCCGAGCCCGAGAGACAGGCGGCGCCTGCCCCAGCCCGCTCCGCCGCGCGCGCGCTGTCCACAACGGCGCCTGTCCCTCCGCCTCCTCCATCACTCCCGTTGCCGGCGCCGGTGCTCGCCGGCCACCATCGGCCCCCTCAACCCTATCTCCAGCTGGTCCCAGTTCACTCCGGCGCACGAGAGGTCGCGGAGTGCAGATATAAAGAAGCAAAAACAAGCTTGGAGAGACGGAGGAAGGACGGCGACGTGGAGGACGACGGGAGCGCCGACCGCCGATGGGAGCTACAGCGCCCGCAGGCGTGTTGAGCGGGCCGTGGCCCAACAGCTCCGCATGATCCGAAAAGAAAAAACACATTGAGATCTTCGTCATTGGATTTTCGCATTGAGATCTTCAAAAATAAATCCCGTATTAATAGGTTACGATGAACCTTTTAAAAAAATAGAAAAAACACACAAAAAATCCAAAATTGAAAACAAATGGGAAAAGAAAGATAAAGGAAAAAACAGGAAGCCGGAAGCACAATTGTGCTTTTTTCATTTAAATTTTATAAGCATAGTTATGTTTTTCCCTTTTTGAAAAGCATTTATTGTGCTTTTTCCGTTTTTGAGAAACACAATATGCTTCTCGTGGAAGCACAGGCTAAGTATATTTTTTTCTCTTTCAAAAAGCACAGTTATGTTGTTCCCTTTTCAAAAGGGCACAAGTTATGCTTCTCGCGAAAGCACAAATATGCTTTCTCTTATGAGAAGCACAAGCCCTGCTTTCAGAAAATACTAAAGGAAAATCACCAAAACCCATAAAAGAACCCCAAAAACACATGCAGAAAACAAAACTAAAATCCCAAGGGTGCACCAGTGCACGACACGTTTTTTTTGTTTGAGGTGTACCAGCGCGACACGAGGTGGCGGCTGGACACACCACTTGATACACTCCAAGCCCACCAAAAGTGACTGTTGGGTTTCCCTACGGAAAACCCTCTAATTAGTTGCTCCCGTTAGTGGTTTAGACAAAAACCAGCACCCACTGTTCATGGAAAAAAAATAAACTTCTGGGCTTTTTTACAGATTAGAAATATATACATCTGAAACTGTTTGTAGATTTGAATTTAAGAATATGAAATATCTCAGATTTGAAAAAATATATTCATGAATTTAAAAAGTATCCACCAAAACAAAAAAAATCATGAATCTAAAAAGAAATCATGAACTAAAAAATCTAGAATGAAAAAATGTTCAAGATATTTTTGAAATATTCAAAAATTTAAAACGTTCACAGGTTTGAAAATGATCATAATTTTTATAACATTTTCATAACTTTTAAATTGTAAAAATAAAAACTAGATACAACGCGAGAAAAACAGAACGAGAAAACAGAAGCAATCTTTTTTTAGGGGTAACATAAACAGGCGAAAACTTCACAAAACCGGAGGGTGTCGCCAAATAGCATTTTCCCAGGGCGACGAGGATGCATGGCTTGAGGTGGCTTACTTGGGTGAGCTTAGCTTTATGCGCCTCATTTTCTACCATATGACTTGATTTCTCCCTCTTGTACGTCAAAAGAATAAAAATAAAGCAACGAATTGCCTCGTCAATTTTTTGAATAAAGAAGCTGCCACGTAAGTTTGTTACAAATATTAACCCAAAAAAGAAAGATCAAAGCAACATGTTGTAGTTTCTATCTTAGGTTATAGCAAATTTTCTCCTCCAGACTTCACTGACGAGTCTGTGCATTCGCCTCCCCTCTACATGTCACTCCGGCGGCCGGCAGCGGAGAGGGGAATCCCGGTGCCTCTGCTCCGGTTAGTAGTTAGGTTACAGTTTTTTAATCCTCGCAGGTGCGGCGCTCGGGCGGATTGTGGCATTTCTTCTTTGAGTTTGTCTTACGGGCTTCGATCCCCATCGAGTTTGTACATTTGGATGTACTTGACGGAGCTTCGGTATAGATTCCTGTCGTCTACTTGGGGCGATGATGTTATGGTTTCTCGTCATTTGCTGAGATTTGGTGTCAAGTGATTCAGATCTATGCAAGAGTTCGACGACGACAACTGTGGCTCCACGGCGCTAGCCCTTAGGGGGGCGGGCACGAAAACTTTCAGGCTACCATCAACAAGGTCAAGCTGGCTCCAGTAGGGGGATGACAACAACAGCGCGTTTCGTCGACAGTTGTGGTCATTCGGTGGTCTTGAAATCTTGATGTAATTTTTATTATGTTTGAAATGTTTTGTACTTATGGTGAACTTTTATACTAGATTTGATCCTTTCCACCAAAAATAGCACTACGCCAGCTAGTGAAATCCAAAACATCCCGAGCCACTGCCATCAGCCGGCTCCAGACTACATGCTCACAACAAAGCAGAGCTATCAAACACATGCTTCAAAAAACTCGACCACGTAAATACTACAGACTCCACCGAAACAAGATCACAAATTATAGCGCCACTCATCAATACGTCTTGATCTTAAGCATGATAAGTGCGAGTTGGTTAGCTCAAACTTCAATTCAACCCGTGCAGAAGCAAGAGCAACTCACACATATGCTTCAAAAACTTAAACTCGGGTTTGTTAGTTCCATGGCAAGAAACCTGACCATACGGGCGCAACTAATTTCACAAAAGTAGCTCTAAATTGATGTATGTAGCTGCTCAGAAGTCATCATCATAAGCACGATTAATGGCATATATGAATATGAATGATTGCAATTTTAAAAGTATAAGTCTTTGATCAAAGAAACACGTTCCAAAATATAAGGTGTATTGTTTTTAAAAAAAATCAAACTTGTGCATGTTTGACCAAGTTTTTAGAAAAGAAAAGTATTAATATCCAGAATACACATTTGTATCATTAGAACCATCATGAAAAGTATTTTCGTGTTTCTTTATTTTGAATGAGGATGTTGATATTTCATTCTATAATCTTGGTCATACATACATACCTTTGGTTTTCACGGAACTTTATGCACCTTATATTTTGGAACAAAGGGAGTAGTGAACATTGGGAAGTGATCACAGTGATTGATCTACACCAACTGCATATGGATGACAATGGACATGGAGATGGGGACGGTGTGGGTGAAGATGCTCCCAATGATGCCTTCATGTTGGTGGTGGTGATGATGATGATGACAACGAATTCCCTCGGCCCAAGGTGCCAAATAAGAACGATAAACCCTTCTGGAGAGAAACTAGGGCTTCATGGTGGCGACTGGCTCAAAAAATACGTGAAAAATGGCATGTCTGTGGAGGATGAAAGGGTGCTAACCTCGAAAGTAAAACATAATGCAGATCTGGTGGCCCCCACATGGCCTTGTCATGCGGTCCTTCCTTAGGTCGTGGGGGTCCCCTAGGCCTCCCCTAGGTGAGTCCCTCTGGCTCCCGATTCATTATTCCTCATCTATCAACAATGTATATTCGATGGATTTCTCCTCGAGCCTAGGAGTGTCGTTTTCTCCATTTTTCGGCAATCAGTGTTTTGGTCTCCTCCAGATGGAAATATGTAAATGCAATGGACATAACAATGAATTGTAGCAAAGATCATTGATGTTCATAATAGATTAGCAATTTATATTTATGAAATAATGATGCAAAATGCATGTATCATGAGCATTCAGATCCTTCACCCTTGATAGAATATCATATCTCTGCAAACTATGAACCACCTCAAGACACCACGTGGCCGTTTTGATATAGGGATCACCTGCTAATGTTCATGCCTTGCAACGCGCCAGGGCTACAAGTTTTACCAGATCCAAGTTACCCAGGAACTCCCATCTCAGATACGGAACCACGCACATTGGTCTTCAAGACACCACACCCACTTTGAAACTACCCTAACATCCCATCTCTACCTGCTTAATCTCCTTTTAGCTCGTCCAAAAATAGGTTACGAAGTAACACATTGGTAAAGAACTCTGAAGAGCCCCTCGTAGATGTCCTTGTGCCATCCAGATCACCCATGTCGTAGCATTTATGAACTTCTCCAATCTTAGTGTGCTCCATCATCACATGAATTCGCCGCCTCATTTCGGGTTCAGAGCTCATGCTCATATCTCGAGTGAGCTCTGCATCAACAAAAATCCTAGAACATCATGCACACATCCATGGTTTATAGCACTGTATCGACGAATCACCGTCATGGATCAACCGCACCATCCTAAGCGACTCCTCAAGCCTAGCGTGCGGACGAGAAGGTGGCACTGGAACGAAGTCAACTATTGCACTCAGTGGTGGAGACCAGGTGTTTTTTACACCTGACAACCTAAGTTTGCAAGTTGTAGTGTTTTTTCCTTTTTATTGGACAATCCTGGTATCCTCCCACACGTTCGTAGACCGACCCATTGTTCTTTCTCTCATCATTTTTGGGAAGGTTTGATTCGAGAACCTTCCCTCGAGCGAAAATTTCATTTTCTAATTTCTTTTATGATTTTACAACTTTTATTCTTATTTTTTTTATTTTTCTCATTTTATTTTCCTTCCTTTTTATTTTAAAATCATGAATATTCTTTGAAATTAATTAATGATTTTTTTAAATTTTCAAACATTTTTTTGGATCCACACGTATTTTTCAAAATAATATTTTTCTAAAACATGTATTCTTAATTCATGAACATTATTTCAAATTTGGGAACATTGTTTTGAATCCACGAACATTCTTTCATAGCCTAGATTGTTTTGAATCCATGAACGCTTAGAAAAATTTACAATTTTTTTGAAAACTAATGAACATTTTTTAAATTCAGGAAAAAATAAATATCAAACATTTTTAATTCACATTTTTTTAAAATTCCGGTTTTTGGCTTTTAAATATTTTAAAAATCAAGGATTTTTTCCCAAATTCCTGAAAGCTATTTGAAACCCACAAAAAATATTTTTTTTGTAATGTATTTCAATGGAAACCTTCGGAAATAACAAAATCCAGCCAGAAAAAGAGCCGCTGGCAAAATGCTTTGTAGTAGATTTTTTTTCTTTCGAGAATACTGCCAATAAGCTTGTCGAAAGAAAAGAAAGAAGAGATAGGGATTGGGGGCCCAGCCAAGCCTAGAGCAACCCAATGAACGAGTATGATGGAAGAGGCCGGTCCGGAGACGTGACCCGAGTCCGACGCGAGGGGGCTCCTGGATTTGGTTAGGGTTCGCCTGGACATACATATCCAGCGAGAGAGCGAGTTTCTCAACAACAACAACAAAATCCAGCGAGAGAGGGGGACAGAAATTCCCAACACTAATCCTAACCCTAACCCACGAGGAGAGATCGGCGAGAGAGATCCAGCGATGGGCTACGAGGGTTTTCTCTTCACCCCGTTCCAGGCGGAGGAGGAGCAGGCGGAGGCGTTCGTCAGGGCCACCAGGGCGGAGCCGGAGAAGGAAGCGGCGATCCTCAAGGCCAAGGAGGAGGCGGAGGCGGACCAGGAGCAGGCGTCCCTCAAGGCCAAGGCGGGGAAGGAGCCGGGGTGCGGCTCCAAGAGGAAGGCGGAGGAGGGCCACGAGGAGGCACCGCCGGCAGTTGACGTGATGATACAATTTAATGGCGAGGATGACTCGGAGGACGAGTTCTACAAGGCGTGCATGGCGGACGACTCGTTCGACTACGACTCGGACGACGACCTGGAAGTGTGCGCCGCCAAGTGCGAGGCGTCGTTCGAGCGCTGCATGGAGGCCGCCTGCTACGCTCGCTCGCTACCCTCGGTTGGTGGGCAAGGGCAAGGTGGCGAATGCTGATGCTGATGAGTCTCTTGTGGTGTGAGAAGCTGAGATCATTGCTCTTGTGTGCAGTTCACCAATTCTATGCTGTCTACTAGTACCAACTACCAACCATGTATCTACCCATATATCTCTACTATTAAAGGAGGATCGAACGTGGTGATGGTTCGACCTCGTTCGATCCCCTCCTCCCTTCGAACTAAAACCATCACGCGGGCCACGCGCCCGGCCGCATCAGCCTAAAAATCGCCAACTCGGCCCATGTACGAGATCCACATCCGAAAAACACAGATCAGCCCTTTCCTCCCCTCGTACGATAGCACGCACGAAAAAAAATCTACCGAAAACCTCGCGCACCACACCGAAGCAAAAACAGGGCAGAACACCTTCTCCCCGACCCAATCTCCATCTCCAGAACAAGACCTCTCTCCCAATCCCGAACTACCCACGAAAAACAAGAGAAAATCCCGCACATCTCCACGACACCCACGATCTCCCCCGATCCAGGCGACGAACATCCCTGCCGCCCTACACCATGCCGAGAGATGGGAAGCGGGCCCGTCCTTTGAGAAGGAGGTGTCACCGGAGGTCCCATCTGCCTCTTCCCTTCGCCCAGGCACGCCGACCCGTCGTTAACCAGTGGCGGAGGTGTCGACGAGTTCGTCCCGGGCCTGCGCGTGGAGCACGTGAACGGCTCCATGCCAATCCTGGTGTTACTCAACATCGACCTCGAGACGGCCGGCTGGGGGTTCCTTCTTGCCGTTGAGGACTTCCACGACTGAGTCCACAGTACCACCCAGTAAGCTCTTTTTCTTCCTTTTCATCTCTGAAATTTAGTTTAGTTCTCTTCTTGATCTGGTTCCTAATACAGAACTCGAGCCCGATCTTGATTTCTTGGTTATGTCCTGCACTATTGTTGTTGATACAAATTCATCGAATAACTTCTAATGAAGACGGAATAATAATAGTTATATTGTTCTTCTATTTCACGACTTACTGTGATTTCTTCATGGTTTGTGCCAAGTACGGTGCAGGTTCATGTGCCCCTGCTAACCGTCATATTTTTCAGGTTAAAGAAAAGGTATGGGCATGGACCTCTAATATTTCTCTATACATTTGACAATTTGATTATTTCTCAAAAAAGATAGTAAATCCATCATTGCTGATATGTAGATGTAGGAGAAATTATATTTTTCAGTTTTGTAACTACTGACGGAGTTTTGCGTTCTTTGTAGCAGAAATTTGATAGTCTTGTTTATTTTGTTTCGCCATTCTCTACATATAGTCTTCTTGTTGTGATGGATAGGCCACGGGGGCAACAATCGGAAGAGAGTTTCGCGGATGGGGTGGATAACTGACGAGGTTACACGTATGGCTGTAGCGGTACATCAGACTTAACTTCATATTTCTCGCTGGCAATAATTTCCTCTTTATGTTTTGGTTTTGCTCAGTATCCCATGTGTCAGTTCTGCATGTATTTTATTTGTTTACTGAAACTATGAGCAGTAGTACATCAGAGTAGTTACTGAAAATACTCCTACTACAGGAGGTATTGCATATGGTTATGGCAGAGAATGCAACTTGTTTTCTGATTTTTATCTGATATATCCATATTTGTGTTTGCTGTAACAGTGATTCAATACCAAGGTCAGGATAAGGTGGAAGACTGTGTAAGCTCCACAATGCCGAAACTTTTGGTAACCATCTGTTTACTTCTTCCGACTATTCATTGACCAATATATCCTGAAAATTAGCTACTATGATGTACTAAAATGCTGCTCAATCGAGAGCTTTCTGTACACACATCTACCTAATATCTGTGTGTTGCTACTTAAGATGATGCTGGATGTAGTACATGCATTTTTTGTTAATTCCAGCCTTAAGATGTTGCTCTCAAATTTATATAAAAAGTTAGTTCTATAAAATTGTTATGAAGTGTACTTCACTTGATCATAACAATTTCTACAGAGTATTTTAATGTTTTTCAAATAAAAAGTATGTGTTTAAAATAATAACATTAAGTATCTTTAGATTTTGTTCAGTAAATCACTGCAGACAGACGTATGTCTTTATGTAGCATTTTATAGTGAGGTAGTGGCACAGGTAAGTATATACGAGATGTACCTTGTGTTCACATAACCTTTTCCCAAGAAGGAAAATACTACAAAGGTCTTAATGCTACATCGTAGTTATTTTATTTATATTCATTATATACTCCCTCTCTAGCAAAATAAGTGTCTCAACTTAAGTTAAAGTTGAGACATTTATTTTGGGACGGAGGGAATAGAATACATTTCATGCCTTGCAGGCTTGGTTCCTTCACTATCAATTGAGTACTTCCGTTTGTTCCACTATAACTATATTGGAGGCAAACATAATGTTGATATACCCGTGATTGATAAATTTAAGAAAACACTGGAAAGTGGAAACCATGATGCTGATATACATGTGACTGATAGTTCATGCAGTGTTGCATATTAGTACATCTATATGCTCTTATATTTCTTTACGGAGGGAGTACTACTTTAGTCTTCAGACTTCACTAAAGAGGACAAAAATCTACATTCTTCCAACTTAGTTTTATCTTCACTATTGTTTTCTGGTTCTATTTTTCAAATTATAAACCACTTCTTTGGTTCGAAGGAAGAAACTCCATTGCTGCTTAGGACTTGGTGGTGAGTAATTTAAAAGGGCATGGTAACTATGACTATACATAACTATTCATGGCTTATTTTTGTTTTGAAACTACAACTACATGTTAGATCTCATATGGATATACATGCACCAAGTATTTCATGTGTCCATTGTTAAAATAGAAAACCATAAAAAATGATGTTATGTTTTGAATAGAACACACAAACTCAACTAAGTACATTTGTGAAATCCTATGCAGAAGAGAATATATTTTCTTTTAAGCTAGGTATGCTGATGAACACCTTGAAGAGGATTGCTCTCACATTTGAAGAAGTTTTAACAGTCCACTATTTATGGGATTCTGAAGGAAGGTTTGTTCCAACATCTATCTCTGTCATTGGGCTGAACACGGCAGACCTAAGGGAACATTATATTTATATCCTTAGTCGGAAGCTTGGGAAGGGCCAAGTTGGGACTGCATACTTCTGCACTGAGATAAGTACATCTGAGCTGAAGGTTGTAGAGCTTGCAGGAATTGTTGTCAGCGCTTTGCCTATGTGCTATTCACAAGAATATTTTATAAGTAAAAACATTCTAGAGAAATCATGTGATTCGATAAATTTCAAATTTTTAAATACCTACTTTTTATTAATTGTTTTAATTCTACATAGTTTCTGCGATATCCTTGATTTTTTTTCTAAATTTTTGTGCATTTTCTGATTTCTCATTTGATTTTATCATGCATGGTGAGCTTTAGATATGAGACAGGCCTGTGGTTAGAGGGCAGTAGGTTTCCGAAAGCAAGGAGTGAATGAAGACGTCTGCATGAGGCCAAGGCATGATACTGTTAGAAAGTACCCCCTCTGTCCGAAAATACTTGTCGTGGAAATGTGTAAAAATGAATGCATCTAAAACTAAAATATGACTAGATACATCCATTCCCCCGACAAGTATTTCCGGACGGAGGGAGTACGTATGTATTATTCAACGTATGTGTTCAAGTGACTATTATTCCATTTCCAAATCATGTGGTTTTGTCAAAACAAGTGGAGGGATTTTAAGAAGATCATTGTCATTATGTCAGTAAGGTGATGAAGAGGGTGGATATCGGTCTACAGACATAGAAGAGTGAAACATGTTTATCTTCTTTCAAAGTCGATTTCTGAATAGAAAAAGTATTCATACTCTTTATTCCGTGGCAACGCACGGGCAATCATGGTTATTTTGACATATGGTTTCAGAAAATGCAGAGCAATATGAGCTTGTCATAGCAGATATTTAGTTGGAAGAAAACATAGATTGAAGATGGACATATCAGATGTGGCTGCTTGATATGATGCTTATTTAGTTATGTTGAGATGCAGTTATGCTTCGTTTGATGTGGTATGTGTTCTCTTTTTTTAATATTTGCTTACTTGCTTCTTACTTGTCTATCAGGCTACTTTGGTACATGGCTACTTTGGTACATTTTAGAGAGAAATTTGTAACAAAGGGAGTACATTCTATAGAGAAGAACGTATCATACTATTTTGTGAGGTGGGCGCATTAAGGAGGGGTTGTCCAGGCTACAAGAGGGCTTATCGTGGGTTCGTTGATAACAGTGAGCAACTAGCAAGGTTGGATCAGCGTTGGCGGTGAATAACAATGCTGAATGACACCCAAATTTATGTTCCGTGGCAACTCGCACGGGCACTCAGCTAGTTTGTACTAGTTGTTCGTGTGGTCATAACATCAGAAACAATCACATATCGCAGACGAATAGATTAGATACTCGGGTTCAGGAGATCACAATAATATTACTGTAGTAGATAACACAAAGTTAGTAGATTATGGGTTGCACAGGCCACTGGTTCATCGGCGCCTAACTTTGACCTAGTAGTTTATAGGAAATACTATTTATATCTGCAATAGCAAAAATATAAATTATAAAACTATATCTTATAATGATTCTATTGATGTATGTTTGACATTCAAGATGTAAATGTTTTTATCCATAAGCTTGGTCAAAGTTTGTGGCGTTTGACTTTTTGAAAAAACTATTCACTACATTATGAAACGGAGGGAGTATGAGGGTGGACACACAAACAAGCATACAGTGGAATCATTTGACGGTGTGTGCGACGCCCGGGTAGCCAGTGTGCAGTATTGTACCGGTATCAATGGGGAGGAACCCAGGGATATAACCATACTGGTGAATCTTGTTAACAAACCTCGGTGTATTGTCTCGTACGATTGCTTAGTCTTCGGATGTCAACTATACATCTTGAATTATTCTAAAATCAATGTCCGTAAACATTTGTATGTCCTCGCAAATACAATTAAAAATATGCGAAATATGATGAATGTTCGTCGCTTTATATAAAAATCATCCGGGTTACATTTAATTTATTGGGTTAGTTCAAATCTGGTTGAAACATCGACGAATGTGTTGCCAGGTCTGGGAATCACTAGTAGAAAAAGGGCCTATTGTCCCGGTTGGTAAAGGCCTTTTGTCCCGGTTTTTGAACCGGGACTAAAGGGTCGTTACTAATGCCCTAACCCTTTAGTCCCGGTTCTTACACGAACAGGGACAGATGGGCCTCCACGTGGCCGGTGCGGTGAGCCCAGGCAGGAGGGCCTTTGGTCCCGGTTGGTGGCACTAACCGGGACCAATAGGCATCCACGCGTCAGCATTTCAGGGGCTGGGGTTTTTTTTAAAGGGGGGTGGGTTGGGGGTTTTGGGGGGTTAATTTAGGTGTTTCATATATTGTGTTAGCTAGCTAATTAATAGAGAGAAGTGTCCTCTCTTATCTCCGTGCTTGGTCGACGCTACGTACTATATACGTATAGAGAGGACTAGACACGCTAGGTAGTAAGAAAATGAAGGAAACAGAAGATCGTCATGAACATATGCATACAGAGAGAAGTGATATCGACCACCTCTCCTTCTCCGAGAGATTGGTCGAACAACAAGTTCTCGTATATCTATCCGACACTACTGGCTACATATATACAATAATTATCTCTTACAATATAATCTCCTAATTATATACGAAGTCAAGGTCCACATGGTATTCTCCGTCTTCAGCGATCACGTGGTCAAGGAAGAATGCCGCCAATTCCTCTTGAATTGCTCGCATACGATCTGGTGCTAGGAGTTCATCCCACTTCCGAAACATCTAATTTGAAGAAGGGGGTCAATACATATATATATGAATAACTGAAACTCAACACAAATGATGGTAATAAAATAAAATTATGAATATTATTGCTTACGCACTTCATATTGTTCGTCAGAGTAGCCCCGCTCACAGGTCGTGTAGCGGATGGACTCACAAACGTAGTATCCACAGTAATTATTCTCGGGTTCCTGCCACAACCACTTTACAAGAAATAGAGGTCAATCAAACTGATAAGCAAGCATGCTAAATGGTATTAATGAAACTAGCGCTTGAATCACTAGGAGATGCGCGGAACATGCTACTATAGTACTTACTTTCGGGTGTTTAAATTGCAGCTTCTTCGGCAGTCCCGGAGCTTTTTTGGTGAATTTTCTCCAAACCCTGCCTGACAAAGAAAACAATTACTCGATATCAGGAAATGAACAAAGTTGCTGATATGGTGGATAATGATCGATTTAACTTACTTCTCGAGCATTTGAGTCATGTCCGCATAGTCCTGGGGATCTTTTCGTCTCGAGTCTAAGACGGTTACTACTCCCTACTCAAGCTTAATCTCTAGGAGAATATAGTGGAAGCTGCGCACGCATGCATAAGTCATCAATTACATTACTATAACCTGGACTAATAAGGGAAACCGAATATGCACAAGACAGTAACACTCACTTGAAATTGTAAGGAAACAATATTATATCTTTGTTTTCATTTATTACCAACGATCGTAGCAAGTTGGCCTCGGTATTTTCGGCATGATATTTAACCTCAGTTGCATCTATGATATTTGTGTTAATGAACCCAATATCACCGATTTGTCTTTTCTTCAATTCGGTGATCTTCAATCTGCATAATATAGTGAGGATAATTATAAATAGATGCAATGAAAGAGCTGACCTATATAGAGAGACTTAATGACAGAAGTAGTACTACTTACAGACAGTAGCAAGTGACTGTTGATTTATCTAGGGCCTTTTGATTGAAAAACTGGAAGAAGTCCTCAAATGGAACATTCAACAGTTCAATTCCAACGAGGTCATGCTCCGGTTTAACTCTCAGCGTCAAAGTATCCCTCGCCCCAGACTCTCTGCAGGTTTTCATGTACCAATCATGTAATCTTTGCATCATCGTTGTTAGAGATCTTTCATCTTTGATGAGAGGCTTCCCGTAATGGTATTTGTGTTCGTCCACCTCCAAGATATCATAATGTACATCGTCGAGCAGGTAATCTCCAAGATTGCTATAACCGGGCACCATCCTCGGATCATTAGTGACGATGTCGCTAGACACCTTGAGCGGGGAGCACGATTGGTTCGCTTGTTCGCCGAGCTGGGCAATTTTTTCCCAGCTCGTCGTTCTTTCAACCTTTGATCACTGACAGTACTTCCCGACCGCTCCGCTTCGGCAAATGTCTTTGCAATAATGCGCTCATACTTGCCTTTCGGCGGAGACTTTGGTGGTTTTGTCAGGGCAGCCAGAGTGCGCTTCGCTTTCACCGGATCTACCTTCTCCTCCGGAGGTGGATGTTTATTTGCTTTCACCCCTTCAAAGAAGTTCGTCACTTCGGCTCGCACGATCTTCCTGGTTTCCTCCTCGGTCCTCTCGTATGGTAACTTCTCTGGAGTCTTCAGAGAAGGACCGAATCTGTATTGCCTCCCGCCTCTGGCTGTACTGCTAGACGCCGGCAGAGCAGACGGAGCGGCTGCGGCTTTCTTCTTTCCTTGCTTACGAGGCGGAGGAGAAGGACTACGACGCGCCGGAGCAGCCGGAGCGGCGGCGGGTCTCTTCCGCCCTTACTGACGAGGCGGAGAAGGAGGAGGCTGGCTGCTCTGGCGCGCCGGCGCAGGCGGAGAAGGAGGCGGAGTGCCGCCACGCGCCGGAGAAGAAGGCTGAGTGCCCTGATCACTCGCCGGAGGAGGAGGCAGAGGAGGAGGCGGAGTGCCCTTACTCGCCGGAGGCGTCCAGTTCGGAAGGTTGATGAGCTCCTTCCGCCATAGGCATGGAGTCTTCAGAGCAGAACCCAGCCGAGTCTCCCCTTCACCGGTAGGGTGGTCAAGCCGGAGGTCCTCAAATCCCTCCGTTATTTCATCCACCATCACCCTAGCATATCCTTCTGGAATCGGCCGGCAGTGGTAGGTTGCGCCGGGTTCAGGAGGTAAAACAGAGCCAACAGCCGCCTTGACTTTGAAGTTCTGCCATTGCGTCATAAGGTGGCAATGTTGAGACTCCGTGATAGCATCCACGGGGTAGCTAGCAGGAGCCGTCAAGACATGCTCCGGCTGAAGCAGCTCGGTGGAAGCCACGCTGCTTCTCCGCTGAGATGGCGGGGTAGCTTCGGGGATAGTTTCGGCATGTCGATTGGTGTCTCGTTCCTCTAGCGCTTGAACCCTTTCGTGCAGCTTCTGAATTTGGGTCTGCTCCACTTTTTTCCTCCTCTCCTGGCTTTTGTAACCGCATGCGTCCGGAAAACCAGCCTTCCACGGAACGGAGCCTGGCGTGCCTCGTGTCCGTCCAGGGTGCTCAGGATTCCCGAGGGCCATTGTGAGCTCGTCGTTCTCTCTGTCTGGAACGAACGTCCCTTGTTGCGCTGCATCGATATAGTGCTGAAGCCTCTTGACTGGTATTCTCAAAAGCTCGTCCGTCCAAACGCACCTCCCTGATACAGGGTCCAATTTTCCGCCAGCCCCGAAGAACCAAGTCCGGCAACGGTCTGGCCAGTTCATTGTCTCTGGTTCGATCCCTTTATCAAGCAGATCATTCTCAGCCTTGGCCCACTTAGGCCGGGCTTTGAGGTAGCCACCTGACCCCGTGCGATGGTGAAGCTTCTTCTTCGCAGCATTCTTCTTGTTTGTCGCTGACATCTTCTTACTCTTTTCCGATGTCTTGTGGGCCACAAATGCGGGCCAGTGATCTCTGATCTTCTCATACCGGCCGATGAATTCTGGTGTCTCTTCTTTGTCGACAAACGTTTTCAGCTCATTCTTCCACCTCCTGAATAGGTCTGCCATCTTCTTAAGAGCATGAGACTTGATTAATTGCTCTTTAACTGGCTTCTCCGGATCCTCCTCTGGCGGTAGGGTGAAATTTGCCTTCAGCTCAGTCCAAAGATCATCTTTCTGCATATCATTGACATAAGACACCTCAGGGTCTTCCATCTTAGGCTTATACCATTGGTGGATGCTGATCGGGATCTTGTCCCTAACAAGAACCCCGCACTGAGTAGCAAATGCTTCCTTTGTCCGGATGGGTTCAATCGGTTGGCCGTCGCGCGCGATTGCTGTGATCTCAAACCTTTCATCCGAGCGCAACTTTCTCTTCGGGCCTCGTCTCTTTACCGAAGTTGTGCTCGAACCGGAGGGCTAGAAAAAAGAAGAAAGACGAGAGTTAATTAATATGTGTACATACCAAAACAATGAATGCATCAATTAGCTAGTCAGCACAGGCTTAACTAATATATTTACCTGGCCGGACTCTGTTCGGTCACCGGAGCCGTCACCACGGGCTCCTTCTTGCACCAGCATTGGGTCACCGGAGCCATCATAATCATGTCTTTCCTCCTCCACTCTTCGATCGCCGTAGCCTGCTTCTTCACCCTGTTCTTCCAGACCATCATTGTCGTTAAGATACGACAAGACATCATCTCCGGCTAAGATTATGTCCCCCAACACCTCTTCTGCATCCTCGTCTCGTCCGTGCTCCATTGTTTCTGCAAATATTACAACATGGCAATTATTACACAAACATGACAGCAGGTGGATATATTAGTGCAAATGTAGACCTAGCTTATTCCGGGTTTGGGGTGGCCTCGGCAACGCTTCAAGGGTAGGGGCGCGGCGGGAGGGGGTAGGAGACCGACATCGTTTTTTCCTAGGGTTTGGGTGTCCTCGAGAGTTTTGGTCGAGCGAGAGGGCCGGGGGGGGGGGGGGGGTGCTCCCGTGGTATAAGTTATCACGGTCGAGAGGGGGTATATATATCGACCGCCCATCATGTCGAAGTTATTTTGGAATGAAGTTCCCCATAAAAATTAAGAAGAGGAAGTAGAAGATAAAAAAAAGTGGAGAAGAAGAAAAAAAAAGGAGAAGAAGAAGGAATAGAGGAGAAGAAGAAAAAATAGAGTCTATTTTTTCTTCTTCTCCTCTATTCCTTCTTCTCCTCTTATTTTTCTTCTTAATCCTCTTCTTAGTTCATTCCTTCTTCCTTTCTTCCTAGCTAGATATATAAAACTTTTCTAAAAAATGTTATCGGGAAGGGGGTATCGACCTCCCCTCATGTTGAAATTATCGGGGAGGGGGTATATCGACCCCCACCCCCCTCATCATGCATATATAGCTACCACATACATATATACATTGAAAAAATTTACATATATACAACAAAAACATTAATACACATATGAACAAAAAAATACATATATGTACAAAAACATGTTGTGAACAAAAAAATTAATGTAATAAATATAATAAGAAATTAATCTAATAAAAAACATGCTCTGAACTTACATATAGCCACATACATACAAATATACATTATATATATATGAACAAAAAATTAATCTAATACAAAATAAAAACAGAGCCGGACCGGCGCAGCGGCTCACAGCGGGGGCGTCTGGCGATGGCGACGGCGGGGGGTGCTCGATCGGTGCGACGTGGACTCGGTGGAAACACTTTATGAAAATGCGGTGGTGGCCGGGCCGGGCGGTTTTCTTTTCCTTCTTCATTTTTCCTTTGTTTTTTCTTATATGTTTGTTTTCGTTTTCACTCTACATTTTCGTACATATGAAATAAAAATAAAGTTTGTATACAAAAGTGCACAATTTTTATGAACAAATTACAACATCTAAATTAACTACACATCTAAATAAATATTACTACACATCTGAAATTTTCCTAATCTTAAAACTAAACTAAACATAAACTAAAATAATCTAAAAAGCATGTAAAAACATCTAAGTGCACCGCGCAGGGGCGGAGGGGCACGGCGGAGGGGCCGGCGCCGGCGCCGGCGGGGCGGGGCGCAGGGGCGCGGGACAGGGGAGGGGCGCGGGAGCAGGCTGGTGCTCACAGGGGGCGGTGGAGCAGGGGCGACGGCGACGGCAGAGGGCGGCGACGGCGACTCGGAGGAGCAGGGGCGTCGGGGCAGAGGGCGAAAGCGGCGGCGGCGGCGACGTTGAGCAGCCTGACGGCATCGGTGGCGGCGGCGACGGCGACATCGAGCAGCCTGACTGCGTCGGTGGCGGCGGCGACGGCAACGTGAAGCAGGGGCGTCGGGCGGCGACGGCGAGGAGGAGCAGGGGCGTCGGGGGGGTGAAGAAGTGATGGATTTGGTCAAAACTGCTAAGTGTTTGCTTATATACAAAGAGCATTGGTACCGGTTGGTGGCACCAACCGGGACCAATGCTACCTTTAGTCCCGGTTGGTGCCACCAACCGGGACCAAAGGCCTTTTTTCAGCAGCCCAAAGGGCGGAAAGCGCCGGCCTTGGGTCCCGGTTGGTGGCACCAACCAGGACTAAAGGGGGGGCATTGGTCCCGGTTGGTGCCACCAACCGGGACCAAAGGCACCCTTTAGTCCCGGTTGGTGCCACCAACCGGGACGGAAGGCCTTGCACAGCGGCGTGGTGGTGGGAGTTTAGTCCCACCTCGCTAGCTGAGAGAGAGCCGCACCTGTTTATAAGGTGCGGTGCGCCTGAGCTGTCGAACTCCTCTCTAAAGCAGGCTTACAGGGCTAACCTCTCTGTACATGCCTGTGGGCCTGCTGGGCCTTCTGCGGGCCTGAATCCTGGCCCTTGGATGGGTTTCTAGTCGTATTCAGGCCGTGGTGGCCCAGTAGGTGGCATTTTTTTTATTTTTCCCAGTTTTTTGTTTTCTTTTTTGCTTTATTTACTTTATTTTGTTTCTACTTACAACAAAATACTTATTTATTTTATTTTATTTTGTTTCTAATGACTTATTTATTTTACTTTATGATAATTCTTTTTGCTATTAAAGTTTCTATCAAAAAAGTTCTTTATGAAAATTCTTTTTGCTTTTAATGATTTTGAACAGAAAATACTTCGATAATTTTAGTTGCATCAATTTTATATGATTTTAGTTTCAATAATACTAGAGGTTTCTTATAATGTTTTGAACAGAAAATACTTTGTCAATTTTAGTTTCATAAATTTTATTAAAGTTTATTTTATTTTGTTTCTACTTATATAATTTAATAAAGTTTATATTATTTTGTTTCTAATTACTTATTTATTTTATTTGTTATTTTTCATGCATCATTTTTCATGCATTTACTAATTATTTTGAGCTATAAGACCCTAAAATTGAAAAGCATTTCAAATGAACTCTGAAAAGGTTGAAAGTTGGCATGGTATCATCATTTCATCCACATAGCATGGGCAAGAAAGTTGAGAGGGTTACGGCAAAACTAGATGCACTTCGTGTACCAAACGGACAATGGTATCATACTCGTTTGTTACAAAGTTGGCATGGTATCATCATAATAGTTGCGGGAGAAAGTCTTCACTTTTTCTTCGCTTTTGTCATTTGCTTATTGCGCCGTAACCATGGATAATCTTCATCGTTTATCAGGATGCTTGGGTCAGCCTTGACTTTGAAGGGAGGAATTTCATGAAAATTTTCATAATCTTCAGACATGTCTGTCTTGCCCTCCACTCCCACAATGTCTATTTTTCCTGAAAGAACTATGTGGCCCTTTGGCTCATCGTATGATGTATTCGCTTCCTTATCTTTTCTTTTTCTCGGTCTGGTAGACATGTCCTTCACATAGATAACCTGTGCCACATCATTGGCTAGGACGAACGGTCCGTCAGTGTACCCAAGATTGTTCAGATCCATTGTTGTCATTCCGTACTATGGGTCTACCTGTACCCCGCCTCCTGACAGATTGACCCATTTGCACTTAAACAAAGGGATCTTAAAATCATGTCCATAGTCAAGTTCCCATATGTCCATTATGTAACCATAATATGTGTCCTTTCCCCTCTCGGTTGCTGCATCAAAGCGGACACCGCTGTTTTGGTTGATGCTCTTTTGATCTTGGGCGATCGTGTAAAATGTATTCCCATTTATCTCGTATCCTTTGTAAGTCAATACAGTCGAAGATGGTCCCCTGGACAACGAGTACAACTCATCACAAACAGTGGTGTCACCTCCGAGACGTGTTTCCAACCAACTGCTGAAAGTCCTGATGTGTTCACATGTAATCTAGTCGTCACACTGCTCCGGGTGTTTGGAGCGCAGACTGTTCTTGTGTTCATCGACATACGGGGTCACCAAGGTAGAGTTCTGTAGAACTGTGTAGTGTGCTTGAGACCAAGAATGTCCGTCCGTGCATATTATTGAGTCCGCTCCTAGCGTGCCTTTTCCAGTCAGTCTCCCCTCATACCGCGATTTAGGGAGACCTATCTTCTTAAGGCCAGGAATGAAGTCAACACAAAACCCAATGGCATCCTCTGTTTGATGGCCCATGGAGATGCTTCCTTCTGGCCTAGCGCGGTTACGGACATATTTTTTTAGGACTCCCATGAACCTCTCAAAGGGGAACATATTGTGTAGAAATACGGGCCCCAGAATGACAATCTCGTCGACTAGATGAACTAGGACGTGCGTCATGATATTGAAGAAGGATGGTGGGAACACCAGCTCAAAACTGACAAGACATTGCGCCACATCACTCCTTAGCCTTGGTATGATTTCTGGATCGATCACCTTCTGAGAGATTGCATTGAGGAATGCACATAGCTTCACAATGGCTAATCGGACGTTTTTCGGTAGAAGCCCCCTCAATGCAACCAGAAGCAGTTGCGTCATAATCACGTGGCAGTCATGAGACTTTAGGTTCTGGAACTTTTTCTCTGCCATATTTATTATTCCCTTTATATTCGACGAGAAGCCAGTCGGGACCTTCATACTGAGCAGGCATTCAAAGAAGATTTCTTTCTCTTCTTTCGTAAGAGCGTAGCTGGCAGGACCTTCATACTGCTTCGGAGGCATGCCGTCTTTTTCGTGCAAACGTTGCAGGTCCTCCCGTGCCTCAGGTGTATCTTTTGTCTTCCCATACACGCCCAAGAAGCCTAGCAGGTTCACGCAAAGGTTCTTCGTCACGTGCATCACGTCGATTGAAGAGCGGACCTCTAGGTCTTTCCAGTAGGGTAGGTCCCAAAATATAGATTTCTTCTTCCACATGGGTGCGTGTCCCTCAGCGTCATTCGGAACAGCTAGTCCGCCGGGACCCTTTTCAAAGATTACGTGTAAATCATTGACCATAGCAAGTACGTGATCACCGGTATGCATGGCGGGCTTCTTCCGGTGATCTGCCTCGCCTTTGAAATGCTTGCCTTTCTTTCGACATTGATGGTTGGTCGGAAGAAATCGACGATGGACCAGGTACACATTCTTCCTGCATTTGTCCAGGTATATACTTTCAGTGTCATCTAAACAGTGCGTGCATGCGTGGTATCCCTTGTTTGTCTGTCCTGAAAGGTTACTGAGAGCGGGTCAATTGTTGATGGTTACAAACAGCAATGCGTGCAGGTTAAATTCCTCATGTTTGTGCTCATCCCACGTACGTACACCGTTTCCATTCCACAACTGTAAAAGTTCTTCAACTAATGGCCTTAGGTACACATCAATGTCGTTGCCGGGTTGCTTAGGGCCTTGGATGAGAACTGGCATCATAATGAACTTCCGCTTCATGCACATCCAAGGAGGAAGGTTATACATACATAGAGTCACAGGCCAGGTGCTGTGATTGCTGCTCTGCTCCCCGAAAGGATTAATGCCATCCGCGCTTAAACCAAACCATACGTTCCTTGGGTCAGCTGCAAACTTAGCCCAGTACTTTCTCTCGATTTTTCTCCACTGCGACCCGTCAGCGGGTGCTCTCAACTTCCCGTCTTTCTTACGGTCCTCACTGTGCCATCGCATCAACTTGGCATGCTCTTCGTTTCTGAACAAACGTTTCAACCGTGGTATTATAGGAGCATACCACATCACCTTCGCAGGAACCCTCTTCCTGGGGGGCTCGCCGTCAACATCACCAGGGTCATCTCGTCTGATCTTATACCGCAATGCACCGCATACCGGGCATGCGTTCAGATCCTTGTACGCACCGCGGTAGAGGATGCAGTCATTAGGGCATGCATGTATCTTCTGCACCTCCAATCCTAGAGGGCATACGACCTTCTTTGCTGCGTATGTACTGTCGGACAATTCGTTATCCTTTGGAAGCTTCTTCTTCAATATTTTCAATAGCTTCTCAAATCCTTTGTCAGGCACAGCATTCTCTGCCTTCCACTGCAGCAATTCCAGTACGGTACCGAGCTTTGTGTTGCCATCTTCGCAATTGGGGTACAACCCTTTTTTGTGATCCTCTAACATGCGATCGAACTTCAGCTTCTCCTTTTGACTTTCGCATTGCGTCCTTGCATCGACAATGACCCGGCGGAGATCATCATCATCGGGCACTGGTTCCTCTTGATCTTCAGCAGCTTCCCCCGTTGCAGCATCATTGGGCACATCGTCTGGTTCCTCTTGATCTTCAGCAGCTTCCCCCGTTGCAGCATCACCGTATTCAGGGGGCACATAGTTGTCATCGTCCTCTTCTTCTTCGCCGTCTTCCACCATAACCCCTATTTCTCCGTGCCTCGTCCAAACATTATAGTGTGGCATGAAACCCTTGTAAAGCAGGTGGGTGTGAAGGATTTTCCGGTCAGAGTAAGACTTCGTATTCCCACATGTAGGGCATGGACAACACTTAAAACCATTCTGCTTGTTTGCCTCAGCCACTTTGAGAAAATCATGCACGCCCTTAATATACTCGGAGGTGTGTCTGTCACCGTACATCCATTGCCGGTTCATCTACGTGCATTATATATAATTAAGTGTGTCAAAAACCATTACAGAACATCATGAATAGATAATTAAGTGACCAAATTAATATAAGTTCATCATCACATTAAAACCAAAGTACATACATAGTTCTCATCTAACAACATATAGCTCTCCAGAGCATCTAATTAATTAAACCATACATTGAAACTATGTAAAACATTTCAATGCGAAAACAAATGCGATCATAATCGCAACCAAGGTAACAATTGATCCAACGGCATAATGATACCAAGCCTCGGTATGAATGGCATATTTTCTAATCTTTCTAATCTTCAAGTGCATTGCATCCATCTTGATCTTGTGATCATCGACGACATCCGCAACATGCAACTCCAATATCATCTTCTCCTCCTCAATTTTTTTTATTTTTTCCTTCAAGAAATTGTTTTCTTCTTCAACTAAATTTAACCTCTCGACAATAGGGTCGGTTGGAATTTCCGGTTCACATACCTCCAAGATAAATAAAATCTATGTCACGTTGGTCGGCATAATTTTCATAAACAATAAATGAACCAATAGTTATAAAGATAATATATACCACATCCGAATCATAGACAGGACGAGGGCCGACGGGGCGGATACCAAAACTATCGCACTATATAATAAGAAGGAATAATAAAAGTAACAAAATTAGACAAGTATCTATCTGAAGTAAGAATTTTTTTTCTTTCAGAAAGAAGATAAGAACAAGAGGCTCACCACGGTGGTGCTGGCGACGAGATCGGCGCGGGCGATCAACGGCGGTGAAGACGGGGACGGGACGTGACGGACCGCTAAACCTAGACAAATCTCGGGGAAAATGGAGCTCGGAGGTCGAGTTTCGAGAGGAGAAAGATTAACTAGTGTGGCTCAGACATTTCATCGAACACCTCATGTGCATAGGAGGTGAGCTAGAGCACCCAAATGCCCTCCCCTCGACGACCAGAAAAAATAGAGCACTGTGGAGTGCTCTGCTGCGGCGATGGGGTATATATAGGCAGCTCATTTGTCCCGGTTCGTGGCTAGAACCGGTACTAAATCCGGGCCTTCTGTCCCGGTTCATGCCAAGAACCGGGACCAATGGTTGTGGGCCAGGAGCGAGGCCCATTAGTCCTGGTTCGTGCCTCGAACCGGGACAAATGGTTCCATACGAACCGGGACCAATGCCCACGAGGCCCCGGCCGGCCCCCTGGGCTCACGAACCGGGACGAATGCCCCCATGGGTCCCGGTCCGTGACTGAACCGGGACTAATGGGCTTGCCATGCCCGAACGAAAGCCCTGTTTTCTACTAGTGAATTAGTATTGGAGATGCCCTTCTGGCCACTATCTACAGGTGCGGTCACCAAATCCGGCTCCTCAAACGCCCATGGACGCCCCCAGGTGCGTCCGCGTACACTCATAGGGCACTCCTCAATTTCTGTCCTTCACATCCATGTATCCCATATCCGATACTCTATATCCATACTAAGTATGCAACGTGAATAAAAAGTGTGTAGATCATCGCACGAACTATGAAACAGAGAAAGATATGCACATCCCAATCATCAAAAGATCTCCAGCGGCTCTCAAAATGCTAGTCAAAGTTCACATAATCCACATACATGAGGGACAAGTTCTATATAGAGTACTAAATAGCAAGCAATTAACGTCGGAGACAGTGGAGATTCACCACTTCCTCGCCGAGCCTTGGCCCTTCCGGTCACCGGCGTAGCTGTAGGCATCCACGGCAGGTGGTGGAGCGTCTAAGTCATCGGAACTAGAGCTGTCGCCGTCATCATCGTCCGAAGAGGAATCGAAGATGACGATGAGGCCCTTCATCCGTCGACGGCCTGGTCCTGTTGCTGCTTGAGCTTAGCCACCCTCGCCGCCTCCGCTGCTGCCTCCGCCGACTCGCACTCCAACTGCTCAAAGGCTAGCCGAAGCGCCTTGGCGTTCTTCCTCCAGAGCTGGTGAACGTCCATCTCTGCCGTCGTAAGCGAACGACAGTAGACCCAAGAGAGGAGCCGCTCGTCCTCGCCGGGCTTCGCCGATAAGCCGCGGCGACGGTGATTGGGTTGCTCCACCGTGTCCCTCTCCCTTGCCCAATGCCTCTCACGGCAGGTGGCGCGCGCCTCCGATTCCCGCATGCGCGTCCACGGGGCCGGCGGTGCGAGCACTTGGACCCATCGCTGCCCTTGCGGAGCAGCAGTCGACGAGGGAAGAGGAAGACGGAGACTAAGAAATCCTTGCGGAGCTGCGTGCGGGTCGGCCGGGAGGGGCTAGCTCTGGCGTGTCCGCGATAGGGCAGATCCAAAACTGGCGCCCATGTCCACCTTGGACCGCTCCAGTGCAATGTGAAGGGCCAACTCCTCATCGACATTGAGGTCAGAGTTAGAGCGGCTGCCGAAGCTTGACATGCTCGCCGGAGTCGCCGGATTCGATCCAAATCGAAGAAATTGAAGGAGGGGAGAAGAGGGAACGGAGCGACAATGGAGAATGAAGTGAGCTAGGGTCCTGAATTGGGTTTTTTGTGGAAACGGCGTGGGGTTGGTGGTGCGTCAGGCTGACATGAAGGACACGCTCAGGCCATCTCATATCCGTCCTACATTTGAATTGGATATGAGGGGCGCCGGTCAATGACCGGTTCGTCCGCCAAAATGTTTAGGCCGTGTTTGGTTGCAGTTTGGAACAGTACCTGCATTGCATGTCCATCTCAACCCAGCCTGGTTGCTGAAATACAGCCTCATATGTAGCAGATGCAACCTGTTTGGTTGCCTGCATCCCATCGAGAGGGACTTACCCCCTGCTGTTTGGTTACCCGCATTTGTGCTTAGGGTGTGAGCAAATGCAAACTTCAGCTGTTTGGTTGCAAACAGCGTTTGTGTTCTGCTCACCCCATTCAAATGTGGTGGCCTTACCACCACACATGATCAGCACAACAGCAACATCACAACAGCAAGATCAAACAAAGCAAGCAATGTAATGACAGCAAACTACTTAACTAGATAGCATAGTCTAGATTAAGAGCAGGGGCATCCTCCTTCCCTGCTGTGCCAGGGTGCTGCACCTGGCCAAAATATGAACATGTTCCCAGCACAAGTCTCGCCACACACCCTAAAAGTTCTCCACTAACACCTGACTTAACTTAACTACATAGCCTGCCCGATGCCACCAAGGCAGTTGTGCCTACTGCAACGGTACCTGCACATCACCGACGAGTCGTGGTTGTAGATCTGAACCTTCAGTCCTAATCCGGAGATGCGCACAACGACGAGGTCGCCGGGGACGATCTTGTGGCGGCGGTAGAAGTAGTTCCACCCCCGGCCAAGCACCATCTGGCCCTCGAAGTTCTGGACCTGCACCCAGAACACGCACCTCTTGTTGGCTGAGAGCCTGACCACGCGCGGGAGTCGCTTGATGACCAGCCAGGTGTTCATCACCTCCACGAACTTGGGAGGAACGACGAGCATGGCGAGGTCCTCATTGTCCTTGATCTGTGCGTAGAATCTCATCGGCTCCCTGGCCCCCTCCTCGTGGCCCTGCCTCGGAGATCGTCCCCTTGAACGAGGCACGCTCATGAAGGCGATCCTGCCAGGCAGGTCCACCGTCCTGAGCCACCTGTTCGTGGGGATGAAATCCTCGACGCGCTCAGCTCCGGCCACGACCTGAGCTCCTCCACCCGCCACATCCCAGTCAGTCTTCAGTATCTTGTCAGGCAACATGACAAGTATTAGTATCAAACAAAGCAAGCAAGCAAATGCTACTGATCAGTGCCACTGATCAGTGGACTTGCCCAACAGCAAGTGCCACTGATCAGTGGCATGTGCTCATGGCCACATGGCACTGATCAGTGGCACTTGGTTATGGGCAAGAGGACTAATCTACTTGTTGTAGTGCAAATGGCACTGATCAATGACACTGATCAATGACCCTTGTTGTTGGGCAAGTCACTGATCAGTGGCATCTTCTTTGCTGCAACTGGCACTGATCACTTCACAATCCTAAACAAGAAACATCTAAAAATAGCAACAGCAAGTGCCAATAGCACCCATGTGCAGCCATGCAGATTTGGGACCATCCTACTACATGCACATATAACATCCACTCATGGCACAAGCCCTAGCTTCAACATGCAACATGAAACAAGGACATGATCCTAACATGAGCATGCCATCAGTCAACATGATTCTAGCATTCATCACTCAACTTGAACATGATTCTAGCACGAACACAGCTACTAGCATGTAGCACAAATCTAGCATGTAGTAGCACTCGCCCTAGCATGAACATGAATCTAGTATTAACATGAATCCAGCATGTAACACAGCTACTAGCATTCTAGCATGAACACAAGCAGTAGCACACGCACTGTACAAAACAAGAACAGATCAGTCCGATTGGATTCGATTGGGATCGCATCCAATCGGATCTGCTAGAATCCTGTCAATCCTAGCACATGCCTAAGAAATTAACAGCTAATCTACATCTAGGAGCAAGACTGTTGGGGATTTGACTCACCGGAGCATGCGCAGCCGCGGCGAACCGAGGCCGGGGTGAAAACCCCGGCGGGAACGATAGAGGTGGCGGAGCAGAGGACGAGCCGGTCCCGGCGACGGCCTGCGGCATCGGCCCCGTGCTGAACGCCACGCCGGAGGTCGAGAAGGACGGCCCGCCGACCGGAGAAAACCCTCGGACGGGGGTCAAGAAAACCCCCGAGGCCAATGGTGTCCCAACAAGGGGCGGCTCCCTCGACGGCGCCGGCGCCGAGCCCAGGACCACGAGGTCCGGAATCGACGACGGAGCAGGAGCGGCCGGCACCGCATTGGCCGGCGCCGGCGCTCGTGGAGGCCGGCGGCAGATGGGGGACGGCGCCCGCAGCGCCGAGGCCAGGTCGCGGCCCTAGTTCTGGAGCCCGGCCAGCTAGCGCTCCTGGATGCTGGAGATGCGTTGGTCGACCCGGGTCAGAGGGCGGCGTGGCGTGGGCGTGGCGGAGCCATCGGAGCAGAGAAGAGGAGAGGGAGGGGCGGTGAGGGAGAGAGAGGGAGCGGTGGGGCCTGGTTAGGCTGCATGCGGGCAACCAAACACGCCCTTAAGGATGGTTCGAGATGCGCGGCTGTAGATGCTCTGGAAGGTTTTCATTTTCGGCAGACCGGCACTGTACGTCCGTCCGCCCGGACAAACCAAAAAACACACCACATGCGCACCAACCAAGCGGAAGTTTCCGAGATCTTGCATCGGCGCCGGCCGTGCACTCGTACTACTACTCCATCAAAAAGTGATCGCTAGCCCTCTCGCTACATAGTACCTTTCTCCTTTCGGCAACCAGCAACCTTTTTCTCGTTTAGTACTCCTACCGGCAAATGAAAAGCGAATTTATATGCATGACATGCACTTGGTTACCAGTAACATGCCTCAGTCACCTCTACTGAGAGAGGATATAATTGCAAAAAAAAAAGTAATCTAACTAATTGATCGAGTGCTGTACCTTGGCCAGTACTCACATGCGTGCGGCCACCAAGCGCGCTCATAATTGGAGGGACTGCGCATGCCCGTGATCTCACTAGCTACACGTAACACGTGGGCAAAGCTCACCGGCTCAGATTTTCCAACGGCGCCGGTCGCGGCACGCCGATATCTACACGCACGCACGCATGTCTCGGACAGACACAGATCCGCCTGTTCTGCCTGTAGATTCGCCTATAACTCAGTAGTGCCAAGAATTGGTGCATGCATGTATCTACGGACGATCAATCAAGTGAACAACTGTGCAGGTTATGCCAAGACCACGAGACCGAGCGTGGGCGAGCGCCGGGCCACCGGCCGGCCGACGCCCAGATTCCCGTGGACGCATGCATGCACGTATCTCGCACAGCAATCATGGGTTCATGGCCGTATACGAACGCAGTCTCAGCTTGCTACTCAACGGCGCCGTGGTAGGCGTCTGGACGACGGACAAAGATACGTACGTATCACTTGTTGTTCTGCAATAAATAGTCGTGTATCAACATTTTGTTTGTATTGTATGTATTGGCGTACATATGGAACTGCATGTGCAAAATGAGCAAGTAAGAGCATCTACAGCCGGACTTGGCAAATCCGACCCCTCAAACGCCCGCGGACGCGTCCGTGAAAAGTAACCGGTCACCCCTCAAAAGACGCATTCCGCATCCGGATACCTCAAATCCATATTATTACATACAACATACCGATCTTTGACCGGAGCTCGTCCGGTTCCGCCCTGGCCATGTCCGGCAGCCGGCTGCGCTCCTCAGAGTGTTGGGCCGGTCACCGGCAAGGTAGGGTAGGGCATGGGACACGAGCTGGCTCACAGGACTCAAGGCCCCGCCGTCTCCCATGCCCTACTCTGTCTCGTCGGAGGCCGAAACCCGAACGGTGCCGGTCGACGTCCGATCGATGATGGATCCGTCCGGGGACGAGCCGCCGACGTCCATCATGATGCGGTTGCGGCGCCCGGACTGATGCGTCATACGGGGCGCCGGAGAATGCAACTCCGCCTCGCCGACGTCCGCCGCCGCGAGGGCTGCCGCCGCCTCCCGCGCCCAGTGCCTTGAACGGCGTGCACGCCGCGCCATAGCCTTGTTAGACGATGGTGCGTCCCCAATATCGGCGCGCCACCGGAAGGGTTGCGCGTCCGCCAGACGGACCGCACGGCCTTCGACGAGGCAGCTATCGCCGGTCTAGCGCCGGATCCATGCCCCATTTGGGCAGACGCAATTGATTCCCGACGGATGGAGTCTGAGCGCAACCGCCCACAGACCTCCTCCCGGGCGCGGCGGAGCGCAAGCCGGTTGGCCATCTCCTCCTCGGGGCCGCCCGGGATGAGCTCGGGGTCGACGGATCTGGAGGTGAAGGACTCGGATCCGCTGCCCGCCATGCCGAAGAGGACCGGAAGGAGCCGGAGACGAGTTTGGTGGCGGAGGGGAGTGGAGGGGAGGGGAGTGAAGTGGCTAGGGTTTGGTCCAGCGAGCGGATGGGGAGGACTTTATGTGAGGTCGGGTGGGCCAGCGTGGGCCGGGTCCGACGTGGCGGGCGTGTCCGAACGCTCCCGGACGTCCCGTATCTGCCTCATATTTGGGCTGGATATTAGGGGTGCCGGTCAGTCCAGACGTTTGAGGCCGTTTGATGGGCCTGTCTGGGTCAAAAAATCGTGACCGGACGTTGACAGGGCAGCCCGTCCGGATCGTATGAGACGGGTTTAAGGGGTTCGGCTGTGTAGATGCTCTAAAGCATGTACTACGTAACGTACGTACGGCCCCGCGAGCACTGGTCCGCTCCGAGTCTCTGAGGTTCCCATGGACGCATGCATGCATGCATGTATCTGGCACAGTACAGGCAGCGATCGTGTATGGCGTATACATCAGCCCGCAAGTGCACCACGTACGGAGGTCGTAACACGTCGCCGAGTGGTCGCTGCTCTCACGTACGTGCGCCGAATGTGGACGACGTGGGGCCCTGGACCCTTTGCCCCTATCATGTGGCCATGTGCATGCACGTGCACTGTCCCCTCACCAACCAATCAAAGCCCCATCGCACTGCACACACATGCACGCACACATGAACACACGATCATGCATATCTCCTCTCCCTCTCACCCCAACTCACACGCACCAAATATATCTCCTCCAAGGACAGCTCATTAGCGTCCATATATATGTGTGTTCGTGCGTACACTGATGCATACCACACACAATCGAGCTTGTACTCCACATGACAAAAGCACCACACGCACGGCACACTACAGTTCATGCCAAGTTCGTTATAAGGCTTCTTGCTCCCTCATCATCATCGCCGGCGGTTTGTTGGTTGTAGCTACCTTGGTGTCGTCTGTCTAGCAAGGTCCCTTGCCATGCAAGGCTCGATGCAGTTCAAGCGGGCGTTGCTCAAGAGCCTGCTCCTAGGTCTCCGGGAGCGCGGCGTCGCGTCGAGGGAGATGGGCTTCCTCGAGAGGAAGCGCGCCATCCGGCGCGCCGCCGACGTGGCCCTCGCCTCCGCCAGGGGCTCCGACGCGACGCGTTGGAGCCAGGCGCTGGAAACGCAACGTCGGCCATCCACGAGCAAGAGGATCTTGAGGAGGTGCCACCGGCCGAGGCCGAGGAAGGCCGGCACGGCGGCGAGGCCGAGGGGCTCGGCCGGCATCGTCGCGAGGGCCATGGTGAGGAAGAGGACGCAGGTGTTGAAAGGGATCGTCCCGGGAGTGGAAGCGGTGGACGATGAGTGCACGCTGCTGGGTGAAGCCCTGGACTACGCCGTGTGTCTCAAGGCTCAAGTTGATGTAATGCAGCTTCTGGTGAGGGCTCTTCAAGCTCCGAAACAATAGCAAGGGGGTCTCTTTGCGTGTGCGGAGTTCGTGGAGATAATGCTTGTAAGATACCAAAGCCTTCTCTACCTTCGTTCGTCAGCAACTCACAGCATGCAGTGAGAGGGTCAGCGATCATGGATATGTAATATTTTTAGTATGCCAAATTGTCATGTAAAATATTATGTATATAGCTAAATTGCGCACATCAATTGTCATTTTCATTATGAGCATGTATTGGTAAAAAAAGAAGTTAAAGGACCTGTTGCATGCACTCCAGTGAAATTGAAATTCTCCGTCAAAATGTGGAGTTTGTCCAATGGATAGAGTCGACCAAGATTTTGCAAATGTTCAAGTCGATGGTACTAATCGTCTGATAATCTTGATTCTCCCCATTCTGGTGCAAATCTCAATGTGGAGACTTGCATCTAATGGCTAGGGCGTCGACTTGGATATAAGAAAATCTTAGCCAACTTAGATTTAGGAAAACCGAAAGCTATAACAAGTTTTCTTTTTCATGAATACACAAGATTGCGTATCATTTCATTTGTAGGTGAAGAATGAAACAACTTCATAACCACGTACACAAGTTGGCGAGGTTGCCAGCGCATGAGCATAACAGGGATAGGGATGCGCAGCCCTACGAGTACAAAGTCTACGTCCCGGCTAAAAGTAGGTAATTATGCATGGATAAAACATCAATAGACAAATTTTACTTTGATCGATAGAACATGACTGACAAATTTAGAGAATTTTTCTTTCATTCTAAGATGTTTCCTATTCCTATCGAGTAGAGTCAACAGTAGCTCGAGGAAACAGTTCACTATAACTATTGCTCTGTATGATTGAGAACAGTGTGGATGCACATGCGCGTAGGCTCGCATTACTTTTGATTAGACCTGAATAATATTTCATTCGTAAAAAATGAAAACATGAAGATATTTTTCAATCATATGCTTGTTATGTTATCTGGAAAAAAAATCCAAGAGGGGACAAAGAGCTGCCGATCGTGTCCACATGGACAAGACAGCAATTGTAATAGGCACCAGTCTCCTGACTTTCAGATAGCTACCAAGTTGACCTTGGAGCATGCAATTCTTGATTTCAGGAGTCACAACGACATGTTTTTGGGAGTTACTATGTTTTTTTTTTCAAATGTTAGGGGTACTATTTTATAGTAATATTATGCTATTTCGGAAAAATATATGGGTCCTAAATTCGGAAACCATGAGAAGAGGATAAAGACCATCACCTGAACCATGCCGCTTCGCCATCTCCATACTCAATGGGAGGCGATCACGAGGGCAAGTGGACAACGGCAGAGCTATGTATAAGGCTGAGGGGGCCGTGCCCCCCCCCCCCCCCCCCCCCACCCCCACCCCCACCCCCACCCCAAGTACAATTTTTTTTTACTAGGTGCCCTGTAGCTTTTCGATTATTTTGAGACAACTGTAGCTTTTGGATGGCACATGCACATTCTACGTAGAAGGCCACAAGCCCATTTGAGACGCCTATGCACAAACCTGCTCGGAGCTCGGCTGCTTCACTCTCTTTTCCCCAACCACGCTCGCCGCTCGGGCATGGCCGTTTTCCTCGGTCACCTGCTGGCCTTCTCCATCCATGAACCAAGCAGCCGCACTGCCACGACGCCCATGCTGAGGAGAAGAGCGCCTCTGATCTGCGTGCACCAAAGAGGTCATGAGGGAGGAAGAAGGGCACGTCTGAGACGGTCATCTTTGGCTCTTCCCAATTGGCCGGTGGTCGTCGCCGGCCGGCACGCCACCCCTCGTCGCAGGCCGTCCCCCATGCGAATTTGGTCTACTTGATTTTGCAAGTGCCATCTACCCAGCTCAATTAAATCCTAAACTACTTGATCCCCTTTTGCAATGTTGCTTGTACGATAAATTAGGGGCAACACTAAATTTTAGTATATCTTGTATGAGTTTGACTAGTAATTTAGCAATTAGCATGCCTATTCATTTGACCTAATTGGGATATTTTGACGGAACTCAAGAGCATCAGGAATATGAAAGGTGATCTGTAGTACCGCCCCTTTTGTAGGTGTTAGTTGGCTCATAGAACATCTTTCAAGTTTGAAGGCTGAGCGACAACTTGTATATTTTGGTGTGCTTAGCTCTGTTATGAAGCATAGATATTGCTAATCATACATGTATTTTGATATAAGTATAAATTTTCCTGGAGGCTACAAGTTCTGGTTTGTTGAAGTTGGTTCATTTTTTTTGCCCCCCCCCCCCCCCCAATAGATTATTGTCAAGCTCCGCCACTGCAAGCGGAGTTTTTGATCTTCAAAGGTAGCGAGAGCATTTCAGAGGTGGGTGATCCAACAAAGGATCGGTGCATGGCAGAGCGCACGGTAGGCCAACCCGACACAAAAAAAACCACGAGGAGGCCAGGTGCCATGACATGATGTTTGGAAACACCGACAATGAGTACAGGAGGGCCTTCCGCAACTCGGTACATGCTAAGGTTTCGTCGGGACCAGATTTTCATCGAAATGGAACTTTCCAATTTCCATTGTGGGCCGTCTTCGAGGCTACCAAAAGCATTGGATCCGAGCAAATAAAAGGGTCGGGAATTCGGCCCACAATGAGTTCTTTACCGAGCCACGGGTCGAGTCAAAAGAGGGTACCCTCTCTATCACCTATGGAGAGAGTTGGTACCCAAGCGAATATCATGCATGACCAACTAGATGGATTTCCATAAATGGACCTCTCCTTGTAGTCACAGGCCACGAGAGGGCGGCCCTACGGGTACTTCACTTTTATAAGCTATAGCCATAGGCCCCCCTCGCCTTGAATGATCCGTCACACCCAGCTTAGCATGAAGGCCACGTTCATACGTCGAGACACCAGAATACGTAGACCCCTGGTCCTTGGGGAAGCAGAGATCAGCCCATTTTCATGAATACGCAAATTTTGATGTATGTTTGGCGTCTGTTAGAAAAAGTGCAATAAGTCCTTATCAAAGGCGCAATGCATTCCCTCCTGAAGGATACATAGCCTCATCATATATATGAGGAGGCTAGAGACAAGAGTTGATGAGCATTGTCTTGCTGCCCTCGAATGTGAACCTCATGTGCCACGTCTCTGCCTTTGCCTTGACCCACTCTACTAGCGGGTCAGAATCTTAGTGTCGCAGATCGACATCCCAGATAGGTGATATTAGAAAAAAGGACAACTTAAAATTGCGGTTGTCCGCAATTTGCTGCTGCTCCTCAGCGGGTAAAGCACCAGCAGCCATGGGAGAATTTCTCATGACAAGTCTAATGGCAATATTCTCACTTCACCGATAAACACATGAATAGCCGAATTTAAAGAAATTTTGCTTTAGACATTTTATGATGCTGTCTACCTCCAAGTGAGGAGAGCCAATAATAGTTTGAGGAAACAGTTCACTATACCTATTGCTCTGTATGATTGAGAACAGTGGGTGCACATGCGCGTAGGTTCAGATTGCTCTTTTTTATATTAGACCTGAGAAATAATTCAATCATAAAAAATCAAAACATGAGGAATCTCCTTTCGTAGTCTATCATATACTTGTTCTGTTATCCAAAGAAATATATCCACACGAGGGGACAAGGAGCCGTTGTGTCTACATGGAGAAAACAGCAAGTGTAACATGCGCCAGTCTCCTGATTTTCAGTTAGCCAGCAAGTTGACCCTGGAACATGCAACTCTTGATTTCACTAGTCACAGCAACATGGTTTTGGAAGTTACTAGTCTATACTAATATGATTGTATTTCCTCTCCATGTGTACGGTAGATACGGAAGTGTACACATGCTTAGGAGCTTTGAATTGACAGTCAGGAGACGTGCATGCACATGGAGTGTACAACTAGCTCGATTCCTGTTTAATTAGCAATCAATCGTACCAACGTGCAGAACGGTTGGGCCGTCCTGCACCGGTTGGTTAGACCGTGTTGATTGCTAGATTTTGTTAGGTCAACAGTTGGTGCGATGGCATGTCCAAATCTTGCATTGACTGGCCATGACCAGGAGAGGAGAAGAGACTCCGGTCGACACGGGCACACGGGTGCATTTATGGCGGACAGGGGATCGAGCATCCAGCTAGCGAGCTGAACGTGACCACTGATGTATCATGTATAGCGGCAGTCGCACGGGAGTCCACAGGCATGCAGGCATCATGGGCTGTGATGTTGCTGACTACTCGAACAAGATGGAGGAGGGGGGGAAATATGAAGAAGACGATGACGATGACGATGATACGGAGAGTCGGCGATTACAGCTCCATCTGAAAAACCGATTCCGCTGTCGTTGTTTTTTAGGGGTAAACCGCACTTCATTAAGCAGGCGTTCGGTTTACAGGAATGATGATTACCGGGTCATGGGGAGTTTCCAGCCACATGTGACGACTCTCAGCTAAAGAAGATGAAAACTTAGCTTAAACTATGAGCTTCGAAATTAAAAAAAAAAACTGCTCGAGCCACATGTGGCGATTCCGCTGTTGTTGGATCGCACTTTCCAGCCTGCTCTAGCCACCCACTAAAATAAGAAGAAAAGACCTGCTCGAGCCACGCTAGGCAGGCCCGGCACTCCTAATAAAAGCTCAATCAAACGGGCTTTCTGTGCGGGCTTCCCCACTGCTATGGACGTGAACAAGGTGGCCGGCCCATATAGCCTCTACCAATCCAGTTTTGCGAACCTTCTGGATTGTTCGCTTGTTGCCTGTTCTTGATTTACCGGTATGGAGAACCTACTAGAAGGTTCTGGTTTGGTTTTCTTTTGTTTGTTAGTGGGGTTTTCCTTCTAATTTTTACGTTTTTTGAATTTTTAGAACAATTTAAAAATGTCGCATTTGTCAATATTTGTACAAAAAATTCAGAAAATGCTCTCATTTTAAAAAATGTTCCTGTTTGAAAATGATTGTTTGAAAATTTTAATAAATCTTCAAGTTTTATTAAATCAAAAAATCGTCGTGTGTTTTGAAAAATGTTCTCATTTTCACAAAGTGTTTGCAATTTTTTTTAATCACATTTTAAAAAATCAATAATTTGAAAATGTGTTTGCTTTTTATAAATTTTCTGACAAAAAACAGGTTTAAAAAATCACATTTTCAAAATATTCATGTTTTCAGAAACTATTTAGAACTTCAGATTTTGCAAATATAACTAACCCAAAAACCTTTATGCTACAGTGTTTTCGGGTCACTATAGCCTTCTTGGTTTGGTACGATGGTTCACCTTTTTTTAGCGAAGGTGCGATGTTTAGGTGCTACAGTGTTCTCTGTGTGTACGAAAGAAAATGGGAAACAACACATGTGGCTTAATGGGCTGGCCTGGTTCGCTCGCTCCTGCACGAATCAATGGCAATTTGACGCTTAATACGTCCAATAGGAGCTCCCCTTAGAAACTCGCTGCTGCTGCACCACAATGAATCATGTCATATTTGATTGCTCGCTTGCCAAATTCATATGGCAAACGGTGTTGTGTGCTCTGATTATTCGAACGGCTCCAATTGATGGTGAAGACATGTTTGGAAGATGGAATAACAAAGAAATTTACTCACTAGTGGGGTTGCGGCTGTTTTGTTGGACTATTTGGCATGCTTTGGCCATAAACTCCTTGCTGATTCTGCATCTGCAATCTTCTATTTGCGCCATTTTGTTAACTCATGGGCGATCCTACAAAAGGGGCAAGGATGAAGGAGACTTCAAGAAGGGGTGATGTTGATAAAGACGGTCATCCGTGAAGCTTTTGCGCGCAAGCATGGCTCGAATGATAGTGGGGATAGCTTTTCCGTTTATGTTGCGTTTTGGTATGTGGTCTTGTTGCGATGCATTTTTTTATGTGGCATTGTGGTTTCATCATGTGTTCCTGCAAACATGAGCCCCCCTTAGAAACTCGCTGCTGCTGCACCACAATGAATCATGTCATATTTGATTGCTCGCTTGCCAAATTCATATGGCAAACGGTGTTGTGTGCTCTGATTATTCGAACGGCTCCAATTGATGGTGAAGACATGTTTGGAAGATGGAATAACAAAGAAATTTACTCACTAGTGGGGTTGCGGCTGTTTTGTTGGACTATTTGGCATGCTTTGGCCATAAACTCCTTGCTGATTCTGCATCTGCAATCTTCTATTTGCGCCATTTTGTTAACTCATGGGCGATCCTACAAAAGGGGCAAGGATGAAGGAGACTTCAAGAAGGGGTGATGTTGATAAAGACGGTCATCCGTGAAGCTTTTGCGCGCAAGCATGGCTCGAATGATAGTGGGGATAGCTTTTCCGTTTATGTTGCGTTTTGGTATGTGGTCTTGTTGCGATGCATTTTTTTATGTGGCATTGTGGTTTCATCATGTGTTCCTGCAAACATGAGCCCCCCTTAGAAACTCGCTGCTGCTGCACCACAATGAATCATGTCATATTTGATTGCTCGCTTGCCAAATTCATATGGCAAACGGTGTTGTGTGCTCTGATTATTCGAACGGCTCCAATTGATGGTGAAGACATGTTTGGAAGATGGAATAACAAAGAAATTTACTCACTAGTGGGGTTGCGGCTGTTTTGTTGGACTATTTGGCATGCTTTGGCCATAAACTCCTTGCTGATTCTGCATCTGCAATCTTCTATTTGCGCCATTTTGTTAACTCATGGGCGATCCTACAAAAGGGGCAAGGATGAAGGAGACTTCAAGAAGGGGTGATGTTGATAAAGACGGTCATCCGTGAAGCTTTTGCGCGCAAGCATGGCTCGAATGATAGTGGGGATAGCTTTTCCGTTTATGTTGCGTTTTGGTATGTGGTCTTGTTGCGATGCATTTTTTTATGTGGCATTGTGGTTTCATCATGTGTTCCTGCAAACATGAGCCCCCCTTAGAAACTCGCTGCTGCTGCACCACAATGAATCATGTCATATTTGATTGCTCGCTTGCCAAATTCATATGGCAAACGGTGTTGTGTGCTCTGATTATTCGAACGGCTCCAATTGATGGTGAAGACATGTTTGGAAGATGGAATAACAAAGAAATTTACTCACTAGTGGGGTTGCGGCTGTTTTGTTGGACTATTTGGCATGCTTTGGCCATAAACTCCTTGCTGATTCTGCATCTGCAATCTTCTATTTGCGCCATTTTGTTAACTCATGGGCGATCCTACAAAAGGGGCAAGGATGAAGGAGACTTCAAGAAGGGGTGATGTTGATAAAGACGGTCATCCGTGAAGCTTTTGCGCGCAAGCATGGCTCGAATGATAGTGGGGATAGCTTTTCCGTTTATGTTGCGTTTTGGTATGTGGTCTTGTTGCGATGCATTTTTTTATGTGGCATTGTGGTTTCATCATGTGTTCCTGCAAACATGAGCCCCCCTTAGAAACTCGCTGCTGCTGCACCACAATGAATCATGTCATATTTGATTGCTCGCTTGCCAAATTCATATGGCAAACGGTGTTGTGTGCTCTGATTATTCGAACGGCTCCAATTGATGGTGAAGACATGTTTGGAAGATGGAATAACAAAGAAATTTACTCACTAGTGGGGTTGCGGCTGTTTTGTTGGACTATTTGGCATGCTTTGGCCATAAACTCCTTGCTGATTCTGCATCTGCAATCTTCTATTTGCGCCATTTTGTTAACTCATGGGCGATCCTACAAAAGGGGCAAGGATGAAGGAGACTTCAAGAAGGGGTGATGTTGATAAAGACGGTCATCCGTGAAGCTTTTGCGCGCAAGCATGGCTCGAATGATAGTGGGGATAGCTTTTCCGTTTATGTTGCGTTTTGGTATGTGGTCTTGTTGCGATGCATTTTTTTATGTGGCATTGTGGTTTCATCATGTGTTCCTGCAAACATGAGCCCCCCTTAGAAACTCGCTGCTGCTGCACCACAATGAATCATGTCATATTTGATTGCTCGCTTGCCAAATTCATATGGCAAACGGTGTTGTGTGCTCTGATTATTCGAACGGCTCCAATTGATGGTGAAGACATGTTTGGAAGATGGAATAACAAAGAAATTTACTCACTAGTGGGGTTGCGGCTGTTTTGTTGGACTATTTGGCATGCTTTGGCCATAAACTCCTTGCTGATTCTGCATCTGCAATCTTCTATTTGCGCCATTTTGTTAACTCATGGGCGATCCTACAAAAGGGGCAAGGATGAAGGAGACTTCAAGAAGGGGTGATGTTGATAAAGACGGTCATCCGTGAAGCTTTTGCGCGCAAGCATGGCTCGAATGATAGTGGGGATAGCTTTTCCGTTTATGTTGCGTTTTGGTATGTGGTCTTGTTGCGATGCATTTTTTTATGTGGCATTGTGGTTTCATCATGTGTTCCTGCAAACATGAGCCCCCCTTAGAAACTCGCTGCTGCTGCACCACAATGAATCATGTCATATTTGATTGCTCGCTTGCCAAATTCATATGGCAAACGGTGTTGTGTGCTCTGATTATTCGAACGGCTCCAATTGATGGTGAAGACATGTTTGGAAGATGGAATAACAAAGAAATTTACTCACTAGTGGGGTTGCGGCTGTTTTGTTGGACTATTTGGCATGCTTTGGCCATAAACTCCTTGCTGATTCTGCATCTGCAATCTTCTATTTGCGCCATTTTGTTAACTCATGGGCGATCCTACAAAAGGGGCAAGGATGAAGGAGACTTCAAGAAGGGGTGATGTTGATAAAGACGGTCATCCGTGAAGCTTTTGCGCGCAAGCATGGCTCGAATGATAGTGGGGATAGCTTTTCCGTTTATGTTGCGTTTTGGTATGTGGTCTTGTTGCGATGCATTTTTTTATGTGGCATTGTGGTTTCATCATGTGTTCCTGCAAACATGAGCCCCCCTTAGAAACTCGCTGCTGCTGCACCACAATGAATCATGTCATATTTGATTGCTCGCTTGCCAAATTCATATGGCAAACGGTGTTGTGTGCTCTGATTATTCGAACGGCTCCAATTGATGGTGAAGACATGTTTGGAAGATGGAATAACAAAGAAATTTACTCACTAGTGGGGTTGCGGCTGTTTTGTTGGACTATTTGGCATGCTTTGGCCATAAACTCCTTGCTGATTCTGCATCTGCAATCTTCTATTTGCGCCATTTTGTTAACTCATGGGCGATCCTACAAAAGGGGCAAGGATGAAGGAGACTTCAAGAAGGGGTGATGTTGATAAAGACGGTCATCCGTGAAGCTTTTGCGCGCAAGCATGGCTCGAATGATAGTGGGGATAGCTTTTCCGTTTATGTTGCGTTTTGGTATGTGGTCTTGTTGCGATGCATTTTTTTATGTGGCATTGTGGTTTCATCATGTGTTCCTGCAAACATGAGCCCCCCTTAGAAACTCGCTGCTGCTGCACCACAATGAATCATGTCATATTTGATTGCTCGCTTGCCAAATTCATATGGCAAACGGTGTTGTGTGCTCTGATTATTCGAACGGCTCCAATTGATGGTGAAGACATGTTTGGAAGATGGAATAACAAAGAAATTTACTCACTAGTGGGGTTGCGGCTGTTTTGTTGGACTATTTGGCATGCTTTGGCCATAAACTCCTTGCTGATTCTGCATCTGCAATCTTCTATTTGCGCCATTTTGTTAACTCATGGGCGATCCTACAAAAGGGGCAAGGATGAAGGAGACTTCAAGAAGGGGTGATGTTGATAAAGACGGTCATCCGTGAAGCTTTTGCGCGCAAGCATGGCTCGAATGATAGTGGGGATAGCTTTTCCGTTTATGTTGCGTTTTGGTATGTGGTCTTGTTGCGATGCATTTTTTTATGTGGCATTGTGGTTTCATCATGTGTTCCTGCAAACATGAGCCCCCCTTAGAAACTCGCTGCTGCTGCACCACAATGAATCATGTCATATTTGATTGCTCGCTTGCCAAATTCATATGGCAAACGGTGTTGTGTGCTCTGATTATTCGAACGGCTCCAATTGATGGTGAAGACATGTTTGGAAGATGGAATAACAAAGAAATTTACTCACTAGTGGGGTTGCGGCTGTTTTGTTGGACTATTTGGCATGCTTTGGCCATAAACTCCTTGCTGATTCTGCATCTGCAATCTTCTATTTGCGCCATTTTGTTAACTCATGGGCGATCCTACAAAAGGGGCAAGGATGAAGGAGACTTCAAGAAGGGGTGATGTTGATAAAGACGGTCATCCGTGAAGCTTTTGCGCGCAAGCATGGCTCGAATGATAGTGGGGATAGCTTTTCCGTTTATGTTGCGTTTTGGTATGTGGTCTTGTTGCGATGCATTTTTTTATGTGGCATTGTGGTTTCATCATGTGTTCCTGCAAACATGAGCCCCCCTTAGAAACTCGCTGCTGCTGCACCACAATGAATCATGTCATATTTGATTGCTCGCTTGCCAAATTCATATGGCAAACGGTGTTGTGTGCTCTGATTATTCGAACGGCTCCAATTGATGGTGAAGACATGTTTGGAAGATGGAATAACAAAGAAATTTACTCACTAGTGGGGTTGCGGCTGTTTTGTTGGACTATTTGGCATGCTTTGGCCATAAACTCCTTGCTGATTCTGCATCTGCAATCTTCTATTTGCGCCATTTTGTTAACTCATGGGCGATCCTACAAAAGGGGCAAGGATGAAGGAGACTTCAAGAAGGGGTGATGTTGATAAAGACGGTCATCCGTGAAGCTTTTGCGCGCAAGCATGGCTCGAATGATAGTGGGGATAGCTTTTCCGTTTATGTTGCGTTTTGGTATGTGGTCTTGTTGCGATGCATTTTTTTATGTGGCATTGTGGTTTCATCATGTGTTCCTGCAAACATGAGCCCCCCTTAGAAACTCGCTGCTGCTGCACCACAATGAATCATGTCATATTTGATTGCTCGCTTGCCAAATTCATATGGCAAACGGTGTTGTGTGCTCTGATTATTCGAACGGCTCCAATTGATGGTGAAGACATGTTTGGAAGATGGAATAACAAAGAAATTTACTCACTAGTGGGGTTGCGGCTGTTTTGTTGGACTATTTGGCATGCTTTGGCCATAAACTCCTTGCTGATTCTGCATCTGCAATCTTCTATTTGCGCCATTTTGTTAACTCATGGGCGATCCTACAAAAGGGGCAAGGATGAAGGAGACTTCAAGAAGGGGTGATGTTGATAAAGACGGTCATCCGTGAAGCTTTTGCGCGCAAGCATGGCTCGAATGATAGTGGGGATAGCTTTTCCGTTTATGTTGCGTTTTGGTATGTGGTCTTGTTGCGATGCATTTTTTTATGTGGCATTGTGGTTTCATCATGTGTTCCTGCAAACATGAGCCCCCCTTAGAAACTCGCTGCTGCTGCACCACAATGAATCATGTCATATTTGATTGCTCGCTTGCCAAATTCATATGGCAAACGGTGTTGTGTGCTCTGATTATTCGAACGGCTCCAATTGATGGTGAAGACATGTTTGGAAGATGGAATAACAAAGAAATTTACTCACTAGTGGGGTTGCGGCTGTTTTGTTGGACTATTTGGCATGCTTTGGCCATAAACTCCTTGCTGATTCTGCATCTGCAATCTTCTATTTGCGCCATTTTGTTAACTCATGGGCGATCCTACAAAAGGGGCAAGGATGAAGGAGACTTCAAGAAGGGGTGATGTTGATAAAGACGGTCATCCGTGAAGCTTTTGCGCGCAAGCATGGCTCGAATGATAGTGGGGATAGCTTTTCCGTTTATGTTGCGTTTTGGTATGTGGTCTTGTTGCGATGCATTTTTTTATGTGGCATTGTGGTTTCATCATGTGTTCCTGCAAACATGAGCCCCCCTTAGAAACTCGCTGCTGCTGCACCACAATGAATCATGTCATATTTGATTGCTCGCTTGCCAAATTCATATGGCAAACGGTGTTGTGTGCTCTGATTATTCGAACGGCTCCAATTGATGGTGAAGACATGTTTGGAAGATGGAATAACAAAGAAATTTACTCACTAGTGGGGTTGCGGCTGTTTTGTTGGACTATTTGGCATGCTTTGGCCATAAACTCCTTGCTGATTCTGCATCTGCAATCTTCTATTTGCGCCATTTTGTTAACTCATGGGCGATCCTACAAAAGGGGCAAGGATGAAGGAGACTTCAAGAAGGGGTGATGTTGATAAAGACGGTCATCCGTGAAGCTTTTGCGCGCAAGCATGGCTCGAATGATAGTGGGGATAGCTTTTCCGTTTATGTTGCGTTTTGGTATGTGGTCTTGTTGCGATGCATTTTTTTATGTGGCATTGTGGTTTCATCATGTGTTCCTGCAAACATGAGCTCCCCTTAGAAACTCGCTGCTGCTGCACCACAATGAATCATGTCATATTTGATTGCTCGCTTGCCAAATTCATATGGCAAACGGTGTTGTGTGCTCTGATTATTCGAACGGCTCCAATTGATGGTGAAGACATGTTTGGAAGATGGAATAACAAAGAAATTTACTCACTAGTGGGGTTGCGGCTGTTTTGTTGGACTATTTGGCATGCTTTGGCCATAAACTCCTTGCTGATTCTGCATCTGCAATCTTCTATTTGCGCCATTTTGTTAACTCATGGGCGATCCTACAAAAGGGGCAAGGATGAAGGAGACTTCAAGAAGGGGTGATGTTGATAAAGACGGTCATCCGTGAAGCTTTTGCGCGCAAGCATGGCTCGAATGATAGTGGGGATAGCTTTTCCGTTTATGTTGCGTTTTGGTATGTGGTCTTGTTGCGATGCATTTTTTTATGTGGCATTGTGGTTTCATCATGTGTTCCTGCAAACATGAGCTCCCCTTAGAAACTCGCTGCTGCTGCACCACAATGAATCATGTCATATTTGATTGCTCGCTTGCCAAATTCATATGGCAAACGGTGTTGTGTGCTCTGATTATTCGAACGGCTCCAATTGATGGTGAAGACATGTTTGGAAGATGGAATAACAAAGAAATTTACTCACTAGTGGGGTTGCGGCTGTTTTGTTGGACTATTTGGCATGCTTTGGCCATAAATTCCTTGCTGATTCTGCATCTGCAATCTTCTATTTGCGCCATTTTGTTAACTCATGGGCGATCCTACAAAAGGGGCAAGGATGAAGGAGACTTCAAGAAGGGGTGATGTTGATAAAGACGGTCATCCGTGAAGCTTTTGCGCACAAGCATGGCTCGAATGATAGTGGGGATAGCTTTTCCGTTTATGTTGCGTTTTGGTATGTGGTCTTGTTGCGATGCATTTTTTTATGTGGCATTGTGGTTTCATCATGTGTTCCTGCAAACATGAGCTCCCCTTAGAAACTCGCTGCTGCTGCACCACAATGAATCATGTCATATTTGATTGCTCGCTTGCCAAATTCATATGGCAAACGGTGTTGTGTGCTCTGATTATTCGAACGGCTCCAATTGATGGTGAAGACATGTTTGGAAGATGGAATAACAAAGAAATTTACTCACTAGTGGGGTTGCGGCTGTTTTGTTGGACTATTTGGCATGCTTTGGCCATAAACTCCTTGCTGATTCTGCATCTGCAATCTTCTATTTGCGCCATTTTGTTAACTCATGGGCGATCCTACAAAAGGGGCAAGGATGAAGGAGACTTCAAGAAGGGGTGATGTTGATAAAGACGGTCATCCGTGAAGCTTTTGCGCACAAGCATGGCTCGAATGATAGTGGGGATAGCTTTTCCGTTTATGTTGCGTTTTGGTATGTGGTCTTGTTGCGATGCATTTTTTTATGTGGCATTGTGGTTTCATCATGTGTTCGTGCAAACATGAGCCGTGTTATAGTAATGCGGGATTGGGCGTATAGTTTTGTTTTTGCTTTTGTTTCCTTGTGTTGTAAAGTTATAGGGTGGTGTCTTTAATCAAAACTGACGGGAGTGCCCGTTGTTTAAGAACAACAGAATCTGTTTCCATGTGTTTGGGGTGGAGTATGTAATAATGAAATTCGTCAAGAGTGCTCTGTGCTCATTCTTTAAAAAGTGAATTTTTTAGAAAAAATTATCTAATCAAAAAAATGGACTGGACTCCACTATGAAGAGATAAGAGCAACTCCAATGGGGTGACCCATTTTGTTCGTTTGGGTCATCCGGACATAAAATTTGGCCCAACGGGTCAATCCAAACGGGCGTGCATGTCCGCCTGCTGTCCGTCCCCGACCCAAACTTGACCCAAATCTGGGAACAAATGGGTACGAAGCAGACAGAAGCGGACGCTCCCATCGTTCGCTACCGTTCGTTCGTGTCCGCCCTGGTCCCACGTATTAGTGACTGGGCACGAGCTGGGCAACTCCACGACCGCCGCAACAAGTAGCGAGGCCACCAGCGCAGCCAGCCGCCGCGCTCACCGGCGAGGCTGCCGACGCAGGACGCTCACCGGCGCCACCTGCACGCCGTCATTCTGTCGCCCGCGGGGCTAGAGCTCGTGTCGTGCGACGGCGGCGGCTGGATCTCGCGTCGTGCGGCGGCTGCTAGAGCTCGCGTCGTGCGGCGGCGGCGGCTAGAGCTCACGTCGTGCGGCTGCGGCTCGAGCTCGCGTCCTGCACCGGCGGCGACTGGATCTCGCGCCGTGCGGTGGCGGCTAGATCTTGCGCCGTGCGTCAGCTGGATCTCGCGTCGTGCGGCGGCTGGATCTCGCAAGTGGGAGGCGGAGAGGAACGGCGGCGCAAGAGGGATTGATGAAGGTGCGGCGCGAGGAGGGGCATGGCGACGCCGGCGCCGCTAGTTTGAGGAGACGGGGCGAGCAGGGGCTCCGTCCGCGTGTGTCTGCATTTGTGTCCCGCGTTGGATACATCCTCCGTCGGCGCGTGTCTGCGGCATGTCCGCTGTGCGGACGGGCAACCCAAACGGACAAAAGATGGATAAAATCCGTGTCCGTTTGGGTCACTCCATTGGAGTTGCTCTAACAAAACAAAAACATAGAAAATAGCATCCCAGGGCAACATACAAATAAAAAGGCTAGAACGAACAAAACCTCACTAGCCGCTGCCGCATGCACCTTTACAACGGCCAAACAAAAGAAAATAGAAGCTACCGTCACCCGAAATATTACATCACCATGCATATTACAATAAAAAACTTTTGCATTTTTTCAATTAGTGACGCTTTGCATTTTTTAACAAAAACCTTTTGCAAATTGTTTTTGACGATGAATATACCCATATATACTGTATTTGGGAGCTTCCGAATCACCAATGTCGTCCACGAGATCATGTGCGCTGTCATTTACTTCAACGCTGGCGGCACTTGCAAATTGAGGAAAATGTCGTCCGGCCCGGTAGTTTTCCGAATCAAATATCATCCACGCGACAGCGATCTTAGTATATACTTACACCCCAAGTAGACATATATGCTAGGCTATTTTCTTCGTCCAATTCCATCCACACGCTGACACGCACGGTATATACTCCTAGTACTTTCTAACTCGTCGTCACCTTGTATACTTTTCCCCTCCGACACGATCGACGGCGACCCGACGCGTGCGCCCGCGGGGAGGCAGCCAAGCCGCTGCTCCTGCGTGCCGGGCCATGTATCGGTCCGTCGTCGACATTGCTTGGCTCTGTGCTGTGCGTGTCCGCGTCGTCGGCCACATGGCCCTGTTGCATGCCGTGGCCGTCTCCGCCTGCCTCGCTCGAGAAGGCGCCGTTTCCACGGCTCGGCGTCTGGTTGGCGGTTGCAAGCGCATGCATGCAGCTGGTACGGCCGACCTCATGGACCGATCCTGACCGGAGTACGTGGCTGGGTCGTTCACTGTAGCCGTTGGACGCACGTAACAACACGCTACAGTAGCCTCTTGCGTCGCATCGGCCAGATGGATCGTGGATGCCGCATGCTTGCGCGTGAAGCTGCGGACACGAGAGGTTCCAGAAGAATGCAGAGGAAACACACAACTCTCTTCAGCGTGCCAGGACAAAGTTCTGGGCTCGTGGAAAGTTGATTTGTCTCTTAATGGCCGTGGCCCGTATGTCGTGCTCGTTCTTCGTGTACGTACCGTTCTACAGTAGTGCGTCCACTGCATGCGGAGCTGTTATCCAGGGCCGCGCCCACTCGTCCTACACTAGTGCTTCTCCCAGCCCATCTGTTTGCCTGGTCGTCCAAAAGGCATATGGTACAGACTTAGTTTCTGGGCTTCCTCCGGCTGCTGTAGGCTACGGGGCTTCTTCGATGGTCCATATCCCACCGTGAAAAGCGTGCTTAATTAGAGCATCTATAGCCGGACTTAGCAAATATGACCCCTAAATGCCCGCGGACGCGCCCGGTCACTGAGCGGCGTGTCCGTCCGTTTGCGCAGCCACAGTTCTTATTTTCTTCCGCATATGACCGGTCACTTACACGTGATTGGTGAAGATGAAGAGAGAGGGGGAAAAGACTGAATAAAAAAAAAAAGAAAAGGTGGTCCGGGGTGGGGCTACATCCTACGTGGCGGACTGACCGGGCGCGTCCGCGAGCCCTCATATCCTCCCTACATTTGAGTTGGATATGAGGGTTCGCGGACAGTACAAACGTATAGGGATGGTATGAGAGATCCGGTTGAGTCATTTTTTTTTCCTTCTCTCTCCTGTCCGAACAGACGCGTCTGCGGACATATATATGAGAGAGGGTCTGAGGCGTCCGGCTGTAGATGCTCTTAGGATCATGTTTTACATGGCTATATGCCTATACATAGATTATTTTGTCAGCCATGCAAACATGGTTTCTTGTAGGGTGCACCAGATTTTGCTAATCACTCTAAAACCTTTTTGCATTTTTTAATTTAAAACATTTTTAGGGAATTGTTTTTGGTTATGAATACACTCAAATAGAGTATATATTTAGGTCCATCACAACAAAAGAGAGTATATATTTAGGAGCTTCCGACTCGCCAACGTCTCCCGGGAGATCATGTGTGTCGCCACTCGCTTCAACGCTGGCGCTACTTGCAAAATGAAGCACTCAAGAATTCCATATCACTAGTAGAAAACAGGGCTTTGGTCACAGGGCAGTATTCACATTAGTCCCGGTTCAGTCACGAATCGGGACTAATGTGAGCATTCTTCCCGGTTCGTGCAGCTAAGGCATTAGTCCCGGTTCACCTGGGCCCTTTAGTCCCGGTTGGTGCCACGAACCGGGACTAAAGGGTGCGATGCCCATTAGTCCCGGTTGGTGGCAGCAACCGGTACTAATGGGCTTTGAGGCATTAGTACCGGTTCATGGCACGAACAGGTACTAAAGGTCCCATTTTCAAACTCTACCCCCCCCCCCCCCCGCACCGCCTTTTCAGTTTTAGAAAAAACAAAAGAAAATGATGGAAATGTCAAAAAAAAAGTTTCCCATGTGATATGTGGTCTAGTTGTTGGAAAAATTTACAAATATGAATTTCGACTTTATTTGCAAAATCTCTCTGGAATTTGTAAAATGGGCATAACTTTTGCATACGAACTCGGATGAAAAAGTTTTTTATATGAAAAATCATCTACTCGAAAATTTACATCCGAATTTAACCGGGGGATCCCCGTTAAACATTTTCAAAATCCTAAAAAACCTAACAAAAAAAAGTTACGGGGCTTTTAAGATGTAGAGTGGAAAAAATCGAAAAAAATTCAAACTTACTAGTGGCGCACCATTTGCTAGGTGCGCCACTAGTAACAGAAAAAAATATAGTTTCAATTTTTTTTTGAAAAAATGTGGTCAAATCTGGTCAAATTGTGGTCAAACAATGGTCAAACTAATTATTCAAGAAATATTAGTGTTACTAAATAATTATTGTTTTTTTAAAACAATAGTTTCAAACTCAAACAGTGAAATGTGTCACTTCATGCTCAAGCAAAATTCCTGAGGGTTAATAGGATTGACATCTTAATATTGTCAGGAAAACAACAAGTGCAGACTTGGAAAGAGGGAGAATAGAACCCGGAAGTTAAGCGTGCTCAGGCTGGGGGAGTGGGAGGATGGGTGACCGTTCGGGAAGTTAGATGATTTGGAATGATGAGGGATGATTAGAGATTAGAGGATAAATTGAGCAGTGATGAGGGGTGGTGATTAAAGATTAGAAGTTAAAATAATTCAGAAATTTAAAAATAAAAAATTTCAAAAAAAAATTTCAAAAAATAATCATAAAATTTCCTTACAAACCGGGACTAAAGGTGAAGCTCCACGTGGCCGCGGCCTTTAGTCCCGGTTCATGTAAGAAGAACCGGGACTAAAGGGGAGAGGCATTAGTAACGACCCTTTAGTCCCGGTTCAAAAACCGGGACTAAAGGGCCTTACCAATCGGGTCAAAAGCCTACTAGTGTATGTCGACGACGGTCGACATCGCGCAGCGCACACGACCGTGTACGTGCGAGGGCGAGGGACGAAAATGTCGTCCCGGTAGTTTTCTGAATCAAATATCATCCACGCGACAGCTAGCGATCTTATATACTCCCGAAGTAGGCATATATGTTGCGCTATTTTCTGTTGAGTTTCATCCACACGCAGGCTCGGTAAGTCGTCGTCGTCGACTTGTATATACTTTTCCCCTCCGGCATGATCGACGGCGACCCTACGCGCGCGACCGCTAGAGCCTAGAAGGAAGCCAACCGCTACCACGCACGCACGTACGTGCCGGGCCATGTATCGATCGATCGTCGCCATTGCCTCTCAGCTCGGCTGTGGATGGATGTCCCCGTCCGCCACATGGCCCTGTTGCCGCCTGCCACTTCCACGGCTCGGCGTTTGGTTGGCTGTTGCAAGTGCATGCAGCTGGTACGTAGCAGGATCGTTCACTGCAGCAGCCGTTGGACGCACGTAAAATGCAACTCGCCATCGGCCGGGTGGATCATATGGATGCCTCTGCGGTGCATGCTTGCGCGTGAGGCTGCATGCGGCCACGAGAGGTTCCAGAAGAATGCAGAGGAAACACACAACAAGCAGCAACAGCGAAGATCGATCGAGGGACTACAACTCAAGTGTGTCGCAGTCCACCAGTACAACTCTCTTCAGTGTGCCATGCATGCCACAGCGGAAAGCTGATTCGTCTACGTATACCGTGGTCGTTCTTCGTGTACGTACCGTTTTTGTGCGTCCACTGCATGACGCGTTGATATCCAGGGCCGCGGCCACCGTCCATTTTTGTCTGTACTGAACGCTGGAACCGGGAGTCCGGGACTAATCACAAGTAGCATTGAGGAGATTGGGGAAGGAAATGCATATGACATATATATAGGCCCATGCATTAAGTGACAGTAGAAATCAATCCCGTCTGGGATCGCGCCTTTCCTATTTCACCAAACAGGATTTTACTCATACCGGTTGTGGGTTGGCTGCGATCTATAAATACGGGGTACAAATTTCAAAGATTTAAGGCCTCATTTGGTTCCAAGGGGAGATAATTCCATGGAAATGGTGCCCGGGGTAGAATGTTTTGACCAATTAATAACCATTTGGTTCTTCCAATGCAATTAGTCCATTGCGCTGCTGCGGCTACCATCGCTGGACAGATGGATGAGTTCCCACAGCTGCAGCTCTACAAGAACATGACTATCAACCGCATCAAATCAGGAAACGGCTCCACCGAATTTGGTCTCGTCAGTGCCATGCATGCCGGAGACAACAAGATCCGAAGACGAGTTCAGCGATTTCACGGCAGATCAAATGAGCGACACACCTGCTTTTCTCCTTGACGGCCTGCAGGGCTGGCGAAAAGTCACCACGCAGGTCAGATCGGGCCCGCAACTCGACGAGGGATGCCAACGTAGACCAGGTGGAGGAGGGACTCGCCGTCGGCCTGGGGGTGGAGGAGGGCCGTCGATCATGGGCACCGGAGGGAGAGGGTCAGGGGCGTTGCTTCGGTCGACAACGGAGCGGGTCAGACGCATAGGTTTGGTCGCCGGCGGAGGAGCTCGGAGGCGGGCGCTGGATCTGGGTCGACGGCGCCTGTCGCGCTCGTCTCGCTCGAACCGTGACTTCTCTCCCCGACCTATGGGGTCGTGGCTTTTGTCTCCGTGGAAACGACGTGGTTCGGGCAGGGATCCCTCCCCCTCGTGTGTGACCAAACGGCATCGTGGGCTTACCCGGGTCAGTTCGACCGGTGGTTTTCCTGCACGGGGAAAAGGCCGGGATCCCATGCAACCAAACGAGGCCTAAAGGTGTATAAGCCCGTCTCTACAACCTCATGGTTTATTTCGTACTTCACTCCTCATTGACATCGATCGCGGCAGCGCGCACCACCATGCATGACAGTCGATAGAGGCAGGTAAACGTCGTCCCGTAGGTTTTACTGTAACAAATTCTTATCCCAGTGATAATGACTGTATATACGATGTTTCTTCCTCAAACCTCCTCCACAAGCACGCACGGACGGTCAAGTCGCCATCCCCTTGCCTTTCTCCCTCCGATCAATCGACGGCGACTGGACGCGCGCGACCGCAACCGCTACGTGTTGTGCCATGTGTCGGTAACGGTCGGTCTGTCGCCGACATTGGTTGCATCTGTGTTCGCGGAGTGCCCCCCCCCCTCCCTCCTGTCCGCGGACAAATGCGGAACGAATTTTGCGGGTTGCCGTTGGAGAGATGCCCTTACTCCCGAGGTAGACATCTGTGCTACTCTATTTCCTTCCTCGAATTTCATCCACACGCAGGCGAGGCACGGTCATGCCGTCGTCGCCTTATATACTTCCCCCTTCCGATATGATCGACGTCGACCTTACGAAGGCAGCCAACCGCTGCCGGGCCATGTATCGGTATCGGTCGGTCGTCGACTTTGTTTGGCTCTGTGCTGTGCGTGTCCCCGTCGGCCACATTTCCACGGCTGCCTTCGTGATTACGTGATTACGAAAGCGCCATTTCCACGGCTCGGCGTTTGGTTGGCGGTTGCAAGTGCATGCAGCTGGAAGCTGGTACGCACGTAGCATAGCAGGATCGTTCACTGCAGCAGCCGTTGGACGCACGTAGCATGCTGCTGCCTCTCGCGTCGCATCGGCCGGGTGGATCATATGGATGCATCTGCAAGTGAGCGAGTCTGCAGCGCATGCTTGCGCGTGAAGCAGTGGGCACGAGACGAGTGGTTCCAGAAGTGCAGAGGAAACACACAGGCAGTAACAGCGAAGACCAATCGAGGGACAACTCACGCGCGTCATAATCGATCGGTACAATTCTCCTCGGCGTGCCAGGACAAAGTTCTGGGCGCGTGGAAAGCTGATTTGCCTCGTAGTATGCCGTGGTCGTTCTTCACTGTGTCCACTGCATACGCGTTGATACTGAACGCTGGAACCGCGACTAATTTTTTTTTAAGTTTGTCTAATTCACATCTAGATGTTTTTTAAGAATGTTACATCTAAGTTCCTATAAATATATAATGCAGCAACAAGAAATAAAAGAAAACAAAAACAAAAAATAGACCACAAACAGAGTGGACATCAGCTTAGATGTGTAGTTATGTCACATCTAGATGTGTCCTAGACAGTCCCTTTTTTCTAACAAGAACCGCGACTAATCATGCCACGGGGTAGGGTTGGAGTCCAAAAAATGAGGTGGAGTACGATGAAGATCACGTACCAATACGGCCATCGCTAGCTAACTCTTTGTTAACTGTGATGAATTGGAGTCCGGTAGCTAGATATTGTAGTCTGTTCCGGGGCCGTGTCTTTCGTCGCACGACTTTAGGCGTACGACTTGCTTTCCAGCTAGCCGTGGGGAACCGGTGACAGGGAGCGGCCGTCTTGACAATCGAGGAGGACACTCGACGAGGGAAGAAATGTTTAAGTTTCTGCAGACGCACCAAATTATTTGCCTCTTTGCAGAAGAACAATCGTTGGGTGCAGATCAGAAATACTGCCCAGGAGTTCCTTGCCACGTCGATTCCCAGCCTAATGGGCTGGGCTGAGGACCCCTGGGTCGGTTTCGTCCTGGGCCTGTTACTGCTTTATCTCACTTTTGTTGGTGTGGTCTATTGGAAACCCTTCTTTGCTGATTTTGTGAAAAACTTGAGGTTTGACGACATGTACCTCAAATCGATCATCATTAGCCCACGTACATTGAAAGTGCATCGCTTCCCACCCTTTTGGATGACGATTCGAGTACATTAAGTTCGTGCAGGTGTACAAGTGGTGGTGTCGCTACTCCATCTAAATGTAGTTACTTTACTGAAAGCCTTTACAAATATCTTGTGTCGCAAAAGTTGGTATCACCAAGCATATGAGACATTTCATTGCAATTCTTTGTTATGTGAGTTACTTCATATTCTTTTGATAATGTTATTGTGTTGACATTCCCTGGGAGAGCATGGCAAAATGAACGTTTCTTATAACCTACTTATGTCGTCGCAAGGATTGCAAATTCCTTCAGGAATCACGGCAAATCCTGGGCAAAAAATTGAACAGGAAAGATTTGCCATCCTTGTTAAAAAAATTGTGTATGCGGACAACACAAATTGACATTCAATCCGTTCGCATTTACCATACTATCCAGCGAACATTCGCTGGTTAAGCCGGTCGTGATTTTTTGGATTTATCATCCAAGGCATTGTACCTGTAATTTTTATCAAGTTACAAGAAGTTACGGTCGTCCAAAAAATACCATTCGTAGATTCATCGTTAACACCGATCGCGGCAGCGTGCACCATGTCCATGTACAAGAGTCGAGAGGCATGTGAATGTCGTCCCGATAGGGTTTTCAAATAGATCTTAGAGATCTCTAACCGATCCTTTATAATTTAGAGGAGGATACGACCGAGTATCCTTTAGACAAGTATATTTGCTCCTCTAAAAAAGTGTCATTTATAACCGGTCCTCAGTACTTAACTTCCTAAAAAATGTTAATCTGTTCTAGTTTAGTGTACAAACAACATTCAACTGCATACTTGCACACATATTATATCCAAACATAATAATTAACGTTCACGCAATTCACAAACATTACAAATTCAAAGTTTATAAACTGAATTACTCAAACTCAACTCGAACCGAGGTTGAAATAATCTCTCATAATCTTGGTATGGCCCTCCGCTCTATCTCGGTTGAGCTGTATACGGCCGAATTGTGATCCTCTACTCGGTCACCGAATGAAGATCATGCCAATGGCCATTTCGAAGTCATCATCGTTTTCTTCCTCCTCCAACAACGAAGAGTCCAGGAAGATCATCTCTCTCAAGTCTCAACCACTTCATCTTGACTAGAAGTGACTCGGTTCAATTTCATTTACAAAAGAAAAAACGAGATGAAAAAAGCATACAAAAAAAAACTCATCTAGGCAAACCATCAAACACTTGAAGGGTCGGCCGGCCGGCGACATTGAGCGGCTGCTAGTGGTCGGTGGGGCTTCGAGATGGCCGACAATGGGCAGAGAGACTCTAAGGAAGAAGATTCGGTACGCCCTTCCAGCGATGGGATTGATGCAGCGGAGGCGGCAATGGAGCTCGATTCCGGCGGTGGCAACTCGGAATAGGGCCGGAGAGCGGTGGAGACAATGCGGTGTCGGTAGTCGCCGGAGGCAACGCCGGCGACACGCAGCGCGGGGGGCGGGGTGCGCAGAACTTTTACTTTACGGGTGGGCGGACGGTTCCAACGTCAGGGATCGGTTTGCTCTTATTCCAGTGACAGCGACCATACATACATATATACGATACTTCTTCCTCAAACCTCCTCCACACGGACGCACGCACGCACGGTCAAGTCTTCGTCCCCATGCCTTTCACCCACCGATCGGCCGACGGCGACTAGACGCGCGCGACCGCAACCGCTACGTGCCGCGCCATGTATCGGTAACGGTCGGTGGTCGACATTGGTTGCCGCTCGGCGGCCGCGCATGCATGTCTCCGTCCGCCACACCCACACGGCCGTGCGCCGTTCGCCCTTTGTCGTCGCCGTGGACGTCTCTGCCTGTGCCCCGCTCGAGAAAGCGGCCCTTCCACGGCTCGATCACTCGGCGGTCCGTTGGCGGTTGCAAGTGCATGCAGGTGGTACGGGCGACCTCATTGCTGGATCGGAGTAGCAGAATCGCTCACTGCAGCCGTTCGACGCACGTAAGATGCTGCATACCGTTGCGTCGCATTGGTGGCTCGCTGTCAGCCGGATGCCTGCCACAGCGCATGCTTGCGCGCGAAGCTGCGGACACGAGAGGTTGCAGTCTTTCCAGAAGAAGGCAGATGAAACACACGAGCAGTAACGGTGAAGATTGATCGAGGAAGCTACCATATTTGCTTACAGGAGAAGTCAGCAGCAGTAGTAGTAGTAGAACTTTCTGTGATCGACATGCCAAGTTTCTGCGGCCGAGGTACGGCGCAGCGTGGCGGGACAAAGATTTGGTCGCGTGGAAAAGTTGCCTTAAACCTTGGCGCCCGTAGCCACTAGACATGCCACGGCTCCCGGACGCATCCCTTTTTGTCTTCACTGAAGGCTGGATCTGAGACTGATCATGCTACTACGGCCTATGGGCACGGAGGAGCCGAAGGAAATAATGATGAGACGAGAAGATCACCAACATATGTGCATGATCGTCTCCGGCTCTCGTTGATGGAGTACGTGACTAGTTGGATTATCGGTAGCTAGATCTCGCAGTTTGTCCTGGGGCCTTGGCATTCGCTTTCGTCGCACGCACGGCTGACGTACACCTTTCCAGCTCGCTGCGGCGAATTGGCGCCAGGTCTGGAGGCCGGGGCTTGATGATCAGGTATTCAGGTAGCTGGCCACCCGGCCGGCGTTGATGCAAGTTTTAAAATCTCCGAAGACGCACCAGATTTGCTCCTTTTTAAGGGTGCCCTGCTTCTTCTTCTTTTTTTCTGGACGTGTGGGTGCCCTGCTTTGGATAAGAACAAACTTGAACCGTTGGGTGGATGCTTGTATCGCAAACTTGGAATTGTAGAATATAATCCAGCGGCGGTCTGCAGGACCAACCAGATCTAGTCTATAGACGTGAAATTCTACATATGTCAGCAAAGCTGGTTTGTATCCATACCAGACAGCGCCACGACGTGATCGGCTCAGGTCGTCTCGTCGGCGCCTCCGCGGCACCAACTTTGGCACATGGGCCGGGGTAGCAACACTGGCCACTGCCGCACCCGCACATGGGTAGGGTTGTGTAGTGCAGGCAGCGCCGGGCAAATGCAGCGAACCAACGGCAAAACCAGTAGACAGTCGAGGCGACGATGGGTACCTACGTAAAGTGGGCATAAGAGAAGAGAGTGATCCGTCTCCTCGGATCCCATCATTTGTTGGCAAGGCATAGGCAGCAGCCATGCGGCGCGACTGCAGTGCAGGTGGGTCGCTCGTTCCACTAGCAAGCTGCAAGCCTGCGGTGCAGGTGAGGTGATGGACTCTGATGGGCACGGGCCGGCCGGGAGGAACGGCGTCGGTTGCCAACAGTGAGACCCGCGGTGGCCTGGGTTGCATCTACTACTAGCTGTAGCTGTAGAGGCCCGGCACGACACGGCGTGGTGGGCGAATTCGCCGGACGGGTTCTGGTTGATGGCACGGCAGGGGCGTTTAAACTGTACCGTAAAGCCAAGGTAGCAACGTGAGGCCGGACCCTGAACCTCTTCGCGTCATCAAAAGCGAACCCGAACCTCAACATTTTTCTTTTAAAACTAAAGCTGTTAATTATAAAGGCGTGCTATTCCGCAAATTTTTTTTTACAAAAACGTGCTACGCGTCTGCCGGCCGATCTTTTTCGGTTACGAGCCGTCAAATCTGGCAGATCGAGCAGCCGATTGGAGTCTCCATTGCAACAAATATCTTGTTGCAGATTTTTTTTTGCAACGGAGGACTTGTTGCAGAATTTTTTGCAACAACAGTCTTGTTTCGGATTTTATTTTTTTGCAACGAAGGTGATGTTGCAGTTTTTTTTGCCAAGCAAGGAGGCAACCCACGGGGAGGTGGCGTCTCCCAGATGATGGTGATGCAGAGGCTCAAGCAGTGCGAGGCGGCGGTCTGGTCCACGACGGACGCACGCCGGCGACACGGGAGGAAGGGCGAAGGGCGGAGAAGGGCTGGGGATGAGCAGATCCGGCGGTGGAGGCCATGCACAACTCGACGATGGCAGAGTCCCGCGCGGGCAAGCCTGATCCCTTACATGGAGCTTCAAGCTGGCACCTGTGACGTCATAGGGGCGGCGCGGTTAGATGCGGCGGCCCGGCGAGTGGAGCGAGAGGAAGAGCGGGAGCGGCTGCTGGGTACCTCGGCCGCCGCGATCCAGATCCTGCAGCGTACGAGTTGTTGCGGTGGCAAACTGCAACAAGTGCTCAGTTGCAAATGCGCAAGAGATATTGCTAGGTGAGTCCATGCAGGTCACGCGTCGCACGGATGAGGCGGCGAACGTCCGCGTGCGATCCGCCGGCTGAAGCCGAGCGTTTCCCTAATTATAATAGTTATTGATACATGTTTTAGTACATATATAAACTTGTGGTGGTGGAACAAATTCATACAAGAACTTCAAAACCCCAGAAAAGTAGCCCCTCAACTCCAATGCGGATTCACTTTCATACAAAAATGTTCACGGCGCGACATTTGGCACACGCCATCGGGTGGTATTTTTTCCGGACCCCCCCCCCCCAACGGTATTTATTTTTTACGTAATTAGGTTCCCAGGCAGCAGGACGTAAAACTACAAATCCGTAGCCCGCGGCGCCAGATTCCCCAATTTCTAAATCTCTAGCCCTCATTGAGTCCAGGCGTCGTTGCCTTCACCAACATCGAAGACATGAAGGGCTCCACGGCGGCAGGCGGCGAGCATGCCAGAGACTGTGGTGAAGGGGCGGCGGCGTTGTCATGCCAGCCTCGTCCGCTCGTCGGGTGTGACCTCGCTGGCGCCTACGAGACGAAGGACGAAGAGAAGTGGGCGGAGATCACCAGCGAGGTGCGCTACATGGATGTACATTACCTTTGTCATGAATTGTTTTGTCGCAAAATTATGAAATTTGTTTTGTATTTGTGTGGGAGTATGAGACATGTGGTTATCTCAAATGGGTGGATCCAGAGTGGCACGGGAGGGCTACGACTATAATTGGCAAGCACGTTGAAGAGTTTTTTTGCTACCAAACTCTGTGTTTGAAAACGATGCAACAACTATGAGGATGAAGGAAGAGAGAACCCATGATCACGAACCACGAGAAAACGAAATAAGTCAATGGAGAGAAGGGAATTCAGTTTAGTCCGTGCAGTGTGCTGTTCTGCAGTTATGTATGGTGTTGTTGCTTTGATGATAACTGGTTTTTATGAGTTTCGTGTGATTAATATTGTGAGAATGTAGGTTCTAGGTATTAGCTTGTGATATGCAAATTAGCTTATGGGTATGATTCGGTTTAGCATCAGTTTGGTGTGAATCAGTTTAGCTTCTCGGTATGCAAATCAACTTTATGAGTTTGGTGTGATTCAGTTTAGCATCCGAATGTAACTTTTGTGTACGTACTTTTGGATATGCAGATTAGTTTATGTGATCAAGAATATGCGTAAACATTTGCAATGCTATTTAATTGTCCATTTTTCAAACTTAGTTTTGTGCAATGCTTCATTTCGTTAAAAAAGGGTGAACTATAAACACTAGCCTGAACTAAAGCCACTAATGTTGAACAAACCTAACCAACTGACTAATACCTAGACAATTGATGCCAATACTTAACAAACTTAACTAATGCCACAACTTAACTTATTTAACTGCTACCACTAACTTAACTGACGACAGTTCAAGCTAACACGATGATAGTTGAGCTAACTTTACTCCTCGTGGTCACACGACGTGACGTGAGGATTGTGGCTACAGTTGGCCTCACCATCCTGCGCCACCGGTTTGCGTGCGACCATCAGGAAAGATCTTTGCAACAACATTGATTAAACCTTCCCCTCCTTTCTCTTCTTCCCCTGCATCCGCTCCTTCCCCTTCCCTCGCTGCCTCACTTGCATTGGTGCCAGAAGTTCCTTCTCCAAATTGACTAGAACTTGACATTTTTCTATGAGCCATAACCTTTAGCAGTGGTGGGCATCATTGATTATAGCATCACCATACAATGTCCTTTTGCTTTCCTAATCCACTTGGACCTCCAAGGTCTTGGCTTCATTGCTTGCCTAACCATTGCAACAATTGCTTCCTCATTGTGCACACAAACAAGGCCATCCACAACATCCTTTCCTAGCAAGCATCAATACACACTAGTACAAGATCCCCTCGTTAGAAGCGTTTCAGGGAGCCAATTAGGAGCGTCCTGGTGGCACGCTGCTAGTGCCACGCTACCGGTAACAGGTTGGTAGCAGCAATCCAAAGGGAAGACTGTTGGTTATTGGTCTCTAGCAGCGTCCAATACGAAGCTGGCAGCAGCGTTTGCTCAAGCCCAACACCGCCAATGCATCGTGTTTGTAGCAGCATTCCTGGAAGTCAACCGCCGCAAACATGTTCAAAAGCTTGTAGCGTTCACTCCACTGCAAACGCTGCTAATGCTTTGCTAGTGGAAAAAGTAATTTGCCACAACAGCAAAAATTGTCGTCGTAGCAACTTCTGCGCATTCAATATATAAACATAATAGACATAATAAGCATAGTATTTCAGGATTTCCGGCGATACACTTTCAGTGGGGGAGACGTTCCCGTGGACGATGAGGCGCCTACGATGACTTCGTAAATTTAAAGATGATATGTCAGCTCAGTCTCTCGAAGGTGCTCATAGGGGTAGGATGTGCGTTCATAGAGGTGAGTGTATACGCGTATGAATGAGCGCCTAGGTTTATACTGTGTTAAGAAAAACATGCATTAACTAAGAAAGTGTATGTTTGAAAAAAGGTTGGTTCGGCTAACATTTGTGAAACCTCTCGGGCCCCGCATCGCCTACCCTAGGCGACACGGGCGGCAGCCACGCCGCCGCCGGCCCCCCCCTTCTCCAGCTAATCCCCTCGCCGCTGCCGAAGGCCACCACCGGGCGAAGCCCGCGCCGTGGCTGCGGTGGGGGGGGCTTCCCCCCGTGGCGCGGCTCTCCTCACACGGGGCCCTACGACTGGCTGCCTGCCTGCTGGTGGCTCGTCGGCGCCCCTCCCGGCGGCTGGCGACGCTCCTCCTGGTGGTGGATTCGGTGGCTGTCCCGGCGGCGGCCCTCCCGCGTCAGATCTGGCGCTGCCACCGCATTACCTCCCCGTCGTCGTCACCAATGGTGCCCTGGCGCGATGCGTCCCCCCCTCACCCGCTCTCCCCTACACACCACCTCGCCCGGCCACCCTACCCCCCTATCCCTGGCTGTCTGGCATCCTCCCCAGCGGAAGGACCTTGTCCCGGTCGTGCCTCCTCTCTGACTGGCCGCGGTAGGCCTGATTCCCGCTGGCATCCGGTTGTCCGGCGTCTTCCCGACGGCGGAGCCTCGTCCTAGGCTTCTAGCCATGCATCCCCCCTTGTGTTGGTTGTGGTGTGTCGTGAGCGGTGGATCGAGCCCCATGGTGGCTGTGTGTGGTGGTGCGTCCAGCAGTGCCCAATGTCATCTTCCCGGTGATTGGCGCGGCTCTCCTTCCGGTGGTTGTGGTCTCGGCCTGCTTTGGTTTCCATGTCTCCGAATCCCGATCCACCAATCTTTGGGATTGTGCGGAATTTGGCCGGGCACAAGCCTTGCTCGGCTTGCCGATGCTGGCGGCAGTGACACCCGCGGATGCCATTTCCTTCTTGGAGGTGCCACCATGGCATCTTCTCTGCGCCCTACGCGAGTATCGGGGGAAACCCTAGATCTAGTCCACTAGATCGGACAGCGAAGGCGGCTCGGCGTTGTATCCTTCATGAAGGCACTGTCTTGTGTTGGAAATATGCCCTAGAGGCAATAATAAATGGTTATTATTATATTTCTTTGTTCATGGTAATTGTCTATTATTCATGCTATAATTGTATTGTCCGGAAATCATAATACATGTGTGAATACATAGACCACAACCTGTCCCTAGTAAGCCTCTAGTTGACTAGCTCGTTGATCAACAGATAGTCATGGTTTCCTGACTATGGACATTGGATGTCATTGATAACGGGATCACATCATTAGGAGAATGATGTGATGGACAAGACCCAATCCTAAGCATAGCATAAAAGATCGTGTAGTTTCATTTGCTAGAGCTTTTCCAATGTCAAGTATCTTTTCCTTAGACCATGAGATCGTGCAACTCCCGGATACCGTAGGAGTGCTTTGGGTGTGCCAAACGTCACAACGTAACTGGGTGACTATAAAGGTGCACTACGGGTATCTCCGAAAGTGTCTGTTGGGTTGGCACGGATCGAGACTGGGATTTGTCACTCCGTGTGACGGAGAGGTATCTCTGGGCCCACTCGGTAATGCATCATCATAATGAGCTCAATGTGACTAAGGCGTTAGTCACGGGATCATGCATTGCGGTACGAGTAAAGAGACTTGCCGGTAACGAGATTGAACAAGGTATTGGGATACCGACGATCGAATCTCGGGCAAGTAACATACCGATTGACAAAGGGAATTGCATACGGATTGATTGAATCCTCGACACCGTGGTTCATCCGATGAGATCATCGTGGAACATGTGGGAGCCAACATGGGTATCCAGATCCCGCTGTTGGTTATTGACCGGAGAGGCGTCTCGGTCATGTCTGCATGTCTCCCGAACCCGTAGGGTCTACACACTTAAGGTCCGGTGACGCTAGGGTTGTAGAGATATATGTATGCGGAAACCCGAAAGTTGTTCGGAGTCCCGGATGAGATCCCGAACGTCACGAGAGGTTCCGGAATGGTCCGGAGGTGAAGAATTATATATAGGAAGTCAAGTTTCGGCCACCGGGAAAGTTTCGGGGGTTACCGGTATTGTACCGGGACCACCGGAAGGGTCCCGGGGGTCCACCGGGTGGGGCCACCTATCCCGGAGGGCCCCGTGGGCTGAAAGTGGAAGGGAACCAGCCCTTAGTGGGCTGGGGCGCCCCCCTTGGGCCTCCCCCCATGCGCCTAGGGTTGGGAACCCTGGGGGGAGCTTCCCCCTTGCCTTGGGGGGCAAGGCACCCCTTCCCCCCCACTTGGCCCCCGCCCCCCTTGGAGATCTGATCTCCCAAGGGCTGGCGCCCCCCCAGGGGTCCTATAAATAGTGGGGGGGAGGGAGGGCAGCAAACTACAGCCTTGGGCGCCTCCCTCCTCCCCTGCAACACCTCTCTCTCTCGCAGAAGCTCGGCGAAGCCCTGCCGGAGAGCCGCTACATCCACCACCACGCCGTCATGCTGTTGGATCTCCATCAACCTCTCCTTCCCCCTTGCTGGATCAAGAAGGAGGAGACGTCGCTGCACCGTACGTGTGTTGAACGCGGAGGTGCCGTCCGTTCGGCACTCGGTCATCGGTGATTTGGATCACGGCGAGTACGACTCCGTCATCCACGTTCATTGGAACGCTTCCGCTCGAGATCTACAAGGGTATGTAGATGCACTCCTTTTCCCTCGTTGCTAGTAGACTCCATAGATGCATCTTGGTGAACGTAGGAAAATTTTAAATTATGCTACGATTACCAACAGTGGCATCATGAGCCAGGTCTATGCGTAGTTACTATGCACGAGTAGAACACAAAGCAGTTGTGGGCGTTGAGTTTGCCAATTCTTCTTGCCGCTACTAGTATTTTCTTGTTTCGGCGGCATTGTTGGATGAAGCGGCCCGGACCGACCTTACACGTACTCTTACGTGAGACAGGTTCCACCGACTGACATGCGCAAGTTGCATAAGGTGGCTAGCGGGTGTCTGTCTCTCCTACTTTAGTCGGAACGGATTCGAAGAAAAGGGTCCTTATGAAGGGTAAATAGAAATTGGCAAATCACGTTGTGGTCATACGTAGGTAAGAAACGTTTTTGCTAGAAACCTACAAACCACGTAAAAACTTGCAACAACAATTAGAGGACGTCTAACTTGTTTTTGCAGCAAGTGCTATGTGATGTGATATGGCCAGAAGATGTGATGAATGATATATGTGATGTATGAGATTGATCATATTCTTGTAATAGAAATCACGACTTGCATGTTGATGAGTGTGACAACCGGCAGGAGCCATAGGAGTTGTCTTTATTATTTTGCATGACCTGCGTGTCATTGAATAACGCCATGTAAATTACTTTACTTTGTTGCTAAACGCGTTAGCCATAGAAGTAGAAGTAATCGTTGGCGTGACGACTTCATGAAGACACAATGATGGAGATCATGGTGTCATGCCGGTGACAAAGATGATCATGGTGCCCCGAAGATGGAGATCAAAGGAGCATGATGATATTGGCCATATCATGTCACTATTTGATTGCATGTGATGTTTATCATGTTTTTGCATCTTATTTGCTTAGAACGACGGTAGTAAGTAAGATGATCCCTTATAATAATTTCAAGAAAGTGTTCACCCTAACTGTGCACCATTGCGAAGGTTCGTTGTTTCGAAGCACCACGTGATGATCGGGTGTGATAGATTCTAACGTTCGAATACAACGGGTGTTGACGAGCCTAGCATGTACAGACATGGCCTCGGAACACACGCAATACACTTAGGTTGACTTGACGAGCCTAGCACGTACAGACATGGCCTCGAAACACGGAGGACCGAAAGGTCGAGCATGAGTCGTATAGAAGATACGATCAACATGGAGATGTTCACCGATCTTGACTAGTCCGTCTCACGTGATGATCGGACACGGCCTAGTTAAACTCGGATCATGTTTCAGTTAGATGACTAGAGGGATGTCTATCTGAGTGTGAGTTCATAATCAGATGAACTTCATTATCATGAACATAGTCAAAAAGGTATTTGCAAATTATGTCATAGCTTGCGCTTTAGTTCTACTGGTTAAGATATGTTCCTAGAGAAAATTTAGTTGAAAGTTGGTAGTAGCAATTATGCGGACTGGGTCCGTAAACTGAGGATTGTCCTCATTGCTGCACAGAAGGCTTATGTCCTTAATGCACCGCTCGGTGTGCTGAACCTCAGCGTCGTCTGTAGATGTTACGAAACATCTGACATACACGTTTTGATGACTACGTGATAGTTCAGTGCGGTTTAGAATTGTGGCACCAAAGACGTTTTTGAAACGTCGCAGAACATGTGAGATGTTCCGAAGACTGAAATTGGGATTTCAGACTAGTGCCCACGTCAAGAGGTATGAGACCTCTGACAAGTTTCTTAAGCCTGCAAACTAAGGGAGAAAAGCTCAATCGTTGAGCGTGTGCTCAGATTGTCTGAGTGCCACAATCGCTTGAATCGAGTGGGAGTTAATCTCCTAGATGAGATAGTGATAGTTCTCCATAGTCACTGCCACCAAGCTAGTAGAGCTTCGTGATGAACTATAACATATCAAGGATAATTATGATGATCCTTGAGCTATTCGCGATGTTTGACACCGCGAGAGTAGAAATCAAGAAGGAGCATCAATTGTTGATAGTTAGTAAAACCACTAGTTTAAGCAGGGCAAGGGCAAAAGGGATACTTCATGAAACAGCAAGTCGTTTGCTGCTCTAGTGAAGAATCCCAAGGTTGAACCCAAACCCGAGACTAAGTGCTTCTGTAATGAGAGGAACGGTCACACTGAAGCAGTACTACCCTAGATACTTGGTAGATGAGAAGGCAGGCAAGGTCGACAGAAGTATATTGGATATACGTTATATGAATGTGTACTTTACTAGTACTCCTAACAGCACCAGGGTATTAGATACTGGTTCGGTTGCTAAGTGTTAGTAACTCGAAATAAAAGTTGCGGAATAAATGGAGACTAGCTAAAGGTGAGATGACGATATGTGTTGGAAGTGTTTCCAAGGTTGATGTGATCAAGCATCGCATGCTCCCTCTACCATCGAGATTTGGTGTTTGCGTTGAACATGATTGGATTATGTTTACCGCAAAACGGTTATTCATTTAAGGAGAATAATGGTTACTCTGTTTATTTGAATAATACCTTCAATGGTCTTGCACCTAAAATGAATCTCGATCGTAGTGATACACATGTTCATGCCAAAAAGATATAAGATAGTAATGATAGTACCACATACTTGTGGCACTGCCACTTGAGTCATATTGGTGTAGAACGCATGAAGAAGCTCCATGTAGGTGGATCTTTGGACTCACTCATTTTTGAAAAGATTGAGACATGCGAACCATGTCTATTGGTATATATGCATGAAGAAACTCCATACAGATGGATCGTTTGGACTCACTTGATTATGAATCACTTGAGACATGCAAATCATACCACATGGGCAAAATGACTGAAAGTCCTCGTTTTCAGTGAGATGGAACAAGAGAGCAACTTATTGGAAGTAATACATTTTGATGTACGCAGTCCAATGAGTGCTGAGGCATGCAGTGGACATCGTTATGTTCTTACTTCACAGATGATTTGAGTAGATGCTGAGTGTATTTACTTGATGAAACACTAGTCTAAATTATTGAAAGGTTCAAGTAATTTCAGAGTGAAGTTGAAGATCGTCGTGACAAGAGGATAAAATGTCTGTGATATGATCATAGAGATGAGTATCTGAGATACGAGTTTGGCACACAATTGAGACATTGTGGAAAGTGTTTCACAATTAATACCGTCTGGAACACCATAGTGTGATGGTGTGTCCGAACATCATAACTGCACCCTATTGGATATGGTGCATACCATGATGTTTCTTATCAAATTACCACTATCATTTATGGGTTAGGCATTAGAGACAACCGCATTCACTTTAAAAGGGGCACCACGCAATTCGGTTGAGACGACACCGTTTATAGAAACCTAAATTGTCGTTTCTTAAAAGTTTGGGGCTGCGATGCTTATGTGAAAAAGTTTCAGGCTGATAAGCTTGAACCCAAAGCGGATAAATGCATCTTCATAGAATACCCAAAAACAGTTGGGTATACCTCCTATTTCAGATCTGGAAGCAAAAGTAATTGCTTCTAGAAACGAGTCCTTTCTCGAGGAAAAGTTTCTCTCGAAAGAATTGAGTGGGATGATGGTGGAGACTTGATAAGGTTATTGAACCGTTGCTTCAACTAGTGTGTAGCAGGGCACAGGAAGTTGTTCCTGTGGCACCTACACCAATTGAAGTGGAAGCTTATTATAGTGATCATGAAACTTCGGATCAAGTCACTACCAAACCTCGTAGGACGACGAGGATGCGCACTACTTCAGAGTAATGCGTGATCCTGTCTTGGAAGTCATGTTGCTAGACAACAATGAACCTACGAGCTATGGAGAAGCGATGGTGAGCCCATATTCCGACGAATGGCTCGAGGCCATGAAATTCGAGATAGAATCCATGTATCAGAACAAAGCATGGACTTTGGTGAACTTGCCCGATGATCGGCAAGCCATTGAGATAAATGGATATTTAAGAAGAAGACGGACATGGACGGTAATGTTACCGTCTATAAAGCTCGACTTGTGGCAAAGAGTATTTTCACAAGTTCAAGGAGTTGACTACGATGAGTTTTTCTCATCCGTAGCGATGCTTAGGTCCGTCGGAATCATGTTAGCATTAGCTACATTTATGAAATCTGGCAGATGGATGTCAAAACAAGTTTCCTTACCAGTTTTCGTAAGGAAAGGTTGTATGTGATACAATCAGAAAGGTTTTGTCGATCCTAAGGATGCTAAAAGGTATGCTAGCTCCAGCGATCCTTCCATGGATTAGAGCAAGCATCTCGGAGTCAGAATATACGCTTTGATGGAGTGATCAAAGTTTTTGGGTTTATACAAAGTTTGTTAGAAACTTGTATTTACAATAAAGTGAGTGCGAGCGCTACAACATTTCTGATAAGTATATGTGATTGACATATTGTTGATCCGAAATGATGTAAAATTTCTGGAAAGCATAAAGGGTTGTTTGAAAGGTGTTTTTCAAAGGAAGACCTGGATAAAGCTACTTACATATTGGGCATCAAGATCCATAGAGATAGATCAAGACGCCTGATGATACTTTCAAAAAGACAGCACACCTTGACATGATTTTGAAAGAGTTCAAAATAGATCAGCAAAGAAGGAGTTCTTGGCTGTGTTACAAGGTGTGAGTATTGAGTGAGACTCAAGACCTGACCACAGCAGAAGATAGAGAAAGGACGAAGGTCGTCCCCTATGCTTTAGACGTAGGCTCTATAGTATGCTATGCTGTGTACCGCACATGTAGTGTGCCTTGCCATGAGTTGGTCAAGAGGGTACAATGGTGATCCGGGAAAGGATCTCATGACAGCGGTCGAACTTATCCTTAGTACCTAGTGGATTAAGGAATTTTCTCAATTATGGAGGTGGAAAGGAGTTCGTCGTAAAGGGTTACGTCGATGCGAACTTTGACACTAATCCGGATGACTCTGAGTAGTAAACCGGATTCGTATAGTAGAGCAATTATTTGAAATGGCTCCAAATAGCGCATGGTAGCATCCACAAAGATGACATAGATATTCGTAAAGCACACGGTTCTGAAAGGTTCAGACCCGTTGACTAATAACCTCTCTCACAAGCATAACATGACCAAACCAGAACACATTGAGTGATAATCACATAGTGATGTGAACTAGATTGTTGACTCTAGTAAACTCTTTAGATGTTGGTCACATGGTGATGTGACCAGTGAGTGTTAATCACATGGTGATGTGAACTAGATTATTGACTCTAGCGCAAGTGGGAGACTGTTGGAAATATGCCCTAGAGGCAATAATAAATGGTTATTATTATATTTCTTTGTTCATGGTAATTGTCTATTATTCATGCTATAATTGTATTGTCCGGAAATCGTAATACATGTGTGAATACATAGACCACAACCTGTCCCTAGTAAGCCTCTAGTTGACTAGCTCGTTGATCAACAGATAGTCATGGTTTCCTGACTATGGACATTGGATGTCATTGATAACGGGATCACATCATTAGGAGAATGATGTGATGGACAAGACCCAATCCTAAGCATAGCATAAAAGATCGTGTAGTTTCGTTTGCTAGAGCTTTTCCAATGTCAAGTATCTTTTCCTTAGACCATGAGATCGTGCAACTCCCGGATACCGTAGGAGTGCTTTGGGTGTGCCAAACGTCACAACGTAACTGGGTGACTATAAAGGTGCACTACGGGTATCTCCGAAAGTGTTTGTTGGGTTCGCACGGATCGAGACTGGGATTTGTCACTCCGTGTGACGGAGAGGTATCTCTAGGCCCACTCGGTAATGCATCATCATAATGAGCTCAATGTGACTAAGGCGTTAGTCACGGGATCATGCATTGCGGTACGAGTAAAGAGACTTGCCGGTAACGAGATTGAACAAGGTATTGGGATACTGACGATCGAATCTCGGGCAAGTAACATACCGATTGACAAAGGGAATTGCATACGGATTGATTGAATCCTCGACACCGTGGTTCATCCGATGAGATCATCGTGGAACATGTGGGAGCCAACATGGGTATCCAGATCCCGCTGTTGGTTATTGACCGGAGAGGCGTCTCGGTCATGTCTACATGTCTCCCGAACCCGTAGGGTCTACACACTTAAGGTCCGGTGACGCTAGGGTTGTAGAGATATATGTATGCGGAAACCCGAAAGTTGTTCGGAGTCCCGGATGAGATCCCGGACGTCACGAGAGGTTCCGGAATGGTCCGGGGGTGAAGAATTATATATAGGAAGTCAAGTTTCGGCCACCGGGAAAGTTTCGGGGGTTACCGGTATTATACCGGGACCACCGAAAGGGTCCCGGGGGTCCACCGGGTGGGGCCACCTATCCCGGAGGGCCCCGTGGGCTGAAAGTGGAAGGGAACCAGCCCTTAGTGGGCTGGGGCGCCCCCCTTGGGCCTCCCCCATGTGCCTAGGGTTGGGAACCCTAGGGGGGAGCTTCCCCCTTGCCTTGGGGGGCAAGGCACCCCTTCCCCCCCACTTGGCCCCCGCCCCCCTTGGAGATCTGATCTCCCAAGGGCTGGCGCCCCCCCAGGGGTCCTATAAATAGTGGGGGGGAGGGAGGGCAGCAAACTACAGCCTTGGGCGCCTCCCTCCTCCCCTGCAACACCTCTCTCTCTCTCGCAGAAGCTCGGCGAAGCCCTGCCGGAGAGCCGCTACATCCACCACCACGCCGTCATGCTGTTGGATCTCCATCAACCTCTCCTTCCCCCTTGCTGGATCAAGAAGGAGGAGACGTCGCTGCACCGTACGTGTGTTGAACGCGGAGGTGCCGTCCGTTCGGCACTCGGTCATCGGTGATTTGGATCACGGCGAGTACGACTCCGTCATCCACGTTCATTGGAACGCTTCCGCTCGCGATCTACAAGGGTATGTAGATGCACTCCTTTTCCCTCGTTGCTAGTAGACTCCATAGATGCATCTTGGTGAACATAGGAAAATTTTAAATTATGCTACGATTACCAACATCTTGTTGCTTGTGGTGTGTTCGGTGTTGGATTTGAATACTTCGGACGCTCTGCTGGTCCGGGCTGCTCTTCTTGGCGTGGGCATCCGGGGCGCTGTGTATGGTCTCGACGACGCTCTCTCCGTGGCTTCTTCTCCTTGTCCGGCCAGATCCTGCACCCACTTGCCGATCCTCTAGGCACTTAGTTGGGAGGTATGTTGATTTGGTTCGTCCTGAAGGCGTGGCTGTGCGGTGATGGTGCCCGGCGTTGGTCGCGACGCGGCCCAGATGCCCTTGTATCTCAGGGCTGTTTGGTTTTTGCCCAGCAACGCCACGCCAAATTGTGGGCGTCGCGGGCGCGCCAATATATTGGCGGCCAAAACGGCCGCCCCTGGTTTCGCCAACGAATTGGCATACAACCACAGAGGAAAAGGTTGGTTCAGTTGGCGAGCCAAAACATTGGAACCAATCCAAGCAAGTTGCAGTGTCCTGGTGAACGCCAAAATATTGGCTGGGCGTGCGGCGAATCCAATCCGAACAGCCCCCTCGTCTCTTTGCCGCTGGCTGGAGTTCGAGCTAGGAGAGTCTATATAGCTGTGTTGTATCCCTTCGTGCGTCTTTCCCACACCTTGTGTGGCGCTTCTCTCTTTTCCTCTTGTATCTCTGTAATTTCTCTTCTACCTATCAATGAATGATACGCAAGCTTTGCATATTCAAAAAAAAAGTGTGTGTTTATCACGTTTTACATGAATCTGGATATGCAAATTGCGCGTTTGCATTACAGTGTGATATCGACCTTTCAATTAAGCATGTCGATTGTGTAAAGCCCCTTGCATCGTCTATCTTTGATATCTATCTCAGACTATGAATTTGAGCCCAGATTGGTATCCGATCGAGGGCAATCGAATTGGGGATCCATGCAGCCTGAAGATCAGTCGCAACGCATTCTTGTCCTGACGGTAAATTCGATATGGCATCATGCTCGAGGCCTGAAGAAACGCCGGCGCCAATCCAGCCCGAAGATCAGTCAGTTGGCAGCAGTCAAACACCAATTCACGGAAGTCACGCGGCAGAAAATCCGTCAATTCCCACCAATGAATGCGACGGACAGAGCGGCATCACATTCACACCCCGCCGCGTAAAAAGTAAAAACAACCCACGCGGAAACCCAGCCCGTGATGAGCGACGAGTAATAATAAACCCGCGTGACCGCGCCAGGATAAATACCGCCAGGAAACTAAACTACTGCTCACCCGCCGCCGACGCCCCGTCCCCGTGAAAGAAAGAATCGATCGAATCCCCCAACATCCTCCGCCTCGCCGCGGCCGACCCCAAAAATAGCCGCGCAATCCTCCCCTCCCCTACCCGCCACCGCCACCGCCGCCGGCAGCTCCTCCCTCCACCCCCCGTCGCTTTCCCCTATTTATACCCGCCCCTCCCCGCCTTCCTCCCCTAGGCAGGCGCGCACCCAGCCCCTGCCCCCTCCCCCTTTCCCTTTCTTCCCAATAAAATTCGCTCGCGCAAATTCCTTCCGTCCGCCCCGGATTTCCCGACGGGGGATACGCACGCACGCGCCCGTTGTGCACCCGTCCGACGGAAGGCACCGCGCCGATTTGCGCCTGCTTGCTTGCTTGCTTGATCGATCCTCCATCCGTCCGTGGTTGCGTCGTCGTCCGGGACAAGGAGGAGCAAGGGGTGTGAGGGATTCTTGGTATCTTCTTGATTGGTTGGCTTCCTTGCCGCGGCGGACGGGCAGGCGGCACGACGACGACGGCGTGCTGCAAGAAGATGCGGGCGCTGGAGGACGACCTGTTCCCGTCGACCCCCGGCAAGGTGAAGATCGAGCGGGCGGGCGGCACCATGAACCGCCAGCTGCACCGCTGCTTCGCTTCGACTAGCACCATGTTCCTCTGGGCGCTCTTCCTCGTCGCCATGACCGCTTCCTACCTCAGCTTCCAGTCCTTCGTCGACACCTCCTCCAAGTACTTCGCCGCCTCCTGGGGCGGCCTGCACTGGGAGCGCCAGATCCGCGCCTCCGCCGCGCCGCGCAGGCCGCCGGGCTCCGCGGCCGGGGCCGGGATGTCGGTGCTCGTCACGGGCGCCTCCGGGTTCGTCGGCGCGCACTGCTCGCTCGCGCTGCGCAAGCGCGGGGACGGCGTCGTCGGCATCGACAACTTCAACGCCTACTACGACCCCTCGCTCAAGAAGGCCCGCAAGGCGCTGCTGACCTCCCACGGCGTCTTCGTCGTCGAGGGCGACATCAACGACGGCCGCCTCCTCGCCAAGCTCTTCGACGTCGTCCCCTTCACGCACGTGCTCCACCTGGCGGCCCAGGCCGGCGTGCGCTACGCCATGGAGAATCCGGCCTCGTACGTGCACTCCAACGTGGCGGGGCTCGTCACCCTCCTGGAGGCGTGCAAGAACGCCGACCCGCAGCCGGCCATCGTCTGGGCCTCCTCCTCCTCGGTCTACGGCCTCAACGACAAGGTGCCCTTCTCCGAGTCCCACCGCACGGACCAGCCGGCGTCGCTCTACGCGGCCACCAAGAAGGCCGGCGAGGAGATCACCCACTCGTACAACCACATCTACGGGCTCTCCATCACCGGCCTGCGCTTCTTCACGGTGTACGGGCCCTGGGGGCGGCCGGACATGGCCTACTTCTCCTTCACCCGCAACATCCTGCAGGGGAAGCCCATCACGGTGTACCGGGGGAAGAACCACGTGGACCTCGCCCGCGACTTCACCTACATCGACGACATCGTCAAGGGCTGCCTGGGGTCGCTGGACACGGCCGGCGGGAGCACGGGCACCGGCGGCAAGAAGCGCGGGCCGGCGCCGTACCGGATCTTCAACCTGGGCAACACGTCCCCGGTGACGGTGCCCACCCTGGTGGCCATCCTGGAGAAGCACCTCCGGGTGAAGGCGAGGAAGCACGTGGTGGAGATGCCCGGCAACGGCGACGTGCCCTTCACCCACGCCAACATCTCGCTCGCCCGGCAGCAGCTCGGGTACAAGCCCGCCACCAACCTCGACGCCGGCCTCAAGAAGTTCGTCAAGTGGTACCTCTCCTACTACGGCTACACCCGGGGATCCAAGAACTTGTGACCGCTCCGCCGCGCCGCCGGAATTCTTCTCCTCCCCCAACCCCCCCTGCTGATTCTTTATTTCCGACCACTCCCGGATCAAACATTTTCAGTCCCATGGATGGATGATGGATGGATGGATCGTCGTCGAACATTAACAGCATTCTTGTCTCGATTCTTTTTGGGGAAATACGTTTTATGGTGTTCTCCGATCAAGAAAATGAAAATCAATCCCGGATCGAATTGTTTCCTTCACTTGGCGCCGAGCGCCGACGAAGAAAGCAATGGAGCGAAACCTTTTCTCATTGTTTATTGTCGCATGTTTTATCTCTTCTCTTTACCCTCCCTTGTTCAATCTGTAAAGACAGTGGCTCTCGATTAGTTTCTTCTTTTTCTCTCCCACATGATCTAAAACTTTTTTCAAAAAACCAATTAAAAGTATGTAATCTTGCTGACGCGGTTGTTCTAACTTTCTAACTAAATGAAGCTACGAACTGGCTTATCCGATCGCCCGTTTAAATTTCAAAAAATCGGGCGGTTTGTTCCTTTGCCGTTCCGATTACCGCTCCCCCCTACCCACCCCACCCCCGGAGAAAGCGCGCGGAGGGGGTCCGTCGCCGGGGTGGCAGCCCGGAAAATTCGCGGCGGAGGTTCCGCTTCCGTTTGCGGCGCCGTCGCTCTGGAGCGTTGGGGATAAGCTTTGGAGGGACGCGCGTTGCATCGAAGCGCGCGAGGGTGGCCGCCAGCTGGGCTTTGGCGCGCGCGTCGCTGGCTCGACGGAGCTGGCGGTGGGCCCGGTGGCCGTCGCTGGGAGTGGGGCCTCGGTGTCCCCGATTGGTCGGTGGCTGGGCCCTGCCCACGTGGGCCACATGGGCGGGCCCGTCAACGCGGATGGGGTGGAGCCGACACGACACTCGAGGATGAGCTGTATTCGAACTGCATTTCTTTATTGCTACGTACTACGTACCAAGTTCTAGGGGAAAAATATTCTTTATTTTTATTCGTGTATAGGTACACGAGTACGTTTTGTTCTTGTTCCTGAGATTTTGTTTTTATTTTATTCTTCGTTGCTGTCGCAGAGATTTGCTCCTGCGGGCTGCGGCGGATCCGTGGCATCGCTGCCTGCACGGGCTAAATATTTGGCGATTTGTGATCTGAAATGCGACAGAAGGTTTTAAAATATGTTGTGGTCTGGTGCTCTGCGGCGCGACGACTGGCCCTGCCTCGGCACGCGTCCTCGGGCCATTGGCCGGTCTCTCTCTCGCGCGCACCGGCGCACGGAGGCCCAGGGACGGACGGAAGCACCAGACACGCATTTCGACTGCCGTGTCGACGCACACCAAATAGCAGTTTGCTCGAACCCATGTCGTCGTATATTTCGTCCCGGACGAGAAGACGGTCGGTGGTGCTCTTTTTGGAAGCATTTTTGTTTTTCTGTGTGGATTTGTTTGGCTGATGGGCTGCAGTGGGTCTTCTCGTGAGTCGTGACAGTGTGGCATGCATGATGATTCCTTGGCACTGCGTATGATGCCGGGGCCGTCCACCTTGTCTTTTTCCATGTTGCAGACCGCACTTGCAGTGGCGGTGCTCTACTCTAGTGGCTGGTGGCCCCGGCAGCCGGCACACGCCTTGCACAAATTCAAACCCATGGAAGGGTTCAAACCAACTAAATAGCATGATGAAGTACTATGGACATGCCACTACGGCAGTACGGCACCGGGACATCCGTGATAGTACACTTCGTCAAAGGGTTCACACTTATCTCTCATAGTATTGGCATGGCCCTCCACTTTCTCTCGGTTGAGGTGCATAGAACCGAATTGTGACCCTCTCATCGGCCACAGAAAATCCTCATTAAAGATCATGCCAACGGCAATTTTGAAGTCGTCGTCGCCGTCTTCCTCCGACGACAACGAAGAGTCCTCCAAGATCATCTCCCTCGACCTCTTCTTCTTTAGTAGAAATGGCTCGGTTCAATTCAAATGACAAAAGAAAAAAAAATAAAGGAGATGAAAAAGACCAAAAAAATCACCTAGGCAAATCATCGAACACTTGAACGGCGTCGGAGGTGGTTCGGTCGATTGGCGACTTTGAGCAGCTGTTAGTGGTCAACGAAGCTTCGAGATGAGCAGCTGTTAGTTTGGTTCGTCCTTCTCGCGAAGTGATCGATGCGGCAGTGCCGACGATGGAGTTCGATTCTGGCGACGCCAACATCCAGCGACCGCCTCAGAGTGGGGCAAGCGGACGCCAGAGGCAGTGAGGTGTCGGCGGAGGCGCTGGTGGTCGCCAACAGCAACACCGATGACGATGCGAGGCGGGTGCGGAGGGTGAGGCCGAAAGTATAACTCCACGGCTGGGCGACAAAGTAAATTTATTTCCTTATATCATGAGAAATGTTTATTATTCATGCTAGAAATGTATTAACCGGAAACATGATACATGTGTGAATACATAGACAAACAGAGTGTCACTAGTATGCCTCTACTTGACTAGCTCGATAATCACAGATGGTTATGTTTCCTGGCCATAGACATGAGTTGTCATTTGATTAACGGGATCACATCATTAGGAGAATGATGTGATTGACTTGACCCATTCCGTTAGCTTAGCACTTGATCGTTTAGTATGTTGCTATTGCTTTCTTCATGACTTATACATGTCCTATAACTATGAGATTATGCAACTCCCGTTTACCGGAGGAACACTTTGTGTGCTACCAAACGTCACAACGTAACTGGGTGATTATAAAGGTGCTCTACAGGTGTCTCCGAAGGTACTTGTTGGGTTGGCGTATTTCGAGATTAGGATTTGTCACTCCGATTGTCGAAGAGGTATCTCTGGGCCCACTCGGTAATGCACATCACTATAAGCCTTGCAATAATTGTAACTAATGAGTTAGTTGCGAGATGATGTATTACGGAACGAGTAAAGAGACTTGCCGGTAACGAGATTGAACTAGGTATTGAGATACCGACGATTGAATCTCGGGCATGTAACATACCGATGACAAAGGGAACAACGTATGTTGTTATGCGGTTTGACCGATAAAGATCTTCATATAATATGTAGGAGCCAATATGAGCATCCAGGTTCCGCTATTGGTTACTGACCGGAGACGTGTCTCGGTCATGTCTACATTGTTCTCGAACACGTAGGGTCCGCACGCTTAATGTTTCGGTGACAATTATATTATGAGTTTATGTATTTTGATGTACCGAAGGTAGTTCGGAGTCCCGGATGTGATCACGGACATGACGAGGAGTCTCGAAATGGTCGAGACGTAAAGATCGATAAATTGGACGACTACATTTGGATACCCGGAATGGTTCTGAGTGAGATCGGGATAATACCGGAGCACCGGGAGGTTATCGAAACCCCCCGGGAGGTATATGGGCCTTAATGGGCTTTAGTGAAAAGGAGGGGAAAGGAGCAAGGGAGGGCCGACCCCCCTTTCCTTCCTCCCTCCTTCCTCTTCCTTCCCTCTCCCTCTCCAAACAGGAAAAGGAGGAGTCCTACTCCCGGTGGGAGTAGGACTCCCCCCTTGGGCGTGCCTCCTCCCCTTGGCCGGCCCTCTCCTCCCCCCTTTATATACGGAGGAGAGGGGCACCCCATAGACACAACAATTGATCTATTGGATCTTTTAGCCGTGTGCGGTGCCCCTCTCCACCATAGTCCACCTCGATAATATCGTAGCAGTGCTTAGGCGAAGCCCTACGTCGGTAGAACATCATCATCATCACCACGCCGTCGTGCTGACGAAACTCTCCCTCAAAGCTTGGCTGGATCGGAGTTCGAGGGACGTCATCGAGTTGAACATGTGCAGAACTCGGAGGTGCCGTGCGTTCGGTACTTGATCGGTCGGATCGTGAAGACGTACGACTACATCAACCGCGTTGTGCTAACGCTTCCGCTTTCGGTCTACGAGGGTACGTGGACACGCTCTCCCCTCTCGTTGCTATGCATCACCATGATCTTGTGTGTGCGTAGGAATTTTTTTGAAATTACTACGTTCCCAACAGTGGCATTCGAGCCTGGTTTTATGCGTAGATGTTATATGCACGAGTAGAACACAAGTGAGTTGTGGGCGATACAAGTCATACTGCTTACCAGCATGTCATACTTTGGTTCGGCGGTATTGTTGGATGAAGCGGCCTGGACCGACATTACGCGTACGCTTACGCGAGACTGGTTCTACCGAAATGGTTTGCACATAGGTGGCTGGCGGGTGTCAATTTCTCCAACTTTAGTTGAACCGAGTGTGGCTACGCCCGGTCCTTGAGTAGGTTAAAACATCACTAACTTGACGAACTATCGTTGTGATTTTGATGCGTAGGTAAGAACGGTTCTTGCTCAGCCCGTAGCAGCCACGTAAAACTTGTAACAACAAAGTAGAGGACGTCTAACTTGTTTTTGCAGGGCATGTTGTGATGTGATATGGTCAAGGCATGATGCTATATTTTATTGTATAAGATGTTCATGTTTTGTAACCGAGTTATCGGCAACTGACAGGAGCCATATGGTTGTCGCTTTATTGTATGCAATGCAATCGGCCTGTAATTGCTTTACTTTATCACCAAGTGGTAGCGATAGTCGTAGAAGCAATAGTTGGCGAGACGACAACGATGCTACGATGGAGATCAAGGTGTCGCGCCGGTGACGATGGTGATCATGACGGTGCTTCGGAGATGGAGATCACAAGCACAAGATGATGATGGACATATCATATCACTTATATTGATTGCATGTGATGTTTATCTTTTATGCATCTTATTTTGCTTAGATCGACGGTAGCATTATAAGATGATCTCTCACTAAATTTCAAGGTATAAGTGTTCTCCCTGAGTATGCACCGTTGCGAAAGTTCTTCATGCTGAGACACCACGTGATGATCGGGTGTGATAGGCTCTACGTTCAAATACGACGGGTGCAAAACAGTTGCACACGCGGAATACTCAGGTTAAACTTGACGAGCCTAGCATATGCAGATATGGCCTCGGAACACCGAGACCGAAAGGTCGAGCGTGAATCATATAGTAGATATGATCAACATAGTGATGTTCACCATTGAAAACTACTCCCTCTCACGTGATGATCAGACATGGTTTAGTTGATTTGGATCACGTAATCACTTAGATGATTCGAGGGATGTCTATCTAAGTGGGAGTTCTTAAGTAATATGATTAATTGAACTTTAATTTATCATGAACTTAGTCCTGGTAGTATTAGCATATCTATGTTGTAGATCAATAGCTCGCGTTTAGCTCCCTGTTTTATTTTGATATGTTCCTAGAGAAAACTAAGTTGAAATATGTTAGTAGCAATGATGCGGATTGGATCTGTTATCTGAGGATTATCCTCATTGCTGCACAGAAGAATTATGTCCTTGATGCACCGCTAGGTGACGGACCTATTGCAGGAGCATATACAGACGTTATGAACGTTTGGCAAAGCTCGGTATGATGACTACTTGATAGTTTAGTGCACCATGCTTTACAGCTTAGTATCGGGGCTTCAAAGACGTTTTTTGAAATGCCACAGAACATATAAGATGTTCCAAGAGTTGAAATTAGTATTTCAGACTCATGCCCATGTCAAAAGGTATGAGACCTTTGAGAAGTACTTTGCCTACAAGATGGAGGAGAATAGCTCAGCTAGTGAGCATGTGCTCAGAATGTCTGAGTACCACAATCACTTGAATCAAGTGGGAGTTAATCTTCCAGATAAGATAGTGATTGACAGTGTTCTCTAGTCACTATCACCAAGTTGCTGGAACTTCGTGATGAACTATAATATGCAAGGGATAACGGAAACGATTCTCAAGCTCTTCTGATGCTGAAATCGACGAAGGTAGAAATCAAGAAAAGCATCAAGTGTTGATGGTTGACAAGACCACTAGTTTCAAGAAAAGGGGCAAAGGGAAGAAGGGGAACTTCAAGAAGAACGGCAAGCAAGTTGCCGCTCGAGTGAAGAAGCCCAAGTCTAGACCTAAGCCTGAGACTAAGTGCTTCTACTGCAAAGGGACTGGTCACTGAAGCGGAACTACCCCAAGTAATTGGCGGATAAGAAGGATGGCAAAGTGAACATAGCTATATTTGATATAGATGTTATTGATGTGTACTTTACTAGTGTTTATAGCGACCCCACGGTATCTGATACTGGTTCAGTTGCTAAAAGTAGTAACTCGAAACGGGACTTGCAAAATGAACAGAAACTAGTAAAGGGTGAGGTGACGATGTGTGTCGGAAGTAGTTCCAAGATTGATATGATCATCATCGCACACTCCCTATACTTTCGGGATTAGTGTTGAACCTAAATAAATGTTATTTGGTGTTTGCGTTGAGCATGAATATGATTTGATCATGTTTATTGCAATACGGTTATTCATTTAAGTTAGAGAATAATTGTTGTTCTGTTTACATGAATAAAACCTTCAATGGTCATACACCCAATGAAAATAGTTTGTTGGATCTCGATTGCAGTGATACACATATTCATAATGTTGAAGCCAAAAGATGCAGAGTTGATAATGATAGTGCAACTTATTTGTGGCACTGCCGTTTGGGTCATATTGGTGTCAAGCGCATGAAGAAACTCCATACTGATGGACTTCTGGAATCACTTGATTATGAATCACTTGGTACTTGCGAACCATGCCTCATGGGCAAGATGACTAAAACGCCGTTCTTCGGAACAATGGAGCGAGCAACTGACTTATTGGAAATAATACATACTGATGTATGCGGTCCGATGAGTGTTGAGGCTCGCGGCAAGTATCGTTATTTTCTGACCTTCACAGATAATTTGAGCAGATATGGGTATATCTACTTGATGAAACATAAGTCTGAAACATTTGAAAAGTTCAAAGAATTTCAGAGTGAAGTGAAAAATCATCGTAACAAGAAAATAAAGTTTCTACGATCTGATCGTGGAGAAGGATATTTGAGTTACGAGTTTGGTCTTCATTTGAAACAATGCGAAATAGTTTCGCAACTCACGCCACCTGGAACACCACAGCATAATGGTGTGTCCGAACATCGTAACCGTACTTTATTATATATGGTACAATCTATGATGTCTCTTACTGATCTTACCACTATCGTTTTGGGGTTATGCATTAGAGACAGCTTCATTCACGTTAAATAGGGCACCATCTAAATCCGTTGAGACGACACTATATGAACTGTGGTTTGGCAAGAAACCAAAGTTGTTGTTTCTTAAAGTTTGGGGTTGCGATGCTTCTGTGAAAAAGTTTCATCCTGATAAGCTCAAACCCAAATCGGAGAAATGTGTCTTCATAGGATACCCAAAGGAGACAATTGGGTACACCTTCTATCACAGATCCGAAGGCAAGACATTTGTTGCTAAGAATGGATCCTTTCTAGAGAAGGAGTTTCTCTCGAAAGAAGTGAGTGGGAGGAAAGTAGAACTTGATCAAGTAACTGTACTTGCTCCCTTATTTGAAAGTAGTCCATCACAGAAATTTGTTCCTGTGACTCCTACACCAATTAGTGAGGAAGCTAATGATGATGATCATGTAACTTCAGATCAAGTTACTACCGAACCTCGTAGGTAAACCAGAGTGAGATCCACACCAGAGTGGTATGGTAATCCTATTCTGGAGGTCATATTATAGAGATGTAAATAGAGTTGAGTCATTGAGTGGCGTACTGATCATAGATGATGATGGAATCCGCCTCTGTGGATTGATGGACATACTACCCTATATAACAGAATCACATCACATATGCAGTTTTTCTATCATGAGTATGTAACATTTTGTTCACATATATAGTTTTGATACTTTTACGGCACTACTGCTTTTTGGAGGGTTACTATTGGTGAACCTATAAACCCCGATCAATTTTTCTTCATAAAAACTTCCAATATCTTGTACATATGTTCACTTATGTTCAGCAATTATTTAGTCTGAAAATACAAAAGTAATTCCAACCACAAAAACGTTAATAACTTGTCATTATAGTTAGCAAAGCTAGTAAGGTTGACACATTTGCTAAACTTGTCGAGACACGAGTCATTTATTTGCTTTGCAACGCTGACAATTATTTTTGGGACAAATGCTACAACGGATTGATAGTTTAATTAATCATTCATTGGAGTGGGAAGTTTGCTGCTACCTACAGGCTAAACCTGTTCATACCCTGGCCCAGGCCAGGTTTTGGCCGGGCTTGGCAAAGCCCGAAGTGAAAATCCCAAGCTCGAGCCCCGCCCAGCTTGGACAGTTCTGTTTTTTAATTAAAATACTCATATTCATGATATTATATTAGTATATTATACCTATATTTGAAATAATATATATGGTCATTTTGGGCTTTTTCGGGCTTTCGGGTTGAGCTTTTAGGCGAGAAAAATGGAGCCCAAGCCTGGCCCGAGATGTCGGCCTTCTGGACTCGGGCCTACGGGTTGGGCTGCCTGTGGGTCTACTACAAACCTTTGAGTTTTAGGTTACAAGAAAAAAAGTTGCCACACCATCAAGCCACCAAGTCTTGCAGGCGCCGTTGCCGGGGAAGTACAAGTTCTCTACTACCAATATTTTTAAATTCAAATATTATCTTCCTTGTTAACCGCTTTTCCCTAGTTGTTGTTTTGTTTATGTTTTTATTTTTCTTATACATCAGAAACTATCAAAATAATTTAAATTTCAACACGTAGTGACTTTCTTTTCAGTCGCTATTATGGGTACCTATCCTGCAGACACCAAGTTAAGTAATTTTGCTGGTACCAACAAGGATGATTTCGGGCGTGTTCGGTTTCACTTCGCTCCCCGACTCTGCTCCTGGAGCGGACAGAGCAGTGCCGAACGGTCCGACTCCACGGAGTAGGAAGAGCGGAGCGGACCAGACCATAGTTCAATTCAGCGGAGTCAGCAAAACCGAGCTCCGCGTGCCACTCCCCGCACAACTTACCGCTTCACTCGATCCTTTTCTCTCTCGCCCGTGCAGCGACTCCCCTGTCCTCACGTGACCATGGAACCCTAGCGCTGCGCCGCCGCCCGCCGCCACCCCCGCCGCCACGGATCCCCAGCTCCCCTCCGGCCAAATCCATGCCCCTGCGACCTCGCCATCTCCTCGCCCCCCTCCTCATCCAAGGCGGCTTTTCTGTTTGGCAACCACTTTGAGGGCATACGGTTTGAGTGGACCTCTGGCGGCTGAGATCACCAGGGCCTCGTCCTCGTCCCTGGCAGCTCGGATTCCTCGTTTGCAAGGTCGGCACCCACGCCTACATCACATCCATCAAGGTGAGATCCATATCTCCTCTTCACCCTTGTTCCTCTACTGTTCTTGATTCATATTCCTGAATAGTTCCAGGTGTTCTTGATTCTTAGTTCTTGATTCCAGTAAGTAGTAGTACAACATGTCTGTAATTCCTGCAAGGATTATGTGAGGAAATTGAGAGGAAGGGGATGAATTAGGGGAGTTGGTATAGAAAGGGGATGAGCGACAGAGTGCATAGAGACAGATAGAGTTTCCTTTTCTTCAAAGATAATAAATACACACTGCATGATTATCATGGATGTTGTAAACATATACGTATTGCATCTGTTTCTTTTATTTGCCTTGATTGACATGGATGGAGTGAACTAGCTAGTGAACCCCTTCTCTGCCTATAACCTGTAACTATTATTTTTCCTTTAGCGAGGGAATAGGATATGATATCTGCTCCGATGCTCATAAACTCTAGCTAGTGCAGTTGAGTCAATATTACATGTCTTTGAAATATGTTTGTATTGAGATTGCTTAAGAAATTATTATTTGTTTCAGGATTTTCTTAAGACATTATTATTTGTTTGTACTACAGTAGCTGTGCTGATTCTTTTTCACCATGGTCTTTGCTGGTATGTAACTAGGAGCATGATTGATGATTGTTCATCGATATGTGTTAAATTGTAATGCTTGCAATTAATGTATAATTTTCTTGAAGAATGTCTGCCGATTGGAGTGACGATAACACTACGATCTTGACCGAGCTCTTTGTCCAACAAGTGTGTGCTGGCAATAGGCCAGACAAGCACTTGACTCAGAATGCTTATGAGGAAGTTGCAAAAGATTTCAAAGTCAGAACAGGTCTGGAGTACACCAAGCTCCAACTGAAGAACAAGTGGGATAAGTTGAAGACTGATTACAGCAATTTCAGAAAACTCAAATTGAAGGAGACCGGTGGTGGGTGGGACTATGAGAGAAACACCATCAAACAAGATGCTGAATGGTGGAAGAAAGCAAAGATAGTGAGTCGTGACTTTTCCTATTTGTTCTTATCATATAAGCAATTGTTCCGTGAGTAGTGATGCTAATTAAGCTTTGTTTTGTTGTATTTTAGGACATCCCTGGCCGTGGCAAGTTCCGAAAGCGTGGACTTCAAAATGAGAATAACTTATCTATCATGTTTGCTGACATCACGAGTGATGGTATAGATCACTGGAATCTTGCTTCAGGCACCATTCCCCAATCTAGCAGTGCAACTTCTATTTTCAATGTGGACGACATACAAGATGTTGATCTGGAGGAGACCCAAACAGGTGAGTCACATGCTGATGGAAAAGGGAAGAGACTTGGGAGGTATGTGGATGGCAATAACAAGAAGCCAAAGACATCTCTCGTTATACAAGAACAGATAACCAGGGTTGGAGATATAGCAGAGAGGACCCAATCCAGCTTTGAGTCATACATGAAGAAAGAAGAGAGTTCATCGATTACTTCTGTGATGGATCTGGTTGTTGAGTGCGGTGCAATAGTAGGAAGTGATGAATATTTCATTGCTAGTGAACTATTTGTGAAGCGAGAGCAGAGAGAGATGTTCTTGCATATGACGGAAAGTGCTGCTCGTTTAGATTGGTTGCGTAGGAAATACAACACCAAGTATGGGCATTAGATGCTACTGATGTTGTTTGTGCCTATTGGGATGTAATACTAATTTAAAGTTTGAACTTAATTATGTACTCCGGTTTACTTGTAAGACTATTTGGGTTGTAACATTACTATGTTAGTCCCATTCTTCCCTTTTTCAGTTGTTTGTCTTCATTTACCTTGTTTCAGCCGTATGTCTTCAATCTGGGTAATATTTCTTGTAATCTTACTTATATTACTGCTATGACTCATCTTGCTGATGGTTACATGATAAATGTTGTTACATATGACTTGTCTTTAATGTTACATATGATTCTTACTTATCTTTCTGCTATGACTAATCTGGTTGATAATTAAGTACTAATTGTTGTTACTTGTGTATGTTCAGATGTCATCGGATAGTGACAATGATAGTGATAGTTATGAAGAAAGGAAGAAGAGGGTATGCCACCATGTCCAATCAATGTCCAACATCTATGCCGGTGCATCAACACTTGCAGGGAAGTACTGTGACAACTATTCGATCAAGGCAGACCCAAGGAATTCTATTCTCAGTGGGTTCGGATGGCTGCAAGAGACAGTGTCAACACCTGGAGAAACATATACCATGTTGAGGATGAACGCACGCCTCTTCTTTCAATTGCATGACTTGTTGGTCAAAAGGAATGGCTTCAAATCAACCTGTTTCGTGAGCAGTTATGAGGCGCTTGCAATGTTCTTGTGGACTTTAGGGGGTTGCGAGTCTAATAGGAGAACACAAAATCGTTTCAAGCATTCAGGAGATACAGTCCACCGGAAGTTTCATGAGGTTTTACTCTGTGTGATTAAGATGGTAGCAGATTACCTGAAACCTAAGGACCCAAATTTAGTAGTGTGCACCCAAGGATTCAAAAGGATAGAAGGGCTTATCCACATCTTAAGGACTGCATCGGCGCACTAGATGGTACTCACGTCGGAGCTACCATTCCTGCTGGCGACCAAGTTAGATACATTGGAAGGTCAGGATCAACAACACAGAATGTTCTGGCAATATGTGATTTTGACATGCATTTCATGTACACTTCAGTTGGTCAACCCGGCTCTATGCATGATACCAGTGTCTTGTATCATGCAATTGAAGCTGACAAAGATACCTTCCCTCATCCTCCAAAGGGTTAGTAGTTCCTATAATAATTTCTTTTATTTAAATTCTGTAAACAAATCATAGGCCTTACATGCAATCTGCTTGTTGTTTGTAGGTAAGTACTATCTTGTGGACGCGGGCTATCCTAATAGACCTGGATATCTCGCACCTTACAAAGGGGGAAAGGTACCAAGTGCCTGATTTTCAACGAGGTGTGGCGCCAAGAACACCTAAGGAGAAATTTAACAAGATACACTCATCCAAGCGTAATGTGATCGAGAGAGCGTTTGGTGTGTGGAAAATGAAGTGGCAGATTCTACTAAAGATGCCCAATTATTCAGTTGAAACTCAAAAGATGATAGTGGCTGCAACTATGGCCCTCCACAACTACGTTCGATATCATGATAAGGGGGATCTTCACTTTCTTCGAGTCGACAGAGATCCCAACTATGTCCCAACTATCCCTTCAAGGTATCAACGGTATGCCATCCCTCCGAATGCATCGGATGCGTCAACCTCGGAGGCTAGTGATAAAGACATGGACCGGTTCCGTAATAGACTAGCAACTGATATTGCTCTTGGTTGGTGACTTCCAGTTCTGCTATAAATGTGAGTATACTAGTTTCTACCGCATTCATGTGTTTTTATTTGCTACAATTCTTTAGTTTTTACCTTGCTTGATAAATTCATGTTTTCTCAGAGATGACTGGTCGTAAAGTTAAACAAGTGAATGTTGTCTCCAAACATGTCGAAACTGTTCACTGTCTTTGTCAGTAGCTGAAATATTAGTCACAATATTACTTGTCATTTATTTCCTTGTAGCAAGATGCATAAGTCTAGAATCCAGAAGATGTTCTTAGCTAGTTCAATCACAACATGATTTGCTTCTTTCACAATTGATATGTATCTGTACCTATTAACAAATTTCGTAATTTTGTAGGTGAAACCATCCGAAGCAGACTATATATGTTTTTGGTTCTATTCAAGCAATCACCAGCATTGCATAAAGGTTTTCATGTGTTGAAAATTGTTTCTGCAGGACCTTCACTGGACTAGAGTGATGTCTACAAAGTACATGTGTTTATGCTGCCTTTGTTTGTGTTTATCTTATGAAAAATCCTATTTGTCTATGTTGCTAAAATCATGTAATTTCAGCAAACTCATGCTGAAGCGTTCTTGTGCGATAAAGTGAATTTTTGCACAAAGAAATTATGTGTGAAACTTCAGCATTATTTTCAGTAAACTCAGCATATTTGTGCATTTTTTCTGCACTGTGTTGCATCATTGGCACAACAAGTGATCCACGTACTGACCAGTATCAAACCAGCTTGATGTGTTGTGGGGAGCCTGTAATCCAGAGTGCAGAGTGGAGTTAGTTGCCGAACAAGTTGTCTGCTCCTCGTTTGCCCTGTGGAGCTAGCAACCTAGGAGCTGGGAGTGGAGCTAAGGATCTGACGGAGTGGAGTGAATACCAACAGGCCCTTCATTAGTACTTGTATTACATCGCCCATTATTTGAGGGTTGTGCCAACCATCCATTTTTTCAGGGAGTAAAACTGATTAATTCTTTCAACATAAAGTTACTCGTCTTCGGGTTTCTTTTCTGGGGTGTAAAATGGGATTGATTTTAAGGGTATGTTGTCACGTTGCTAGTTTCCCTTTGCGGGAGGCTTGCAGCTAGTGGAACGAGCGACCCACCGGGACGGGAGCATGTAGTTGCAGTCGCCACGGCTGGTGCCTATGCTTTGCCAACAAATGATCGGTTCATTTCGTGTGCCCACCTCGACTAGCGAGTACTAGCGAGTACCAGACTCCAACTAGCCACGTACGTACTACTCCATATCAACAAGAGCTATAGACGATCATGCAGATATATCGGTGATCTTCGTGGTACCTACTCTGCTCCTCATTATCATCTTTCGACTCGTCCCTACCCTACCCGTGTGCCGTAGCATGATCAATCTCAGATGAGACCCAGCTTTCAGTAAATAAAGACAAAAAGGGAAGAGGCCGGGATCCCTTGCGGCCTGTCTAGTGGCTACGGCGTACGGGCTACAACTTTTGCACTCGCTCAAATCTTTGTCCCGCCACGCTCCGGCTCCGCCGTATCGCGGTCGCAGAAAGCTCCACCGAGATAGCGACACGTGACATGCGGATCACAGAAAGTTCTACTGCTGACCGTGGTATGCAGGCAGCTCGAAATCGCTTTGCCGTTGGTTCGCGATTTTTTGTCAAAAGAGACTCCCTGCCCACTGAAATTGCCAAAAAAGACCTTCTTCGAATGAAATTGACAAAAAGAACCCCCTCGGCCGTGGCGGCAGGCGCGCCAGGCGACACGTGGCACCTGGCACCTTGACGAAAGCCAAGGCCAAGGCCCCAGGACAAACTGTCGGATCTACTCCTTCCGTCCCTAATATAAGAGCGTTTTTTATACTAGTGTAGAGTTAAAAACGTTTTTATATTATGAGACAAAGGGAGTAGTATTACTAGCTGCCAGACTCCAATATTAGCCACGTACTCCATCGACGGGTGCTAGCTAGAGACGACCCTGGCAGATACATTGGTGATCTTCGTGGTACCTCCTCATTGTTATCTTCAGCAGTAGATGCCCTTGCGTCACAAAGAGGCGGTACAGAAACCTCTCGATTTAAGACAACTTTTGCACGCGACCAAATCTTCACTGTTACTGCTCGCGTGCCTTCTTCTGGAAAGACTGCAACGTCTCGTGTCCACAGGCCACAGCTTCACGCGCAAGCATGCACTGCGCGCAAGCATGCACTGCAGAGGCATCCGGCTGACCGCGAGCGACCAATGCGACGCAACAGTACGCAGCATCATCTTACGTGCGTCCAACGGTTGCAGTGAGCGATTCTGCTACTCCGACCCGGCCGATGAGGTCGGCCGTACCACGTGCATGCACTCGCAACCGCCAACGCACCGCACAGCCGAGTGATCCAGCCGCTTTCTCTCGAGGCAGAAACGTCGACGGCGACGACAAACGGCGAACGGCGGGCGGCCATGTGGCGGACGGTGACATGCGGACATGCGCGGCCGCCGAGCGGCGGCAACCAATGTCGACCACCGACCCTTGCCGATACATGGCACGGCGCGTGGCGGTCGCGGTCGCGGTCGCCGTCGGCCGATCGGTGGGTGAAAGGCAAGGGGACGACGACTTGACCGTGCGTGCGTGTCAGCGTGTGGAGGAGGTTTCAGGAAGAAACATCGGGGTACCGTACTAGTATATCCAACCGCAGTCGTCGGGAAGCGCGCCCAGCCCTGGTTAGTGAGCGGCCGGTTATTTAAGAATTTTTTATCCTTTTTCCAAATTAGAAAATCTTTCTCATCTAATCTTCCGTGACGTATTAAATAGCAACACAGCCATATCTTTCGGTGCATGCACTTTGTTCTCTTATGCATTTATTGGTGGTTTCAGAATTTTAAAAAGGCATAACTTTTAATCCGCACATCGGAATTGCGATCTGTTTTCACCGTTGGAATCTTCGCGACATGCTCTTCAAAATTAGATCCCACATGAGTATGTTTCGATGAACTAGTCTACCTGCCAACTAAACATCAATATGTGTGCAACTAGACTATATGCCGCGCCAACTGAGCATATGTGTGTGCCAATAGTCTTTCTGTCAACTAAAGATCAGTGTGTGTGCAACTAGACTACATTGCCGCGCCAACTGAGCATATATGTGTGTAACTAGTCTTGTCAACTAAATATCAATGTGTGCAACTAGACTACATTGCCGCGTCAATTGCGCATATGTGTGTGCAACTAGTGTCCTACCAACTAAACATCAATATGTGTGCAACTAAACTAAATTACAAGCCAACTGAGCATGTGTGTGTGCAACTAGTCCTTCTGGCAACTAAGCATCAATGTGTGTGCAACTAGACTACATTATAAGCAACCTAAAACATCAATATGTGTACAACTAGACTAAATTACAAGCCAACTGATTTTAAAAAAGTTGCACCATGTAGTACTAAAGTTGCACAATGCGGTACTTTAGTTGCACCATATAGCACCAAAGTTGGCATCAAAAAAATTCCGTCGAAACATATCCATGCGGGGTCTAGTTTCAAAGATGTCGTCGCGATGAATCCAACGGTGAAAACGGAACTGAATTCCGACGTGTGATTTAAAAGATACGGCTTTAAAAGAATTTAAAATCCTGAAATAAAAGTACGTGGATCTGTTTTCTCTATCTGATGGGACTAGTGTGAACACATTTAATGCCAGCACCAGCATGGGAAGGAAGGCAAGGAGCAGGGGTAGCGCAGCGGTGAGCCTCCGACCAGGTGGCACCTGCCCCACGCGTGAGCGAGATCGAGCGGCCGCTCGGTTCGAAGCGCTTTTTAGATTTCAGGAAGAATTTATTGAAAGAAGTGCCGCGACGACGTTTTCCCGCCTCCCGACTTCTCGTACGTACAATGGTGTGCTGCAATTAGATGGAATGCTTAATTTTGCAACCAGCGTTTGTTGAAATAAAGGGGCCGACTATATATTAGTCACCTGATGATGATGATCTTTTTGTTCAGTCAAATTAACCGCAGCACCGGCCTGCGCAAGACGCCCCCCGCTCTCCGCGGCAAATTTGACAATTTTGACCTCGAAACGAAATAAATTCACAGAATGAACTGGGTGCGAAACTATTTCACACCCCTAACCCTTTTGTGTAGCGCCCGCCACGCCGGCGCCACACCCTACGGTGCAGCGCCTAGCTCCGCGGCGTTGCACCTCTGTCCACCGTGGCAGCCCACGGGCCCGCACCCAGCAGTGCAACGCCTCCGAGCTAGGCGCTGCATCTGTAATGTGCAGCGCCTAGCCGCTAGGCGTTGCACGTGTAATGTGCAGCGCCTAGCGGCTAGGCGCTGCACTGTGACTTATCCAGCCACTTGGCTGGGCCCCCCCTCCCCCACCCCCCCCCCCCCCCCACCACACACTCTCTCACTCTCTCCCCGAGCTTTGCCCCCTCTCCCACTCTCCCCCCCTCTCAAATCTTCTTCCAAATCTTGCAAATTTGAAGAATTTGTCCGTGTATTTCGAAGTCAAACCCTCCCGCAAGGTAATAATCTCCGATCCCCTTGTTTTGATCGAAGTAAAGTTCTCCCATTGCTCATTTGTTGGTAGTTTGGGGAAACCCTAGTTTAGTTTGGATCTAGAGATTTGCATGGAGATGTGAGATGTTTGTTTGCCAATTTCTATGATTAGGCTTTGTTAGTATGCTAGGGTTATTCTTATGGGTGTTCTTATGTTGGTGCTAGGGTTAGGTTTAGGGCTAGGGTTATGGTTAGGGTTAGGTTTAGGGTTAGGGTTAGGGTTGTTGTTTCATATATATATTAGGGTTTGTATTCGGTGTTAATCCATGGATTAGTACTCATGGAAGCAATGTTACCTTGTGTTCATTGCTTATAGGGATGGGAAGAACATGTGTGTTTGTTCATCATGGGGACAAAGACGCCTTTTTGAAAGGCAATAAAGAACCAGACCCGGATGAGCTTGACATTGTGTTTGATAGTAGTCCTAGCTATGCGGAGCTCTTGCAACAAGTTAGGAAAAATTTGAATTGGATGGACCCTAGTGATATCATTGAGTTGGAGGGAAGGCATAATGTTGGTTTTGGAATGCACATCCGTTGGAAGACAATGCGTGTAAACTCGGAGCAACGTTGGGTTGCATACAAGGAGACGGTGGCCGAATCACTAGACAAGGCTCTTGAGTTATTTGCAACGAAGAAGGTTGAGTCAAGTTTGCATTTGGACTTGAACCGGAACCCCTCCCCTTTGGTTGCTAGTAGCCCCCCACCCTTGAAGCAAGATGAAATTGTTGAACCTCTTTTGACCCAAGAAGTGAGGCCAACATTGAGCCCGTGTAGAAACAACCAAGATGAATCTTTGCAAGAGAACAACGATGAGTATGCGGACGATGACAATGAAGTTGATCTCCATGACAACAATGTGGGTGATCTCGACAAATATCATTTGCAAGAGACAATGGACCATTCCATCCCTTTTTCCCGTGCATATGCATCGGACTCGGATGACGATGGTCCCGATGAACAAGTTGATGCGGAGGGGTTCACGGTGAAGGAGGCCGAAGCTTTCGAGAAGGTATTTGGTCGGGATCATCGGACTACATTGTTCAAGGATGTTAGTCTCGCGGATGAAGCCGTGGTAGATGGTGGCCAATGTGTAGCTCTTGGGGTTAGGCCAAGCTCTCACCGTGATTTGGTAGACGACAAGAACCGGATTGCTAAAGGTTCTAAGTTCGACAGCTTGTTGGATTTGAAGATGTGGCTCGACAACTACTCGGTTACGCATTATCGTCCACACAAGGTGGTGCACTCGGACGTTAATGTGCGCTACACGGTTGCATGTGCATGTGAAGATGAAAAGGAGGTCCAACTTGGACTTACAAGAGGCTGTGGTGGTGGTAGAGGTCGTGGAAAGGAGGTCCAACAAGGAGTGGCAAGACGCCGTGGCGGTTGTCCGTGGATTGTGCGTGCAAGACCATGGAAAGGAGGTCCTACTTGGCATGTAGTGAGTTGTGTGCCAACTCACATGTGCCAAGGCAAAAGGGTGGATGGCAAGATTGTGTCCCAAGACCACAAACAACTCACGTCCGAGTTCATCGCTTACAGGCTCTCGAACTCAATATCCACACTTCCAACAATGAGCGTCCAACATGTCATTGACCTTGTGAAAGCCATCTCTCATTACCAGGTGAAATACGGCAAGGCATGGAAGGCGAAGCAAGCCGCATTTAAGATGTTGTATGGTACATGGGAGGAAGCATACAACCGAATCCCTAGGTTGTTGTTAGCCATGGCCGCGACAAACCCGGGCATGGTTCATGTGGTCGAGCCTCATGGGCACCAAACAACGGTTCATGAAGGAAGGAAAGTCAGAGTATTTGGCCGTGCTTTTTGGGCGCTCGAGCAATGTGTGAGGGCTTTCGAACATTGTAGGCCGGTCATCGCAATTGATGGCACGTTCTTGACCGGACAATACAAGGGCACCTTGTTGGTTGCGATAGCAAGTGATGCCAATAACCGGGTGTTGCCATTGGCATTTGCTTTGGTTGAGGTGGAAAACAATGACAACCGGGAGTGGTTTCTGCATCTTTTGAGGACGAAGGTGTTACCCGCTCAAAGGGAAATTTGTGTCATATCGGATCGGAATCAAGGAATTCTTAACGCCGTGGAGATTGACATTCCCGGGCATGCTCCGTTGCACCATCGATGGTGCATGAGGCACTTTTGTTCGAACTTCTATAGGGCATGTGGCCTTAAGGAGTTGGCCGATGATCTTCAAGATTGTTGTCTCGCTTTCTCCGATAAGCGCTTCGCCACTTTGTACAGCAAATTGCTCGCACACAAAAAACTTGATCCCGGGGGTCAAGAGTTTCTCAATAGGCACATTCAATGCCGGAACAAGTGGGCACGTGCTTTTGATGAAGATGGCCGGAGATACGGTCAAATGACAAGCAATATGGCCGAATGCTTCAATAGGGTGCTCAAAGGTGCACGTGGATTACCCGTGACGGCAATAGTTCAATACACATTTGACAAGATGAATGCGTACTTTGTAAAGTACTCGATGGAAACCGATGCACAGATAGCGGGTGAGAACCCACGGAAGTACAAGTACAAGTTCCCACCCAAAGTTGATGAATGGTTGCTATTTCAATCACGGAAGGCGGACTCAGAAGAAGCTATATTATATGACAATGAGGAGTGGAAGTACGAAGTGAAAGAGCCAGGAGGAACCACAAACGATGGCCGGCAACATGGAGGTCGGGCTTTCAAGGTGTCGTTAACACAATGTGATTGCACTTGCGGGAGGCCATTGTTGCTTCATCTCCCATGCTCACATTTGTATGCCGCCGGCCGCGTTAGGAATGTGGACATCAATCACCCATGCACCGTGAGGGAGTCCCAGTTCTCAATCATGACGGTCAAGAAAACATGGGCTCCCCGCTTTCACCCATACTTTGACCAATCACAATGGCCGGAGTATCATGGAGTTCAACTATGGCCGGATCCGGAGTTGAAGGTTGTTAAACGGGGTAGACGTAAGACAAAGCGTCTTAGAGGCGACATGGACGGATGGGGCCATGGTGGGCGCCGCGAAGCGGGCAACGACCAATTCCAAGAGCTTCGTGAGAGCTCCCGTTGTGGGGAGTGCAAAGGTCATGGCCACAACAAAAGAAAATGTACGAAACCAAGGAAAAGGTCCAAGAAAAATGATGCAAGCACAAGCCAACATGGAGCTACACAAGGGAGCCAACCAAGTGGTAGCCAACCTAGTGGTCGCCAACCTAGTGGTCGCCAACCTAGTGGTAGCCAACCAAGTGGTAGCCAACAAGTGCGAAGCCAACCAAGTGGTAGCCAACCTAGTGGTAGCCAACAAGTGCCAAGGCAACCAAGTGGTACCCAACAAGTGCCTAGCCAACCAAGTGTTAGCCAACCTAGTGGTAGCCAACAAGTGCCAAGGCAACCAAGTGGTAGCCAACAAGTGCCTAGCCAACCAAGAGGTCGGCAACTTGGACTTACAAGAGGCCGTGGTGGTGGTAGAAGTGGTGGTGGTGGTCTCGGCCGTGGTGGTGGAAGAGCTTGACGTGGTGGTAATGGCCGTGGTGATGGTCTCGGCCTTGGTGATGGTCTTGGCCTTGGTGGTGGACTTGGCCGTGGTGATGGACAAGCGCAAGTTCGTTATAGAGGAATGTTTGGATAACTAGATGGACCGTTTCCGTATGTTCCTCACTAACTATAATGTATCATATGTTCTTGTTTTTCCATATGTTCTTCTCTTTCATATTTGCTTCCATTTGTTCTTATTGTCCTTACTAACCATTATGTTCCACTCATTGTAGGTATGGCGGCTTCCCAACCCAACAAACCAACGATGAAGGAGGATGGCGAAGATGAGATGGCCGGATGGTGGGAGAGGGCGGCGAAGAAGCTTAGAGAGGAGGATGCAGCCAAGCTAAAGAAGAAGAAGGAAGAGGAGCTTGAGAAGGAGAGGAAGCGAAAACAGAGTGCGGCAAATGCGATGCGCGCTAGGGAGCAAGCGTTGATGAGGCAAGTTGAGGAGGCACAGAAGAAGCGTCAACAGGATTTTGAAGAAAGAACCATGAAGCTTTGGGAAATTGCAGCTAAAAAAGAAGAGAGGGACAAGCAGATATTCATGGAGAGGGTGGTTAAGGAGGCTCACCTCATAAGAAAAAGGGAGGAGGAAGAGGAAGAAGAGAGGAAGAAGAAGAAGGGAAAGGGGCCTTCCTCTACGCAATAGAGCTATGTCTCCTCTTCGATTTGCTTGTGAACTACTATGTCTCCTCTTCGATTTGGTTGTGAACTACTATGTGCCGTGAACTACCATGTCTCCTCCTCGATTTGGTTGTTAGAACTACTATGTGCGGTGAACTACTATGTGTCCTCCTTGATTTGGTTGTACGAACTACCATGTGTCGTGAAGTAGTATGTGTTATGAACTACTATGTGTCGTGAAGTACTTGGACGCTGCAATCTACCATGTGGCGCCTAGCTGCTGTTGCTCTCTGGATAGCTAAAAAATTCACTAAGTCCAAGTCCAAGTGCCTCAAACTGTAAAGTACCTTCTGTTCTGGCTGCATAGCTACAGACCAGTGCAGCGCCTCCAAGCTAGGCGCTGCACATGTCTGTAGCTATCCAGAAAAGCAACAGAAGTTTGGCTAGTTACAGACATATGCAACACCTAGCTTGGAGGCGCCACACTCTATAGTGCAGCGCCTGCGAGCTAGGCGTTGCACTGTAGAGTGTGGCGCCTCCAAGCTAGGCGCTGCATATGTCTGTACCTATCCAGATACAAGCATGATAATCACTTATGCAAGGTCGGTTCACCTGCTCAGGCGTGATCGCGTCCAGCTCGCTCTTGTACAACTTGTACATTACAGAGGGATCATCCGTCGTCTCATTTAACACATCCCACTTGTAAGCCCAAGTGGGGAGTCGTAGTGGGTCGTCTTTATCGTCCCAATCCTCGTACTTCACGGTCTTAGGTCGTCCAACCGGCAAACGCTCCCAGCTCCATATGGAAAGTGCGAGCAGACAACCACCAATACCTCCAGTGTGCCTACAACTGGCATCGTCCAACTACACATAAAAAAGAACATGGTCAAATTTGCCGCAAGAGTGCATTGATAATGTATCAATGAAGTGAAAAGGAAACAACTTCATACCTGTCGATACAAGTAAGCTAGTGTCGCCGAACCCCAACTCCATTTGCTATCGAAGACGGTCAACGCCTTCAGCCACATCCATGGAGCATTCTTTCCTGTGCCATCAGCAAACATTGTCCTCGATACCACGTACCACATGTAGACACGAGCATAAGTCTTCACCATGTCCTCATTAGCATCATCGGGGCAATGAGCGAAGTTCGATGATATCCACGTGAAAGTAGCGCCCGCTGCGACTCTTTCCTTCTTCTTATCTTCCCTTTCTGGCTCCCGAGGCTCCGGAGGAACCATACCGATAAGGGCTTGCATCTGCGCGCGCCACCCTTCAGAATCGGTGTTCATACATAAAGGATTGCCATCGATAGGAAGACCGGTGATCATAGCGATATCCTGCAGCGTCACGGTCATCTCCCCGGTCCGAAGATGGAAAGTGTGTGTCTCCGGCCTCCAATGATCAATAAGCGCGGTGAGTGCTGCAGCATTGTTGGGTGGCGTCGACCGGCGGACCAACTCAATGAAAGGGAGAAGTCCTGCCTCCCTAACATAAGGTGTGTACCGCTCATCATAGCTCATCCCTCCAAGGGTGATCCCGTGAGACCGAAGCTTCAGAGGTGCAAGCTCCTACAAACAAACAAATCATAACATTACATATGGGGCATTTGTGTTTGAACAAACATACGAAATTCATAACACCGGCCACTTTCAGTATTACCCGCTGCTGCACCGACATAGCGTACGACCGGTGTTGATGGTCCCAGTGATCATCGAGAAGCCAAACCATCCTAACAATTTCAACAAAGCATTCTTGTCAACACGATTATCTTTTCAATTCAAAAAAACTAAAGTAGGCCTACTACATGCAAGATCCAAAGCATATGGTGCTTCCCCCTACTTGGGCCTACTTCATACAAATAACATGTCAATCTATGTATCCAAACTATAACATGTCAATCTACTTCTCCATACAAATAACATGTCAATCTACTTCTCCATACAAAAAACATGTCAATCTATGTATCCAAACTATATAAATAACATGTCAACCTATCTATCCAAACCACATTCTAATCTAACAAGGGTTCCCCAAATCTAATATACGCAAGATTCAAACAAAAGTTGCCCAAATCTAATACATGCAAGATTCAAACAAGGGTTCCCCAAATCTTCAAAATATAATATTAAAATGGATAGAAAGAAGGGGATCGGAGGAGAGTACCTTCTACGATGGATTGGTGAACAAATGCACGGACCAAATCGTCGGATCGGAAGGATTTGGGAGAGGGGATTGAGAGGGGGAGTGCAGATGGCCGCCGCCCTTTTTTCTGTAACTGCCAATGGGGAGGGTGGGGGAGGAGAGGGCTGGCGCGTTTGCATATAAGTCACAGTGCAGAGCCTAGCCGCTAGGCGCTGCACATTACACGTGCAACGCCTAGCGGCTAGGCGCTGCACATTACAGGTGCAGCGCCTAGCTCGGAGGCGTTGCACTGCTGGGTGCGGGCCCGTGGGCTGCCACGGTGGACAGTGGTGCAACGCCCCGGAGCTAGGCGCTGCACCGTAGGGTGTGGCGCCGGCGTGGCGGGCGCTACACAAAAGGGTCAGGGGTGTGAAATAGTTTCGCAACCAGTTCATTCTGTGATTTGCTTTCGATTATAGGTCAAAATTGTCAAATTTGCCGCTCTCCGCGGCCATCCCTCTAACCCCGGGACTTTCTCGTGCGCCGGTGATCCCCTCCACCACACCACCCCCGCACCTACACTTGTCATGTCCCCGCCTCGCTTCTGCCGGCGATGTCGTGGCGTCCCTGTAGCCCTGCTCATTCTAGACTCAGCGTCACCTAAGAAAAATTCCAAGTGGTTGAACAGTAGCAAAAGGATGGAAATAATTACTACGCACTCATGGATCACCCAAGCGACATACATGTAGTGGTATTCGAAAGCTCTGAAATATACATATGGGTGTATTGCTCGCGGAAACAACTTGCAAAATGCTCTATTGTTATTTCAAATATTTAGTGCGCATAAACATGACACTATGGCATGATGATCGGTACCACATAGGACAAGCGGAGGAGGTCCACCGACAGGCACACGAGGGGGTGGGGGGTTGATCATGAAATGGAGAGGTCAATGGCGGCGGTCAACGTTGAACCGGGCAAAATGCAATGTATCGATGGTCTTATTGATGCACTACGGGAGCTTGATGGACAAGGATGTCTCAAACTCTCAATGGCCTTATAAAAGGATCGGTCCTGAAATTTCGAGGGCCCCGAGCAAAGTTAGAACACGCGGCTCTGGCATTTTTACATGTAAAGCCATCAATGATGGTACTTATTAGCAAGAAACACCTTCTCTAGAATGGCGTCATCCTGATGATTGGTAGGCGCAAAGCAATTTCCTCTCAGCGACTCGCCTTCTCGATGTGACTGCACGGGGCTAGTGATAGGGGCGTCTCCGACCAGGACACACAAGATACCAAGCATTGATCACAGGTAGCCTAGCAGGGTGATCACAGAGGTGATCATTTCAAATTGCATTACCATCTCGGGAGGCAAATTGCATTTAGGTGATGCGGCAATGGACAGACTAAATTTTAATACCAAAGTAGAATAATCAGTTGTAGTTTCTGACATGATTTTTTTAAATACATGAATTAGTACCGATACAAATTAGATAGAAAAAAAAGAGTGTCAGTCGTGCCGTGTCCCTGCCCCGCTATCTCGTCGTAGAAAAGGAGTGAGCTTGCAAGAAATCGTGACCTAGCACTCCCGACGCGTGCTACTTGCCACTCGACCTGACGGTAACTGGTGATGATAGAAAGCGCGAAATATATAAGAACACATAGCAACATTCATATTTGAAAGCATTTTTTGAAAAAATCAAAACATTTTATGAATTTTATTTAACAATTTTGAAGTGTTGAATATGTTTGAAAAACTCAAATATTGTATGAAATTCCAAACATTTTGGAAAAAATGTGAAGAACTTTTGGAATTCCGAACATTTTATTTGACAAAACAAGAAGAATTTTTGACTCAAATAGTTTAAAAATTCTAACAATTTTTAAGATTCCAAACATTTTTTGAAAAACGCAGATTTTTTTTAAAATGGAAAAAATATTGAACTCCAAACAAAATTTACAAAAATGAAAACATATTTTTGTATTTGTGAAATCTCAACCATCTTTTCAATTTTGAACAAAATTTGAAAACAGAAACATTTTTAAACATCTGAACATCTTTTAAAAAGTATGAACATTTTTTAAAATTTCAACACATTGTTTGAATTTGTGAGAAAAATTTGAAAATAGGATCATTTTTTAAGTTTTTAATAAATTATGAAAAAATATCTACATTTTTCGAAATTTAGGAACATTTTAAAAACATGAACATATTTTAAAAAATAGAAATAAAATTTAATGTAAGGAAAAGGAAAAATAAAACTTAAAGTGAAAGAAAAATAAATGGGAAAAAGAAAATGGAGATATAAAAAATAGGCAAAAGAATAAGACAAAATGAAAAAGAAAAAGGAAAAGAGAAAAACGGTTCAGGAACGTACTAAAAGGTTCCCAAAACCCAAAAATAGGCTGGAAACCTGGGTTCCCATAATCGAAAAGTGAAATCTGTGTATTGGGCCGGGCCAAGTCGATTGTGGCCTGTGCGATGGGTCGGCAATCTGCCTTAGAATATCTATAATCTGAGGGTGAGCACGACGATGGCGGCAGATGGTGGCACACCCGTCCTTACGCAAAATTCTCCCACAACAACAGCTAAAAGTCTTCAAATGTCTCTATTTGAAGCTGTGCATGGGAGAAAATGCTGCTAGGTGGTCTAACAACATGGATGTATTTTTTTGTAACTTTTGTGTTTTTTTGTACTGCCATGATATTTGCGGGCAGCTTGATATAAGTTACCAAACAAAAAATTGCAATCAATAATGAATAGATCGGAATTTTTCTCGCAAAATAAAGAGAGCAGCAAGCAGGATAGGAAGTGATTTTTAACTTTTCCTTTTTGAGAAAGGAAGAGATTTTTAAGTGTTTTTTTTAGGGTTGGAATAGATTTTTTACTTTTCCTCGTGGGCCTTATTTCCGCCGAGCTGGTCAGTTTTCCTTTTTCTTTCCCTTGATGAAACAAAAAAAGTCCAGCTCGAACACGACCACGAGCTTCGCTCGCGATTCTATTCCTCTTCCTTCCTCTGCTTCCCGTCCGTGGCCGCGCCATCGATTGTACCTTCACGCGCCGGTGGCGCCCCTCTGACGGCCGCGTCTGTTCCTCGTCGCCGGTGCCCCACGGCCCACGGTAACCCCGCGCATCCCCGCCACCTAGGCTCCCAGTCAGTAGCGCCCAGATCCAAAAGTGAGGATTCTGTTCTTGCTGCGGCGATTGCGGCAAAATCCGATATTTTCAACCCTTTGCCAGTCAGTCTCTTTCATTCTTCGTTCGTTGCCAACCTCAGCTAGACTCTGCTTAGGGGCCATCATCCCGACCTTCAGGATTCGTCTACGGTCGGTTCAATCCCCTTCCTCTAGGCAGCCTATCTAATAGGTTCAACCCCCTTCAGTATCCATCGACCTCCGGTACTTTTTGGACAATTTCCGAGTTTTTAACAATGGGGATAGGTCATTGTAGCCCACTGTCGAATGCCAAGAGGAAATTGCCACCAGGTAGCCCGCAGAGCACGTCTGCCAAGAGAAGGAAACCCAGGCTTCGAATCAGCAGTCTACCCAATGTAAGCTGAAACAAACTATTTCCTCCCAAAAAAAAGCTGAAGCAGACCACCAATGCTCTCTTTTTTTTTTGTCTTGCTGATGTTGGATCACACTCTGTGCTGTAGGATATTTTGAGCTCCATCACATCTAAACTGTCATTGAAGGAAGCTGCCAGGACAAGCATCTTGTCGAGCCAGTGGCGGCGTGTTTGGTTGTGCCGCGCCTACATTGATCTCAGTCATCACACAGTCTTGTCGGAGTCCGACAAGGAACGATCCTGGACTGGTCCTCGAGGTATTAGACTCAACAGGCGCAAATTTATTAAGAGTGTTGGTGCACTTCTCCAGCAATACGAGGGTGTAGGGACCGAGGACATCAGAATCAGGCATGATCTCTGTGATAGATACGCGGGTCATATCGATAGATTGCTCAACTATGCTATTGCGTCGAAGGCGAAGGGTCTCATTCTTGAATTATGGGCAGTGAATTATGGGCCCACGACAGTGCCATATAATTTCCCTCTTCAGGTTCTTGATACAAAGAACTCAAACTTGCGCCGTCTGGAGCTTTGGTTTGTTTCTTTAAATCCGCCTGCTGGTTACAGGGGATTTCAGAATCTCACTAAGCTTTGCCTGCGAGATGTTAGTATTACCAATGAAGATGTTCAACGTTTGCTGTCTGAAGGCAATCATCTAGAGTGCCTCCGTATTACCTACTGTAAGATGCTTACCAGTTTAAGGATTCCACATTGCCTGAATCGCCTTAAGGTTTTGCTTGTTCTGAGTTGCCCGGTACTTGAAGACATGACGTTAGATTGTGGAGTGCCAGCACTCCACTATAGAGGTTCATTGATACCAATGGAGTTTGCTGCACCTTTGAAGCTAACGAAACTATCGATTGAGTTATTACCTTGCCACGTCTTGAGATGCTCTCATTAAGTTGCACACAACTTGAGGTTTGCATTTCCCCTGCCGTTTTTGTATTCTCATTGGTTATGTTCATATTTATTTTATGTTGGTTTCATATTTGTTGTATGCAGAAGGTTGATTCAGTGAGCAGGCTTTCCAAATTTCGTTCTCTGCATCATTTGATATTAAACTGGACTATTTCTGACTCTGCACGCGGGACAACTGATATCCTCGACCTTGGTTGTCTCCTAGAGGCTGCCCCTTTCATGGAAAAACTAGAATTGCATGTAAGCCTATCCTTTTCAGCTTTCAGTTCTTCACTTGTATGTAGACATGAAGTTGTTTATGATTGCTGTCCTAAGGGATGCAAAAAAATCGTTGCTCATAGTTTAGCTAAAGAGAGTGGACTTCACCCTAATGTTTGGGTGGATGATTCCCCTAGTTTTAATAAATGAAGCGAGACATGATGGAATTCCTTTAAAAACATATAAGAAGGCTAAAATATCGAGTCTTGATGTGTAGATAAGCATGCTTATTTAACTATTTGCGCAACACTAGTCTGTGCAACCTCCTGTAGTATTAAGCTATCATGAGGAATCCGTGATCTCTAACATGGACAGAGCTGATTGATTAATTGGTCCGGCAAATAACATGTCACCCGTGTAGCTTATATGTCTATATATCTAGTGTCTCTCTTATCTTATATGATTATCTCTTTCCTGTAAGTTTATATTGCTTATTTTATTTCTTGTATACATGTTACTCCCTCTGTAAACTTTTATAAGACCTTTTGGGAGTACAAGTTTGTTTGGTCATTCCTGATTGAGGTACTAACAAAGCGGTTTTCATGCTTAAAGATGGTAATGGACCATTTCCTACACAAGCGGTACTGTCATGAAGACGGCGAGCTGAGGAGTCTCCCTTCACGCCCGCACTCACATCTCAGTTTGGTGCATATAAGCGGATTCATCGGCGAGAAAGATCAACTGGAGCTGGCGCTTCATATTCTCCACAATGCTGCGGTTCTCAAAGCATTGAAGATCGATCCATGGCCGAGAACAGCTAACCCTGTACGAGCGCGCGTCAAGTCGGAAAACCGTCTTGCCAGTGGCCGGAGTGTTGCATTGGAATTTCTTTGCAAAGATGATCACCGCAATGTCGTCAGCGTGCTTGAAGATGTGGGGGAGTAGTTGGTCACTGCTTTCCATTTTGCCTGCATGAATGTATTTATTGTTTAGGGTTGTCTGAGTGATTTTCTTGAGGAAGCCGCGTTGTTAAGACATGTTCTGAGCCCGTTGGTGACAAGTTGTGGTAAATGTGTTAGATTTTTGCAAAACCTCATGCTAATCTGGACCTCGGTGAAAGTTTAGGACGCAACAAATAAAAAAAATGAACTTGTTTGAAATTAAAAAAACATATCGAACTCTTTCATTATTGAATTTCTTTGATCTTCACTTGACTAATTATGGTTCAACGGTACTTAATCTACTGCCGGTAAGACTGGCGCACCGAGGGCACTCCCAATGCTTCAGTCCCTTCAACAATGAAAATCCTAAGCCAAAGAAGACAAGAAATTGTTACAGGAAAACAGCTTTTTGAACACAGTACAATTGCAAATACTCATATACACGCATATACACTCATCCTACTGAACGAACATCGTTGCATGCACATACACTCATCCTACTGAACGAACATCGCTGAAAAGGCTAAAATAAATCCAGGAAAATACGATAGCTAATGACAAACAATTCCGACGCGCAACAAAATTTTGAAGATTGTTCTATAGCAAGTCTCACACGCACATACAAGACTTTTTAAGCCAATCCCGCAATGTTATGGTGTTGAGTGTTGACCTACTCAAAGGCAACATGTTAAACAGTTAGGTGTAGCAAAGATGCGCATGTTGAGATGAATGAATGGCCACACAAAGAAGGATCGGGTCCAACATTGTCGGAGATGATTTGGGCATATTCAGTGCATGCCTACAGAAGCTCCAGTGCACAGCGAACGGCTAAAGCGTGTTGATAATGTTAAGAGAGGTCGGAGCAGACCAAACTTGCCATTGGAGGAGTCCGTAAGGGAAGATCTAAAGTACTGGAATATCATCAAAGAACTAGCCATTGACAGGTTGGTGGTCCTTTATGCAAAGGCTATTGTTCTACTATCGTTTTAAGGGGGGGACTTGTATGAGATCTCACATTAAGTGACATCATGAGATCAACCTAAAAAATTCATATTTACACATTTTTTTAAAAACTAAAATTATTTGACAACATCCATGTGGGGTATGTCTATAACTCCGAAAAAATCAGCTCAAAATTCGATGTACATTTGGAGATTCAAAAGACACAAATTCGAATGTGAATAATGGCAGCTTTGGCCTAATAGTACTTTGACACTATTCATGTCCAATTTTGTCTTTTTTCTATTATTGTAGGTCAAATTAGGAGCTGAGACTTTTTGAAGTTGAACATCAACCATTGACGTGTGTCTAATTTTAATTTTTTGAAAATGTAGATTTTTTTCCAAAAAAAACGATATCATTGATCTCACCTAATGTGAGATCTCACGCAAGTATGTCCCTTCTTTTTAATTTGTCATGTGGTGTATGCATGGCTTGTAATTGGCCTTTATTATATGAATGGGACACATATTACCATGAGAAAAATATATTTATGTATTGTACGCTAGGCGTAATAATATGCACATCGGTTCCTTTTAGACAGGCAGCCCCGCCCATCTACTATCTAACTCTCCATTAGTCTTCTAAAAAACCAACTCTCCGTTATTTTCTTCCTTAAAGTAAACTATCGAAGCAGCTGGCCCAACACGGAAAAAACCGTCTCCAGTCGACCAGCCAGGGTTGCTTCCGTATAAGGAGTGAGGTATTATAATGTACCAGGCGAATCCACCATTTCAGCTACTACAATAATATCATATTGCAAGCCACTAAGATGCACTGTTTTTTTTTACTCTACACTCAAAATTGGAATCCTCGCTCCATCGCTACTTGTCACGGCGGTCCTCCGGCAAAGCATGGGAGGACCGGGAGCGGCTCGCGGAAGACGACAGGGGCAAAATCATGGTGGTCCGGGCGGCAGCGATGGCACCAAACAGAGGGGTGCAAGAACGTGTGCGATGGTGGAAGGAAACGTGTGGTCTGAAATGTTCGTGACACTAATATTTGGGTGGATGATGGGCGCGCCATATCACCTGACCCAAATTTCAAATACGAAGTCTCGTGGGGTCGTTTTGGAGCGAGTTATAGAAAAATTAGCGACTCGGGGTCATATGGCAACTATGCTAAATTGTCATTTTGGTTCAAAATTGTTATATTAACGGTCATTACGACGGGGCGTATGTGACGATTATGCTTGAGTTGGTCAGTTGTAAGTGGGCCAACAGGCCGTGCTTCGCAGGTTGGCCCAGAGGCACGCGTGTCCGGCACGTCAGGTGCCCCATGCCGGTCGGGCTAAACGGGCCATGCCTGGGCCTCAAGGTGTGGCACGCGTGCCGGCTTGACACAACATTTTTTTATTTTTTAGAAGCCCAAAAGCACGCAGGCCCATGGCATACGATGCCAACCTGTTTAGCACATGTGTTGTGCACGGGTCAGAAATAGTCCAAAATAAATCTTGAATTTGTAGACCGAAGCTAAATCAAACCCTAAACTTTCAATCTCTGAAATCAACACACCAAACTCTTTGATTTCGGTCTATTTTAAACTTCGAAAGCGTTCCCAAACAAAATCATGGACAAGGCAGGTTGAATCCCGGGATTTTTTACAACGCAACTGGACCGGCCCACCAGGAGCGAAGCGAGTTTCTTCTTCTTTTCTTAACGTGCGATGTAAAAATACAGAAAAAAGAGACACTTAGGAGGAATCGAGCTTGAAACCTGACACAGGTTAACTGCTCACGCTAGCCTAAAACTAATGGTTGTTAGAGCTACAATCAGAGGCCCGAACAGTTTAACCAGCGTCGAGATTTGAAAACAATTTTATAAGGGCAAACAAACATTGAAATATTTAACAATTTTTGAAGTCTCCGAAAAGGATAAAAGTGTGAACACTTGTTGAAAATTCTGAATACGTTTTATCAAACACAATCAATTTTGAAAAAGCAAACACTTTTTGAAACATAAACATTTTTTGAAAACATGGGAACAAATTTTGAAACCTGAACAAATTTTAAAGTGCAAAGACTTATTAGTTTTTTTTAATGGGAGCAAATGTGTAAGAAAAATGTTTGTGACCTCTATAAAATGTCACGAGTTAAAATAATGTACGTGACATTAAAAAACATTTTTATACAATGTAAAGAAAATATTTGTGTGATTAAAAAAATCGTACATTCAAATAATTGTAAATTTCAAAACCAGAATACTTTTTTAAAACGCAATATGAAACATAATCAATTTTGAAAATACAATAAATTTTGAAAAAGCAAACACTATTTGAAACATATAAATGGTTTGATGTAGCGACCAGACCTCAAACAGTCTAGTCTCTGTGCATCAGTGTCATCCCTGGATCGGTAATGCTGACACGCACAGTACTTGAAGGATTTATAACAGAGTAGCAGTCACACACTTATTACACTGAATAGTCTCAAGAGAGAACTTATTGCAAAAAACATGGCTTAAGGCCATCTAATACGATAACAGCGGAAGGCTTGGAAGATAAAGTGAGTCCATCAACTCCAACGGCATCACTGAGTATAAGACCACGACCTATGGCACCTTACTCGTCGTCTGAAAAGTCTGCAACATGAACGTTGCAGCCCGAAAACGGGTCAGCACATGGAATATGCTGACAAAGTAACACATAGAGAGTAATGAGCTGAATAATGCTAACACTACATGCATACTTGGCTGGTGGAAAGCTCTATGGTTACAATTTTGCGAAAAGCCAATTTTTCCCTACAACAAAGGATTAAATTTTATTTAACTATTATGGTGGTTGTTAAACATTGAAAAGGTTCACCCAACTCAATCCCAATTAAGTAATCTTCATTAAACCCAACAAATTTAATTAAGTAACATGATGATGGGATTCACATAATAATCCAAAAACTAGATACTCAAGATGTCCATAACCGGGGACACGGCTAACCATGATTAGATTGTACACTCTGCAGAGGTTTGCGCACTTTTTCCCACAAGACTCGATCTCCTCCGTTGGATTTCTCACACTTCATGATGTTTGAGAAACGGATGACCGAGACACAGTCTTTCAGAAGCGTTAACACCTTACGATTGGTAGACAGTTACACCTACTTTCCCCTACATCTGCTAGTCTACCACTGTAAGAGTTCACATGACTTAATCAACTATGCTAGAGCCCATAATAGCTTGTGGCCGCACACGGAAGTTTCTAGCATGAATAATCTCATGATCCCTTTGAGCCTGGGTGGCGGTCCATAGGATAATCTCACGGGTACTCCGGGATATCCAAAAATACAGGCAACACTGGGTTCCCCAGGTGCCTCAATCCACCCAGATGTGTATTTAAGTAGCCACCTTAAGTTAACCATTAATTAACAATCTCACATCTGTCATGTAATCACTCAAACCCAATCCACATCTACGAGCATATCATAGCAATATAAGCAAACGTAGAAGTAACTCCCAAGGGTTTGATAATAAAACATGTAATAGGTACTACCTCATCTACTTTCCAAAACCCACATATTAAACAGTTCCTAACCATGCAATAGTTTGAGGGTTGATCTAATGTAAAAAACTGGGTGGTAAAGAGGTATGATCAAAGTGTTACTTGCCTTGCTGATGATCCGGGAAACCTAGAGACTCGTAGTAGCACGCTGCGCACTCCGGGTACTCTATCGCAAACAAACAATGACATTCATAAGCAATCAAGCAAGGGTGCACAGGTAAAACTCAAATAAGAGATCTAACCAGAAAGTTCAACTTAAGAACTCCGGTTGGCAAAAAGAATCAAATCGAACGAAGCAACAAAACTCAAACGGCGAAAGAAACAAACTCCGTTTACTAATCTGGACTTAAGTCAAATTTTACAGTAGCTAAAACTTCTTTGAGTTGGTTAAACAGAAAGAGGGTTTCGAGACGAAACTCTAGGCGCTTGAATCGCCTGATTCCGATAAACGAGCGAAAAGTTATACTAAAACGAAAATCGGATCAGAAATCGCGATCGAAAATAATCGCGAAAAATCGAGAAAAAGAAAAACTGACGAACAGGCTAACAAACGAATGTTCGATGTCTGCGGTTAAACGACGAAAACCGTTCGTTAAAACGAACGTACGGATGAACGACCGCAAAATAACTAAACCGAGAAAACCGACGAACCGATCTGAAAAAACGGATCTAGTTTTTTTTTAAAACCGAACGGTTTTATGAAAAAACCGGCGGCGGCTACCTCGAGTCCGGCGAGATCTCCGGCGAGGCGGCGAGGTGGCGACGGGACGGGCTCGGCGGCGACGGGACGGCGGCGGGGCGGCAGCGGAACGGGCGGCGTCAGCGGCAGCGGCGGCGGCTGGCGGCGGCAGCGGGGTCGGGCTAGGGTTAGGGTTTAGGTGGCGTCGGGCTTCGGTGGGCTGGGGGGCTCGGGGCGGCGCTATTTAAGAGGGCCGGCTGGGAGGAGTCCTGGCCAGTTACGGCCCGAGTCGGTTTGACTTTTTTTTTAAACAATTCGGACGTGTAGAAAAAGAAAGAAAAGAAATACTAAACGGACTCCAAAAATCCCGAAATAATTTTTCCCCGTCCTCTAAAAATAAGCCGGACAAGATGAACATTTATTTGGGCCTAAAATGCAACTTTGAAAAACGCATATTTTTCCTAGGCAAATAAAATAGAAATGAAATCCGAATAAAATCAAATATTTGTTTTTAATATTTTTCCTCCAATATTTCATTATTTTTGGAGAAGTCATATTATCCCTCTCATGTATTTTGATATGAAATATTTTCGGAGAGAAAAATAATTAAAACAAATGATCCTCGTTTCGATATTTGATAAAATTTAAATATGAAAATCGTGAAATCCCCAACTCTCTCCGTGGGTCCTTGAGTTGCTTAGAATTTCGAGAATCGCAAACCGAAATGCAATAAAATATGATATGCATGATGATCTAATGTATAACATTCCAATTTTTTTGGAATGTTACATTTGAAAATACAGAAACAAATTTTGAAACTTATTTTTTTCCTAAAAAATGTTTAAACAATGTAACAAAATGTTCCTGTGGTTTTATAAAATGTTTATTGTCATTAAAAAATGTAAAACGTGTATTTGGCAAAATGTTACCGTGTTACATTTTTCTAAAAATGTTTTTGGAACTTAGTAAATTATTTGGGTTTAAAAAGTATTAGAAATTATGAAGTTGTTGACATTTTTTTTTTCAAGAAACGTTTCAATTTTTTAAAAATGTTTTAATTATATGAAAGCTACTGTGTCTTTTTATACACAACATGCTAAATATAATCATGATCAGCCATTGGGGTGATTAGGCGGCCACTGTACAGTTCGACTCTTCTAAAGCTCATTGTGTGTTGCTACTATTTTTTTGTCACTCCTAACAGAAGACAAGTGGGTTCGTGTAGTTTAAGAAAAAACTATTGCCATTAAGAAAATGTTAAGGAATTTATTACCATTACATAAATAAAAAGAAAATAAAATTAAAAAATAGAGCAGAGCAAGCATTCGAGCGATCCACGCTAATCACCGACCCGATTCGACCTAATGCAAGCGAGCCCGTCAGCTAGCAATCCTTGCCGTGTCACCAAATACCAGGTAAACACCCACAAGATTTGAAATAGACCGGAATCTCAATGTTTTCGGTGTGCTAATTTCCGGAATTACAAGTTGAAGGTTTGATTTAGCTTTCGTTAAGTTTAAGGTTTGTTTTGGACTTTTTCTTACATGGGCTCAAGGCGAGGCCCTGACCCCATACGACCCGATTATATACAGGCCTCAGCGGGTCGTGACGCGTTGGCCTCAGCACGTGGTTGCATAGACACACCGCGCCACCTATAAATGGGCGTCTGTCGGGCCGGCCGAGCTTCGGGCCGGGCCTACCAAAGCCCGACACTGATAACCTAGGCCCAAGCTCGACCCGGCCCGACCACCTGGCCTAAAAATCAGGCCCAAGCCCGGCTCATATGTCAAAAAGCCCATCGGGCCGGGCCTCTTTCTTAAACTGTAAATACGACAGGCCTAAGCCCGGGCCAGCCTGGCCATCGGGCTCAAAATCTAGGCCTAGGCCTGTCTCGTGGGCAAGGTCGGGTCAGGCCGGGTCAGGCTTTATCGGGCTGTCCGGGCCGGGCTGCCCATGGCCAGGTATAGCCGCCACCCGTCCCTCCCGGCCGAGTGGCGCGCTCCCTCCGCCTCCCGCCTCCCGCCTCCCGCCTCCGCCACCCCAAACCCAATTCCCTCCTCCGCAACGCGCGACCCGTCGCACGCCCCGCCTCCCCCTCTCCTCCTCCTCCTCACCTCTCCCCTCTCCCGCCTCCACCACCCCCAATCCTCCCGCCCCATCGCGCGGAGCCGCTGCGGTCCTATCCTAGCTAGGGTTACGTCGTCAAGCTCCGTCCCACCCCGCGCGGGGATTCCGCGAACCTAGCTCGGCTCGCTCGCCGCGCGCGTCGGAAGGCTCGCCCCGCTTGCCGTCGCGTTCGGGAGCCGCGGTGGCGGCGGCATAGGCCGGCAATGGTCGGGTCGGGGTCGAAGCATGCCGCGGGCGGGAGCGGCGGCGGCGGCGGCGGGGAGAGGCGCAAGTACCCGATCCGCGCCGAGGACTACGAACTGTACGAGGAGATCGGCCAGGGCGTCAGCGCCATCGTCTACCGCGCGCTCTGCAGGCCGCTCGGCGAGACCGTCGCCGTCAAGGTGCTCGACTTCGAGCGCACCAACAGCAACCTGGTAATAATCCACCTGAATCCGCCCGTCGCCAGAATCCGCCTTCTGTTTCGCCGGCCTGCGCGCCAACAATTCCTGTTTTGTTCGTCGGGTGTTGCATCATAGTAGCGCGATATGTTTGTCTGTTATATCTCGCAGTAGTAGGTAAATTACTCAGGTAGATGATCCCGGCCTGTCATAGAACGATTTTTCGGTCATACTCATGTCGTCGATGGGCCTGTCGGATAATTAGTAAGTGCAGATATCAATAATGTGCTTAGAACAATGATATGCTTGGATTCATATTTATGGATAAGGAAGTTTGGTAGCTGGCATTGGATTTGTGTTAAGCTGTTGAGAATACATGATTATATGAATCTGAACTGGTTGGATGATACCGGCCAATTTCAATGATGCAAATATGTCATTCAGAGGGAATCCGATACTCTCCTTGGCTGTATTGGCTTCTAGCATTGTCTGCCTGCAGTTTCATGTCTCCTATTCAATTTATGTCCGTCTTCATGCCACATTTTAGTTCGAGAATGACCAACACCGGTGCTTGTCTTGATGCAGAACAATATCATGCGTGAAGCTCAGACAATGATTCTTATAGACCATCCTAATGTTGTTAAGGCGATCTGTTCATTTGCAAATAACCAAACGTTATGGGTAGTTATGCCGTACATGGCTGGAGGATCTTGTCTTCACATAATGAAATCAGTCTATCCGGATGGTTTCGAGGAAGCTGTCATTGCAACGCTGCTCCGTGAAGTTCTAAGAGGATTGGAATATCTTCATCATCATGGGCATATACATCGTGATGTCAAGGTAAATGCGCATTCATATATATCTGAAGGATCTGCTGTTCCCCTGTGCTGAGCGCTACGTTGATTTCCTTTCTCTTTCTTTTGACCATAGGCAGGAAATATCCTAGTTGATTCTCGTGGTGGAGTTAAGCTTGGAGATTTTGGGGTTTCTGCTTGCCTTTTTGAATCCGGTGACAGACAGCGGGCTAGAAACACTTTCGTGGGAACTCCTTGCTGGTAGTCATTCTGACAAAGCAATAAACAATTAAATATGCTTTCATTTCTGCTACATAACCTTTTCTTGACACATGCTCATGTGTTGGCCCTTTTAATGATTAGGATGGCACCAGAGGTAATGGAGCAACTACATGGATATGATTTCAAGTAGGCTACTTACTGTACTGGATCACTAGTTAACTAGTGGGGTACCTTTTCTTCACAACTGCTTGTTAACTGGAGCTGCTTTGACCAAATATGAAATATATTGCAGGGCAGATATATGGTCCTTTGGAATTACTGCACTTGAACTTGCCCATGGTCACGCCCCTTTCTCAAAGTACCCTCCCATGAAGGTATGCATACTCAAGCAGATACCATATTACTGCACTTGAACTTGCCCATGGTCACGCTCCTTTTCTTATGATGTATGGTAGGGAGTAACTTCAAATTTCTGAGATTTTACTTCACTTATTTTGCTTAGGTCTTGCTTATGACACTTCAAAATGCTCCCCCCGGTCTTGATTATGAAAGAGATAAGAAATTCTCAAGGGTAAATATATTTGAGACGATCCATCACCTCTGTGTTATTTATCCGAGGACTTATGCATACGGTTTCTTATAACAGCACTTCAAGCAAATGGTAGCTATGTGTTTGGTAAAAGAGCCTTCAAAAAGGCCGACTGCAACAAAATTGCTCAAGCAATCCTTTTTCAAGCAAGCTCGTTCCCATGATTACATTGTTCGAAAGCTTTTGGAGGGATTGCCTGGCCTTGGCGCCAGATATCAAGCTTTGAAGGTACACTGGTTTAAATGGTGCATGGCTATTTATTGGTCACTTGATCTTCTTCACTCTTTAATGTGGGATCTTAACTATTAACAGGAAAAGGATGAACATTTACTTGCTCAAAAGAAAATGCCTGATGGTAGAAAGGAAGAAATCTCGCAGGTGCTAATTCTAAATTTGTAAATGATCATTCCTGAAAATGGCCCTATTGTTGGAGTAGTAAAATCAAGCAACTATTTTATCTTTAATTGCGGCCTTTTGGCATGTCTTGTAAGGGTGGTAGCCACAATAATTAATACTATTACTTATGGCATCGCTAATCATGATCGCCGAACAAAATATGCATTTCATGTTGGTTTCTTTATCCAAAGGTTAAGTTTTATGTTTCCCCATAACATGATTAAGCATATTGATATGACCTTGTTTCTGAAATTTTGCTAGTTAGAAAGACAAACGGGAAGCTTATAAATTTATGATTAAACCAGGTAGGGTTGGGAGGACATGGCATGACTACGTGATAAAGGCCGACACTAGAGTCACTCATGTATCTTCTCAAAGAATAGAGTTCAAAATTTAGATGTGGCTACATTTTTAACACATCCTAGAGATCCCCCACTATCAATCATAACGTTTTTAGGAAACCTAAAGCATATATGCGCTGTAAAGAACTCTTTCTTTTATGGTCAATAGTCATAGCATCACTGAACGATATCCTCCTTCACCACCTACATGCTCCACCGGGAGTATTTGCCATGATACAACTGGAACAGGTAGGGGGCTGGAGGAGGGAGATCAGAGAAGGGCGGGGACACCATTTTTCTGGTGGGCGACGCCGAAGCATGAGATACGGCGGCCACATGGAACCCTAGCGTTGACCCATCTTTCTTCACGGGAGGTGAATGGGAGAGAATTGGGGGTAAGAAGCATATACTGCAAATTCGGTGAAGTGGCAGGGTAGTTTGGGCAGGGTTTTGTTTAAGCTGGAAAAGCTCCTCACAAGGTGCTTCTGCCTTTGATTGAAAGCAGCCACAACGCTTCTGAAAAGGCTAAAAATAATCGAGTGTTTGGTTGGCCCCTATTGGCTTGTAAGGGTGAGAAGCCGCAATAAGCCCAACCAACCCCCCCTGGTCAGGACCCGGCCATGATCTACTTGAATTCGTAGTGGAATATAGGCCAACGTTTTACTTCAGCAAACTGGTGGTAAAGAAATGGTAAAGTAAAATGAACAGTAGCTCTGGTTAAACTGATCTGACTGTCATTGTCCAACTGAGAACGAGGAGTGATCTGAGCCGTTTGATCAAGTGTGAACCGTTTTGCTGGAAGCGCTACACCTAACTGAACTTGCCAAGCTAGTGCAGCGTCTTTAGAGAACTGTCCTGACATTGCCCCTTCTTGAGATACGAGATGACCTCACGGCGTTGATGAAGAAGCGCGCCACCTTTCTGTAGTGGAACGGAAGAATGCTGGGAATATATTGATAAAATCTGCATCTTTCCAAGTCGCGTCCTCGGGACAAATTCTCCCACTGGATTAACCACTGTACCACAGGCAGGTTTTGTCAAGAAATTTGTCGTACCTGTAGCACTAGTGCTGGAGCTGTTTTGATGGTGGCATCCTTATTAACCATAGGGAAGTCAGGGCTGGGAATGGATTTTTGTCCAATATGCATTTTGAGCTGACTAACATGAGGACTGGGTGTATTTTCACATGTTCAGGGAACTGTAATTTGTAAGCCGTGTTGCCCACTCTCTGAATCACCAGGAATAGCCCACTGTAACGTGTAACAAATGTTGCCAACCCAAAACTCTATTCTATTCCTATCATTGTTTTGACTTTTAGATCTGTGTCATTTCTGTTGTACCCTTTCGGCACTGAGATGATTATTTTATTGTCACCATTATATTGTTTTTCATCCAATCCTTTGTATCTCTTGCATTGCTAGGATGAATACAAAAGGGGTATCAGCAGCTGGAACTTTGACATTGATGACCTGAAGTCTCAAGCCTCACTGGTAGGCATTTAGCATTTTCATTTCCACTTTAGTCATTGACTTCACATCAATTAATTTAGCTTATTTATATTTTGACAGATTTCAGAGTGTGAGGACACAATATCATCTAAAGATACAGATATATCTTCTATCTATGACTTCGACACCAGCTTGCAGGAGCAAGCACTCGAAGGGTCTCTTTTTTCAATGAAGTATGATACTGACATCGTAAGTTTTAGCTCCTGCAGAAAGTAAGGTTTTTCAATCTAGAATTTTGCTTACATCTAACGCCAAGCAAAGTTGGTAGGAAAATGATGTCATGGCCAATGATAAGTCAGCTGTTTCATCACCCGAGCAGTCTGTTTGTCTATCAAGGTAATGGATTTAATTTGCTTGAAATTACTTCAATCATATTGTTGGTTGTAAATGATAATATCTTATTTTATGCCAAATAGTTCTTGTGATGACATTGCGAAATTACGTAATGTCACTGTTGTACACCTGTACTACACACCTCAGAAAACTGATATCACTTATTTCTACTACTAGGGCATCTCTATGTGGAACTTCTAACGGGGTACTGGTAAATGGCCATGTCAGGAAACACAGCTCTATGGAAAGCAGTGATTTGGACTTGCAAGAGAAAGATTTGGATGCTATTCCAACAAGCTCATTTCAGGAAAGGAAGTGTTCTTTCAGTTCTTGCTCATCAGATGGTTTTCTTTCTTCCAAAGAGAGGTTTGTTGTACTTCACAGAATGAAATGTAAACTTGACGGATCACCTTTTTTCCAAGTATACGAAAACATGTTTTGCTTGCTGTAATTTGAACCGTATTCTAGAACCAGTTCCATCTTATCATGGTTATATTTCATAGTTTCAGTTGGCAAAATTGCCAATATCTTGTAGAATCAAACTTGAAAAACAACCAATTACGAAAATACAGGTCACACAAGTGCTGACAGAGACTTTTCTTATCACGTTACATATGCACTGGGAATGAACATAACTTACTTTCCTGTATAGTCACATAAAATTTTGAGATTCTCGGTATGCACTTTTGGTGCCTGAAGAATTTTTTTTCTGCAACTCACAGTCAATGTCTATGAAGTTTCAGTTAGTTAGCAGTGCCACTGATGGGGATGTGGTTTTTAAATGGTTGTTTGCCTGGCTTAGCAGTTCAATGTATATTTTTTATTAGTAGTGTCTTGATAATAACTATTTTGTTCATATGAAAGCTGCAAGGCTGTACTATTTCTTATATCCATATTCATAACCCCATAACTAATATGTAAGCTATATTTACCAAAAAGGATGTTGCGTCAAACTGGAACACAAAGCTAAATATTTTGACCACGTCATTGGGATTTCTGTTCTATTAACCAGTGATGTTCCACTATTTACCATCTGTAGTTAGACCTTGTTTGGAATGCAGGACCAAATTCTTGTGTTCCAAACCAGGCCTAATGGTGTTCTTCTGGAAGCTGTCCATAGTATTACTACTGTACTTGTATCTCCTTGTAATATATTTTGATACAGTGTCTAACTGTATATGTGGTTCTTTCAGCTCTAAGCCACAAATCAACATTCATAACCGTGACAAGGGTAGCGGAGGGGTCTTGCAAGTAGCAGATGAGCCATCTCCTGAAGCTATTTCTAGGGCACATAAATCATTGAGTAACATACTGGTTTCATCCCTGCAGTTCGTATAAGCTAACCAAATGTGGGCTAATCAGAATAAGTTCTCACGAGTATGAAAATTTGGCATCTGTTTATTGCTTTAATGCAGTATCAAATGTTGACGAACATGATGATAGATCAAAACCTCCACTTATACAGCAAAGAGGTCGTTTTAAAGTTACACCTGGGAATGTCGAGTTGGATAAGGTAACTGAAAACCGTTAATAATACTTGGTGCATGTTGGTTAACTCTAGGATGACATGATTTTGTAATTTCAGGCTCACTCACCTGGCCTACAAAAGTCTCACAGCATGCAGGTTTTTAGTCTTTATCCTACATCATGTTTCATGGGTATTTATCTGTTTTGGTTCATGAACTGGTGCAGTGCATGTTTGGGGACTGGCGTCATATATATTTTGCGTGCTCAAAGAATGCAGAAAAAACCATTGTTTCCTGACTAACAACCTTAGTGGTTCCCTATTTGGTACTAGTAAAATGCCCGTGCGTTGCTACGGGCTACAATGCATATAAATAAATCAAACAAATAATTAAGGTCGTCTCAAAGTTTGAAGTTTATTTCTCCCTCATATGTCAGTGCATGTTCACACATCAAACAAGCACCCAGTAGGCTCCTCCAAATCCAACCATCTGGATAGTCCGGACTCCCACAAATCCACTCCATATGTGGGGGACAAATGTAGTTGTCTTTGTTGGAACAAACCCTAAACCCTAGCTAGCCCTAGCTACTGCCTCTCTCACTCTCTCTGCTTGTTGCGCTCGAACGACAGAAAGAAGAAGGAGACACGAGGCACAATGAGGTTTGCCGGCGCACGAAGGCCACCGCCGCCACGAACGGCGTTTTCTGTTTTCCCTGAGCACGAACTCAGCCCACGCCTGTTACAACGTCTGGGGGGGGGGTCTTATACCCTGGGCCACGTTTAGGCGCGCACCCCACGTCCCCGCCCACGCAGAGCGCCTGGTCTGGCCCGCTTTGCCCGCGCTCGACATGCATGCACATGTCCGGGTCGCGGCGAGCCCGCCCTGGACCAACTCTACGCACCCCCTATTCTCGCCAACAGAGAGCATACAAATGCACGCCTACGGTGTACACTTGCACGGGCACCCCGTGCACCACACGCACGCACACACGCACACACACGCCGCGGACCCAACGCGCCCGACACGCCCATCTCACGCCCATACACGCGCTGGTCGCGTCCGGCTTGTCGCCACGGCTTATTTGCCCAACACTCACCCCCTAAGCCGTGGCTCAGAGCAGGCCTTCGTCTTTGACGCCGACGTCTACCAACAGCGCTTGCTCCGCCGCCGGCGCCTTCCGCAGCTGAGGGCAGTCACGTTTGAAATGGCTGCACTCACCGCACTTGTAGCAGCGGCCACGTCTGTTGCCACCGTAGCCCGACGCCACGCTCCACCCGTCGTCGTCGACCCGAGCGTCGCCCTGCTGCCGCTCCCGTGCCCGCCACTGCCCCGCCGTGTACATGAGCTGGCCGTCTGCACGCTCGCCGTCCACTTGTCCGCCTCGCCGTAGCCACTCGTCGAAGGCCTTCAGGCGACCCAGCACCTCCTCGAACGCCATGGTGGACACGTCGCAGAACTGCTCGATTCCGGCCACCGCCGTGTACAGGCGATCCGACACGGAGTCGAGCAATTTCTTCACCAACGCGGCATCTTCCAGTGTCGACCCGAGCCCGGGGAAGCGCGCCACCATACCACCGAGTTTGCCGGCGAACTAATCCAGCGTGTCAGCCTCCGCCATGCGCAGCAGCTCGAACTCACCCCGGAGAGTGCCCAGCCGCGCCGCCCGGACTCGATCCGCGCCGATGAATCGCGCCTTCAGGCTGGCCCAGACCTGCGCCGCCGTCCTCTTGGACGCTAACTGCAGTAGGAGATCCTCCGCCAGCGCCCCGAGCAGGCACGCCCACGCCGGCTTGTCCTTCTTGGCGATCACCACCGCGGTCGCGTCCTTCAGCAGCACCACCGCCTCCCACAGCCCAGCGGCGTCGAGATTGGCCTCGACCTTGATTGCCCACGTGGTGTAATTATCACCAGTGAGCATCAGGACCGGCGTTGGCAGCGAGCTCTCCGACCCGCCGGCGTACGGGACGAGCGACATCGCCGGTGATCACCTCCCGCAATGTGGCTCTGATGCCAATTGTTGGAACCAAACCCTAAACCCTAGCTAGCCCTAGCTGCTGCCTCTCTCACTCTCTCTGCTTGCTGCGCTCGAACGACAGAAAGAAGGAGACACGAAGCACAACGAGGTTTGCCGGCGCACAAACGCCACTGCCGCCACGAACGGCGTTTTTCTATTTTCCCTGAGCACGAACTCAGCCCACACCTGTTACAACGTCTAGGGGGGGTCTTATATCCTGGGCCACGTCTGGGCGCGCACCCCACGTCCCCGTCCACGCAGAGCGCCTGGTCCGGCCCGCTCTGCCCGCGCCCAACATGCACGCACACGTCCGGGTCGCGGCGAGCCCGCCCTGGACCAACTCCACACACCCCCCTATTCTCGCCAACAGAGCGCACACACACACGCACGCCTACGGTGTACACTTGCACGGGCACTCCGTGCACCACACGCACGCACACACGCACACACATGCCGCGGACCCGACGCGCCCGACACGCCCAGCTCGCGCCCATACACGCGCTGGTCGCGTCTGGCTCGTCGCCGTGGCTTATTTGCCCAACAATCTTGACTATCCGTCATGTTATGTCCAACACGCGGTCCGACAAAAACCCGGCCCCCACAACGCACATTTCTCTTTTCTTGCCGGACCCTCCCCTTCCCGCTCGGTTTTCTGCCGTAGCAGGACATTTCTCGCTATTGTGCTCTCCTTTCAAACCGTACGACACCCACCTCATCTTCGCCATCACGACCCCTTTCTGTCGCACCATACCTCCCATGGACTGCCAAGTAGGAGTCCTCCGCTAATCGCCCCTCTCTCCACACTGATCCCCTCCCAACGCCTCATCTAGCCAAATGGCCGTGCATTGCTACGGGCGACAAATTTTGTTGTCAAAACCAGCTTAGCCTGAAATAGTTCTGTATGTACAGTGCTTTTCATTGGTGTGATGTTCTAACATCCACTGCTTTTATATAAACTATATTTTTTTCATGTTTGTATATATCCATTTTCTATATGTACAGTCTTTCTTTTTTGTTTTATGAGCATTAAGATCAGGCTTTATGCCAGAAAATAGCACACGTGATGCTCTTCATGACCTGTTAAATGTATGGTCTAGATGTTGACATAGTTGCACAAAATTATTGTTCAATCGAGAGTCCATGTCTCAGTTGACTGCACCTGCAGATCAACCACGACTGCAAGAAAGCTAATTTTTAAGTAGTAGTACAAATCAAGCATGGTATCAAATGATATCACCTAATTAAGAAAAAAGATCCAACATGGAAGTACTTTCATCTTAAGAAGTTTCACATGAGGATCTTTTTTCTTAGGACTCAAAATCGAACGTGGAAGTATTTATGATTCAAGATATATGTTATGAATGTATGACTATTAATGAGATATTCTTGTATCATGCTAGTCTGAAAAGAAAAATTCCTCTTCTCTGTTAGTACTCTTGCTCAATGTATCTGCAACGTGCCTTGAGCTTAATCACAAGAAACATATAATATCACAAATACTTGCTTCTGTTTCTGTATGAATAGTTAGGATCAACGACAGAAACAAGTCAGGCAGATGAGTCGACGACTGAACCAAAAAAACTGTAATTGTTGAAATAATTGCTTCTACCAAGTTCTACTCCCTCCATTCCTAAATATAGGTCTTTTTAGTGATTTGAATATGGACTACATACGGATGAATGTAGACATATTCTAGAGTGTAGATTCACTCATTTTTCTTCGTATGAAATCCATATTAGAATTCCTAAAAAGACATTTATTTAGAAACGGAGGGAGTAGCATGTTAGCCAAAGTCTTGTTACATGAGAAACGCTAATAACTGGGTCAAATTTATGGGAAAATGGCTTCAACAAATGCTTCTGCATCAAAAGGTTGGAGATCTTCACCCCTTCGCCGACGCCAACAAACTTGGCTGGAACTCCAAGTTCGTCTATTAACACTCACCTGAGACAGGATTCAGGTCAGCAAGTTTAGTTGTCGTTTATTTAAGATCCAGGACTGGATTTTGTAACTGTTACAATAAAGGACTGGAAATCGCCCGTACCACACAGCCAACACGAGCAGTCCTGTCTAATTTCGTTAGGATGAATCCTTTGATTCCAACAACCTGGTATGAAGCCAAGAAAGTCCCTCATTATTAGTATCCAATAGAAACATATCTGATGAATCAAGCATCAGAACAGCAGTGGCAATTACATCGTTGAACTCCTTCGCTTGCTGTAGCATATTTAATCCAGTTGTGCCATGCAGAACCAGCAAGATCTCCTGAAGAGAATGGAATACACAATAGAAGTTACCTCAAAAGACTGAACAAGCGAAACACAAAATATTGATGAGATCTGTTTGTGCACTTTCTGATTTTGCTAGGTACTATGCAAAAAATGTTGAACTAATATGTCAGAAAGTTAAAATGTTTTTAATATATCCTTGTTACCTGCTGAAGGGGAGGGCACTGCCTTCAGAACTTGTGTAGCATCACCATCAGTCACATGCAAGCGAAGATAGGATTAACGATTTTGTAATCCTAAAGGAGGCACTGCCGGCATTGCTAGCTCCCACCATCAATTTTCTTGCTAATTCTTTGGTGGGTTTTAGCGGCAGCTGGGGGAGGCATACAAAACCACAACTAAATAAGATCAATGCACCATGGCCAACACTTGTTAACTGATTATCTAGTGATACACAAGAAAATAATTAAACCAAACTAGGCATTACATATTTGGTCACAGTACATCGAGGATAACATCCATATGAATAGATGGAAACTTACGTACTTCCTCCTCTTGGTTCCAATCATCATCGTCGTCAAACTTGATATTCTGCAGAGCGAGAATATATAAGTTAAACTTGACAATATGGATGACAACTAAGTTATGCATCAACTGGTCTATCCATTTCATATTTGTTGATGTGAAGGAGCACACATACAATACACAATTTTACCAAAATGATGAACCTTTTAAAACCCAATTTTCTACCCCCAAAGAAAACCTCAGTGCATATAAAGTTCTAAGGTACTAACCTAATTATCACCATCATCAGAACTTTCTTCCTCTTCCACTTCCTTGGATTCCTCATATCAACATCCTTTTCAGTTTTCTCCTCTCCATCCTACAAGTACCAAGTCTATCAGCATTGTGGCATAACCTCACTATTTCTCTAACATCAAACAGAGTGTAAGTCTTCAAGCCACTAATAAAATATCTGCAATAGAAAGATGCTTTCCAGATTGATTCCAACTTTCCTACAACTTGAAATATAACTAAAAGGTAATTATGGCTTTGCCATGTGCTTCCCTTCAAGTTTCTCAAATACTTTAAATGACTGATCACCTGGCAAACAAAGATGGCAAGATCTATAAAAAGGACCAACGTACACAACACCTCAATAATATCTAGCCTAGAAGTGTTCGTTTGAGTTTCATTACTGCTAATAGACATGCCAATGGGATGGTGTAAACGAAGCAGTTTCCTTAAAAAGGGTCTACAAAATGTAATTGGCATGAGCAAAGTTCAGGGGAGAAGAATCAGCAATGAAATTCTGTTTGGGTATTGTGAAATATAGCAAACTTCTGTCTCTATCCCACCGAAGTTTTCTCTTAATTAGCTGTCCTCCTCTAGAACCCGAGGCGAAAATAATATTGATGGTCTATTGTTCTGAAACAACATATCGGATCACATAATTGGTATTTACTTCAAGACTACCATGTAGTATTTCTGCAGAAAAAAGTAGAAACTGTACTTGTAAAAGATATTTAGAGAAACCAGTGTCCGACATTGTTGAGTAATAAACAAAGCAGTAATTCTGATCACCTGGCAGTCGAATGAACGAATCATCGCCCAATCTTAAACCTACTGTACTACTTCCAGAAAAACATCGATGATTTACAGATGTCGGATTTGTTCAACCTGGGAACCAAACAACGATTTCAACCACAGCATGGGTAAAGAAACGACACCATTCATCCATACCACTTTCTTTGTTACATTCAGCTATAACAATCAGGTATCTTTATAGCTATAACATTCAGATATGTATCAGTAAATTGTATCTTCCATAGCTATGTATCTGTATACCTATGTATCTGACAACATGAGTATATGTATAATTCAGGACAGGTGAAGCATAAAGTTACAAAATAACAAACAGAAAAATACAGAAAACTACATGTTTTCCTCCTTGATTTGTAAATACCTGTGTTCCTCCTCGATGCAGGGCACAGCCAAGACAACTTTGCGCTGCTCCTCGCTGCCTGCAATGTGACCACGCCCTCCCCTAGATACCTGTGTTCCAACTATTACGAAACGAATATGTTAGACATCAGCTTGCTTGTTTCTTTGATTCTTCGGTGGAGAGAAACCAGAGAATCGGTCTGCGCAAATGTCAGCCAAGGAGCAGACCTTAATCCCAGAGTGTGGCGCACGTGAGAGGGGAGGAGGTTCCTGGGGATGAGCAGCCAGCCATGGAGGCAATAACAGGAAGGGTGGCCGTCGCCCGTGCATCGCCTAGACAGAGCTTGGGGGAGGCTCTCTTCCTCTCGTCTGCATCTCTTTCCTGATGAAATCATGAAAGCATATGATAAATCAATTTTAAGAAAATAAAACATTTCTAGACTTGAATCCAGCGGTAAACCTACATATGCCAGCAGCAGGAAACCACATGAACCGATGCCTTGACTGCATACCACACACCCGTGAGACATGGGGAATCAAACCAGAAAAAAATTCATGAGAGGTGACACAAGCGCAACGTACCAACGATGGCCGCCGCCAGAGTGGATCGGAGAAGGGGATGAGCCTACGGGCTGGGTGCTCCGCCCTCACCGTGTAAGACCAGCGCGTGCTCCGCCCTCACCGTGTAAGACCAGCGCGCCTACAGCCCCTCCAACCACCGACCATCTCCTTCCGGCCGCCTGGACACCGTAGCAGCAGATCGAGCCAGAGAAACGGCCACTTCGCGCTGCCATGCCCAGATCCACGCCAGAGCCGGCGGCGGCGCGGCGCCGAGGTTGGTGCGACGGCGAGCTCGGGCGGTGAGGCGGCGGGGCAGAAGCTGCAGGAGACGGCGGCGGGGACCTCGAGGCCGAGCTCAGGCCATGGCTTCCCTGGCAACAGAGGCCGTGGTGGCGCCGGACGCAGCGGCGGGGCGAGGAGGAGGCCGGCCGTCGGGGAGGTAGGAGCTCCTCGTCCCCTCGATCCAGATTGGGATCGAGGAGGGAGCAACAGGGGCGCGAGGGAGCGGGCGATAGGTTTAGGTTTTTTTGTCGCTGGTTAACCTTGGTAGGTCTTTTTTCGTTGGTTAACCTTCGTAGGTCTATTTTTTGGTACGTGGATGGGGCCTCAGGAGGAGGTTTTTTCGGTTTCTGGTGGATAAGTCAGAGGTGGGAGTGAGGACGAAAAAAAACCGGATGAAAATGGTGGGACGAAAATAAACCCGGAACGGAGACTACCAACTGAGACATTAGGAGTAGAGATATTCGGCAGCTTTTGTGTTGGGACCTAAGCCATGTGGAAACATCATTATAACCTCTTTAAAAATTTGATATATTGACTGCAGAATATTAGGTTAAAAAAAGAGTTTAGAATAATCGCACCATGAACAGTACAGAGTGCCGGAGAGCTGTTTGATTGTCTTTGCTTTAACTCTCTTGGTCCTCAAGAGGGAATTGGCAATAAAACCTGCCTCAAGGCTCAGTAAAAGACTGCTTTATGTGACTGCAAAATGTGCAATAGCAGCAGGATTACTTGGGTTTAGCTTGAATATCCGAAAGTAATTGATGCATGTTAGTCCTTGTATTGATAGGTTTTAATTAGACCACCCCATTTGTTAAAAACCCTGGTAAGGGTTTGAACTTTGAACTAAAGAAAAAAAAAACTCGACCCAAGGGGAGAGATAACCCGAATGCATTGCATTGTAAGGTCGAGAACTTGGTTTGAACTCTGTTTACTTTTACATGAACTAGCCAATCACAGTTGTCAAATGTGGTTGATCATTTGTAATGCATAAAACATACACTTAACTTCTTTTCGTTTTACACCATATATTTGTTGTTATGCAGACAATTTCTCAACTTTCTGCATTAAGCATACCATCTTCAGCTGAGGCTGCTTCAAGCATTATTGGTGGCTCCTTGTACATCCAGTTATACAATGTTTTGCAGACCAATCTGCTTCAGAGGGTAAATCCCCCACCCATACAGCACTCACGACAGAAAATGAGCTTGACAAACAAAACCTCCCAAGAATGAAAAGTTTGCTTTGTTGATGGTAGTCTTCCCCTCACTTGCAGGAACAGATACTTCATGCGATGAAGCAGTTATACATTTCTGATTCTATTTCACCTGTTCGGATGCATTCGTTAAGTCGTTCCCCATCTCCATCATCAGCTTTATCGGTAGATAGATCCATGGTAAGCTCAGGTTCCAGTTAAAGTGGCAGGAACTCTATTATGAAACTCAAAGCAATGTCTGTGTTGGAAAATGCTGATGAATACTGGACACCATTAAGCCATGACCAACTAGAAAACCAAATCACTTTATATCTTCAACATGTCTCATTTTCCATTCTTTTGATTAATGCTGAGATATGAAATCCAAGCAGTGATGATTCCGGAAACACGACCTAACTCAGTTAAAAATCAGTGTCATGGAATTTTGTGGGTAGCTAAAATTAATATCTGCTGAACACTGCAAAGATCCCACAAAGTCCTTGGGTCCTGGTGGGCTGGTACCTCTAAATTTTAGCACCCAAAACATAGATGATAGTTATTCAAATTACTAAGCCGCCAATATGATGAACCGTGAAAGAAAGGCTTTGCTGACTTTATTCAGTTACTCACTCTCGTTATTATGATGGTAAATGCCAGAGTAATTGACAAAAAACTACCACATTTCACGTATTCGTCCCACAGAACTACCACATTTTGAAAAGTGACCGAAAACTCCAGATTAGTACTAATTTTGTGACAAAAAACTACCAAGTTGAGTTGATGACTGTTTTTTATGATTTTAAACCTGTTTATGACATGTGGGACCGGCAGCAAAGTCAACTCTGTTTATTTTGACCGTCAAGTTAACTGTTATGACAGATGGGACTCACACGTCATCATCAACCTTCTTCTTCCTCCCCTCCTCTCTCTCTTTGGCATTTCAACAAACACCTCTTGTGCATGAGACGGAAGCAGGGGAGCTCCGGCCGCCTGCTCGCTTTACACCACGTTGGACCCTAGCACGAGCGCCAGGTGAACCAGCTCCGGGTCGGCTCTGCCTCGCACTGCACGGCGGCAGTGGTGGCAGCCTTCACGGCGACATCGATGTCAGTGTCGCGAGCTACTGCTCGATGGTAGATGCGGGCCTGGCCGGCCGCCGGGCGCGGCCGTGTGTGGGCTGCAGGGGGCTGTGCGGCGCTGGGAGGAGGAGGCGGGGCGAGGCGGGAGCCGAGCAGCGGCGGGGCTGCGGCGAGGCACGCAGGCCAGCGGGCAGCGCGAGCGGACGGCACGGGCGGTCTGCGGCGGCGGGGCCGGCAAGCCGCAGCGGCAGCAAGCCAGCAGGGGGCGCGGGCAGGAGCTGCGCGGCAGCAGGCAGGGGAGGCCAGGGGCTCGCCGGCGCGGGCAGCAGAGGCCAGCAGCAGGGACAACGGTGGTAGCGACAGGTAGCAACGACAGCAGATAGAGCAGCGGCGGCGGCGCCTAAGAGCAGCGACGAGCTTCGGCAACAATGGCGGCGGTGGCCGTTAGCGCGGCAGCCGTCCCGACAGGTGGGCCAGCTCTGTCAGAAAGGGGTTTAAAACGGTTAAATCGGTCTTCAACTCGACCTGGTAGTTTTTTGTCACGAAATTAGCACTAATCTGGAGTTTTTGGTCAGTTTTCAAAATGTGGTAGTTCTGTGGGACGGATACGTGAAATGTGGTAGTTTTTTGTCAATTACTCTAAATGCCAAGAATAGTATAACCCGCTGACTACATTTTCAGTTGGAAGCAGCACAAGAGAAGGAGAAGGAACTGGTCAATGAAGTCCTGGAGCTACAATGGCGGTAATTATCTCTTATCTAATCTGTCCATAGTCTAAACCAAAAACAAGAAAAGAGCTCAGGATTGAAAGTTTGGAGCACTGCAGGTTATTGTGTGCACAGGATGAGGTGCAGAGGCTCAAAGCAAAGGCAGCCCAGGTACCAACATTTCACCGCATACGTGATCTTGTATCAGGGCACAATATCTGCATGTTCACATTGAGATGCTCCTATTTGACAGATCTGATGAGTGAATGTTGTTGGGGTTGTTGCTGATTGAACTCCAAGCTGCGCAGTGAGGATTAAGGACGCGTTATCATGTTAACAAAAGGAATGTGTCGTTATCGACTCTAAGTAGCTTACATACTTTGGCATAGGAGAGAAGAAAAGAACAACATGAAGATGATATAGTAGGTTGCAAGCCTGCACAAAGGCAGCAGTGCTTGAGTTACTATATGTGTATATAAAAAGTGATGCTATTTTTTTGTTAGCGTTCAGTTACCAAATTTTGTGCATCCACACTGATGAATGGATGACTGGGCCTCCTGTAGCCCCCTCAAAGATAAAATGCTATGGCAGCGCTGATTTTTTGTTGGAGCGCGGCATCATGCCAGGTTTGAGAAAAAGATTGTCTAGCTTTCAGGGAATTCTTCTTGCAAGGAACATAAAATATGGGGAATACGTGTCTATCCATTTCATTGCAGAGGGAATACCACCTTGGGATCTGGGAGTTATCTTTTCTGTCCCCTATGGGAATTGCATTGGTTCCTGTGAAATCATTGTGTTTTAAATAGGCATCGAGTATGAGTACTCTATTACTACCAACTGATGCAAGGATATCTTGGTGCAGCAAGATGTAGGATTTGGCATTCATGAAAGAATGCACTGGTGAATCTGTACAGAACTGCTTGTCGTCATGAATACAATCCAGGCCAATCACATAAAACACGCTAGAACTCATGTGTTAGCAATATATGTTTACATCTGTAATTTATGCCCACAACATTAAGCTTAATCAACACCTATCCTGTGCTATGCTACGTCATATTGGATCACTCCGATCCATTCCTAGGCCAGGCCTGTCTTCCTATGGATACACTCATCTTGCACGTGATATTTACATCAGTCAGTGGAAGGAACGGGGTCGGCAAACCGACAAAGTCAGTCCACATGGTGGTGTTCATTCTGTTTCTGAGTATAACCGGTATCCAGCAGGCTGAATTCGCGCTCCAAAACCCATGAAGATTCGTTTGACTTGGTGGTGCCTATCGTGTACTCGCGGAAGTATCCATCGTGAGTTACAACATAGACTACAGTCCTGCAAAAATTTACGATTGCTTATGAATATGATCTGGAAGGCATTAAATGTCAAGATGCATCTTGTGTGGAATTATGCGTGAATTTATTACCTCACATCAGGAAACTTGGAGGAATTTTGGGAATATTCTACGCTATGTACTGCTAGACAGCTACAATTCCAAAGGATTAGATTAGCAGTGAAACACAGGGAAGGGTCAGACGGAGCCAGAAGATCTTAAATGTACCTCTTGGTTTCTGCAGGGGCAATGTTGTGAATAACATGATGATTAGCTGGATCCAAAGCGTCGGAAATTGCTTTCGATCCAGGAATTATCGAACCGAGTAATTTATTTGTTTGGTTCCTGAAAAGTGAAGCACGTCAAAAATATGTCCACAAAAGTGGTTCGCGAATTACAATAGCTGAGAATTGAATGTAACCTTCCGTTTCTGGCTGCGTCAAGGAAAAACATGTGCAAAGAGCCTGATGAACTTGTGGCAGCAAGGACATCAGGCCGGTCGATGCATGGCCCAAATGAGAGCGAGTAAATTGTTGATGGATATGCTCCCCGCCGAAAACTATGCGACTGTTGATGTAAGAATTTAAAACGATATTAGGCAGAATGACAGTGCTTATCATGGTGGTAGAACAAAGATCAATAATGCTCACCTTAGTTGCTTGTGCCACGATATATACCCTAATCATTGTGCCCTTCTCAGAAGCTGTTGCTAGGTACATGCCATTGGAAGAAAATGCCATTGCAGCTAATGGAGACTCATGGGCGTCTATCTGTTGATCGATTACAAAGAGGGAAAAATATCAGTGGAAAGACATTTACATATCTTCAGATTACTAGGGTTGAGATTAAAGCCTCCAAAGTTGACTGAAAACGGTAGGGAAAAAAATCCTGTCTTGAAAGTTTCCTATTCTGATTTATATTCCAGAAAAAAATAGGTTCCAAAAAAAATCCACATATATATGAATAAAATATTGCATGCCACCATAGTTACATGGCCATTGCCTTTTCAGTGATTCAAAATAATCAATGAGATCCAAAATAATCAATGAGTAGTTGGTTTTTACAGTGGTTCTCTCAAGAAAGATCCATGACTTGGAGAAGTGTAAATCCGTAAACGTAATAATGTTTACTCGGCTGTACAAATGATACAGAATGAACTAAACCTTCTGTGAATTACCTGGCATATTAATTCAGGTTCTGATGCTTTATACACTAAAGCAGATCCTTTTGATGTGCTCGCTGGGATGGCTAAATAACACCATTCTGAATTAGGAGCAAATGCACAAAGGCCTGGTATTTAAAATTAACAACGTTAGCAGCAAATATGCAAAGCAAATTTTGTTTCAAAGCAAAACTAGTTCAAAAATACTTTCTGAGTTGCCCCCAGATAATTGTCTGGAATAGTAGTATGAGCCGCAATTTGAAAATTTTGGGTAGGATGCTTACCTTTAGGATTATGTACCGTGTCAATTTCCTCCAAGATACGAGTGCTGTTTAGATCATAAATAAAGGTCTTGTCCTGCAAAACAACAATAAGCCTGCACATAATGTGACAACCTTTTTTATAATAAAACTCAATGAGAAAAATGCATGCATAACATCCCTGGTCCAAAACTCGATAGACATACAACAATTACACAAGTAAAAAATTATGTTATCACAGGAAGTCAGGAACTAATGGATAGAAGCATCTTTTACATTTTCTTTTTGCGAGGAATAGATAGAAGCATATGATTAAGCGTCATGATCTCTGACAGCATTGTTAATTAGAATGGACCTGCTAGACTTCTCTTCTCAAATTGCAGGATATATAAAGAACATAGAGGCTGATTGGTTTGCTACCAATATTTGGCATTGCCAATATTTGGCAAAACCAAAAGTTGCCAACATTTGGCAACCTTCTGTGAGATTGACAACGAAAATTGGTATGCAACCAATCTCTAGCCAATGTTTGGCAGTTGCCAAAATTTGGCATGCCAACTTTTGGCAACAAACCAATTAGGCTCATAGTTATCACTAATGTACGACAGTCTTAAATGTGCTCAGGCAAACTAGAGATGGACCTAATTAGTAACAGGTGAGTGAAATACTATCTAGGGTACTCAGTCTCTTCTAGACAGGAAGGATTGGTGGTGTACCTCGTTCTACTAAACCGAACAGCCAAAATTGTACTCCTGAAGTTCAGATCCTTCTTTGAGGCGCCTGTAATGGTATTGAAGAGGCAAAGGCGACGAGGAGATCGTGAAGGCTGCAAAAGGCAATTTGAACCAACCACGTCATCCATGTAAAACTTGATTCCTCAAACTTCAACCGCACAACAACGAACAAATCGATTCGTCGAACTTCAACCGCACAACAGGGAACAAATAGAACGAAAACGAGGAAAAGAGCGCGTCAGATACCTGCTCCCCAGTTCCGACCATAGCAATGAGGTTCGTAGCAAACCACAGCTCCACGACATTCAGTCCTCCAAGTTCTGCAACCACAGAAGAGGCACATACGGTTTAACGCATTAGCTATTTATGATAAATTCATAGAGCGATAGTTATTGCCTAGGCGGGTTTAGTCACCCAATAATGCGTTGACAGAAAGGGAATTTGCATTGCTATCTGGTTCTACCCTCTACCAATGCACAATGATTGTGTTCACAACTAGTCTGAATTAGGCAGGAAGCACAAAGCAACCTTGATTGTTCAGCATAAGCTTCTACATAGAAGTAGCCGGTTTTACACTAGGAGCTACACAATTAACTTGTTCCAACTTCTAAGTACAATTGGATATTCGCAGTGAACGACTGCTATGAGGGGGAGAGCTCTGAAGCAAGCCTTACTGTTGTCGTTGCAGAGCCTCCCGGTCCGGGCATCGAAAATCTTGAACCCTTCCTTGGTCCCGACGGAGAACATGCTGAAGCAAAGCACAGGCAAACCCAGAGTCAGACCCAGCGCTCCCCTCCGGCGAATCCGACCCCCCAGACCCGCCGGAATCGAGCACGAGAGCGCATATCCCGCCGCCCCGCTCCCGCGCGTACCTGTTGTCCTGGTTGAAGGAGACGCAGAGAATCTGGGGCCGGGACGAGCCGCTCGCCATCGCCGGCGCCGCCGCCTGCTCGCTCGCCGGAATCGGATTTTCTTTTTCTCTCCTCCGCGGCTGAAGGGGAAGTTCGGTTGCGCCGCCTGCGTGCGTGTCCGGGAATAAAGTAGTGAAAATATTCGGCGGTGGGATGGCTTTACGTGTAGCTTCTTCCCCGTTTCGTAGCCCAGTTGGGCGCCTTTGCGTGCGTCGTGGACAGATTAGAAGCTTCGGTTTAACGGTAAAACCAACGGAATCCGTTTTGGTAACGGCTCATACTCCTTTTTTTCTTGGCAAAATGTTCAGACTCCTGGAGAACAGAAGGACTTTTTTTTTTAAGAATGAAAAAAAAAGACATACTAGAGTGAGATTGTTGTAAGTTTTCTGAGACACGGCAGTTTTTGGCTGTGAAATTTGTGTATTTGAAGAGTGCCTCAGGCGTACGAAATTACATTTTCTTAAGTGGATGGATACAAATTCATCACGCCACGTGTGAAAAGCAGTCACACTTTTATTATGAGGATTTATTATTACATGAAATAGTTCGAAAAACTATGTGCTTTCATGTGAAAATAGTTTTGACCACTATAACATGATGGAGATGACTTTTTGGACATCCAATATCATGGGGAAAATAGGTTTTTTAGTGGTTTGTAAACTTGTTTATTTTCTTTAAGCAAAAGGGCAGTGCTATGTTGTATTCCCACGTTAGAAAATTCCTTATGTCAAGGTAAGAGCATCTACAACCGGACATATCAAATATGACCCCTTAAACGCCCGCGGACGCGCCGGGTCAGTGACCGGGCGTGTCCGTTTTGAGCCCTCATTTATCCGTCCGCGCAACCACACTCCTTATTTTTCTCCTCATATGTCCAGTCACTTGCACGTGATTGGTGGAGACGAAGAGGGAGAAATAAAAGAATAAATAAAGAAAGAGAAAAGGTGGTCCGGGATGGGGCCGCGTTCTACGTGGCGGACTGCCCGAGCGTGCCCGGGCGCGTCCGCGAGCCCTCATATCCTCCCCATATTTAAGATGGATATGAGGGTTCGCGGACAACCCGGGCGTATAGGGATGATATGAGGGGTCTGGTTGGGTCACATTTTTCCTTTTCTCTCATGTCTGGTCACTGACCGGGCGCGTCCGCAGGCGTATGAGGGATGGTTTGAGGCGTCCGGCTGTAGATGCTCTAACAGTTCATATGTTTATTGAAAGAGTTGACTCGGTGAGCGTTAAATCCCCAGCTACATTGTGCTACACATCCAATGATGCGTGTGAGCAATGAGTTCATTAGGGAAGCAGATGTATTTTTTTCTTAACTCTTAGTTTTAGAAATAGTTGAAAAGGAGGCCATAAAATAGGCATGACACATTGTTGGAAAGTGAAAAAAAATATTATATGTGAAAGTGCTAGTTATCGACTAGAGGGGGGTGAATAGACGGTTTTTATGAAAGTCTTCAAAACACGGGGGCTTTGAAGACAAACAATAGAAATGAACCCATTGATATGCAGCGAAAGGTAGACTACACAAGACAAGCCATAGTCAAGTAAGCAATGAAGTGAAAGTACGAAGACTATCAGCAGCTAGGTAGTATGGATCAGGATGGAAGATAGTATGAAGCCAAACAACAACCAGTCTTCACACAGTGAAGACAATCAGATCATGCAAGCAGGCAATGACTTCACGAAGACAAACTGTAAAGTAAAGAGATGGGAAGGATAGAACCAGTTGCTTGGTGAGGACAAGGATTTGGTAGACCAGTTCAAGTTGCTGTGACAACTGTACGTCTGGTTAGGGAGGCTGAGATTTAACTCAGAAGACCGTGTCTTCACGTTATTCCCCTTGAGCTAAGAACACTTAGTCCTCGCCCAATCACTCTGGTAAGTCTTCAAGGTAGACTTCCAAACCTTCACAGACTTCGTTCACTGGCAATCCACAATGGCTCTTGGATGCTCAGAAGACGCCTAACCGGCTGGAGGATTCATAGTCCTCAAGTGTAACAAGTCTTCAGATCACGCGGACAGAAAGACTTCAGTGATGCCTAACACTCTTTGGCTCTGGGTGTTTTGGGCTTTGTCCTCGCAAGGATCTCTCTCTCTCTCTCAAATGCTTCGGAGGAGGGTTGCTCTCAAACGACAAAAGCCGTGCACTAACTCTAAGCAGCCACCAATTTATGGTTTAGGGGGTGGGCTATTTATAGCCAGGAGGCAACCCGGCCTGATTTGTCCGAAATGACCCTGGGTCACTAAGGAACTGACACGTGTCCAATGGTCAGATTTCAAACACACGCGGCAGCTTGACTTGGGCTACAAGTAAAGCTGACTCATCCAGCTCTGGATAAGATTTGCTCTCATTGTCTTCGCTCGAAGACATAGGTTTTGGTTGAGCATCACATCAGTCACTCTGACTTTGTTCACTTGGAGCCCACTTAACAGTACGGTGGTTCCTATGACTCAACAAAGAAGAAAAGGAAACTACGAAACAACTATGTCTTCGCACTCCATAGTCTTCACGTGAATGTCTTCTCATGTCATAATCTTCAGTGTGAATATCTTCACAGACCACCATTGTCTTCAATGTCTTCACACATTTTTAGGGTCATCTCTGGTAGGTAAACCGAATCAATAAGTGACTACTACCTGTGTTATCTTGCAATTCTCACAAACACATTAGTCCCTCAACCAAGTTTGTCGTCAATACTCCAAAACCAACTAGGGGTGGCACTAGATGCACTTACAATCTCCCCCTTTTTGGTGATTGATGATAAACTGGTTGAAGTTTTCAACGGGGATAAAAGTATGTGAAAGTTAAGGATTAAGGGATTGTCTTCGTAAGTAGTAAAAGGCTCCCCATGAAGATGTGCATATAAGTAGTTTGTTTTTGAATGCAAATGCACATGGCAGGTTTTACTTGTGGAGATCCTATTTAACTTATGAATACAATTCATCATGCATATAAAGAGATAACGAAGATAATGACATGCATAATGAAAAATGGACGTCTGCGGAATGGCTTCATGCGGGATTTATCATTGCATCAAAGTAGCAGAAGAAGTAGCAGACGACCATCAGGTTTAAGTGTTACAACTCAAAGAACCAAATGTATCAAAAGACGAGAGTTGTAAAGACTTAGCAAAAAAATAATGCAACCACCCATAAGGACCCGCTTGAAGACTATAAACTCATAAGCTTCTCCCCCTTTTGTCAGTAATGACCAAAAAGGTTCGAAGACATAGAGTATCTATTCGTTCCCATCAGGTGCCGATGATGGAGCAGGGTCGACTTTGGAGTTAGGTGGTGCAGACAGGCCTGACGCAGTGTCGAGATGCAGTGCAGCCATGGTCGGTGAGGTGGCGTCGTCTTCTTCATCGATGACTCTCGCAACAACAGTTGCAGCCGAAGATGAACGCTCAGAATCTTCAATTGAGGGAGTGCGGCGCCAGCTTGCATTTTGTGGAGGCCTGGAGTCAAACTTGAAGTCCTCAGTGAAGCCACCTTCGCGAAGATCGTCTTCAGGACAGAGCAGTGTGAGACTCTTCCAGGACCGTCGACAGGCTTCATGGGCAAGAAACGAGTTCTTGGTGGCCAAGTATCAAATGCGATTGACATCCATCAAGATATTCTGCATTTGACGCTTTAGCCAGTCATGATGCTTATCCTGCTTCTGATGCAAGGCCACAAGAAGCTCTCGGTCATTGAGAACACGAGATCGCTTCCGAGGCCTTTGGGCAATCGTACTTGTAGTAGCTTCGGTCTTGGCGCGATGGGGCACTCTCATATTTCCAGCCAGAGGATAAACGGGGGTTGCGGCATTGGGAACAAGAATTCCCTCCATTGGTTGCGTGAAGCTTTGATGATCAGCATTATGAAGATGTAGAGGCTTCTTGGCAGGCTCAGGGTAGATGGCTTCAATGGACAGATCAACCTCAGGCAGGAAAACAATGTGGTTGCGCGCTGAGGGCTGATAGTCAATAGTGGAATGGAGCTTGATCAGGTGCATCACCCATGGAGCATAGAACTTCAGGCCAAACAGATCAATCCCAGACGCAGCAAGTTGTCTGATGAAGAAATCCTGGGTATTGAATCTGATGCCATTGATGATGTAGAACACCAAAGTCTTCATGGTTCCTTCTAGTTTGGCTTCAGAAGAATGTCCCTTGATCGACCATAGAGTATGCCTCAGGATATGATATACGGTGCGTGGAAAGTACTCGAGGTCCTTCACGAAGAAATCTTTGGGGTATTTAGCATCTTGAGGCAATGGCTTCATCATACTAAGCATCTGACGCATATTTGGCTCAGGCCTCTGAAAAATACTCTGCAGTTCATTTCTATGAAGCTGACAACCAGGCTCGTACAACTCAACTGGAGTGGGCAGGGAAGTAAGCTCGATTATGTCTTGAGATTTGGCTTCATGATGCACATCACCTAACATCCACTCAAGGATCCATGTCTTCGGATCCCTGTTGTAGCAGCGAATATGGAGTGTGGCATAGAACTGCAGCAGAAGCTCTTCATTCCAGTGCTCTTTGTCTATCACAAATGGCAGAAGACCTACATCCCTGAAGCAGTCAAGAGCTTCTTCAAGACAGGGCAGCCTGGCAATAGCTTCACAATCAAGACGCATGTGTGGAAAGATGCGCTCTTGATTGTACAGAATGCAGGAGTAGTAGCTTCGCTGTTGATGGCTCCAAAATCGTTCGAAAGAGATCTTTGGCTTCGTGTAGGGATTCTTGGCACTATCAAAGAAGGTGTTGTGCTCTCTGAAGCTGTGCACGCTAAAGGAATCATGTGTCATTGCAGTACTCGGAAGCCTTGGCAGCCTAGGCTTGGGCTTTTGAACTTGTGGCCTCTGCTCCACATGATAGTCATACTGTGGTCCGAGAGCAGTAGGAGGAACCATAATAGGCCATCTCACAGTGACCAGTTGACCTTCACGATTGAATGCTTGTTCCATGGTATGAGGCCTTGGAGGTGGAACAATGGCTTCAGCATTCACATTAGCTTCAGGCTCCACATTGTCGTCAGCCATGACAAAGTCATTGGCTTCAGCGGCGTTGTTTGTGGCAGCCTCAATGTTTTCAACCTCCGTTCGTTCAAGAATAGGAGGGTCTGGCACAATCACATTCTCCTCGATAATGACTTGATCTATAGATGGGGGTGTGGCAACTCTTTCTTCTTCTCTTTCTCCTTTATCTTCATCGGCTGATGCAACCGGAATGTCTTCAGCAACTTTGGCTTCAGACTCAGAGACATTCACAGTGGGGGTGGCTTCAGGAAACACTTGACGTGCGACTGAGCTTTGGTGTACTTCCCCCTCTGCAATGCTCGACATGGTGACCTGTGGCCTGGGGCCTTTGCGAAGCCTGCAAAATGCGGGCGACGCCTTTGGTGAAGGAGTGGTCTGCACCATGTAGTTGTCGTCGTCAAGCACCGGAGTGGTGACTTGAGGTGGTGGTGTTCTTAGTGTCTCATCGTGTACTAGGGTGTCTTGCTGTGGGCGCTCGGCCCATGAGTCATCCTAAGCAATTGACATCAATGGACGACCAATGCTGATAAGTTCACTGCTCGTTGGAGCAGGCGATGATACCGACTGGGGCTCGAGTTGAGGGAGGACTACATCATCATTAACATTGTCATCATGACCAATGTCTTCAACTGTGATGGGGTCAACAGCTGGAACTTCTTCATCTTCTGGAGCCTCTGTGGAAGCAGGCTCATGGATCACAAGATGACGCTCTTGGTTGTTTTAGGCTGGAAGAGCAACAGAAATGGGTTCAACAATGAGGGGCTCAGAGGCCGCAGCACGCTCTTTCTTTGAAGACTTTGTCTTCAATTTCTTCTTGGATGGGGCATCATCAGAAGCATCCTTGTGCTTGCGTTTCCTGGCTTCAGCTTCAGCTTCCCTTGTTTTCTTCAGCTCTGAAGCTGCTGAGGTGACCTTTGGCTTCAAGCTAGTCATGCTAGCAGGGAAAACAATGTGAGGTTCTTCCTGCCTTGATGCTTCAGTTTGGGCCGCAACAGACTTCTTCTTTTGCTTGGCAGCCATCCTGGGGTCGATGCCAGGACGCCCAAGGGCCTTTCGCTTTTCAGCTTCATTGTGGGCTTGAACACATTTCTCTGCGAAGTACTTCATGCGCTCTCGTGATCCTTTAGCTTCATCACGCTTCTTGTGGAACTCTTCTTTGAGCTCATGCATCATCTTCTTGAAGATTTGAACATCTGCCACACTGAGCTTGGCCATGTTTTTCTTGAAGTGTGCCTTCTCATAATCGATCTTGTTTTTCAGCTCGACGAATTTCTGAGCAAAGGCCAATTCATTAGCAATGGCTCCGTGGAATGTGACGCTGATGTCCATAGGCAGCTGAAGATCGTCAATACTGATGCTTTGGTCATCGAACCACTCATCGATGAAGTTGTTCAGAATGTCAACATCAAAGAGGGGCAGATCGTTGAAGATCTCTGCCTCTTGCTTGCTCTTAATCAGCATCTCAAGTGCTTCATCACCAAGATCTTCATCACTTGAAAGATCAATGGTGTGTTCCTCATTGCGCAGAACGGCAACAGGAGTCAGACCATGCCCAGAAATCTTCTTGGACTTCTTGGTTTTATTGGACTTCTCGGCCTTTTTGGAGACACGAGACAAATCTTCAGACTGCACACTGAGTTCAGGAGGTGCAGTGGTCAAGGGCTTCACAGTCGAAGCTTGTGGTGTGGCAGAGGGCTTCGAAGCTTTTGACTTCCTTTTCTTTTGCTTCGGTGGAGTAGGCGCATCTTCGAAGTCTGCGTCTTCAGCTGATTGCTCCACAATGGCCCTCTGGGCAACAATGTGGGAGAGGATCCCATCGAAGCTGGTGAAGGGGCTGATGACATTTGGATTGGCATCACGTGTACCATCCGGCCTAGGAGCAGATGGACCAGGGTTGAAGTTGAGTCCAAGATCCTTCTTGTTCTTTGTAGCTGACTCCTTGGCAAACTGATAGTTGCGCTTAAAGAGATTGTCTTCACGACACCATAACATGGATGATGGGTCGGCATTCTCAGGCTTCGGTCCTCAGACCATGCATGGGTAGAAACCTTGGGCAATAGCTTCAGGCTTCGACTTTGGCTGCAGGTTCCTGTACTGTATATCGCCCCATGGGCGCTTGATGGCGTTCTTCTCAGCATATTCGGCAGTGACGAACTTGTACTTGAACCACTGTTCTGCCCAATATCTTCGAATCCATTGGATTCGGGTCTTGTGCTAGTTGTAGTTCTCCTTTGGATCAGTTTTGTACATTTCATATAGATCTGGAGGCAGATCTAGTGCTGTGTTGCCTCTGCGCTGCCTGCCACCTTTCCTGACAGATTTTTCTGTGGCCATGATATTCAGACTGAATGGCTTCAGAACAATGAATGACTTCCTTCTACTGGTCAGACAAGAGCTGGCTTCAGGGGAGTGAATATGATGCTGTAAGAACTCTGCAAATGAATGCAGACTATGAGAACCAAGGGATTCTCCCACGAACATGTACCTGTGACAGCATTAGAGATGCGAGGGAAGGGTAAGAGGTCATATGCATTCTCAGAAGATTTTGAAGAAAAATTAGTTTGAAGACATTGACCTCATAGAGCGAAGACATTCACTTATTTGAAGAGAGTTGGTTCCAGATTTGTACGAATCCATGAATAAGTACAAGTGAGGAATCTAACTAGGTATGAAGCATAAGTGAATATTCTTAGCATGATATGAGATGCAGATAACGACAGATCCAAACTTGGAAGTGAAGAAACCACTTTTGGTTGAGGTGGATGGATTTGACGGATCGAAAAGGCAGTAAAAAGTGAGATTTAATTACCGCTGACGAACTGCTAGACCAGGCAGAGTTAGAAGCCGAGCAGTTCAATCTCTCGCGCCCTAACTTGGCGGCGGAAGACACCTACGGCGGCGATGGAGAGGTCGAGGTCTGCGGCCGGCGTGAGGACGGCGTCGAAGAGGTCGCGACAGTTAAGCGCTTTGTCTTCGGCGTCAACGCGAACTAGTGGAGGCGCTAGGGTTTGAGCGAGGTGGCGAGGTGGAAGAAGAGATATTGACTGCGAGGTGTGCGTATTTATAAGGAAAGGGACAACACAACGCAATTACGAAGGTGCCCCTAGCGGTTCACATCTGAAGGACACGTGGCCTGCATGCAACTTATTGGAAGTTGTTCCATGTTCCCACGCATGCCTGGATTGTCAGGTGGTCATTCCGGCTTCTCCGATATTCAGGCAAAAAAGATATGTCATTAAAACAGATTTAAATGTTTGTCTCTGTGTCTTCTACTGACAAGGACTCAGAGAAGACATTTGACAGGTTTCAACAGATTGCATATGACTTAGATAGATAGAATTTGAGGTAGAAGCACACAAGGGGTTAGGGTCCGATCACATTCACTTAGATCAAGAAAAAACAAGTATGAAGACATAGCTATAAGTGAATGCTGTAGAGGACAGAACACACATATATATATTTATATATCAGACCAACTCAATATTGCGAAGATAAACCTCGAAGTCAAATCAATGTTGAAGACAAACCAAATGCGAAGACTATGCAATTATGACGCCAAATGAAACACTTCAATAAGAATTTGGTGGTGGCGTTACCCGCCGTATAGGAAGTATTAGACTTCGACACGGCGCACAATTATCATGGCGCTCCGAAGTCAAATTCCGCGTTAATGTATTCACACTTAGAGTGTATGTCTTCATTGATTGAAGATATATGTTACTTCGTGTGTTGCACATCTAAGTCATTAACATGCATAAGCGTTAGGATGTGTGTCCAGTTACAGGACATTTGAGGATTCTAAGATATTTAGCTCACACCGCAACTTGCAAAACCTTTTCTCATCCAAGGGATTTGTGAAGATATCTGCCAATTGCTCTTCAGTGTTGACGTGAATGATATCAATATCTTCCTTCATGACATGATCTCTGAGAAATTGATGACAGATCTGAATGTGCTTTGTTTTCGAGTGCTGGACTGGGTTGTTGGCAATCTTGATGGCGCTTTCATTGTCGCAGTAGAGTGGCACTTGCTTCAGGTGGATGCCATAGTCCTTGAGAGTTTTCTTCATCCATAGAAGCTGAGCGCAGCAAGATCTAGCAGCAATATATTCAGACTCAGCAGTGGAGAGGGATACACAGTTCTGCTTCTTCGAAGACCAACAGACAAGAGATCGTCCAAGAAAGTGACATGTGCCTGATGTGGACTTGCGATCAACCTTGTCACCAACATAATCAGCATCTGAGAATCCAACTAGATCAAACTCTGAGCCCTTTGGATAACATAATCCTAGTGTTCGGGTGTAAGCCAAATATCGAAGAATTCACTTCACAGCTAAGTGATGTGATTACTTTGGTGCCGCTTGGAATCGGGCACACATGCAAATGCTAAGCATTATATCTGGCCTAGATGCACATAAATAGAGTAAAGAACCAATCATGGAGCGGTATACCTTTTGATCGAACTCTTTACCATTGTCGTCGGGACCCAATTGACCTTTGGTTGGCATTGGCGTCATGTATCCTTTGCAATCTTGCATTCCAAACTTCTTCAGGCATTCTTTGAGGTATTTCTCTTGTGATATAAAGATGTCGTTGCTCTGCTGACGGATTTGAAGACCGAGGAAGAATTTCAGCTCATCCATCATGGACATCTGATATTGCTCTTGCATCATATGTCCAAACTCATCATTGTATCTCTTGTCAGTGCAGCCGAAGATAATGTCATCCACATAGATCTGGCACGCAAACAGTTCACCATCGTATGTCTTCGTGAACAGAGTGGGATCCAGGGAACCAGGTTTGAAGCCTGTGCTCTTCAGGAAGTCTTTGAGTGTGTCATACCAAGCACGAGGGGCTTGTTTAAGGCCATACAGTGCCTTGTTGAGCTTGTATACCATGTCAGGATGCCTTGGGTCTTCAAAACCAGGTGGTTGTGCAACATACACTTCTTCTTCAATTTTGCCGTTGAGAAAGGCACTTTTTACATCCATTTGGTATAGAAGAATGTTGTGATGGTTGGCATAGGTAGCAGTATGCGAATGGCTTCAAGTCTAGCCATGGGAGCAAATGTTTCATCGAAGTCAATCCCTTCTACTTGAGTGTAACCTTGAGCAACGAGACGAGCCTTGTTTCTGACAACTTGACCATGCTCATCTTGTTTGTTACGATAGATTCATTTGGTGCCTATGATGTTATGCTTGCGAGGATCAGGACGCTTAAACAATCCCATACATTGTTCAGCTCGAACTGTTGAAGCTCTTCTTGCATAGCTTGAATCCATTCAAGTTCCATGAAGGCTTCATCAACTTTCTTTGGTTCTGATATAGAGACAAATGCAGAGTGCCCACAGAAATTTGCTAGCTGTGTTGCTCTTGAACGAGTGAGTGGACCAGGTGCATTGTTGCTATCAATTATCTTCTCAATCTGTACTTCATTTGCAACACGAGGATGAACTGGACGAAGATTTTGCCCTTGCTAATCATTGTCTTCATCTTCAGCATTGACTTCAGGCTGAGCAGTGTCTTCGGGTTGACTTGGTGCAGAAATGATGATTTCTTCTTCAGCATGTGCCTCTGAAGGTATGATTTCTCCAGTACCCATAAGCTTGATAGATTCACTCTGTGAGGCTTCATCTAGCACATTTGGCAGGTGCTCTCTTTGCGAGCCGTTAGTCTCATCAAACCGCACATCCACAGTTTCAACCACTTTATAGTGAAAGAGATTGAAGACTCTGTAGGAGTGCGAGTCCTTTCCGTATCCAAGCATAAAAACTTCATGTGCTTTCGGTGCAAATTTTGAAGTGTGATGTGGATCCTTGATCCAGTACCCAGCACCAAATACTCCGAAGTAACTAACATTTGGCTTCTTACCAGTTAGAAGCTCATAGGATGTCTTCTTTAGAAGCTTGTGAAGATAAACACGGTTGATGACGTGGCATGCAGTATCAATGGCTTCAGGCCAGAACTTTCTTGGAGTCTTGTACTCATCAAGCATCGTCCGTGCCATCTATGAGGGTTCTGTTCTTGCGCTCCACGATGCCATTCTGCTGAGGTGTGTATGGAGCTGAGAACTCATGTGTGATGCCCAATGTATCAAGATAAGGCCGGTGTTCTTGAATTCTGTGCCATTGTCACTCCTGATGTGCTTGATCTTGATGCCATAGTTCGTCATGGCACGATTGGCGAATCGTCTGAAGACATCCTACACTTCATTCTTGTAGAGGATTATGTGCACCCATGTATATCTTGAGTAATCATCAACAATAACGAAGCCATAGAGGCAAGCAGTGGTAGTAAGGGTAGAGTAGTGAGTACAGCCAAATAAGTCCATGTGAAGCAGCTCGAAGGGATGAGATGTCGTCATGATTGTCTTCGAGGGATGCTTGGCCCTAGTCATCTTTCCAGCTTCGCAGGCACCACACGGATGATCCTTCTTGAACTTGACGCCCTCGATGCCTACGACATGCTTCTTCTTTGCAAGAGTGTACAAGTTCCTCATGCCGGCATGCCCTAGCCTCCGATGCCAGAGCTAGCACTCTGAAGCTTTTGCTAGAAGACATACGGCCAACTGTGGTCCTGCTGAGAAATCTACCATGTACAGATCGTCTTTTCGATACTCTTCAAAGACTAGAGATTTGTCAGATTCCATAAGAACAAGGCAACGATATTTTCCAAATATCACAATCATGTTCAGATCACAAAGCATTGAGACAGACATTAAGTTGAAACCAAGGGATTCAACAAGCATCACTTTATCCATCTGCTGATCCTTTAGATTGCAACTCTACCTAGACCCAATACCTTGCTTTTACCAGTGTCAGCAAATGTGATGTGACTCTTCTCAGATGGACGTAGGGTTGAATCCATGAGAAGACTTCGATCACCAGTCATGTGGTTAGTGCATCCACTGTCCATAATCCATTCTGAAGCCTATGGTGTCATACCCTACAGTGTAGTTTGGGGGATAGGCTTCACCAAGGGTATTGTGAAGCATAAACATTTGACGAACAAGCGGGTTATGAAAGTTCAGATCTTGGTTATTAGGGTAAATAGGATGTTTGTCAAGGAATCCTCGAACAAAATACATAGTAAGACCATTTGGGCATTTTATCTTGCGCCCCACAAGATGTTTTAGGTCCCCAGCATAAGCATCAGACGCCTTTGATTTTTGGCTGGAGACCTTTCCGTGCAAAAGAGAGTTAATTTTTCTTAACCACCCACATTTTCAGGGGTGGCTTGGAAGCAATGAGTCTAAGTGCAGCATATGAGAACTTCGGCTTTGGAGCCCTAGCAAATAGCCTTGCAGGTGGTGAATAATACTCATAAGAATAAGCAGAAAAGTTCTTGGTCTTATGAACATAGCGGTTTGATGAAACTCACTCATATTCATAGGCCTGAGTATGGTTTCCCTGCAAAACATTGGTGTTAGGGTGACTCTGGTGAGACCTCTATCTGTATGAAGCCTTTGGACCATATGAAGCCTTTGGTCTGGGGTTTGTCTTCTTTCTAGGTGGCGTCATGATGAAATTCACAGGAAGATTCTCAAGACAACTTTTGGGCACCCAGATCTTCTTCAAAGGTGGTCCATTCCTGCAGTTAGTACCAATATACCTGGCAAACACTTCACCATTCTGATTCTTAAACAGTTTATAGTTTGCATCAAAGGATTCATCAATGATAATCGGTTAGCACAAGTGAAGCCAGATAAAGTAGATGGATCCACTGAAGGTCCCTTTGCAGCAACCCATGTGGTTTTGGGGTACTGCTCAGGCTTCCAATAAGAACCATCAACATTCATTTTCCTCTCGAACCCAACACCCTCTTTCCTAGGGTTTCGGTTCAGAATCTGTTTCTTGAGGACATCACACAGTGTCTGATGCCCTTTGAGACTTTTGTACATTCCTGTCTCAAGCAATGTCTTCAACCTGGCATTCTCATCAGCAATAGTGGTGGGATCCTCAATAGAGGGGTTAGTTACCACATCAGCAGTTGAAGATATTGCAACGGTAGCAGCAGTAGAACATTCAGCAACAAAGACAACATTATCACGCTCAAGACATTTTATACATGGTGGTTCAAATCCTTCCTGGGTGAAACTGATCTGTTGAGCGCGGAGTGACTCGTTCTCCTTTTGAAGATATTCATGAGACGCTCTCAGGTTCTCAAGTTCTTGCTTCCTTTGAAGATAATCATAGGAAAGCTTCTCATGAGTAGCTGAGAGAGTTTCATGATGACTTTCAAGTTCCTCGTACTTAACATGAAGATTTTTAATGTCTTCAATTAAGGACTGAGATTGGGTCATTCCCGCATCCAACAGGTCATTGCTTTTATCTAGCAACTTTTGAATATGTTCCATAGCAGTTTGTTGTTCAGTTGCAATTTTAGCAAGTGTTTTGTAGCTAGGTTTAGATTCACATTCAGAGTCATCTTCACTTGATGTTTGAAAGTAAGCATCGCGTGAGTTTACCTTGGCACCTCGTGCCATGAAGCAGTAAGTGGGAGGAGAGTCATCCTCATCCTTAGCATCAGCGTTGGTGACGGGGCCATTGTCTTCAGTGTTGAAGATGCACTTGGCGACATAGGCTGAAGCTAGAGCCAGGCTTGCCATGCCTGAATCGGATTCCTCTTCAGACTCCACCTCTGCCTCCTCAGAAGCAGACTCCTCCTCTGAATCCATCTCCTTGCCAACAAACGCACGAGCCTTGCTTGATGAGCTCTTCTTGTGTGATGAAGACTTCGACGAAGACTTGGTAGGAGACTTTGAGGATTTCTTGTTCTTCTTGTCATCAGAATCATATTCCTTGCTCTTCTTCTTCTTGGTCTCATTGTCCCATTGTGGACACTCAGAGATGTAGTGACCAGGTTTCTTGCATTTGTGGCATGTCCTCTTCTTGTGGTCACGAGTAGAAGCTTCATCATTTCTTGAGCTGGATCTTGAAGACTTTCTGAAGCCTTTCTTCTTGATGAACTTCTGGAACTTCTTCACAAGCATAGCAAGCTCCTTTCCAATGTCTTCAGGATCCCCAGAACTACAGTCAGATTCTTCTTCAGATGAGGAAACAACCATTGCCTTCAAAGCGCGAGTTCGGCCATAGTTGGGACCATAGATATCTCTCTTCTCAAATAACTGGAACTCATGTGTGTTGAGCCTCTCAAGTATGTCAGACGGATCGAGAGTCTTGAAGTCAGGACATTCTTGAATCATCAGGGCCAGGGTGTCGAATGGGCTATCAAGTGATCTCAGAAGCTTCTTGACGATTTCGTGCTTGGTGATCTCAGTAGCGCCGAGTGCGCGTAGCTCATTTGTGATATCAGTGAGGCGATCAAACATGAGCTGGAGAATCTCATTGTCGTTTCTCTTGAAGCGGTTGAAGAGGTTGCAAAGAACATCAATCCTTGAGTCTCTCTGGGTTGAGACGCCTTCGTTGACATTGGAGAGCCAGTCCCAGACTAGCTTCGCAGTTTCCAGAGCACTCACGCGGCCATACTGTCCTTTGGTCAGATGACCACAGATGATGTTCTTGGCCGTCGAGTCCAGTTGAATGAATCTCTTGACATCAGCAGTGGTGACACCTTCATCGACCTTGAGAACACCGTTCTTGATGACATACCATAGGTCGACGTCAATGGCTTCAAGATGCACACGCATCTTATTCTTCCAATAGGGGTAATCAGTGCCATCGAAGACAGGGCACGCAGCGGAGACCTTGATTATCCCTGCAGTCGACATAGCTAAAACTCCAGGTGGTTAAACCGAATCACACAGAACAAGGGAGCATCTTGCTCTGATACCAATTGAAAGTGTTAGTTATCGACTAGAGGGGGGTGAATAGGCGATTTTTATGAAAGTATTCAAAACATGAGTGCTTTGAAGACAAACAATAGAAATGAACCCATTGATATGCAGCGAAAGGTAGACTACACTAGACAAGCCATAGTCAACTAAGCAATGAAGTGAAAGTACGAAGACTATCAGCACCTAGGTAGTATGGATCAGGATGGAAGATAGTATGAAGCCAAACAACAACCAGTCTTCACACAGTGAAGACAATCAGATCATGCAAGCAGGCAATGACTTCGCGAAGACAAACTGTAAAGTAAAGAGATGGGAAGGATAGAACCAGTTGCTTGGTGAGGACAAGGATTTGGTAGACCAGTTCCAGTTGATGTGAAAACTATACATCTGGTTAGGGAGGCTGAGATTTAACTCAGAAGACCGCACCTTCACCTTATTCCCCTTGAGCTAAGAACACATAGTCCTCGCCCAATCACTCTGGTAAGTCTTCAAGGTAGACTTCCAAAACTTCACAGACTCCGTTCACTGGCAATGAAAGTGCGTTATATCGACTAGAGGGGGGGTGAATAGGCGATTTTTATGAATTCTTCACTGAGGAATTTGTAGGTGAGGAAATTCCTTAGCGAAGAACTACTTGCAGCGGAATAAGTACTCAAAAGTAAACATAACAGAACACAAGCATGGTCATCATGATGAAATGAAGACAAGTATAGAGTACAGAAAGCGTAAACACAGGATAACACAGGATGAAGACAAACAGACTGAAGAAATTGAACTGAGGAAATTGACAAAGTCTTCAGTCAAAGTCTTCAAACATAGATATGAAAAAGTGCACAACACAGTTATGAGGAAATGAAAGAGTTGAGGGAATAGAACCAGTAAGCTTGGTGAAGACAATGATTTGGTAGACCAGTTCCAACTGCTGTCTCAGTCGTACATCTGGTTGGAGCGGCTAGGTATTTAAACCTGAGGACACACAGTCCCGGACACGCAGTCCTCACCGTATTCTCCTTGAGCTAAGGTCACACAGACCTCGCCCAATCACTCGTGGTAAGTCTTCAGGTGACTTACGAACCTTCACAAACTCGGTCACTCGGCGATCTACAATTCCTCTTGGATGCTCTAGACCATGATGCTTAACCGTCTGGAAGAAGCACAGTCTTCAAAGGTAACAAGCGTCGGATCTATGCAAGATCAATCTCTTCAGTGATGCTCAATCACTTTGGGTTTGTAGGTATTTGGGTTTGGGTTTTCCTCACTTGATGATTTTCGCTCAAAGTCCTCGGAGGATGGGATGCTCTCAAATGACAAGTGTCAGTTTCTCTCGGAGCAGCCAACCAGCTAGTGGTTGTAGGGGGCGACTATTTATAGCTTAGGGAGCAGCCCGACATGATAACACATAAATGCCCTTCAATGATCTGACCGTTAGGTGGGTAGATATTTTGGGACAGCTGGCACAAGGCACAACATCGGTCGGAAATTTGAGTATCAAATTCCTCAGGGCTATCATGTTCCTCACAGTGTAGGCAATCCTCACTGGCGAATTCCTAACTCCTCAGTTAGAACAAATTCCTCAGAGACCAGAAGAACTTTGTCTCTGTCACTGAAGAATATGAATGAACTGTATGAGATTTCCAATGGCTTCACTCGAGGGGATTGGTAGGTGTAGGATTTTGAGTTGAGCATGACATGGAAATTTTTCCTTAGTATTTCCTCGACCCTCTTTAATAGTACGGTGTTTCCTATGACTCAAGAAAGGGAAAATGAAACTATGAAAACAAAAGTCTTCACGCTTCATGTTCCTCGTATGAATACCAAGTCTTCAAGGTCACACCAATTTCTTCACTTTCAAAGTCTTCAGAAAGTCTTCAGAATTCCAAAGTCTTCAGTCGAAAGAACTTCATTTTTAGGGGTCGACTTTCACTGTAAATATCAAACTCCTCATAGACTTATAGACCTGGGTACACTCATAAACACATTAGTCCCTTAACCTATAAGTCTTCAATACACCAAAATCACTAAGGGGGACTAGATGCACTTACAATGTCCCCCTTTTTGGTGATTGATGACAATATAGGTTAAGTTCTCAACGGGGATAATCATATGAAGTGTAAATACTGATGTTGAGGAATTTGATTTGCAAGATATAGAAGAACTCCCCCTGAAGATGTGCATAGTGAGGAATTTGCTTTTGAAGCAATGCACACTTGAAGATTAGAATCATGGAGATCTCCCCCTATATCTTGTAATTCATACACGCATTTGACATAATATATGAAGAATTTGAAATGCATGATGAAATATGGTGACTGATGTAATTCAGCATGTGTGCATAAACATTAATGAGGAATAAGCATGTAGAAAAGCTCAGCAAAAGTATCAGGCCACCATAGAGTTTAAGTTTACAACTCGATCTAGCAAAGTCATCAAAAGAACGAGAGTTGTAACTTAAGAAAAAAAGACGCCCATATAGGATAGACCCGCTTGAAGACTAACTCAAATTTCTCCCCCTTTGTCATCGAATGACCAAAAGGACCGAAGCTGAGGACTAACGCCCCTGAAGAATATCAAGTTGATGAAGGAGCGCCAGCGTTGTTGGGGTCGATTGTTGATGTAGGGCCTGCCGCAGTGTCGTCCAAGTCTTCATGCTCGTCGGTATCGTACGATGAAGAATAGGAGCTGGCCACCAAGGAAGGAACCTTGACCTTCTTGTATTTCTTCGGTGGCGGAGCAGACCAGTCAAAATCTTCCTTGAGACCTATTTTCTTTAGATCTTCTTTGCTATAAATGTGAGACAGAACAGCCCAGGTACGGTTGAAGGTTTCATGGAGGTAGTAATGGTTTTTCTTCACTGCATTGTGGGTAGCAGTCATGTTGTGAAGAATTGAACCAAACTGACGCTTGACCCATTTGTGATTTCGATCAACCTTCTGGTGAAGACTGAGGGGAAGCTCACGATCAGTCATCACCCTAGGAGCTGTGCCTTGAGTATTTTGCTTGGGTGCGTTGGCGGCAGAGTCATGAGTGGCAGAGTCGTCATTGGTGGAGTAGGATGTAGCCTTGCGAAATTGACCATCCAATGGACGAATGCCTTCATCAATAATAGCAGAAGCCTTGCCCTTGTCATCGGCTGAGGAAAATGTCCGTTTGAGGACTTCAATTGGGGGCAAGTAGCTGCAATGGTTCAGTGTATCAGCTTTGTAGTTGAGTGAAGACCTTGATCTGATGAATCTCATAATCCACGGAGCATAAGGCTTTAACTCAAATGGTGACATTGCGACATTGGCCAGAGTCCTCATGAAGAAATCATGGAAGTTGACGGGAATGTCATGCATGATATTGAAAAGCAGGTTCTTCATGATGCCAACGACTTCTTCTTCATTCGAGTCGTGGCCCTTGATAGGACTCAATGTCTTCGTCAAAATGCGATAGACAGTCCGAGGCACATATAGCAATTCCTTCACGAGGAATTTAGTCCTTGGGGCCTGACCTGGCTTCAATGGCTTCATCAACACTTGCATGTAGTGATCTGTGAGCTCAGGCTCTTGGTACATGCAACAAGCAGCTTCAAGGGGAGGACTGAGAGGCAAAGCACGAAGCAATTCAGTAGCTGGTGCCTTGTAGTGAGTGTTTTCAGTCATCCAGTCCAGCACCCATGAATTCACATCTTCAGAGTCTCCGGTGATGTGCAGAGTTGCATAGAATTGAAGAATGAGTTCTTCATTCCAATCACAGATGTCAGTGCAGAAATTTAACAGTCCAGCATCGTGAAGAACACTGAGGACTGGCACGAAGCACGACAGAGATTCCATATCCACATGAGGAATGTGCTCATGATCGAAGACTTTGTCTTTGTTGAACAACACTGATGAATAGAAATTTTCCTGGCTGGCAGTCCAGAAACGCCTCTTCCTAATGCGAGCAGAGTCATAGGGGTTGTAATCAGTGAAGAATACGTGCTCGCCGAAGAAATCATCAGTCTTGAATTTTTGCTTCCTTGAGAATGGATCCTTTGGCTTGGGTTGAGGAGTGTCAGTCAGTTGCATCACAACCTCAGGAATCGCAATCTCAGGTTCTTCAGGCTGAGGAATTTCTGGTTCCTCTTCAGTGGCAGTCTGTGTCTTCAATGATTCAGCAGCAGCAGTTTCATCAGCACTAGTGGCTGGAATTTCTTCATGTACAGACGGAGTGGGGTGAGTTTCTTCAGAGCCCAATGAAACAGTATGTGCTGGGGACTGAGGGGTTTGCTGCAATGGCGTGAACAGAGGAGAGTTGGGATGCTGACTATCCCAAAAGTCATCATTCATCAATGGGGTAGTACTCCCAATGTTCACGTCAGAATTGTGTTCATCCAATTCCTCAACGCCGGCCTCTTCAGCAGTGAACTGAGGCATGGGCGAGGAGACAATTGGAGTTGAAGGGATTGCGTCCGCTTCAATTTCTTCATCCATCTGCTCTGAGGAAGCAGCAGAGGGAATGTCTTCATCGAGTTCACTTGGAATCACATAATCTTCATCAAAAGGAACAAGGTCCTGTGATGGCATGGTTGAGATAGGAACAACATCAATTGGGTTGTCAAATGAGCTAGTCAATGGCTTCATCTTCTTCTGGGCTGAAGAATGTGATGAAGTTGATGCCTTCCTTTTCTTCACAGCTGCACGCTCTGCAGCCTTGGTCTTCTTCACATCTGATGCAGATGGAAGGATTGGAGTTGGGGTAGGCGCAGGAGGAGCAGAGGAATTTGGTTGAATTTCTTCAGGCACAACTGATGCAGTTGCCCTGACTTCTTCATTTTCTTCAGGCGCACCACTAGTGGATGCCCTGGCAATTTCTTCAGTGGATGGAATGCAGTCATCAGCCCTGGAACTCACATTTTCTTCAGCAGCCTGATTTTCATCAGTGGTGCTGGCGTGCTCTTCAGTTGGTTGAGCAGATGCTTCAGCTTGAGGAATTTCTGGTTGCGATGGAGCTGCAACCTTGGAAGTGAATTTCTCAGTCAGTTTTACAAACCTGACCTTGGCTCCTTGCCAATCAGCATAGTAAGCATTGAAGTCATCGCTGAGGCCTTTGATTTCAACCTGAATCTTCACAAGTTCTTCAGTTGTCATAGAGACAACGTTTTTCTTCAGGAAGCGCTCCTTCCTGTACTGAGCTTTCTTCAAATGCCTGGCCTTCTCAAATTTCCATTTTTCTTTTTCTATGAAGGCAGTTAAAACATGACTTTGTCCAGGAGTGAGGTTCATCTCCGGCAAAGGAGTGTTGGGATCCTTGTGCCAGAGGTCGATGAAGTCGAGGATTAGCTTCGGATTCAGAAGCAATGGCACGGTTCTTCCTTTGGCTCTAGCGGCCTTGACTTGTCTGTCTCTGATGATTTCGTCTAGTTCATCATCATCAGCCTCATCATCATCAGAGGGCACTTGGAAGGCGACCTGCTTCTTGTGAGGACTTGGTCGAGGACCTCGTCCAGCAGTGGTCTTCTTCTTCAGCAGAGAGGGGCCAGCTGAGGAACTTGGAGCAGCTGAGGAACTTGCAGAGGCTCCTGAGGCAATAGATATTCCTGTGGTCCTTTGGCACGTGGCGAGATGCACTGGTGCTGAGGATTTGGACGGAGCAGCCGAAGACTTTGGCGGAGGAGCTGAGGACTTTGGAGGGGCTGAGGACTTTGGAGGAGCAGGAGCAGTTTGAGGAGTTGGCCGTGAGGGCTTTGAGGAATCTGGCCGAGAGGGCATTGCTGAGGAACTTGGCCGTGAGGGCATTGAAGGTGAAGCACTTGGCTTATGCGCAGGCTTCTTTGCCATGGCCGTCTTCGGCTTGCTAGCAGAGGCCTCAGCAGTGGCAGCAGCAGCAGCAGAGTCTTCGTTGAATTTCCTCACTGCTTCTCTTGCTTGTTTGGCCAGTTCGGCCTGGCGCTTGGCCCATTCTTCAGGATAATCCTCACCGCGCTTGAGGCTGGTGGGATCTGCTTCTTGGCCAGGTGCCAATGGAGGTCTTGAGCATGGAGGGATGACAGCGAATTTCTTCATGTACTTAGGAGTGACATATCTGTACTCCCTCCATTCCCGTGCCCATCTCCTCTCAATTTTCTGAATGTGCACCTTGCGCTGATTTTTGTCCTCCTCAGGGGATGTGCAGTATCCAGCATAAATGTCATCGGGGATTTCAAAAGCAATATTGACCTCAGGCCTCTTTCCTCCCTTTTGTGGCTTCTTTCCATCAGCCATTTTCTTCAGATGAGGAATTTGAACAATGGAATTCTGAAGAAGTATGCAACTTTTCTTCGAGGAACGCTGCAAATGAGTTAAGTTGATGAGAACCTAGAGATTCAGCAGCGGACATGAGTACCTATGAACAGAGTATAGTTGCGAGGAATTTGGAGAGGTCATATGCGTTCTCAGAAGGTTTTGTAAAAAGAACAAGTTTGAGAAATTTTGACCAGATGAGTCTTGAAGAATTTCACTAAGCTTTCTTTGTCTTAGGTTCCAGAGTTGTATAGATTGAGAATCCATACAATTGAGGAATCTTGAAGAAAAACGTAGCTTAGAGAAATGAATCAAGAACAGATGACATGTGAGGTGTTTAGTGTGTGAAGATTTGAAGAAAAACACCTTTGAGGATTTTGTAGAAAACATTTGAATCAAACAGGGCAGTAAAAGTAACTTTTAATTACCCCGGACGAAGAACACGACGAACTGGGATGTGGAGGTGTGAGGTTCGTCAGTGCAGATCTTCCACGCCCTAACTTGGCTGACGAAGATAGCTACGGCGGCGGCGGAGTGAAGAAATCCGCGGCCGGCGCGAGTACGACGGCGACGAGGTCGAGGCAGTGAAGCTCTCCCTCACCGGCGACGATGAAGTAGCGGCGGCGCTAGGGTTTGAGAAGCTCGAGCTAGAGTCAGATCGAGCGGAGTAAAAGAGAAGTGAGGAAGGGGAGGGGTATTTATAGCCACGGTGAAAAACTGTTCGCCCGAAGAATTTGGACGAACGTGCCCCTGACCCTTCTCACTCGCTTGACATATGTCACCCACGTACTGAGAAGTAGAGATCGTGTGAGATCGTGGGTGAATAGATAAGTGTTATCGTGGGATGCGAAACGGTTTGAGCGGCAAAACTGAAAACTTCGGATAAGATAAGTTTTAACGTTGCGTTCGCAAATTCTTCAGCTAACAAGGACACAGTGAAGATTTTGAACGAGTTTCAAATAGAACGCACATGAAGAATTTGTGAATAGATTTGGTTGAGTATAGCATAGAGGGGGAAGGGTCCAATCACATTCACTTAGCAGAAAAAACAACTCGAAGAAATGTTGGAAATATGCCCTAGAGGCAATAATAAATTGGTTATTATTATATTTCCTTATTCATGATAATCGTTTATTATCCATGCTAGAATTGTATTGATAGGAAACTCAGATACATGTGTGGATACATAGACAACACCATGTCCCTAGTAAGCCTCTAGTTGACTAGCTCGTTGATCAATAGATGGTTACGGTTTCCTGACCATGGACATTGGATGTCGTTGATAACGGGATCACATCATTAGGAGAATGATGTGATGGACAAGACCCAATCCTAAGCATAGCATAAAAGATCGTGTAGTTTCGTTTGCTAGAGCTTTTCCAATGTCAAGTATCTTTTCCTTAGACCATGAGATCGTGTAACTCCCGGATACCGTAGGAGTGCTTTGGGTGTGCCAAACGTCACAACGTAACTGGGTGACTATAAAGGTGCACTACGGGTATCTCCGAAAGTGTCTGTTGGGTTGGCACGGATCGAGACTTGGATTTGTCACTCCGTGTGATGGAGAGGTATCTCTGGGCCCACTCGGTAATGCATCATCATAATGAGCTCAATGTGACTAAGGCGTTAGTCACGGGATCATGCATTGTGGTACGAGTAAAGAGACTTGCCGGTAACGAGATTGAACAAGGTATTGGGATACCGACGATCGAATCTCGGGCAAGTAACATACCGATTGACAAAGGGAATTGCATACGGATTGATTGAATCCTCGACACCGTGGTTCATCCGATGAGATCATCGTCGAACATGTGGGAGCCAACATGGGTATCCAGATCCCGCTGTTGGTTATTGACCGGAGAGGCGTCTCGGTCATGTCTGCATGTCTCCCGAACCCGTAGGGTCTACACACTTAAGGTTCGGTGATGCTAGGGTTGTAGAGATATATGTATGCGGAAACCCGAAAGTTGTTCGGAGTCCCGGATGAGATCCCGGACGTCACGAGAGGTTCCGGAATGGTCCGGAGGTGAAGAATTATATATAGGAAGTCCAGTTTCGGCCACCGGGAAAGTTTCGGGGGTTACCGGTATTGTACCGGGACCACCGGAAGGGTCCCGGGGGTCCACCGGGTGGGGCCACCTATCCCGGAAGGCCCCGTGGGCTGAAAGTGGAAGGGAACCAGCCTTAGTGGGCTGGGGCGCCCCCCTTGGGCCTCCCCCCATGCGCCTAGGGTTGGGAACCCTAGGGGGGAGCTTCCCCCTTGCCTTGGGGGGCAAGGCACCCCTTCCCCCCTTTGGCCGCCGCCCCCCCTTGGAGATCCCATCTCCCTGGGCCGGCGTCCCCCCAGGGGGCCTATATAAAGGGGGGGGGAGGGAGGGCAGCAACACACAGCCTTGGGCGCCTCCCTCCTCCCCTGCAACACCTCTCTCTCTCTCTCTCGCAGAAGCTCGGCGAAGCCCTGCCGGAGACCCGCTACATCCACCACCACGCCGTCGTGCTGCTGGATCTCCATCAACCTCTCCTTCCCCCTTGCTGGATCAAGAAGGAGGAGACGTCGCTGCACCGTACGTGTGTTGAACGCGGAGGTGCCGTCCGTTCGGCACTCGGTCATCGGTGATTTGGATCACGGCGAGTACGACTCCGTCATCCACGTTCATTGGAACGCTTCCGCTCGCGATCTACAAGGGTATGTAGATGCACTCCTTTCCCCTCGTTGCTAGTAGACTCCATAGATGCATCTTGGTGAGCGTAGGAAAATTTTAAAATTATGCTACGATTCCCAACAGTGGCATCATGAGCCAGGCCTATGCGTAGTTAATATGCACGAGTAGAACACAAAGCAGTTGTGGGCGTTGAGTTTGCCAATTCTTCTTGCCGCTACTAGTCGTTTCTTGTTTCGGCGGCATTGTGGGATGAAGCGGCCCGGACCGACCTTACACGTACGCTTACGTGAGACAGGTTCCACCGACTGACATGCACTAGTTGCATAAGGTGGCTAGCGGGTGTCTGTCTCTCCTACTTTAGTCGGAACGGATTCGATGAAAAGGGTCCTTATGAAGGGTAAATAGAAATTGGCAAATCACGTTGTGGTCATACGTAGGTAATAAAACGTTCTTGCTAGAAACCTACAAACCACGTAAAAACTTGCAACAACAATTAGAGGACGTCTAACTTGTTTTTGCAGCAAGTGCTATGTGATGTGATATGGCCAGAAGATGTGATGAATGATATATGTGATGTATGAGATTGATCATATTCTTGTAATAGGAATCACGACTTGCATGTCGATGAGTATGACAACCGGCGGGAGCCATAGGAGTTGTCTTTATTATTTTGCATGACCTGCGTGTCATTGAATAACGCCATGTAATTTACTTTACTTTGTTGCTAAACGCGTTAGCCATACAAGTAGAAGTAATCGTTGGCGTGACGACTTCATGAAGACACAATGATGGAGATCATGATGATGGAGATCATGGTGTCATGCCGGTGACGAAGATGATCATGGTGCCCCGAAGATGGAGATCAAAGGAGCATGATGATATTGGCCATATCATGTCACTATTTGATTGCATGTGATGTTTATCATGTTTTTGCATCTTATTTGCTTAGAACGATGGTAGTAAGTAAGATGATCCCTTATAATAATTTCAAGAAAGTGTTCACCCTAACTGTGCACCGTTGCGAAGGTTCGTTGTTTCGAAGCACCACGTGATGATCGGGTGTGATAGATTCTAACGTTCGAATACAACGGGTGTTGACGAGCCTAGCATGTACAGACATGGCCTCGGGACACACGCAATACACTTAGGTTGACTTGACGAGCCTAGCATGTACAGAGATGGCCTCGGAACACGGAGGACTGAAAGGTCGAGCATGAGTCGTATAGAAGATACGATCAACATGAAGATGTTCACCGATCTTGACTAGTCCGTCTCACGTGATGATCGGACACGGCCTAGTTAAACTCGGATCATGTTTCACTTAGATGACTAGAGGGATGTCTATCTGAGTGGGAGTTCATAATCAGATGAACTTCATTATCATGAACATAGTCAAAAAGGTATTTGCGAATTATGTCATAGTTTGCACTTTAGTTCTACTGGTTAAGATACGTTCCTAGAGAAAATTTAGTTGAAAGTTGGTAGTAGCAATTATGCGGACTGGGTCCGTAAACTGAGGATTGTCCTCATTGCTACACAGAAGGCTTATGTCCTTAATGCACCGCTCGGTGTGCTGAACCTCAGCGTCGTCTGTAGATGTTACGAAACATCTGACATACACGTTTTGATGACTACGTGATAGTTCAGTGCGGTTTAGAATTGTGGCACCCAAGACGTTTTTGAAACGTCGCAGAACATGTGAGATGTTCCGAAGACTGAAATTGGGATTTCAGACTAGTGCCCACGTCAAGAGGTATGAGACCTCTGACAAGTTTCTTAAGCCTGCAAACTAAGGGAGAAAAGCTCAATCGTTGAGCATGTGCTCAGATTGTCTGAGTGCCACAATCGCTTGAATCGAGTGGGAGTTAATCTCCCAGATGAGATAGTGATAGTTCTCCATAGTCACTGCCACCAAGCTAGTAGAGCTTCGTGATGAACTATAACATATCAAGGATAGTTATGATGATCCTTGAGCTATTCGCGATGTTTGACACCGCGAGAGTAGAAATCAAGAAGGAGCATCAATTGTTGATGGTTAGTAAAACCACTAGTTTAAGAAGGGCAAGGGCAAAAGGGATACTTCATGAAACGGCGAGTCGTTTGCTGCTCTAGTGAAGAATCCCAAGGTTGAACCCAAACCCGAGACTAAGTGCTTCTGTAATGAGAGGAACGGTCACTGAAGCAGTACTACCCTAGATATTTGGTAGATGAGAAGGCAGGCAAGGTCGACAGAAGTATATTGGATATACATTATATGAATGTGTACTTTACTAGTACTCCTAGCAGCACCAGGGTATTAGATACCGGTTCGGTTGCTAAGTGTTAGTAACTCGAAATAAAAGCTGCGGAATAAACGGAGACTAGCTAAAGGGGAGATGACGATATGTGTTGGAAGTGTTTCCAAAGTTGATGTGATCAAGCATCGCATGCTCCCTCTGCCATCGAGGTTTGGTGTTTGCGTTGAGCATGATTGGATTATGTTTATCGCAATACGGTTATTCATTTAAGGAGAATAATGGTTACTCTGTTTATTTGAATAATACCTTCAATGGTCTTGCACCTGAAATGAATCTCAATCGCCGTGATACACATGTTCGTGCCAAAAGATATAAGATAGTAATGATAGTACCACATACTTGTGGCACTGCCACTTGAGTCATATTGGTATAAAACGCATGAAGAAGCTCCATATAGATGGATCTTTGGACTCACTCGTTTTGAAAAGATTGAGACATGCGAACCATGTCTATTAGTATATATGCATGAAGAAACTCCATGCAGATGGGTCGTTTGGACTCACTTGATTATGAATCACTTGAGACATGCAAATCATACCACATGGGCAAGATGACTGAAAGTCCTCGTTTTCAGTAAGATGGAACAAGAGAGCAACTTATTGGAAGTAATACATTTTGATGTACGCAGTCCAATGAGTGCTGAGGCATGCAGTGGATATCGTTATGTTCTTACTTCACAGATGATTTGAGTAGATGCTGAGTGTATTTACTTGATGAAACACTAGTCTGAATTGTTGAAAGGTTCAAGTAATTTCAGAGTGAAGTTGAAGATCGTCGTGACAAGAAGATAAAATGTCTGTGATATGATCATAGAAATGAGTATCTGAGATACGAGTTTGGCGCACAATTGAGACATTGTGGAAAGTGTTTCACAATTAATACCACCTGGAACACCATAGTGTGATGGTGTGTCCGAACATCATAACTGCACCCTATTGGATATGGTGCATACCATGATGTTTCTTATCAAATTACCACTATCGTTTATGGGTTAGGCATTAGAGACAACCGCATTCACTTTAAAAGGGGCACCACGCAAATCCGTTGAGACGACACCGTTTATAGAAACCTAAGTTGTCGTTTCTTAAAAGTTTGGGGCTGCGATGCTTATGTGAAAAAGTCTCAGGCTGATAAGCTCGAACCCAAAGAGGATAAATGCATCTTCATAGAATACCCAAAAACAGTTGGGTATACCCCTATTTCAGATCTGGAAGCAAAAGTAATTGCTTCTAGAAATGAGTCCTTTCTCGAGGAAAAGTTTCTCTCGAAAGAATTGAGTGGGAGGATGGTGGAGACTTGATAAGGTTATTGAACCGTCGCTTCAACTAGTGTGTAGCAGGGCACAGGAAGTTGTTCCTGTGGCACCTACACCAATTGAAGTGGAAGCTTATCATGAAACTTCGGATCAAGTCACTACCAAACCTCGTAGGACGACGAGGATGCGCACTACTTCAGAGTAATGCGTGATCCTGTCTTGGAAGTCATGTTGCTAGACAACAATGAACCTACGAGCTATGGAGAAGCGATGGTGGGCCCATATTCCGACGAATGGCTCGAGGCCATGAAATCCGAGATAGAATCCATGTATCAGAACAAAGCATGGACTTTGGTGAACTTGCCCAATGATCGGCAAGCCATTGAGATAAATGGATCTTTAAGAAGAAGACGGACATGGACGGTAATGTTACCGTCTATGAAGCTCGACTTGTGGCAAAGAGTATTTTCACAAGTTCAAGGAGTTGACTACGATGAGTTTTTCTCATCCGTAGCGATGCTTAGGTCCGTCGGAATCATGTTAGCATTAGCTACATTTATGAAATCTGGCAGATGGATGTCAAAACAAGTTTCCTTACCAGTTTTCGTAAGGAAAGGTTGTATGTGATACAATCAGAAAGGTTTTGTCGATCCTAAGGATGCTAAAAGGTATGCTAGCTCCAGCGATCCTTCCATGGATTAGAGCAAGCATCTCGGAGTCAGAATATACGCTTTGATGGAGTGATCAAAGTTTTTGGGTTTATACAAAGTTTGTTAGAAACTTGTATTTACAATAAAGTGAGTGGGAGCGCTACAACATTTCTGATAAGTATATGTGAATGACATATTGTTGATCCGAAATGATGTAAAATTTCTGGAAAGCATAAAGGGTTGTTTGAAAGGAGTTTTTCAAAGGAAGACCTGGATAAAGCTGCTTACATATTGGGCATCAAGATCCATAGAGATCAAGACGCCTGATGATACTTTCAAAAGATAGCACACCTTGGCATGATTTTGAAAGAGTTCAAAATAGATCAGCAAAGAAGGAGTTCTTGGCTGTGTTACAAGGTGTGAGTATTGAGTAAGACTCAAGACCTGACCACAGCAGAAGATAGAGAAAGGACGAAAGTCGACCCCTATGCTTTAGACGTAGGCTCTATAGTATGCTATGCTGTGTACCGCACATGTAGTGTGCCTTGCCATGAGTTGGTCAAGAGGGTACAATGGTGATCCGGGAAAGGATCTCATGACAGCGGTCAAACTTATCCTTAGTACCTAGTGGATTAAGGAATTTTCTCGATTATGGAGGTGAAAAGGAGTTCGTCGTAAAGGGTTACGCCGATGCGAACTTTGACACTAATCCGGATGACTCTGAGTAGTAAACCGGATTCGTATAGTAGAGCAATTATTTGAAATGGCTCCAAATAGCGCGTGGTAGCATCCACAAGATGACATAGATATTCGTAAAGCACACGGTTCTGAAAGGTTCAGACCCGTTGACTAATAACCTCTCTCACAAGCATAACATGATCAAACCAGAACACATTGAGTGTTAATCACATAGTGATGTGAACTAGATTGTTGACTCTAGTAAACTCTTTAGATGTTGGTCACATGGTGATGTGACCAGTGAGTGTTAATCACATGGTGATGTGAACTAGATTATTGACTCTAGTGCAAGTGGGAGACTGTTGGAAATATGCCCTAGAGGCAATAATAAATTGGTTATTATTATATTTCCTTATTCATGATAATCGTTTATTATCCATGCTAGAATTGTATTGATAGGAAACTCAGATACATGTGTGGATACATAGACAACACCATGTCCCTAGTAAGCCTCTAGTTGACTAGCTCGTTGATCAATAGATGGTTACGGTTTCTTGACCATGGACATTGGATGTCGTTGATAACGGGATCACATCATTAGGAGAATGATGTGATGGACAAGACCCAATCCTAAGCATAGCATAAAAGATCGTGTAGTTTCGTTTGCTAGAGCTTTTCCAATGTCAAGTATCTTTTCCTTAGACCATGAGATCGTGCAACTCCCGGATACCGTAGGAGTGCTTTGGGTGTGCCAAACGTCACAACGTAACTGGGTGACTATAAAGGTGCACTACGGGTATCTCCGAAAGTGTCTGTTGGGTTGGCACGGATCGAGACTCGGATTTGTCACTCCGTGTGACGGAGAGGTATCTCTGGGCCCACTCGGTAATGCATCATCATAATGAGCTCAATGTGACTAAGGCGTTAGTCACGGGATCATGCATTGCGGTACGAGTAAAGAGACTTGCCGGTAACAAGATTGAACAAGGTATTGGGATACCGACGATCGAATCTCGGGCAAGTAACATACCGATTGACAAAGGGAATTGCATACGGATTGATTGAATCCTCGACACCGTGGTTCATCCGATGAGATCATCGTGGAACATGTGGGAGCCAACATGGGTATCCAGATCCCGCTGTTGGTTATTGACCGGAGAGGCGTCTCGGTCATGTCTGCATGTCTCCCGAACCCGTAGGGTCTACACACTTAAGGTTCGGTGATGCTAGGGTTGTAGAGATATATGTATGCGGAAACCCGAAAGTTGTTCGGAATCCCGGATGAGATCCCGGACATCACGAGAGGTTCCGGAATGGTCCGGAGGTGAAGAATTATATATAGGAAGTCCAGTTTCGGCCATCGGGAAAGTTTCGGGGGTTACCGGTATTGTACCGGGACCACCGGAAGGGTCCCGGGGGTCCACCGGGTGGGGCCACCTATCCCGGAGGGCCCCGTGGGCTGAAAGTGGAAGGGAACCAGCCTTAGTGGGCTGGGGCGCCCCCCTTGGGCCTCCCCCCATGCGCCTAGGGTTGGGAACCCTAGGGGGAGCTTCCCCCTTGCCTTGGGGGGCAAGGCACCCCTTCCCCCCTTTGGCCGCCGCCCCCCCTTGGAGATCCCATCTCCCTGGGCCGGCATCCCCCCAGGGGGCCTATATAAAGGGGGGAGGGAGGGCAGCAACACACAGCCTTGGGCGCCTCCCTCCTCCCCTGCAACACCTCTCTCTCTCTCGCAGAAGCTCGGCGAAGCCCTGCCGGAGACCCGCTACATCCACCACCACGCCGTCGTGCTGCTGGATCTCCATCAACCTCTCCTCCCCCCTTGCTGGATCAAGAAGGAGGAGACGTCGCTGCACCGTACGTGTGTTGAACGCGGAGGTGCCGTCCGTTCGGCACTCGGTCATCGGTGATTTGGATCACGGCGAGTACGACTCCGTCATCCACGTTCATTGGAACGCTTCCGCTCGCGATCTACAAGGGTATGTAGATGCACTCCTTTCCCCTCGTTGCTAGTAGACTCTATAGATGCATCTTGGTGAGCGTAGGAACATTTTAAAATTATGCTACGATTCCCAACAAGAAATAGCAATAAGTGAATGTTGTAGAGGACATAAACTCATATATATATATATATAGCCAATGAAGAAAAATGACGGAGAAGGTGAAGACAATGCAAAGTTGAAGAAAATGAACAACTGAGGAATTTCAAATCTGAGGAAAAACTCAAACAGAAGATTTTCAACTTTTGGTGGTGGCGTGACCCACCGTATAAGAATGATGATTTCAGACACTGCGTACAATTGTCGTAGGGCTCCGAGAATCAAATTCTTCGTTAATTTCTTCACACTTAGAGTGTTATTCTTTATTGATTGGAGAAAAACGTTTCTTCATGTGTTACACATCTAAGTCATCAATTTTGCATAAGTGTTAGGATGAGTGTCCTTTTCAAAGAACATTCGAAGATTCTAAGATATTTAGCTCACACCGCAACTTGCTAAATCTCTTCTCATCCAAGGGCTTTATGAAGATATCTGCTAGCTGTTCTTCAGTCTTCACATGCTCAACAGAAATGTTGCCCTTCAACACATGATCACGAAGAAAATGATGACGAATCTGAATGTGCTTTGTCTTCGAGTGCTGAACTGGGTTGTGAGCAATCTTGATGGCACTCTCGTTGTCACAGAAGAGATGCACATTCTTCACGTTGACGCCGTAGTCTTTGAGAGTTTGCATCATCCACAGCAATTGAGCACAGCAAGAACCAGCAGCAATGTACTCAGCTTCAGCAGTAGACAGTGATACGCAGTTCTGTTTCTTCGAGGACCAACAGACCAAAGATCGTCCGAGGAAATGGCATGTGCCACATGTTGACTTGCGGTCCACACGATCACCAGCATAGTCAGAGTCTGAATATCCAATGAGATCAAAAGCTGAGCCCTTGGGGTACCATAATCCAAGTGTTGGTGTGTGAGCTAGATATCGAAGAATATGCTTCACAGCCTTATGGTGTGATTCCTTCGGTGTAGCTTGAAATCGGACACACATGCAAACACTAAGCATAATATCCGGCCTAGATGCACATAAGTACAATAAAGAACCAATCATGGAGCGGTATACCTTTTGATCGAAGTCAATACCATTTTCATCAGTGCACAGATGGCCATTTGTGGCCATAAGAATTTTGACGCCTTTGCAATCTTGCATGCCGAATTTCCTCAGTACATCCTTGAGGTATTTCTCCTGAGATATGAATATGCCATTGTGCTATTGACGAATTTGAAGACCTAAGAATAATTTTAATTCTCCCATCATAGACATTTGATATTCTTCACTCATCATATAGGCAAATTCATCACTGTAACGTTGGTCAGTACAGTCAAAGATAATATCATCAACATAGATTTGGCACACAAATAGTTCACCATCATAAGATTTAGTGAAAATAGTAAGATCAAGTGAACCGGGTTTGAAGCCTTTCTTCATGAGGAATTCCTTCAAAGTATCATACCACGCCCGAGGGGCCTGCTTGAGGCCATAGAGGGCCTTATTGAGTCTGAAGACTTTGTCAGGATTCTTTGGATCTTCAAAACCTGGGGGCTGATCAACATATACTTCTTCCTCAAGCTTACCATTGAGGAATGCACTTTTCACATCCATTTGATATAGAGTGATATCATGATGGTTAGCATAAGCAAGTAATATGCGAATAGCCTCAAGTCTAGCAACAGGTGCAAAAGTTTCATCGAAATCAATTCCTTCAACCTGTGTGTAGCCTTGAGCTACCAGTCGTGCCTTATTCCTCACCGCAAGGCCATTTTCATCTTGCTTGTTGCGGTAGATCCACTTTGTGCCAATGATATTGTGCTTGCGAGGATCTGGACGTTTGACCAGTTCCCAGACGTTGTTGAGCTCGAATTGATGTAATTCTTCTTGGATAGCTTGAATCCACTCAGGCTCCATAAATGCTTCATCTACCTTAGTGGGCTCTGTGATAGAGACAAAAGCAAAGTGCCCACAAAAGTTAGACAAATGTGAAGCTCTTGAGCGTGTGAGAGGACATGGTGCTTCAATGTCATCGATGATCTTCTCAATTTGCACTTCTTTTGCAACACGAGGATGAGCTGGTTGTCGTCGAGGAATTTGATCAGCATTTTCTTCAGCACCATTTTCTTCAGCATTTTCTTCAGGTGCATTAGCTCGACGGTCTTCACGTTCAGGAATAAATTCTTCAGCAGATTCTTCAGTCGGAATGACATCCTCAGTAGCCTTGAACTTGATAGTTTCCTCAGGTGCTGGTTCATCTATCACAGAAGGTAGGTGCTCTCTTTGCGAGCCATTAGTTTCATCGAACCACACATCTACAGTTTCAACAACCTTGTGAAGAACGTTGTTGAAGACTCTGTAGGTGTGCGAGTCCTTTCCGTAACCAAGCATGAAACCTTCATGTGCTTTTGGTTAAAATTTTGAGTTGTGATGAGAATCTCTAATCCAACATTTAGCACCGAAGACTTTGAAATAACTCACATTGGGTTTCTTGTTAGTGAGGAGTTCATAGGCAGTCTTTTTGAAGAATTTGTGAAGATAAACTTTGTTGATGATGTGGCACGCAATATCAATTGCATCAATTCAAAAACGACGAGGCGTTTTGTATTCATCAAGCATAGTGCGAGCCATCTCAGCAAGAGTCATGTTCTTGTGCTCCACGAGGCCATTCTGCTGAGGAGTATAAGGAGCAGATAACTCATGAGTAATACCAAGTTCATCAAGATAGTCATCAAGACCAGAATTCTTGAACTCAGTTCCGTTGTCACTTCTGATGTGCTTGATCTTCACACCAAAGTTGGTTGAAGCCCTCGAGGAAAATCGTTTGAAGACTTCGTGCACTTCATGTTTGTAAGTAACAATGTGTACCCATGTGTAATGAGAGTAATCATCAACAATAACAAAGCCATATTGGGATGCATCATTTGAAACTGCAGAATAATGGTTAGGACCGAAGAGATCCATGTGAAGCAATTCAAATGGTCGAGTAGTGGTCATGATAGTCTTCGCTGGATGCTTAGCCTTGGTCATCTTTCCAGCTTCACAGGCTCCGCACAAGTGATCCTTGACGAATTTGACATTCTCAATGCCAATGACATGATTCTTCTTTGCAGGCGTGTGCAAATTCCTCATGCCTGCATGACCAAGTCGTCGATGCCATAGCCAGCCTTCTGAAGCTTTTGCAAGTAGGCACACGGCTGGTTGTGGTCCTGTAGAGAAATCAACAATATACAAGTCTCCTCTCCTAAAGCCTTCGAAGACTTTGGAATTGTCAGCTTCCATGATCACAACACAACGATACTTGCCAAAGACAACGACCATATCAAGATCTCAAAGCATTGAGACAGACATGAGGTTGTATCCTAAGGACTCGACAAGCATGACTTTGTCCATGTGTCGATCCTTTGAGATCGCAACCTTACCTAGACCCAATACCTGACTTTTGCCTTTGTCAGCGAAGATGATATGCTTCAGATGCGATGGAGATAAGGGAGCATCCATCAATAGATTCTTGTCACCAGTCATGTGATTTGTACATCCACTATCGAGGACCCACTCAGTGGCTTTGGGTTGATCATCCAGCAGATGAATTAGTGCAGCTTACGAACTCATATACTTCATCAGTGAAGAATATGACATCACAATTCATCAGATCAATTTCATCAAGTAATAGAACAGATAAAGCAATGTGAGGACGTGAGAAATGAGAGTTCATTTCTTCAGGATTAGCCTACGTCCTATCAGGCAATTTCAGGTCTCCAGCAAATTCTTCAGACGTTTACGCACGTCTGGAGACCTGACCCTGCAGAAGAAATTAGTTCTTTTTCTTCACCACCCACATCTGAAGGGGTGGCAAAGAGTTCATCACTCTGCGAGCTCCATACGAGAAAGGTGGCATAGAAGCCAGCCCATTTCGTTTCACATAAGAGGAGTTAGGATAGGCATATGAATAAGCAGAGAAATTCTTCGAGGACTTATGAACATAATGATTTGAAGAATAATGCTCATATTCATAGCCCTTAGCTCTTCCCCGCGAAACAGAGTTGTTAGCACGATGATGTTCATATGAGGACTTTGATCCTTTTGAGGACTTTGATCCACGTGAGGAATTTGGTCCGTATGAGGACTTGGATCCATATGAAAAATTTGGTCCATATGAAGAGTTTGATCTGGGGTTCCTATTCTTCACTGGTGGTGTCATGAGGACATTCACCTGAAGATTTTCAAGGCACCTTTTGGGAACCCAGATTTTCTTCATAGGGGAACCGTTCCTGCAGTTAGTGCCAACATATCGAGCAAACACTTCACCATTCTGATTTTTGAACAGTTTATAGTTGGAGTCAAATGACTCATCAGAAGAATGAGGAGATTCACATGTAAAGCCAGATAAAATGGATGGATCAACTGGAGGTCCCTTTGCAGCAACCCATGAGGTTTTGGGGTACTACTCAGGCTTCCAATATGTACCATCAGTATTGAGTTTCCTCTCAAAGGCAATACCCTCTTTCCTAGGGTTCCTGTTGAGGATCTGCTTTTTAAGCACATCACAAAGAGTCTGATGCCCTTTGAGGCTTTTGTACATGCCTGTCATGTACAATTCCTTCAGCCCTGCATCATCAGTGATACTAGCAATGTCCTCAGATGAGGAATTAGTGATAGTAGAGGCAGGTGAAGAATTTGTAGCATTAGAAGCATTTGAACATTCAGGTGAAGAATTAGCAGATTCACATTCAATGCACTTCAAGCATGGAGGAACAAATTCTTCCTGAGCAGCGCTGATTTGTTGAGCTAGCAATGAATCGCGCTCCTTCTGAAGATCTTCATAACTCACTCTTAGCTTTTCAAGATCTTGCTTTCTTTGAAGAAATTCATAAGAAAGCTTCTCATGATCAGATAAGAGAGTGTTATGATGACCTTGAAGGTTGTCAAACCTAGACTGAAGTCTCTGAAGATTTTCAGTCAAGGTTTTGGTGCGATCCATTTCTTCACCCAACATATCATCACTTTTGTCTAGCATGTTTTGAACCTTTTCAAAAGCCTTTTGTTGTTTCACAGCAATCTTAGCAAGTTTAGAGTAGCTGGGCTTGAGGTTTTCATCAGATTCATTCTCACTTGATTCAGAGGAGGTATATTTGAGTACCTTGGCACCTTTTGCCATGAAGCAATAGGTGGGAGCGTAGTCATCATTGCCTTCATCAGCCTTGTTGGTGAAGCCATTTTCTTCAGAGTTGAAGATAGACTTGCTGACGAATGCAGTAGCGAGAGCTAGACTCGCCACACCAGACTCGGACTCCTCAGATGCCTCCTCTTCCTCATGTTCCTCAGATTCAGCCTCAGAGTCCATTTCCTTGCCAATGAATGCCCGAGCCTTCTTGGAGCTGCTCTTTTTGTGAGATGAAGACTTCGAGGATTTTGATGATGAAGATTTTGACGATTTCTTCTTCTTCTTCGCGTCATCAGAACTGTAATCCTTGTATTTCTTCTTCTTTGATTCCGTTTCCCACTGAGGACAATCTTGAATCTGGTGACCAGGCTTCTTGCATTTGTGGCATAGCCTCTTCTTGTAGTCACTGGATGAGGAATCATTGCTCCTTGAGGTTTTTCCAAAGCGACCACGTCTTGAGAACCTTTGGAATTTCTTCACGAGCAGTGCTAGCTCCTGGCTCAGTTCTTCATGATCACCAAGGCTACTACCAGAATCTTCACCTTCAGATTCAGAGACGACCTTGGCCTTTAGGGCACGTGATCTGCCATAGCTCGAACCATAGAGATCTCTCTTCTCAGCAAGCTGGAACTCATGAGTATTTAGCCTCTCGAGGATATCAGCGGGATCAAGTGACTTGTAATCAGCACATTCTTGTATCATCAATGCCAGAGTGTCAAATGAGGAATCAAGCGATCTCAGCAATTTCTTCACCACCTCATGGTCGGTGATGTCAGTGGCACCAAGCGCTTGAAGCTCATTTGAGATGTCAGTGAGGCAATCGAAGGTTTGTTGAACATTTTCATTGTCGAGTCTTTTGAAGCGGTTGAAGAGATTGTGAAGAACATCAACTCGGGAGTCACGCTATGTTGAGACTCCTTCATTGACTTTGGACAGCCTATCCCAGATAAGCTTAGCAGTTTCCAAAGCACTCACTCTTCCATACTGTCCTTTGCTCAGATGGCCACATATGATATTCTTCGCTTGAGAATCGAGTTGCTTGAATCTCTTCACATCAGCAGCATTCAGAGAGGGTGTGACAGAGGGAACACCATTTTCCACAACATACCAGAGATCGTTATCAATTGCCTCAAGATGCATTCGCATCTTATTCTTCCAGTAGGGGTAGTCCGTCCCATCGAAGGTAGGACACCCAGCAGAGACCTTGATCATACCTGCGGTCGACATAACTAAAACTCCAGGCGGTTAAACCAAAATCACACAGAACAAGGGTGTACCTTGCTCTGATATCAATTGAAAGTGCGTTATATCGACTAGAGGGGGGGTGAATAGGCGATTTTTATGAATTCTTCACTGAGGAATTTGTAGGTGAGGAAATTCCTTAGCGAAGAACTACTTGCAGCGGAATAAGTACTCAAAAGTAAACATAACATAACACAAGCATGGTCATCATGATGAAATGAAGACAAGTACAGAGTACAGAAAGCGTAAACACAGGATAACACAGGATGAAGACAAACAGACTGAAGAAATTGAACTGAGGAAATTGAGAAAGTCTTCAGTTAAAGTCTTCAAACACGGATATGAACAAGTGCACAACACAGTTATGAGGAAACGAAAGAGTTGAGGGAATAGAACCAGTAAGCTTGGTGAAGACAATGATTCGGTAGACCAGTTCCAACTGCTGTCTCAGTTGTACATCCGGTTGGAGCGGCTAGGTATTTAAACCTAAGGACACACAGTCCTGGACACACAATCCTCACCGTATTCTCCTTGAGCTAAGGTCACACAGACCTCGCCCAATCACTCGTGGTAAGTCTTCAGGTGACTTCCGAACCTTCACAAACTCGGTCACTCGGCGATCCACAATTCCTCTTGGATGCTCTAGACCATGACGCCTAACCGTCTGGAAGAAGCACAGTCTTCAAAGGTAACAAGCGTCGGATCTACGCAAGATCAATCTCTTCAGTGATGCTCAATCACTTTGGGTTTGTAGGTGTTTGGGTTTGGGTTTTCCTCACTTGATGATTTTCGCTCAAAGTCCTCGGAGGATGGGATGCTCTCAAATGACAAGTGTCAGTTTCTCTCGGAGCAGCCAACCAGCTAGTGGTTGTAGGGGGCGACTATTTATAGCTTAGGGAGCAGCCCGACATGATAACACATAAATGCCCTTCAATGATCTGACCGTTAGGTGGGTAGATATTTTGGGACAGCTGGCACAAGGCACAACATCGGTCGGAAATTTGAGTATCAAATTCCTCAGGGCTATCATGTTCCTCACAGTGTAGGCAATCCTCACTGGCGAATTCCTAACTCCTCAGTTAGAACAAATTCCTCAGAGACCAGAAGAACTTTGTCTCCGTCACTGAAGAATATGAATGAACTGTATGAGATTTCCAATGGCTTCACTCGAGGGGATTGGTAGGTGTAGGATTTTGAGTTGACCATCACATGGAAATTTTTCCTTAGTATTTCCTCGACCCCCTTTAACAGTACGGTGTTTCCTATGACTCAAGAAAGAGAAAATGAAACTACAAAAACAAAAGTCTTCACGCTTCATGTTCCTCGTATGAATACTAAGTCTTCAAGGTCACACCAATTTCTTCAATTTCAAAGTCTTCAGAGAGTCTTCAGAATTCCAAAGTCTTCAGTCGAAAGAACTTCATTTTTAGGGGTCGACTTCCACCGTAAATATCAAACTCTTCATAGACTTATAGACCTGTGTACACTCATAAACACATTAGTCCCTTAACCTACAAGTCTTCAATACACCAAAATCACTAAGGGGCACTAGATGCACTTACAGGCAATCCACAATGGCTCTTGGATGCTCAGAAGACGCCTAACCGGCTGGAGGATTCACAGTCCTCAAGTGTAACAAGTCTTCAGATCACGCGGACAGAAAGACTTTAGTGATGCCTAACACTCTTTGCCTCTGAGTGTTTTGGGCTTTGTCCTCGCAAGGATCTCTCTCTCTCAAATGCTTCGGAGGAGGGTTGCTCTCAAACGACGAAAGCCGTGCACTAACTCTAAGCAGCCACCAATTTATGGTTTAGGGGGTGGGCTATTTATAGCCAGGAGGCAACCCGACCTCATTTGTCCGAAATGACCCTGGGTCACTAAGGAACTGACACGTGTCCAATGGTCAGATTTCAAACACACACGACAGTTTGACTTGGGCTACAAGTAAAGCTGACTCTTCCAGGTCTGGATAAGATTTGCTCTCATTGTCTTCGCTCGAAGACATAGGTTTTGGTTGAGCATCACATCAGTCACCCTGACTTTGTTCACTTGGAGCCCACTTTAACAGTATGGTGGTTCCTATGACTCAACAAAGAAGAAAAGGAAACTACGAAACAACTATGTCTTCGCACTCCATAGTCTTCACGTGAATGTCTTCTCATGTCATAATCTTCAGTGTGAATATCTTCACAGACCACCATTGTCTTCAATGTCTTCACACATTTTTAGGGGTCATCTCTGGTAGGTAAACCGAATCAATAAGGGACTACTACCTGTGTTATCATGCAATTCTCACAAACACATTAGTCCCTCAACCAAGTGTCGTCAATACTCCAGAACCAACTAGGGATGGCACTAGATGCACTTACAATGTGTAAATATGCTGTGAAAAACTTTGCACCATCACATCTAGTTTTGTTTGCTTGTAATAGAAACTTATGACAACCGGAGGACCCAAATAAAACACCGAGAAGAAGGGGGAAAAGTGTTGCAGGCACCACACAGGGAAGAAAGGAGAGCACAGCCATGAGTAGCGGATGATGGGCTGCGTGAGGCCTCATTGTGAGATTCAAAAAGGCTTTAGTCTTGTTGTCATTTAAATTTTAACTCTTAGTTTGAACTTGGTTTACGAACTTGTTGTAATGATGTCAGTATACTTTAGTGCGGGCATGTCCGGGAGTGATGTTACCCTGGATTAGATGTTGCTTTTCATTTGCTCTCTGCGCTTTATGTTTTCATTTAAATACTTTGCATGGTTGTGAAATTGGCGGTTTCTTTAAAAAAAATTGACGTGAATGCGCGTATTTCAAAAAAAGGATGACAAGTGGAGCTATCCTGTATTATTCCACATAACCTCACGGGGATTAGCCATGAAGTGGAATTCGCAAAACAGAAGACCAACAAACCCTTCAACATGATATCATTATCTTGGAGTGCTGAGATATTTAAGGGCAGAAAAATGCTCAAACTTTAATTATGGGAATCCAAATACGGCACTAGTAAAGAAATCTCAAGGAAGATCTCATTCTTATCACGCGCGCACTCTGACTGAAGAGAAAATTTCTACCCCCTCGAAGCACGGATCCTTTACAATCTTTTTCTTTTTCTTATGTGTAACGCCCACGATGCGGCTATATCTCCCACGTGTCGAGGCCCGACTTAGAGGCATAACCGCATTGTGGTTTTGTCGCAAGAAGGGTCATCTTCACACAATCCCATGTAATGAACAAGAATGGGATAAAGAATTGGCTTACAATCGCCACTTCACATAATACATAATAAAATCATACATCATTCAAGATACACATTTAGGTCCGACTACGGAACCAAAATAAAAGAAGACAACCCAACTGCTAGATCCCTGATCGTCCCAACTAGGCTCCACTACTGATCAACAAGAAAAGAAACAACACAACGGACAAGATCTTCATCGAGCTCCCACTTGAGCTCAGTTGCGTCACCTGCAATGTCATCGTCGGCACCTGCAACTGTTTTGGAAGTATCTGTGAGTCACGAGGACTCAGCAATCTCACACCCGCGAGATCAAGACTATTTAAGCTTATAGGAAAGGATGGGGTAGTGAGGTGGACTGCAGCAAGCACTAGCATATATGGTGGCTAACATACGCAAATGAGAGCAAGAAGAGAAGCAACGGAACGGTCGTGAACTAGCAAAGATCAAGAAGTGATCCTGAACTCCTACTTACGTCAGACATAACCCAAAAACCGTGTTCACTTCCCGGACTCCGCCGAGAAGAGACCATCACGGCTACACACGCGGTTGATGTATTTTAATTAAGTCAAGTGTCGAGTTCTCTACAACCAGGTATTAACAAATTCCCATCTGCCACATAACCGTGGGCACGGCTTTCGAAAGATAATACCCTGCAGGGGTGTCCCAACTTAGCCCATTATAAGCTCTCACGGTCAACGAAGGATAAACCTTCTCCCAGGAAGACCCGATCAGTCTCGGAATCCCGGTTTACAAGACATTTCGACAATGGTAAAACAAGACCAGCAAAGCCGCCCGATGTGCCGACAAATCCCGATAGGAGCTGCACATATCTCGTTCTCAGGGCACACCGGATGAGCACTACGTACAACTAAACCAGACCTCGAGTTTCCCCGAGGTGGCGCTGCAAGGGGCTCTAGTTTGGACCAACACTCGAAGGAGCACTGGCCCGGGGGGTTAAAATAAAGATGACCCTTGAGTCTGCAGAACCCAAGGGAAAAAGGCTTAGGTGGCAAATGTTAAAACCAAGGTTGGGCCTTGCTGGAGGAGTTTTATTCAAAGCGAACTGTCAAGGGGGTCCCATAAATCACCCAACCGCGTAAGGAACGCAAAATCAAGGAACATAACACCGGTATGACGGAAACTAGGGGCGGCAAGAGTGGAACAAAACACCAGGCATAAGGCCGAGCCTTCCACCCTTTACCAAGCATATAGATGCATTAATTAAATAAGAGGTATTGTGATATCCCAACATAAACATAATCCAACATGGAGCAATCTTCATCTTCACCTGCACCTAACAACGCTATAAGAGGGGCTGAGCAAAAGCGGTAACATAGCCAAACAACGGTTTGCTAGGAAGAGTGGATTAGAGGCTTGACATGGCAATATGGGAGGCATGATATAACAAGTGGTAGGTAGCGCGGCATAGCAATAGAGCGAACAACTAGCAAGCAAAGATAGAAGTGATTTCGAGGGTATGGTCATCTTGCCTGAGATCCCGCTAGGAAGAAGAACGAGTCCATGAAGAAGACAAACAGACGGAGTCGAACGAATCCTCACAACTCCGGAAAGAAACCGAAGCTAACGAGAGAAGCAACCCGGAAAGAAACAAACCACATAGTAAACAACCACCACATAAACATGGCATGATGCACAATCAAGTATGATGCATGTCTGGTTTAATGAGGCATGGCATGGCCAAATGCACATACGAAACTATAAGTTAAGTGGAGCTCAATATGCAACGAGTTGCATATTGACGAAACACCACATTCGAGTTATTTAGTTCGCTCTTGTTTAAGTACACAACAATATTAAATGTTGTTAACCACGGCAAGGGGTGAAGCATAATTAAACAACCTATCTAGGCAAGTTTAAATGAGGCCGGAAATAACAAACGACAATTCCGATAAATCCTCATGTCATTTAGCAATTTAATACAAACACAATTTTAAACATTTAAATGTTGTTATCATGATGCGGATGACAATGCAAGTTTTAATCAATTTTTATGAAAATATTGACATGAACATGTTATGAAGCATTTGTCACCGTGGTGGAAGAAAGGGGTGCCACGGCAACGAGTCCGAAAATGATGCCACGACAACATATCGGTTCCGATAGCTCACGGAGATACCGGTGCACAAGGAGTGGGCGTGAGCGTGTCATGCAAAGATGGTGGGGTGCTCCCGGATTCCGGGTACCCACGGTACGGCGGCATGGAAACAAGGAACGCGCAAGCGACAACTGGGACACGGTTCGAACATGAGCAACTCATACATCACAATCATTCGTTCACGGGCGTCGTATCGGCGGTTATACCTTCGAAGCGTGCATTTTCGGAGTGGATCGGGTTCGACGGTAGTGGAAGTAGTTGTTCACGGGGCGCCGAGGGAGGTAGTGGTACACGGCGACGGTAGTGGTACACGTTTTCGTAAATGTTCGGGGTCGTCGGTAGAGGTACTTGACGTCCACGGGGTCGACGCTAGAGTTACCCACGTTGTCGGGGTACTTGTTGTTCCGGGCTTGGCGTCCGTAGATGTACACGGCAATCGTAGTGGTACTTGGCGGTTCCGTGTAGTCGAACTTGACGATCCAAGGGGGGTACTTGGCGCATCACCGGATAGTTGTACATGGGTCAAACAAAGGCATTGACACATCTGGAGGGGCATCGAGGGACTTGTCAAGGCCCTGCCCCGGGAGGTCACAGGAGGTAGCTCGAGCTGCTGGTCGTCGGGGCATGGCCGAGCAGCGGCTGGAAGAAGTGACCGGCGTTGGTCTTGGCATGAAGCAAGGGAGGCGGAGCTCCTGCTAGGGCGATGGCGGCGAGCAGGCAACGGAACTTGGCGTCGACGTACAGGCGCAACCGAGAGGAGCAACGACTGGAACGTGCAGTAGTGGGCGAGGGACTCCGGGACGCGCGGAGGTCGAGGAACTCGGCCGGTGGCGTGGCTTGGAGCAGATCAGGCGCGAGGAAGGTCGGAGGCGCCCGAAGCGAACGACGGAGGGGCGCGAAGGGCGGCGCTCGATGCTAAGGAGGTGGAGCAGAGGAAGGGGCGGAGCGGACGAGGCTGGCGAGCGGCGTGGAGCTTGACGGCGAGGACTCGAAGCATGGCTCCGACAGCGCCGGGAACAGCAAAGACGGGCGGATCCAGTCGGCCGGCGCCCGAAGCGAACGGAGCTCAGGGCGGAGGAGCTTGGGCGCGGGACGGCGGCCTGGTGGCGTTGGCGCTCCTGCGGGCATTCATGGCGGCGGCCGTTGCCAGAGGCGGGGAGGCCGGCTCGAGGAGGATGGAGGCGAGGGGATCGGGTGCAGGGAGTCCCTGACTCGGTGCGTGCGTGCGTGTGTGGCGGCGGGCAGAGGGAACGAGAGGGAGAGGGGAGATGTTCGCTAGGGTTAAAGGGGGCGCGGGCTGGTAGGCCTTGGAGGGGCAAATGGCCGCGGGGAAGGATGGGCCGGCCTGGGAGGCTGGCTGGGCTCTCTCCCCTTCTTCCTTCTTTTATTTATAAAAAAACAGAGAACTGAAGAAAAGAAAGAGAGGTTAGGGTAAGAAGTTGGACACGCGGATAATTTCCCGGACATCACAAAAATATGCTCGTTCCAAGAAAAACGGAGTGGGTAAGATTGCACGGTTTAAATTCAAATGCATTTGAATTTAATTCAAATGGTTTGAACAAGGAGTAGGATTACAAAGTGTCCAAAATGTTGAACATTTAGGAAGGGCCTCGATAAGAGGGAAAATAATTGTTGGCAAAGCTTGGAGGTGAAACTTGAAGTGGAAATAGGCATGGGAATTAATTTGCAAGTGTGTTCCGGTTAATTCCAAACTAATGGAATATTTATAATAGCTCCATAAATATTAGGAGGATATGTTATAAAGAGAAATCACCATGTGAATTCCCTCGATTTAAATGGATCGAAGATCCATGCAATTTATTTAGTTGAGTTTTGATGCAAAGATTAATGACATGATGGCATGATGACATGATGCAATGCAAAAATAAAAGAGCAAGCACCAAAAGGAACACACGGTGATCACGAGAATATGGAAGTCTTCTGAACCGTCGGTCTCGGGGCGTTACATTATGTAAGTTGAAAATAACCATGTAAATACATTTCACACAAAAAAGAACTTCTAAATACATCTGTATCTTTCATACTTATAAAGGTTCAAATTGATGGTAAGTTCATATGTGGACCAACAACTCTCACAATAAACAAATGTACTCCCCCCCACAACTTTCGAAGAGATATATAAATAATTATATTTCACTCACATGTACGACGCACCAAGTCAGGCACATTTAACTTTGAGGTTCTTTTGGATGAGCTCCCGGAAAGTAAAGTATAACTTGTTTATATGAGTAGTCTATCTTTCCTATTAAGCCGGAATGTCACAAATATAGAGTAAGTTCCGCTAGCCAAAGCTTGTTGGTACCAGCCGGACACCATCTCGCACCACCTCGCTGGTACCAGCCGTCGTACTTGCTCGCCCATCGCCATGCACCTAGTCCGCCGCCGGAGAGGGAGAGGTGGCACGAGAGAGGGAGAGCCATGGGATTCGCCGGCGCAGGTGACGGATCGAGAGGGGTGGCGGCGCTGAGTCGGAGATCGGCCTTTGGGATGAGTGTGTCGCGGGCAGGCGTGAGATGCAAGACCCGTTCCGAGTGGCATTCCTATTGGCCGCTTCAGGCACCCGTTACTGTTCATTTTGCAAACGGGCACACATACCCCCGTGCGCTGGGTCGGCCCATCTATTTTTACTTGTTTTTAAAACTCAAAAAGTGCATCAATATAAGCTGCAGTAACCACCCCGCCACCTAACCAGAAGTGATTACTTACATCTTTTCCATCCTTTCTTCCTTCTTCTTTTTCTTTTTATTTTTTTCTTCTTCCTGGTTCGATGATTCTTTTTCAAAATTCTAAGAATCTTTTTATTCAATTCGTAGAATTTTTTTTAATCCATGAACTTTTTTCAAATTCGATGCACTTTTTTCAAATTGCGTGAACTTTTTTCAAATTCAATGAAAATTTTCAAATCCATGAATTTTTTTTAATTTTTTTTTACTTTTTCAAAATCCGTGAACATTTTTGAATTTACGAATATATTTTTTTTCAAAAAAATGTTTTTAAGTCAATGGTTGACTGGACTAGTCAACAGGTCAATCGCGAATGGTAAATGCAATCGAGCAAATCCGAGCAGAAATGAAATGGGATTGACGCTCGCCATCTACATGGGACGGCCCACGAGCGATGGCGCGTGGGTGCAAGGAAGCTTTCCTTGCGCGTTCTCCCTGGCACTGAACGCATAGTACAGGAGCTCCGGTTCCGCGTGGTTCTGCCTAATCGAAGGTATGGTGTGTTCCGCATATGGAGGGACTATGTCTTTTTCTGGAACGAGTGGGTTGTCGTTCCTCCACCCAACCAAACACGAGAACGGCTCACTGACGACGCGAACGAAACACACCCTAATACTTATTAAAAGTGTTTTTCTTTTGCGGTTGAAAATTGTATTACTCAAATAGTAGCAGCGCTACGGTCTGAATTACAAAGAGCAATTACCTCTGACATGCCAGAGTTTAACCAAACAACAATTCTACCTTCACCCCTACCAAATTTAGCCAAGTGATCACTAACAGTGCTTTGGCTACGCATAACATCAGTAACAGAATTAGAAGTACGAGGACTCCTCGAATACTGAATATCGCGAACCAAAGAGGCAAAAAATGATCTATTTGTATTTTCCTCATTGATCATATTCACTGCAACCACATATCCATCTCCACATGTATGGGAAGATATGTTCTCTGAATGGCGATAGATAATCCTTCCATGCAAGCACATAGTTCCGATTCCAGGGCACTCCTGCATGAAAAAAGTTCTCGACAAGACGAGAATATTATGTTGCCAATGCTGTCCCGAAGGACCATACAGGCACCTGCTCGGACGTCAGTAGTCCATGCACCATCTGTGTTCAATTTAGTCCAGCCCTCCCTTGGCAGAGCCCACCCAGTTTTTTGCTCTGCATTGAGTATCACGTGTGAGGTGGTATTCAGATGCTCATAGGAAATAACTTGTTTTCCTTTCACTTGGTCACATTCTGAACTCTGAAGTGTCAAAATTAAGGCCCCGTTCGGCTCCGCTCCGGGAGCGGACGGAGCTGTGGTGCAAAATCTAGGAGCCAGCAAACAGCCGCTCCTCAGATCCTAGGAGCGGTGGATTCCCGAACGGGGCCTTAAGTGACTCCAAATAGCTTGTCAGGTATCTTTTTGAGACTTCCGTAGGAGGAGGATCTCTGTGATGGACAGTTTCATTCCGGTTATGCCATACCCACCATAGTGTCATCAGTAGCATGCACCTTCCGATCTCTGACAGTGGGTATAGTGTGTCGAGCAGCCATTCAGTACCGGTGTTACGAACATCTTCAATATTCGGCAGGAGCCAGCTTGTCGCCGTAGTTCGCCACAACTGCACAGCAGGGGGGACAGTGGCAAAGTGGATGGAAAACATCTTCAGTCTCACGCCCACAGACTGGGCATGTTCCTGAAGTCTCGAGTCTCCTCTTGTGCTTGTTCTGCCATGTGGGAAGTGAATTAATCGAGGCACGCCACGCGATTTTTTTTACCGTAGGAGGGACATGACACTTCCAAATAAACGACCAGCAAGTACCCCGTCCATCAGGTGCTGCACTTGATGCTTGGGAAGATGGTCTACATGATTCCTCAAAAGCTAGATCATAAGCCCACTTTACTGGAAAAAACTGCCATTTGTAGTAGGGGCCCATGCTAGTACGTCATCACCAAGTCTTGGGGAGGCTCTGGTTTTTAGAATTTCAACTACATCACAAGGCAGAAAGTAGGACTATACCAAGTTTAAATTCAAGGACCCATTATCATTTAGCAGTTGTGAAACAAACCGAAATATGCATCTCCCTTGTGTCGAGACTGGTTTATAAGAGAAAGGCCTGGGGATCCAACTATCACGCCATATTCTAATGCTTTCCCCGTTTCCAACCCTCCAAATCAGTCCCCTCTTGAGTAGGTCAAGACCATGGATGATTGTCGTCCAAGTGGAAGACGCATTACCGGAGAAGACAGTATCTGCCAGCTTGCCATTAGGATAGTATTTGCTTTTCAAAAGACGTGCACATAAGCTATCTGGCCTCATCAATAATCTGCAAGCATGGCGAACTAGTAGGGCTTGATTAAACATGCAAAAATCTCTAAATCTAAGGCCACCCTTATTCTTTGGTTGTTGAAGTTTCTACCAAGATTTTCAGTGTACCTTCCGTTTGCCCTTAGAAGCTCCCCAGTAAAAATTCCTCACCATCTCAGTGAGGTCATCACATACCGAAAAGGGGAGTTTAAAAACTCCCATAACACACTAGAAGTGCCTCTGCTACTGATTTGATAAGTACTTCACGACCAAGTTGAGCCAGATGGTCGTCACCCCATTGGATCCGCCTTTTCATAAGTTGTGCCTGCAAGTTTTGGAATCTGACTTTAGACATCTTGCCATTCGGTGTTGGAAGACCTAGATACTTCTCCTCAGCTTGTGTTTACCACATTCAACACCCCACAAACTTCATCTTGAGAGTTAACCGGGCATGATTCACCAAATATGATAGAGCACTTGTTGTAACAATAGTTGGCTTGTGGCCTGTGCATATAGATCAAGGCACGATTTGGCATGTTGTGCTTGAGCACGAGATGCCTCAAAGAATAACAATGTATCACCAGCAAAGAGCAAATGTAAGATACCCGGTGCACGTCTCCAAATCTTAACAGGAGTAATTGTACACAACTCAACCTTCTATCTTAAGATGGATGAGAGCCCATCAGCAACGAACAAAAATAAGAATTAAATTTGTTGTAGTATACGATCCTTCCATAGTATTTCCCGGGAAAAAAAGAAATGAGGAATTCAATGTCCCAATCGTCACGAGCACGCTGCCGTGTTGCTGAATTTCTGTTTGTACACGACGTAAAGGTAGCGCGGCACGTACGTACACGTATGTAAGAACAACCACGCGTGAGTTTTAGGATGATGCTTTTCCTCGCTGATTTTTTTTTCTGAGAAATTTTTTCGGAGAGGATCCCACACGCAAAGGCTCGTCAGCGAGCGGGAAAGCTGTCAGTGGAAACCCAGAGGGCCGCGTATGGCCCAGGCCCAGCTCGAGATGCGTGCTAGTCGTCCATGGTGGCCCGGCCTTGTCCTCGGCATGCTCGCGCAGTTGCTGGGTGACGTAGGTGGGCAGGCCAGTCAGAGTCGGTCAGATGAGTGTGCGTTTGTTGTGGCGTGGTATGGTCTGTGGTGTGGTGTACCACGTGAAACCGCTTTTTCCTGCTTTGTTCCGGGGTGGTGCATGGTCGGTGGACGTACCGGTGGTACTGCAACGACGATGCAAATGATGACTGCGCCTTGGGCCGGCTACCACCATCGGCACCTTTAGTTGAGATGAAACCGACCGCTTAACTATATGCAACTCTGCGTCGTTTTTGGCTTTGTTTTGAAAGGAACTCTGCGTCTTTTTAATCTGTCATGCATGCATATCCCTAAGGAGGTATTTATAGGTTTCCTCGTGTGGAACGGAGAAAAGAGGCTACGTGAAAAAAGAGAGCAGGCCATGCAAGCACATTGCGCATACCGGCCGCCGGTCGTGGCCGGTGGTTGCCCAGGTAACGTGCGTGCCCGAGAAATGATCGCTGTATCCAATGTCTGGTTGGTTAACCAGGGCAGCAGCACCATTTGCATGACTGTCAGCCTGCAAGTGGGACCTTCCGCGGGAGTCCCGCACCCGCCCCACATCTGCCACATAATTTAGGTGGGATGCCCGTCAATGCCCACATATAATTACATGGGATAAGTGGGCTTAGTGGGATACCCACTAAACATACATTCATTCATCTGATGCGATAGTAAAACACCAATTCATTACCCTCTACTAGATATATCGCTCTGCTGCAGCTCCATGTAGTTTCAGATGGATCATGCTTGACGGATCGTTGTACTGCTGCTCCTGTAGTTATAGACTTTCAGACAAAATTCAGAAAATATCCAATTTTCGCCATACAGGCTCCAGCATGGTCTAGCTGACTAGCTTTGCTACTACAAGCAACAGAATTCGAGCCTTATAAGAAAACACACAGGAATGGTCGGGGAGCGAGATGAAGTGGTGGCAGCCATGGTGGAGGCGGCGCTGGGGAAGGCATGGGGAGGAGTACGGCGGCGCTGATGCGGGGCTGAAGGAGATGGACGACCGCGCTGCGGCGTCCATGGAGAAGATGAATGGCAGCGCTAGGGCCTCCATGGAATAGGTGGATGGTAGCGCTACGTGGCCATGGGAAGTTCGACGGCGGCCCTATGCGGCTGCGTACATCCTGTGCATGCTCATGGGTTAAATGTAGAAACGAGGAATTAAGTGGGTTATGTGGGCGCTCGTCGGACAGCCCACTTATCCCACTTCTAAGACCGCATGTTACGTGGGTGTCCACGAATGCAAATTAAGTGGGTTTTTAAGCGGGCACCGTGGACAGCCCGTGTCCACTTGCAGCCTGACATGACTGAAATGCCAAGACTGGTCGTCGACCCGGCGTCCTCCATACCAGGCAGCGCTACTGCTAGCTAGCCAGCTAGCCAGTCTGCGTGCATGCGCTGTCCACTGCTCCGGCACATAAGTACGTACGCCACGTTCAGCGGCCAGCAGCCTGCCGCCCCTCGTCGGTGCCACTACACTACCTCGCTCGCTAGGTGAACGCGAACGCGCGGTGGTGCCCGCACTGAATCTACAGTACAGTCTACAGTGGGCAGGCCGTGCCCAGCGACCTCCATTGCTACTGCCTACGTACTGCCAGCCACAGTACATGCCACTACGTGCACCGCGGTGCGGACACCGTGCACACGTACGCCGGTAGCTAGGCCGGCAAGGCCATTTCCTCGGCACGGTACCACGGCAGGGCGTACAGAAGGGAAGGTGGGAGACGCATGCACCGGGTCTGGGCGCGGACGGCCTTTTCTCTAGGCTACGGTGCTTTTCACTCTGCCGCTTCATCCGCCCGGCCCTCGATAGCGAGGGAGTAGGAAGAAACGAGCCGTCAGGCCAACACCACCATGCCACCCTATCCTTTCCGGCCCGTTTGTTTGGGGTAAAATTGACAAACCAGACGGCCCAGCACGCGGGAGCAAACGGACTTTTGTCCGTTTTGTATCCGTTTTCGACCCATCCCCGGCCCAAGTTTACGCTGATTTTGGGGTGAAAAGGACGGCGCGCGGACGGGCGGAACGCGCACGCTTGTCCTCCCCTGGCCCGCCTGTCAGTGGGAGAAAGCAACCCCCCACGTTCCATTTGGCGCCATTTCCCCCAAACCCTCCCATGTCCCTCCCGCCGCCCCCTCCCTCCTCCGTCCATGGCCGACGCCCAACCGAATTCCGTGAACTTTAAAGGAAGAGAGGCAAGAAGACGGCCAAGTTCGCCGGAGGTGGAGATGGCGAGGCGTTGAAGAGGCCGAGGGGCAAGACCAACTCCAAGGTGGACAACATACGTGATGCTTCATCCATGGCCTTGCATGACACTTTGCATGGCATGATGTCTCAAAAAGATATGAGGGACGAGAAGAAGCGGCAAAGCAAGGACGAGCAAATGAAGCAATACCTAGAGCTTCAAAGGAAGAAGCTTGAGATGGAGGAGGCGGCCAAGAGGAGGAAGATGGACATGGAGGAGGCGTCCCGGCAAAGGCAGCTTGACATCGAGGCTGCCAATGTCAAGGCCAGGCAGAAGCAGCTCGACATCGAGGCCACCAATGCCGCAACCAAAGCAAAGAAGGTGGCCCTTGTGATCATGAGCGTGGACTTGTCTAAGATGAGCGAGAAGACGAGGGTCTGGTTTGAGGCCAGGCAGAAGGAGATGCTCGACGCCGACGGCCTGAACTAGGTCGTCCGATCGGCCGTGGCCGTTCTTTTTGCAGGCTGGCATGGGTGCCGCCCGCCCGCTGGGCCGCTGGTTGTGTGCCGGCGAAAAAACATTCATTTTGGACAAAACTAGTAATGGCGCATCACACACCAGGTGCGCCATTAGTAACCCTGGTTACCAATGGCGCATTCCTAGGAGGTGCGCCATTGGTAACCTGAGAGCAGCTAGATATTTTTGACAGCCACCTACCACACTCACTTTCCCCACTTCATTCTCTACACCTCTACCAAGATTGGTCTCGGCTGCCTCCTCCTCCTCACCTCATTTGTACCATAGATTCACCCAAATTAAGTGGTTAAATTTCCTTTTTTTGATAGGTAAGTAAGGGGAAAGCTTTCTTTATGTTCTAGATCTACTTTTTTCTCCCTCCAACGTACACACTTTTTATGGCCTAGATCTACGTATGTTTGTGGTGTTGCATATGTTTGTGTTTGCAGGTACCGGTATTTGAAATGCGATAGTTGTCAATATTTTGCCGGAATGTTGATTCATTTCCGTTTCGGCGAGAATTTGGCACTATGCATTCTTTTTGGTCCTATTTTTAGGCAAAGTCATGCCATTTTTTTTTGTTCTAAAATATCGTTTTGCTCTACCCCGCAGGCGACCATGGTCCGCACGATGACCGAAGGCATCGTGAATAGGTTTTTGAGCTCCGCGAAGGCCGAGATGCTTTAGAAGAACGAGACGGAGATAAGATGTCCATGTCGAAGATGCAAGCTGAAGAGCCTTATGGACCCGGATTCCAGACAGGTGCGGGACCACCTGCTCTTGCGTGGTTTCATGGATGGCTATCGGTGGCAAGGTGATGAAGATGATTATGAAGTCGTCCATGGGGGCCGGGCAAGAAATAAGGAAGGGCAGCAAGACAATAGCGGCGAGGGCGGGCGAGAAGACGAAGAATCTCCAGGACATGATCACGAAGTAGATGCAGGACACAGTCATCATGTAGAAGATGCCGGACATGATGATGAGGAAGATCAAGACGAAGGGCATGATCCTGAAGATGAAGATGCCGGAGCAGACGACGATGGACCGTCGATGGGCTGGGTGCAGGACCCTCATATTCAAGAGCTGCTTCTCAAGCAGACGGGTAACGCAAGAGCTGCCGCCCGAGAGAAAGCCTAGCTGGATCAGCTGGAGATAGACGCGGTTACTCCATTGTATGAAGGATGCAGGCCCGAGGATACCCGCCTGAAAGTAACGCTCATGGCTCTGGAGATGAAGGTAAAACACAAAATGACCGACGCATGCTTCGACGAGAACATGTCATTCTGGCATGAACGTCTTCCCAAGGGGAACAAGTGCCCGACCAGTTTCGAGGACGCGAAGAAAATCGTGTGTCCTCTGGATTTACCGCACGTGAAATACCATGTGTGCATGAACGATTGCATCATTTATTGGGACGAGCACGCGGAGTCTACCATATGTCCGGTGTGCGGCGTCACTCGATACAAGAAGAGGAAGAAAGCTCCTCGAAAAGTGGTGTGGTACTTTCCGAGCACTCCTCGTCTGCAGCGGTATTTCGCGGACCCTAAGCTAGCAAAGCTCCTGCGTTGGCACGCGGATAGGGAGGAGAAGAAGCGAGAAGATGATGGAAATGATCCGGAGATAAATAAAAAAGACAAGATGCTGAGTCACCCTAAGGATGCGAGCCAGTGGCAAGCGTTGAACTTCGAACACCCAGAATTTGGGGACGATCCAAGGAACATCGTGCTGGGCGCGAGCTCCGATGGAGTCAATCCGTTTGGCAGCCAGAGAATCACACAAAGCACCTGGCCTATGTTTGTGTGGATGTACAACCTTCCCCCTGGATGTGCATGAAGAGGAAGTATATTCACATGAGTATACTAACTGCAGGGCCGAAACAACCAGGGAACGACACCAATCTGTATCTGGGGCTGCTGAAAGAGGAGCTAGACACGCTGTGGAAAACGCCAGCCAATACGTGGGACGCCGCAGCGAAACAATATTTCCCTATGAGAGCCGCACTGCTCACGACGGTGCACGACTATCTCGGTTACGGATATGTCGCGGGGCAGGTGGTCCAAGGATTTTGTGCATCGTCAGGTGCCTGGATGACACAACGTATCGCCAGCTAGATCGAGATCCTGGTGTAGGAGATATGCCCTAGAGGCAATAATAAATGATATTATTTATCTCCGAGTTCATAATTATGTTTATGTTCCATGCTATAACTGCTATGGTTCTCGAGTCTGCAATAACCACGAGGCTCGGAGGAACTCATATGCACGTGTGGAATAATAAACGGTAAAATGTATTCCTAGTCTGGCCTCTAAGACTAGCTCAAGTGTTGCATGATGGTTATGTTTTCCTGATCATGGGCATGTCTATGTCAGCAACCTTGAGGGCATAATGTTAAGAGAACATTTGTGTTGAATCGACCCAGCATGATGTTATGCTATGAGATTCATTCGTCACAAGTTTATTGGTACATAACAGATAGATGGTTAACGTTTGCATGATTCCTTAGACCATGAGAGTATCGAGTTTCTTCATGCTTGCTTCATGAACTTTGGGGTTTGTTAAACGTCATCCGTAAATGGGTGGCTATTACGGCGGCTTACGGGTTCATGGAAAAGTGTGTCAAGTAACTTGATAGCTCAAGATTGGGATTTGCTCCTCCGACGATGGAGAGATATCTCTGGGCCCTCTCGGTGTTACGGTATCCATCATCGTCTGGCTAGACACTTTGTGATTTGATCACGGGGATGTCGGAACACGATAACGAGAAAAGAGAACAATACCGGTAACGAGGTAACTAGCATAGTGGACAAGTTGATGATCCACGGGAATGCCAACATGTCTCACCTCGGGTATTTGTAACATATCGCGAAGCAACAGGAATAGCACACGGCAACTGGAGGTTCACTCGAATATTTATTCGTGTGGGTATAGGGGTCAATATGGGTGTCCACGGCTCCGATGTTGATCATTGATCGGAAGGGGTTCCGGGTCATGTCTATACTTCACCGAACCTATAGGGTCACACGCTTAAGGGTCATCTATCTGCTGAATACTAGACAGGGAGTCTGAGAGAAAATCACCGAAAAAGTTTCGGACAGCGGAATCGTACCGCTGAGAGAGGTCATCGGATAAGTTTCGATGATACCGAAAAGTTGTTTCGGAATACACCATTAAGTCAAATTGGTTTCGGCACATGCCTGATAATTCTTGGAGGATGCCAGAATCATTCTGGAAGCTTTTTGGAATTTTCTGAGATAAAAACCGGAAATGTTCCGGAGCTGCCGGAGCCACTTCAGATGCGTTTCGCAGATGAAAATCACTAAAACCGGAATTGTTTCGGAACGGGTTGAAAATCATTTTAGTGGGTATTGGAAATGTTCTTAGCCCACATAAATATTTTCAGTTCGATCAGACGCTGAAAAATGTCGTCGTGAATAGTGAAAATCAGCTTTATGGTTACTTTATGGAAAGCCACCTTTTGGGGCTTTGCTCCAAAAGATCTTGGGGATGACATGGATGGATAGGAGCCATTTTTTGGGCCCCTCATGGGGTGTGGCCGGCCACATGGGGTATCCCCCCTTGGGGACCCTCTTGTTCCTTGGTTTCACTCCTAGGTCCTTGTGGAAGGACTTCATTCATGTGCATTTTGGGTTTTTTGTGAAACTACCCTACCCCCTTGGGATTTTCTATAAATAGAGGTGGAGGGGCAGCCCTCCACACTCATCCCTTGCTCTCATACACATGCCATGCATTATCTGGCTTCTTCTCTCCCTCCCACGAAAAGAGTTTCGTAGAGCCGTAAGGCTGTCTGGGTTCCGGCAGGAACTAGTTCTGGACGGCGAAGCCCTGCCGGATAGATGACACCGTATGTGTGCAACTCTGTAGAGAGATCGTAGTTTCGGTCTTAGTTCGTGAGTGCCTCCCGAAGGGCTGTCCGTGTGACCGTCCGAGTTTCGAAGGTCCTCCCGAAGGGCTGTCCGAGTGACCGTTCGAGTTTCGAAGGTCCTCCCGAAGGGCTGTCCGCGACACCGTCCGGGGGGCTGTTCAACCGCCTCCTGGAGGGCTGTCTGAGGAGCAGATGAGGGTATACATCCTCGCGGTTGGGAGGTTGTAAATCCTAGCTGCCGGGATCTGCACCGCCGATCGTCATCGACTCTACTTCCCGCTGCGCTACGAGTCGGTAACGAAAAAGATCAAACCATGTATGCAGTCTCCATAGTGGTCCTGGGCTGGTGCGTAGGTCGGAAAATTTTTGTTTTCTGCTGCGTTACCTACAGTGGCATCATGAGCCGTGCTATGCGTAGATGCAGGTTGCGATCTAGAATACATAGAGATGTATGGGTATTGCATAATATAATTAGATAGTAGATGAGATCTATTGCTAAAAATTATTTATGCGGGTGACAGATGAAATCTGTTACCCGATGTTCTTGTTGCTTCCCTAGAATTTGCGTTTGCTCAATCTCGAGACAACATGGTGGAATTTGACAAAGTTCTGGCAATCCGTGATCCTGATTGATGATGGAAGTGCTATCAGTTCTTTGGGTTCTGCCGTAGTCAAAAGAAAGATGAAATTCGCAGATGAAAGGGAATTGCAGATATGATCTGCACGGGGGTCATGCGTATGACGAAGTTTAGTATGGGGCTCGAGATTTAATTATCCCGTGTTTCATACACCCCGAGATGTTAATCTAGCAACCTGTATAATCATACTTGATGATAAAACGTTGGTAGCTGCAGTTTAAGTCAAAACCTTAGAAGCCACGTAAAATAAAATTTTGCATAAACCTATTAGAGGCGTCTAACTTGGTTTTGCAGGATGTGCATGTGATGTGGTATAGCAGTGCTCATACTAATTCGATTATGTATGAGATGACTATATGATGTAATTTGATTAACATGACCTGCGTGTCATGATTCGGCATGATGGCTGGAGCCATATGATTGCATTTTAATGACCTGCGTGTCAACCTTGTTGTAATGCATTATTTTGTTAGCTATAGAGATAGCAATATTATCTGGTGCATCGACAAGGTGGTGGCAATCTTCGTGAAGGTGACCACCAACGCGAATGCCGAAGACGAAGAAATGAAATACTTCTCCGTCAGAAAGGGCTATACCATATCATGCTATTATGAATTGCCTGAGATGTTTATCCCTTATGATGCACCCTTCTTGATTGCGCGGTAGTCGCTTTTATTAGGGTGATCTCTCACTTAAAATATCAAGTAGTTAGTGTTCTCCCAAGTGTAGCACCGTCACGGCACCTATCTTTTCGGGGTGCGCCATGGATGCATGGGTACGAACGATTAGAGAAGTGTGAGGCGGGTGAGGTCAGACCTCGCAGCAAGATCACTTGGTTGTCTTGACATTCATGGCAGGATCGTCCTGAGCTCAGAACACACGCATCGAAAGATGAGCAAGAGTCACATAGAGATGTGATCGGCAAGTTGGCCTACCGATTAAAATTCCCGTTATGAGATGATGATTCTATGGCGATGAATTGAAGTCTGGATCTTGTATCACTCAAAATTAATTGTGAGAGATATTGATTTGAGTGGGAGCGCACTGTTGAATTAACATGTTTAATTCTCAGTGCAATTAATTATGAACACTGTCTAAGTGTTTCTGGCAAAATAGTTGTAGAATAATGGCTCGCGTTTCCACCTTCCCTATTAAAATTGAATAGCTGTTAAATATCTGGTTAAAACTTTATGATTGGTAACGTAATATGAGGATTGTCCTCAAAAGTGCCGAGAAGGACTTTGTCCTATCGCATGCTTTCCGTATCCTCCCGCTAATGCTATGGATCATGTGACTCTCGTCCTTCGATCCAAAAGCTATAATTCCGTTTCTGTCAAGTGCAGTATGTTTGCTTCCATGAAACCCAAACTTTGAAAGTTGGGATAGTTATATGATATTCATGGAACTGGAAATTATTTTCAGATACAAACAAAGCAATGTTTGTTTGCAAGTATTAGTAAAAGTGTTTACTATGCATTTGACTGTTGGGAAAGGGATCCAGAAGAACGCCTGTCATATAATGAAAGGTGAATAAAACAACAACTTAAAGAGAAAGGAAGTGTCCAAAGGGTGTTAGTATGACTTACACGCCTAGGAAGTCCGGGGCTAATGCCACTCTTAAGTTGGGTGCTTCTTTTGCGAGTAGGAGAAATACTAAAAGTTAAACTGTTAGAAGTATAAAGGCAGAAAGAAAGATGACTGGAATATCCAGCTCATGTATGAATGTCATACAAGTTTTTGATGTATAGTAGGCTGGTCAAAGATATAGTTCTTGGGAATTATGGTTAAACATGTTAATCACTAATTCTTGGGTATTGTGAGTTAATCACAAAGATACCCGCTCGATTGCATTCAATTGCGAATCACTGTAAGAGCTACTATGGCCTAAAAAGACTAGCCAGAAATGAGGTTAAGGTATACACAGGGAACATAGTAAATGTTACTATACCTTCCATCGGTGTATTACCGTCTGTATTTATTTTCATAATTCATTTAGAGTTTTACAAACTCTCGCCCATTGCATAAGGTATCTTGCAAGAAGGTTGTTCATAAGAGAACCTTTTATGTTCGATGTTATGAATAACACAAGGGCCATACTTTCATTATGAATGAGATGTATGTTATGAATATTGATAATAATACAATACCTCTGGGTTTACTTTCATAATTCATTTTAGAGTTTCATACACTCTAGCCCATTGCACAATGTTTGTTGCAAAAGAATTGTTCATAAAAACAACAATTGTTGTTAAGTATTATGAATAACATGAAGGGCCATGCTTCCATCCAAGATGGGACGTATGTTATGAATATTGAGGGTAATATGATACATCCATAACATTGACGCTAAATGTCGCAAGACTAAAAGAATACCACACAAGTGTGGCACTACATTTGGTCACATTGGAGAAACCCGCATGGAAAAATCCATTATGATGGATTTTGAAGTCTTTTTGATTTTCAATCATCTGACACTTGCAACTTTCCTCCGAAAAGTGAAGTGACTAAAATACCGTTCACAGGCCATAAGGAACGAACAATAAACTTATTAGTGATCATACATTTGATGTGTGTAGTCCGATAAGTGTTGTTAGTGGTGGATTTATTTATCTTCAGAAATGACTCAAGTAGATATATGGATATTTACTTGATGAGACGTAAGTCTGGATCTTTTGAAATCATTCGAAAGGTTTTCAAAAATGAAGTAGAAGTTATTGTAACAAGAAAATTATCTTTCTGCAATTTGATTGCACAAAGGAATATTTGAGTTACATGTTTAGCGAATGTCTGATGAGTTGTGAAAGGGGTTTCATAACTTGCACCTCCCGGAACACCACTGCAAGTGAAAAGTCCGTGGAGATGTAATCTAACCATTTATGACATGGTAAGGTCAAAGATGACATAAATAAATTTGCCATTATCCTTTTTAAAGTGATGCTTTAGAGACTGCGGCTTTTACACTGAAAAGAGCTACATCGGGTCTGTTGAAATGAAGCCATGGTATGGTACGCCCAACCATGTTGTATCTTTTCTTAACATTTGGAATATGGGGCTTGTGTAAAAGGTTACAAACCTAGTCCAAATCAGACAAGTGCTACTTTGTAGGTTATCCCAAGTCATTGGGTATTCCTCCCTCACTATACCGAGGCAAATAGGTTTGCCACAAAGAACGGTATGCTTTTAAAGAGAATGGTTCTTTCTAAAAGGTGAGTGGGAGAATAGTGCAACTCGACGAGATAAACAGTATCTTCATCAGATCAAAGGAAAGAGACCTTGGAAGTAATTCCAGAGTTTCCTACTGCGACTGATACGGAAGTCTCTACAATAAAATGTATGAACTTCGGTCGAACTTGCAGCTGAACCACGTAGGCAAGGCTCGTGCAAACCTCTCAGGTGCGCAAACGAGATATTGTTGTTAGACAACATTATACCTACGATACACAAGGAAGCGTTGATGGGCCCTGACTCCGGAATTGGCTAAATGCCAATACAACCCAAGTTAGTTTCCATATAAGTGATTCAAGATTAAAACCTTGATACACCTTTCGGAAGACTTAGAGGCTAACGAATATTTATGGAACTTAAAACTGATACGGATAAAATGTTTTATCCATAAAGCTCGACTTGTTGAAATAACAAGTTCAAGAGTTGACTACGATGAGGTTGTTTTCATCGTAGCGATGCTTAAAGTCGGTTCGGGTTGAACTAGCAATTAATACATATTTCAATCATGAGATATGAAACATGGATGATAAAAGGATTTCCATCTGATGGAAATGAAAGCTAGGACTTGTATATGATACAGTCCAAAGTAATTTGTCGATCCAGAGGATGCTAGTAGGTATGCAAACTTCAGAGTTCCAGCAATGGACAGAAGAGAGCAAAATGGAGTTGGAATCTTCGTGTTTTGATGAAATGGTCAAAGGGGTTTTGACTTCATCAATGAGTAAACGAAGATGCTTGTAATTCAAGAAAGTAAGTGGGAGCGTAATAATATTTCTAAAAACCTTATGTGCTTGGCACATTGGTAATTGGAAATAAATTTCTTGACACAAATTAGGACTTCGTTTGAAAATAGTTTTTCGATGAAGTGCTTAGGCTAAATAGCCTCAATATTAGGCATGATGATCTATGGAGATAGATTTACCTAATGGGGCTAAGCAATGAATACATATTGACAAGATGCTAAAACCTTTTAGCATTTAAAACGCCAAGGAGTGATTCTTGCCAAAGTCACACGGAAAGAGTTTTTGCAAGACTCGGTGTCCCAAAACACTGATGAGTAAAATACATGATGCAGATTCCACACATTTTTGTGTTTGGATTAATCATGTATTCCATGGTATGTAAAACAACCAGATATGTCCGATACTCCCAAGGTGTTGCGAGTATGGATACCAAAGTGATCAAATTACTGATCATGGGACAACAGTGAAAGATGTCACACAGTACTAGAGTAAGTACTGATGACATGGTTTTCTCGCAAGCAGAGATCATGAAGAGTTCGTTGTAAAATGTTACGTCGATACAATCTTCATCTTTTCTCCATGCGATTTTCGATTTAAATTAAGGGTTTTGTGTAACACACAATGTGGTGGCACAGTTAGTTGGAATTTGTTCAAACTAGTTACTGTGGCGAATTCTATAACAAGGGCTAAGTATGTTGACGCTTTAGAAGCGACAAAGAAGATGTTGAATCATATAGTTCATTCATGAACTTAGTATAGTTCCAAGATGGCTTTTGACAATGGGACACTACTGCAGGTAGTTGCTCCATAACTCAGTCTGAGGAATCCAGGTTTGACGTGTGATTCACATACATACAAAGCCAAGTCCACACAAAATATGAATTTTGTGAAAACGTGAAAACGCAAGGACATGCAAAGATACACACGGAACTGAAGTCGTCAGATCCGTTGGACATCAGGCTATACCACAAGCGAAGCATATTTACACCGGTGTGCCATAGGTGTAAAGTGCATTAGCATTAACTAGATTATTGACTCTAGTGCAAGTGGGAGTCTGTAGGAGATATGCCCTAGAGGCAATAATAAATGATATTATTTATCTCCGAGTTCATAATTATGTTTATGTTCCATGCTATAACTGCTATGGTTCTCGAGTCTGCAATAACCATGAGGCTCGGAGGAAGACTCATATGCACGTGTGGAATAATAAACGGTAAAATGTATTCCTAGTCTGGCCTCTAAGACTAGCTCAAGTGTTGCATGATGGTTATGTTTTCCTGATCATGGGCATGTCTATGTCAGCAACCTTGAGGGCATAATGTTAAGAGAACATTTGTGTTGAATCGACCCAGCATGATGTTATGCTATGAGATTCATTCGTCACAAGTTTATTGGTACATAACACATAGATGGTTAACGTTTGCATGATTCCTTAGACCATGAGAGTATCGAGTTTCTTCATGCTTGCTTCATGAACTTTGGGGTTTGTTAAACGTCATCCGTAAATGGGTGGCTATTACGGCGGCTTACGGGTTCATGGAAAAGTGTGTCAAGTAACTTGATAGCTCAAGATTGGGATTTGCTCCTCCGACGATGGAGAGATATCTCTGGGCCCTCTCGGTGTTACGGTATCCATCATCGTCTGGCTAGACACTTTGTGATTTAATCACGGGGATGTCGGAACACGATAACGAGAAAAGAGAACAATACCGGTAACGAGGTAACTAGCATAGTGGACAAGTTGATGATCCACGGGAATGCCAACATGTCTCACCTCGGGTATTTGTAACATATCGCGAAGCAACAGGAATAGCACACGGCAACTGGAGGTTCACTCGAATATTTATTCGTGTGGGTATAGGGGTCAATATGGGTGTCCACGGCTCCGATGTTGATCATTGATCGGAAGGGGTTCCGGGTCATGTCTATACTTCACCGAACCTATAGGGTCACACGCTTAAGGGTCATCTATCTGCTGAATACTAGACAGGGAGTCTGAGAGAAAATCACCGAAAAAGTTTCGGACAGCGGAATCGTACCGCTGAGAGAGGTCATCGGATAAGTTTCGATGATACCGAAAAGTTGTTTCGGAATACACCATTAAGTCAAATTGGTTTCGGCACATGCCTGATAATTCTTGGAGGATGCCAGAATCATTCTGGAAGCTTTTTGGAATTTTCTGAGATAAAAACCGGAAATGTTCCGGAGCTGCCGGAGCCACTTCAGATGCGTTTCGCAGATGAAAATCACTAAAACCGGAATTGTTTCGGAACGCGTTGAAAATCATTTTAGTGGGTATTGGAAATGTTCTTAGCCCACATAAATATTTTCAGTTCGATCAGACGCTGAAAAATGTCGTCGTGAATAGTGAAAATCAGCTTTATGGTTACTTTATGGAAAGCCACCTTTTGGGGCTTTGCTCCAAAAGATCTTGGGGATGACATGGATGGATAGGAGCCATTTTTTGGGCCCCTCATGGGGTGTGGCCGGCCACATGGGGTATCCCCCCTTGGGGACCCTCTTGTTCCTTGGTTTCACTCCTAGGTCCTTGTGGAAGGACTTCATTCATGTGCATTTTGGGTTTTTTGTGAAACTACCCTACCCCCTTGGGATTTTCTATAAATAGAGGTGGAGGGGCAGCCCTCCACACTCATCCCTTGCTCTCATACACATGCCATGCATTATCTGGCTTCTTCTCTCCCTCCCACGAAAAGAGTTTCGTAGAGCCGTAAGGCTGTCTGGGTTCCGGCAGGAACTAGTTCTGGACGGCGAAGCCCTGCCGGATAGATGACACCGTATGTGTGCAACTCTGTAGAGAGATCGTAGTTTCGGTCTTAGTTCGTGAGTGCCTCCCGAAGGGCTGTCCGTGTGACCGTCCGAGTTTCGAAGGTCCTCCCGAAGGGCTGTCCGAGTGACCGTTCGAGTTTCGAAGGTCCTCCCGAAGGGCTGTCCGCGACACCGTCCGGGGGGCTGTTCAACCGCCTCCTGGAGGGCTGTCTGAGGAGCAGATGAGGGTATACATCCTCGCGGTTGGGAGGTTGTAAATCCTAGCTGCCGGGATCTGCACCGCCGATCGTCATCGACTCTACTTCCCGCTGCGCTACGAGTCGGTAACGAAAAAGATCAAACCATGTATGCAGTCTCCATAGTGGTCCTGGGCTGGTGCGTAGGTCAGAAAATTTTTGTTTTCTGCTGCGTTACCCTACACCTGGGTCTTCGAAAACCGTGTTCATGGGACATCGAAGGTGGCTTCGCGACGATGACGCATAAAGAAAACGCAAGGATCTGTTCGATGGTGAAACCGAACCCCGAAGACGCCCGCGTACAAGGAGCGGCGAGGAAATAGACGAGCTGTTGAAAAATTGGAAAGAGTGGCCACCGCCGGGAAAGAAGCGAAAGGTGCCAGAGCCGCTGCTGAAGGTATGGAAAACGAGGTCTGTTTTCTAGGACTTGCCGTACTGGAAGATCCTCCGTGTGCCTCACAGCCTTGATGTCATGCATATCACGAAGAACGTGTGCGAGAGTCTGCTTGGTACCCTGCTCAACATGCCAGAGTGGACCAAAGATGGGCCGAAAGCAAGGGCAGACTTGCAATCAATGGGCATCAGGGAGGAGCTTCACGCAAAACGCCCAAATGATGATGATGATGAGGCGAAGGATACGGAAAGTCGTCACAAAGGCAAAAAGGCCAAGAAGATCGAATATGACTGCCCTCCCGGAAGTCGGTTGGCGTGAGGCAACTCAGAAGGCTACAGGAAGAGATCGTGGTGATACTATGCGAGCTTGAGATCGACTTCCCGCCCGCATTCTTCGACGTTATGGTGCATCTGCTGGTCCATATCATGGAGGATATCATCCAACTCGGGCCGACGTTCCTGCACAGCATGATGCCGTTCGAAAGGATGAATGGTGTCATCAAAGGATACGTTCGCAACAGGGCATGTCCAGATGGAAGCATAGCCAAGGGCTTTCTGACCGAAGAGTCCATCTCCTTCTGCACAAATTATCTAGGCATCGAGAACCCCGTTGGTCTGCCCGTCAACAGACACCTCGGCAGGCTCGCAGGATGGGGTCACCGCGAGGGTCGCCGCGAAATGCATGTCGACTTCAAGGGTCGACTCGCCGACTTTGAAAGAGCAAACCTAGTCGTGCTACAACAGATAGACGTGGTCGATCCTTGGGTGGTAGAGCACAAAACCTTTATTGAGAAGACGTACAATGACCGAGGCCAACAGAGGACGGACGGAGATATAATCAAAGAGCACAACTCATGTTTCACGTGTTGGTTCAAGGAAAACTCATATTCGCCTTGTCACAGGGCACCGAGCACAACCTGATGACCTATGAGGCGTACGATATCAACGGCTACACATTCTACACCGAGGAAAAGGACATGAAGAGCGATGATTATTAGAACTCCGGGGTAACGATGGAATCCTACACCGGTAACGACAAGGACAGATACTACGGAAGGATCAAGGAGATCTGGGAGCTGAGCTACGCTGGAGAGAAGGTCCCGATGTTCCGTGTCAGATGGGCCAAGAGTGTCCTAAAAGAAGACCGGTATTTCACCATCATGGTTATACCCGAAGCCAAATACAAGACCGCAGGCGCAAACGTCACCGCGAAAAATGAGCCATGGGTACTGGCTTCCCAAGTGGACCAATGCTTCTTCATTACCGACCCGTCAAAGCCCAGTCGTGTTGTCGCGAGGAGAGGCAAAAGGAAGATCATCGGAATGGATGGAGTTGCCAATGAGCAAGACTTCGAAAAGTACGGCGATCCGAAGATGGAAGATGATGATGACGATGAAGTATCATACACCACAAGAAGAAGCAGGACCACCCTACCTAAAGGACGTCCGTTCAAGAGAAGAACTCAAGGGGTTCCGGGGCTAAATTATTCAACCGCGAGAAAGAAGGGCAAGAAGATTGTGAAAAGATAGCTAAGGTCGAATTACGACGTGTCGGCCGCGTGTGTGTGTCAGTGGCAAGCTCAATTATTACATGCAACTAAATTATTACATGTATCACTTGATTTCAACCATGTCATCTAATTTTAAATCTTTGCACAATGGTTTTATCACTCCATTTGCATTTTCCTTTTCTTTTATCTCAAATCTTAAATTATTACATGCAACTAAAAATGCAAAAAAAATAATAAAAAAAAGTTAGTAATGGCGCACCAGCAGAAGGTGCGCCATTGCTATCACGGTGTTTATGGCGCACCCCTAAAAGGTGCGCCATTCATATACCAATTTTTATGGCGCACCCCTAAAAGGTGCGCCATTGCTAACCCTCCCCCCACTAAAATATCCAAGACCCTCGCCTCTCATCCTTCTCCCCAATCTGCATCTCCGCCCCGCCCCGCCAAGCGCCTCCGCTCCGGCGCAGCCGAACCCACCGTCGTCGCCCCCGCCGCCTCCCTCTCCCCATCCTCCCCTTCCTCCCCCTCCGACCCCACCCCGCTCTCGCCGGAGCAGCACCGCAGGGCCGACACCAACGTCGCCCTCGCCCGCGCGCGCCGCAAGCTCCACCTCGCCGAGTCCAAAGGTACCCTCTTTCTCCACGACCCCGCTCCCCGGACCCTAGCTAGCAAGGGTTCTAACTGAACTGCTGTGGGTTTCGCATCATCTAGCGGCCGGCGGCACCGCGAAGCTGGAGGAGCTGCTCGTGGAGGAGACGTGGCTGGAGGCGCTCTCCGGGGAGCTGCTCAAGCCCTACGCGCTCGACCTCTTCCGCTTCGTCGCCCACGAGCGCCGGCACGCCAAGGTGCCCGTCTACCCGCCGCCCCACCTCGTCTTCCACGCGCTCCACACCACCCCCTTCCACGACGTCAAAGCCGTCATCATCGGCCAGGTACCCAAATACCAAGTCACTCAAGTCTACGAATCCTGTACTTGTTCACCTGTTGCTTCACTGTGAAGAAATATGCGACAGTTTCACTAATTCAACTTCAGTCTGAGGATCATGTTGCTTACTTACATGAAAATTCAGCTATTTGGTCTAACTGTGGCCTAGAGTTTCTTTTTGTTAGAATGCTACCTGCTGTATGGAGTACTGAAAGAAAATTGAAACATGGATAGCTAGCATAATTTGGAAGTGCCGTATGCAGGAACAGAAACTGTTGCTTCTGTTCTCCATATTCATACTATGCTAGGATAATTGATTTGGTGCTGCTTTGTTTCTGTGATCACATTGTGTTCGTTAAAATATATTTTTGAATGATGCTTGAGATAGGATGGAAACTAGAGTTAATTGCCAGAGACAGAGCCTCAGAATTCAGATGTTCTTTTGTTGTTTGTTAGCTGCTTGGTGTGAGCATTTAAATGTTACATCTGCTACTTCCTTGGCAACGGTCTGTGGTGCTCTGCATGTGCTAGTAGTACTAAGCATCCTATCTAAGATCATCCAATCCAGGTATCTGCTCTAGTCCGATTGCCACCAATATTTTGTGCAGGGACAAATAGTTACCCCTTTCTCGTGAAATGTTGATTAATTTCCGTTTCGGTTGAGAATGGGGCACTCCTAGGTCAAGAAAATTAGCAAAGGTCATGCCCAATTTTCTTGACCTAGAAGGTGCCCAATTCTCAACCGAAACATAATTAAGCATAATTCTCTGCATGGAGGAGGTTCAGATCAACAAATCAGCAAGTTAAGCATAAAATGGCAATAAAGAATACAGGGTCTTGAAAACATTTATGAAAATGTTCAGGTTCTAAAAATGTTTAACACGGTTTTGAGCTACTAACTGAAAAACTTCAAGTTCTGGAATTTACCAAGTTTGTTAACTAAATTCAGATTCAGTTAACTGAATTTACCAAGTGTTAAAAGTGTTAACTGAATTTAACACTTGGGACTTTGGGACTTGGTACAAAAGTGCTCAGTCAAATATTGCTTCAGTGCACAAGACACAAGCAATCATCATCTGTTCATAATTACTCCATAATTATTCTAACTGATCTACTCCATAATATTGCTTCAGTGCACAAGACCTTTCAAATTAAGTTAACTGAATTAGAATGTTACCTCTGCTAATCATTCCTTTTTGAACGAATTTTGTTAACAGAAAATTCATTGTATATGCATTCATTTTTAGTGTATATGCATTCTAGTACACTAGGAATTTTGTTAACTGAATTCCTTTTTGATCCATATATATGCATGCACTGAAAGCTCTTGCAATGTGAATAATTACAGAAGGAAAAGAAACAATCTTTTGGGTAAAGGGGTGTTTATAACCTGTAATGTGAAAATATATAGGATAGAAGAATAGATACTACCCTGATCTCATCCAATAACTCTAGTAGCCTTTTTTCCTATTTAGAGTGAACATGGACGACAACGATGAGGCCGGCGGTTCGGGCAAGCCATTCTGGGAGCTGTCCCAGGAGATGGAGGAAGAACCTCACCGCTATCAGGACGTCGCGGAAGACACCGATCCCGACTACACAACCCCTAGTGGCGTCGGGGATGACACCACTGATGGTGCCGCCGAGGATGCCACCACTGATGATAGCAGCGAACGCACAGATGGCAGCCAACCGGAGAGGCAACGGAAGGACCGGCGCCCGAACGTGCTCGGCACCGTCAAGGAGGAATTTACATAAGTGTCCTCCAGTGGGCATCCAACGGCGCTCAAAGAATTAGTCAGTGGGTACGAGGGACAACTCGGGTGCATTCTCCGGAGCACCGTCTCGATCAACACCAAGAACCTAAGGCATCGTGACCGAGGGAATTTGCGCAACCTCCTCTTCACGAAGCTGCACGAACGATACAAGTCCCCCAGTGACTTCGCAAACACACGCCTCTCAGGGAATAAAGTGAACAGTGTCGCCCTCACGAAGATGAGCACGGCCCTGGCTACTTGGAGAGCCGCGGTGAAGAGAAGGATTCCAAGTGGTGATAGTTATGAGAAGATCAAGGAGACAAATCCTTCGATCAACGAAGCTGACTACCTGAAGTTCAAGATCAAGTGCGAGAGCAACGCATCCGCGGAATCAAGTCAGTGGGGGGAAGATATGCGGGACTTGAACTTAGGGGTCCACAAACTCGGTCCCGACGGTTACAGAGTGGCGGAACCTATATGGGACAAGGAGGACGTGGAGCGTGCCGAGCAAGGCCTACCGCCCCTCTTCGATAAATGCCACGAAAAGAAGACTAGGAACTATGTCCGGGCCCGGTACAAGGTGGACCCGGTAACAAAGGAGCTTACCATGGATCCGAAGGTGAAGGCGCTTGAGCTTGTTCTGGTAAGGAATACACCCCCGCGTAATTAGCTCCATATGGTTGCATTCTAATTAATGAAGCCAAATTTCTAAATGGTTCACGTTCCTTCCGCAGGAAACTGAAAGCAGTAGCGCGGGGTCTCAGAGCTCCCCGTCTGCCCCTTGGGACACCACTTTAAATAGGGCATTGAACATAATGAAACACAAGGATAAGTTCAGTAAGCCGTCGTCAGCTGGTCGTGTGGTCGGCAAAGGGTTGTCCACGAAATGGTCAGAATACTATAAGGCTGGGTGAAAGGAGAGAAAGACCAGCTCAGAAAGCCAGGAGCGCAAGGTTAAAGAACTCAAGGCACAAGTGGCGCGGATTCCGGAGATAGTCCAAGAGCAAGTGCGAGACCAAGTGGGAGCGAAGATCACCGCCATTATGCCTTGCTTGCTTGAGGGGCTGCGGGGGTGGATTGCGGGCGGCCAACAGGGGCCGCCCCCGATTCCCAGCTTCACGGGCAGCAACTCGCACAACGCGTCGGCATTGGTGTCTCCGGCGGAGGCGCCGGCATTGGAGCTTAATGCACCCGGGTGTGGGAAGAATACGCCGGCCGGCACCTCGGCAGCATGCGGCCCCTCCGTCACTTGCACGCCCGCCGTTGGCGGTACCTCGACATTAGCCGAGCTCAACGCCATCACGGTAACTAAGCCTCGGCCGATGACTTCATCTCCTTGCCTTTGACTGGGCATCCCTGACGCCCTACATGTTTTCGCAGGGCGCCGCCAACGTTCCATGCACTCTCCTGCACTTCGTGGACGGCGAGTTGATCGATGTTGCCAAGGCCAAAATCGTTGAACCGGGCAACCGCATGTTCCACGGTAATCCGATGCCACCCACCGTGTATAAAGTTCAACTGGTTCGGGTGCTGCGGGGCTGCGACGACTTGTTGCCTCTGTATCGACCCCCTCGGGCCGACGAAGATGATGTGATGACCCTCAACGCCTGCTTAAACTGGTCCATGCTTTGGCCGAAGAGCCAGATTCGTTTGGGGGCGGGGGACACCACCCCACAGACAACACTGCCAGTCGTGTCGGCGCCAAGCCATGGCAAGACCGCCGCAACGCTACCGCCGTCAGCTGATCCGGACATGCATATGGCACAGGATCCGGATGACAACGACGGTACATTTTCCAACGTCGATAAGTACATGAACGAACATGGGTACGGTGAAGAATTCTTAGGGCCTCCTTTTCAAGAACCCAACCCTGCAAAAGACGATCGCGATCTAGCTGGTACCGCGGAGAACCCCAATTGCAACAGGCGTCGTCTGGCGTTCAGTTCTCAGGAGACGCCTCCAGCTGCCGCCTTCACCGAGACTCAAATAGCTGAGGTGTGAAATATTATCAGCCCCAACACACTCAAGAAGGTGGTCTCTGAGCAGAACTCGATCCCATTACAGCAGAAGAAGCAGAAGGGACGGAAAAGAAAAAATAATAAGGGTGCGAGCCAGCCGGCACCGAGTACGATCCGTGCTCAGGACGGGCCACCAATACCTAAGGATATCTCGAGGAGGATGCATGTGGCGGGTAGGCCGATGCTACCGACTAATCTTCTCAATGCTGCAACCGGTGCTATGCGGAGTCTGCATGACAGTGTTCTTTCTATGGAGAAGCGGCGTCTCTCCGAGAATGATGTGGCATACCCGGTTTTCGTGGCCAAGGTGCCAGAGCGCAAGGGCTTTGTCGATAGCACCATCGGGCGTATGATCGTCCTGCGGTTTGATGACATCTTCGCTATGTTTAACCTTCATCCGCTGCACTACACCTTCATTCGGCTATTTTCGCTCAGTATGGAGATGCGGATCATTAGAGAGTGGACCCCGGACATCGTGATACTCGACCCCTTCTACATGCGTGCCAAGATCTTGGGCAGCGCTGGGGACCGGCAAGTCGCGAGGTCATACCTCGAAGGCGTCATTCTGGCGAACCCAGATAAGGATAACTTTCTCGTGCCTTACTTTTCCGAGTAAGTCATCCCCTCACCGCCCCGTAACATATGATTTCTTAGATTTCGATCTTTTTTTTCTAACATTCCGTGTTTTGTGCAGTGACACACATTGCACACTCATCCTCTTACGCCCGAAATATTCCATGGCCACGTATTTCGACTCCGACCGTCAATCGAAGAAAGACTACACAAATATCAAGAAAGTTCTTGATGATGCTCTCCCCGGCTACGCCAAATCTGGAGGCACCTTCAGGAGGCCAATTTGTAGGTACGGCAAGCACGTGTTCACCCACGTAACGACGTTCCCCTGGGTCAAGCAGCCGCCTGGCAGTCAGAAGGATGCCTACTACGCCCTCCATCACATGCGGGCGATCCTACGGGACCATAATCACCTTATGCTACCAAATAATCTCAAAGAATGGGCCGCACGCTTGTCGGCAATTCAGGACGAGGACATCAGACAAGAATTCTTTCGCATCTAGTCGGAGTTTGCGGAAATCATCTATCAAGATGTCCTTCGTACCTCGGGCAGTTCTACCTCAAATATCAACCGTCCAACAGTGAAATAGAAACAACGCTACAAATGCAGGCTGACAACGACCGCACATTCATGACCATCACGAAAGACGGCGGCTTCATCCACGCTCCGGTCCCTGAGTCGAGTCGAAAGTATTGATGCTATATAGTTCTTAAATATCGATTAGCTCATGTTGTAATTAAACTTTAATGAACTTGTATGTCTCTTTAGTTTGGATAGTCGTTCAACTTATATGTAATCGATGCTATTTATTAGTAGGACCATGAATCGTGCTATTAATGTGTTGCTTTTCTCTTCCGATCCTTTTGTTGCATACTTATATATTGCTTATATATTATCTGTGAATTGCTACTAACGTTTTGTTTGTCTAGTGCATAGAGATGCCGTCGTATGTCGTGTACAAGGGTGAGGTTCCCGGAGTCTACGACGACTGGGAGGAGTGTCAGAGACAGGTCACCGTTTCAACGGTAACAGTTACAAAGCGTACCCCACTAGGGCGAAGGCGCAAGCTAGATACGCGCGCTATCTACCGGGAGAGAGGAGGGAGCGGAGGAGGAACCGGATGAAGATCAGTTTTATCGCAATTATGCTCAGCGTGACCGCAACCCTCTTCTATGTGATGGTAGTTTAGATATCGACTTGTAATGTGAAGACAAACTCGCTACTCGCGGTCTCGAGACTTGTATTGTTCTAACTTTGTTCGGTATTTTGAATTCGGAGACTAATATGATGAATTGTATTCGGAGACTAATCTTCTATTGTATTCGATAAATCTGCTGTTTATATGTTGTGTTGTTTATATTCTGTGTTGTAATGTATTTTGTAACCTGTGCAAATATCAGAAAAGCAAAAAAAATTCCTAATATTCATAGTAGTGGCGCACCATATTGCACTTTAGTGGCGCACAGAAATAAACACAGCAGTGGCGCATTATCTAAAAGTGCGTCATTAGTAACCCAGAGCACAAGGTACACATGGCCCCTTGGAGTAACAACAGTGGCGCACTTCTAGGCCTAGTAATGGCGCACTCTAGCTGCGCCATTAGTGTCTGGGATAGTAATGGCGCACCAGGTGGTGCGCCACTATTATGTAGATTAACAGTGGCGCACCAGGCGTGCGCCATTACTATTTATTAGTAGTGGCGTGATAATAGTGGCGCACCTATAGTGCGCCATTAATAGCCAAAATAGGTGCGCCACTAACAGCCTTTTTTATAGTAGTGGTTGTGTTGCCGGCCGCTGGCTGTGTTGCCGACGAGGACAACTATTCATTTTGGAGGCTGGCTGAGTTGCCGGCGATGGGCGTGTAGGCCACTGGCTCTGTTGCCGACGTGAACTAGGGCTGCTGGCCTGATGAACTAGGGCTTGGCATTTGAAACGTTGCTCTCTTTTTTAAATGGAGGCGAACAAAATGGGGCAAACGGATGCGGCCGCGAGCTGGACGCACGACCACCGCATCCCAGGACACGCCCGGACACGACCCCATTGCCCTACCCAAACGGATAGAATCTGAACAAAATGAACGTCCGTTTGGGGTCACGCGGTGGAGTCGGCCTCACGGTCGCATTACCGCAATGGCTGTTTGGCCTGCGACGGGTGGCGATGCAATGAGCACGGAGCCACAAAATCCCCACTACCATCTGTACCCATCCATGTTTCGATCCGACGGCCTCGAATCAATGTTTCTATGTTTTCACTATAGACCCAGGTTCTACATTTCTACTGTAGTTGCTCCCGAGCCAGGAGTATTCCTTTTCCATATGGCCCGCTTGGTTCATCGTTGGCCCAAAACCAGTGTAATATCAGCGTGTTACGTTGGAGTAATTGGAGGTAGGGAGTGAAAATTAAAGGAATGAGAAACTTTTAAACTAGTGTAATAGATAGGTAGGGTTTTGGTTCTCACAAGAACTTTGATGTGATTTATTTGGGGTGCTTTTTTACTTCCGGTGAATCTTTCTAATAGATCTGATATTTTCGTTAAAAAATGTGCGCATGCTTTTCATACTACCTTGACAGTTTATGAATAGATCGAATTTTTTTCCTCGCAAAACAGAAAAGACAAGACACACACAAAATGGCGGAGCTATGTTGATGTTTGGGGGGGGGGGGGGGGGGGGCTCCAACTTTTATTTGTGAAGAAATCTTTTCTAAGGAGGCTTAGATTCAGAGAAAAATAGTTATTGCCCCCCTCAGATTTTCATGATTTGCCTTTGGCCCCCCGGAACATTTTGCCTAGCTCCGCGACTGCACACACACTTCTCATCCAAGCACCCGTACTACTAAATCATCAACTATCCACCACAGACAAAATATATGACATCAGCATCCTGTAAATCTATTTTTGAAATTTCATAAATGGGATTCCACATGCTTTCCTTCGCCGCTAGTTGATCACACTGAGCACAATATTTTTTGATATGAGGAGAGTACTTCCCTACGCTCGTGCATGTTGGTATAGCCGTACTTTGTAGCCTCAATGCAAAGGTCTGTACCCCGGTGAACATTCCTTTTCCTTTTCAAGTTTGGTAAAGAGTTGAGTAATCTCCATCGACACTTGTAAAGGTTCTCTCTGTTGCACATCCTGCAAGCAAAATACCTACAAGCACTTTGGGAGGTGCATTTCCATCGTCTACGAGGTTTCCAACAAAGAATGGTTCATCCTTGATGATGCATAGGCCTGGGTCTTCCCCTTCTCAAAAAATACCAATTTTTGTGTGTAATTGGGGCATAGTCTGAGTTTTTTTTAATATAAAGGGTGTAAATGAGATTACCTTATGAAACGTCGGTCACTTGATCGTGATGCTCACATATTGCATTTGCTAAGATCCCGCCTCGGCCTATGCCCCAATATCGCCCTTCCCCTGCCCCATTGCATTTAGCAATTTGGCGGACTAAAATGAATCCATAAAATTCTCCTTTTTTTTTTTGCGAGGAAGGTAATTCTCTTGTTATTCTGCACAAACTGTAAGCTGTATAAATTCCACCAAATCGAAAAAACTGAAAGCGCACATCTCTACATAAATTTTTCTGAAAATGTTGGCATCTAGCTTCATTCTCTACATCACGGCTTTTCTGTGTAATATGCGTTTTTTTCAGGTGTCCCCAATATGCTTTGAAATGTCGCAGTTTCCCGGCCCAGCCCTCATCATTGCTCCATTAGCCACAAACGCATGATGACCCAGGCCCAGCCCCATCGCCTCATCCATCATTGCTCCATCACGAAGGCCACGCTTTTCCCTTTAAGCGCCCTCTAATTACTGTACCCATTAACACTGGTCCCGCAATTATCACCCCATCGATGTATCTATCGCCCACGAACTGTTCCAGCATAAATGTATAGCATGGCGGCTCTCACCTCTCTGTAGCCACGGTCCATCGATGTATCTATCCGCGTTGTCCGTCCATCGATCTGTCTGTCTCCCGTCATCGCATCTAGGAGTACATGAACATGATCCGTCGACCCGTCTCGTACCGGCGACAGGCAGGCAGCCAACATCGACGGCGCCTGCGTGACATCTCCTATTCTCCTGGTACGCGACTAGGCGCACGCCGGCAGCGCGCTGTTTCTGGCGCGCATGCCATGGTCTCCCTGGTGGCCTAGTCACCGTGGTGACCACTGCACTGCTCCGTGGTGACCACGCCGAGGCATGGTCGGGTGGCGCCGTGGATGGACTCCCGGCCACTCTGAGCGCCTTTGTCTCTTTCTGGCGGCCCGGTGGCCTGCAACCGAGTATGCATTTTACCAGCTCGGCGCAAATGCTCTTGTGAGGAAAGAACGGTGGCCTTTTACACTGTTTGGGTCAAGAATTCGAACGCGACGATGGACCAAGAAGATTCACTGCGGCGCGGGCTTGCATCTGCACAGCGTGCGCGGTGAAATTTAAGCGATGTTGGGGCGGTGAGCGGACGGGTGCATGCGCGATCGCGCAGGACGAACAGTGCGTCCTGCGCGCGTGTCAAATCGGCGGTCAGATCGAGGAGAAAGACGATGCACGGCGCGGTGTTCTCCGTGGTCTCGCCCCGCTCGGCGACACGCCTAGCCTACGTGCGTACGTGCAGGCTACAGTAGTAGCTAGCTAATAGGTGTAGCTGGTCGCACGTACACGGCAGCTCGTGGGTGCATGATCAGCGGCCGGCTGTGTGTGTTGCCCGGCCCGGCCTTGCCGGCTTGCCCACCGTCGCGTCGTGTCCCCAGCTACGCCAGCCTATCTACTACTGTACGTACGTAACTGGACTGGACCCAACGCGCGGGCGTACGTACGTACGAACTCATGTGTCGGTGTGCGGCAAATTTTCGTATTTGGACCCTTTTTGATATAAAAGCGAGATCTGACCCCCTTTGATTTTTTTTTATGATTTGATCCCTCGTACCGCCACGAGGCCCGGCGGTAGGATACTATAGCCTACCGCCAGCACCTGCGGCGGTACCAAACTTATCCACGTCAGCAGCGATAACGGCCTCCGTGCCCCCTCCGTCACACCCTACCGCCGCTCCGCCTGACGATAGGGTGTGGACATATATAAACCGCGGGCCGGCCGCCCCACCCCCTTCTCCCCCCACCCAGCCCCCCCCCCACCACCACCACCACGAAGAACAGAGCAGTTCCTCCAACTCGCCCTCTCTCATCCCCTCCAGTCCCCCCCTCCGATCTTCTTCGTTTCTTCACGAATTTTGCGGATCGAGATGGCGCCGAAGAGAGAAAAGTAAGCTCTTTCGACCCCTCCAATTAGTTTTAATCAAACACCTTTCGATTCGTCGCATTATTCGATTTAAATCACTCCTTTTTTGAACTAGATTGAATATTTTTTAACCCTAGGATCGATTTAGGTTGATTCTAGATGTTATATTGTGTTAGATATGAACTCTATGCACTAGTTGGTATGGTTGTGTTAAGATGAACCCTAGTTCATATTTGATTTGAATGTTTTTTTATATATGATGCATGTTGGAGGCATTTGTTGTGATAGATGATGCATGTTCCTATGCTATGATGCAAGTATTGGATGTAATGTATGATGAATATTGGAGATATTTGTTATATGTAGAGTATGAATCCTCGGGATGAACCTAGTTCATATTTTTTTTGTTATCAAAAAATTTATTATATGATGAATATTGGAGATATTTGTTGCATGTAGTGTATGTTAGATGATGCAAATACTGGATTTTGTCGGGGTAAAAATGGTGAACCCCTCAAGATGAACCCTAGTTCATGTTTTTTGTTTTTTAAGAAAATATGAGATGATGCATGTTGGATGCTGTTGGAGAAATATGTGATATGATGCATTTGAACCTTGATGAGCCTTTGTTATGCATCTGTATGTCCCCTAGTTAATGTTAAAAATTCTTTTGATATGCTTATGCTTATGTTTATGCAATTTTTTAGGAGGCCACCTCTTGCGGATGACATTGGCATCAAGTGTACTAGGCTTGACCCTACGTTCGACAAGGGCCATCGTGCCTGTTTTATTGAGAACAGAGTGGTAAGTAACTTTCTTAAAACAGATATTTCGCATTGATGAAAAAAAGTTACTAATTGTTTGGGTCTTCATTTCGACAGATGCTCCCGCCACTGCGGATGAGGGGTCACGGGACGACCGTGAAGATGGAGTATGACGAGCGGTACGCGCCGTTCTACAGGAGAGCCCGACTGCTGGGTTTCGTCCTGCAGTTCAAGTGCAAGCCGCCGACGCTCGTCCACTCAGGTCTCATGGTTTTGGTCGATCGGTAGCGGCCAGAGACGCACAGCTTCCATATTCCATGTGGGGAGATGACGGTTACACTCGAGGATTGGGGGATGATTACGGGCCTACCGCTCGAGGGTCATGCTCTGACAGGACGAGTGGAGAGGAAGAACTGGCACGACAGGGTTGTCGCCCTCATCGGCGACTGCCCCCCAGATAAGAAGAACCGGACTTCCGGCGTCCCGCTGCCCTGGCTCCTGAAGTACCGCAGCAAGTGCCCGGAAGGGGCCAAACCCCGGGTGGTGGAGCAGTACGCCAGGGCCTACCCGTGGTATCTTCTCACGGAGGTAGTGTTTCCAGACTGCTCTGGGGGCACTGCCCTCTGGATGTATCTCGACTTCCTGGCGGACTAGGATGCGGGGTACAGCTGTGGGCCACCGGCCTCGCCTACCTATACCGTTCAGTAAGTGAATATCACATCATTGTTTCAAATATCATGGACGTGCGCTGCTTTGGATTTTGGCATCTTATCATCTACACTTGTTTTGTAGCTTGACGATGCAACCCGGAGGACGGAAGCTACGTCCGGTATGTGTGGATGTGTGTGGGGCCTCTCCATTTGGATGCGGGAGCGAATCCCGGTGGGTCGTCCGAAGAAGCTTAGAGCGCGTGCATGGACTGACTATGGCGAAGATGGCGACGATGCTCGATACCCGACCGCCGCATACGCTTGGGACGTGGTGGGTACAATCTCGGGTGAATCCAAGGCCTTGTACAAGATCTTCATCAACGAGCTTGATGCTCTGACGCCTCTCCAGGTATAAGACCTAGCTTTCGAATGTGGTCGACAACACTTTCACTTGAGCTTACCACTTTTGGTGCTAGGTTAACTGGCGGTCGTACACTGACGACCGAGAGTGGGGGTTCGAGCTCAACGTGATGTGCAAGCAGGACCGGCTTCTCTGGCGGTGCATCGTGCCCATGATTTGTGTCTATGCCGTCGAGTACCACTTGCGCGTTGCCGCGCAATTTGGTAAGGCGCAACGTAAACCACCAGCCAACATCGTCAAAGATACCGGTGGCTACGACCTGCACTTGTGAGTACCACCGCCCGTTCTCATGGTTACCAACTTTCGCTTTGATGTTTCATATTCTTCCTAATTGAAAGAACATGCGGTGCCCCCATGTTTGGTTTGATAATTGATGACAATCTTTATGGACTAATGGTTGCCTTGAGTTATATTTGAAGGTTTTGTCCATAGGCTTTTCTTGGAGTACATTTGTTGGTTTCAAGGAGAGTTTGTGATGACCAAGGTGCTATTCAAAGAATTACCTAAAGATTGGTCTTGTGAGAGGTTGATCAAGTCTAAGTAAAAGAGTGAATCAAGTTGATCAACACACAAAGCGTAGAAGATGTACCGAGTGGGATCAAGCGATCCCATGGTATGGTAAGCATTGTCAATTACGCTTTGTGTACTAACCCATGATCTTCATGAGAGTTCTTTGTGGGGTTAGGTTGCGGTGTGCAAGTTCAGAGAAGCATCACGAAGAGATCAAATGCTTGAAGCTTGTCGTCCATTGTGGTGACAATGGACTTGTGAAGATGTGCGGAAGAGTGGCTCACCCATAGTGGAGTATGGGGGAGCAATCAACTAGTCTTCATCGAGCCAACGCAATCAAGAAAGGTGGTCCAACTTGAGGGAGTCAAGATCGTCTTCATCTAGCTCAAGTGGACCATGTGCAAGGCAAACGTTTACCCTTGATAGGTTTTCTATTTTACCGATCTCATGATGGTAGTTGGGAGACCGGGTTATAGGATCGATTGCCGTACTATCAAGGGGGGCTCTCGATGAGTATCTTGATCGTATCATTCGTAGAGAGCTCAAACCATTGCATCCTTGCATCATCTTTCTTGGTTCTTGTTTGCTTCTCTTTGTGAGTTTTGGAGCTTTTGGTCATCTTGTTGACAAGCTCGAGTTCATCGAAAACGGAGTTCACTTGCATCTTCTATGATGTTTTCGATGTTGGAGGTTATGCCGGTTCTTCTCTGTTGGAGGTTTCACTCCTCTATGTGTTAGGCATACCTCCCCTGTCGTTGTTTTGATGCCACTCGTTGTCTTGTATCCAACAAGCTTGAGTTTGCTCAATTCGGAGCTCATTTGCAGAAGTTATGGCAGTTCTGGTTTTATTGGATCCATCTGTTGTCTTTAGCTGTGTTTTGAAGGCATCCAAGTGCTAAAGCCTCTGTGGCGTGCGATAGTACTGCTCAAGGGAGCGGTAGTACCGCAGGGGCCAGCGGTAGTACCGCTCCTGTGAGCAGTAGTACCGCTGCCTCTAGCCCAGAACGCTGGCGCGCACGGAAGTAGGCGCAGAAGTAATTTTTTACTTCCGCGTCCTACGCGGTAGTACCGCTCCTGGTGAGCGGTAGTACCGCTGCCTCGCATCCTGTCGCTGGTTGTGTGCGGTAGTAGGCGCGGATGTAATTTTTTACATCCGCCCTTGCGCGGTAGTACCGCTCCCTGTGAGCGGTAGTACCGTGCCGCCTTTTTCTCGTAGCTAGCTCCAGCGGTTGTAGGCGCGGCAGTTATTTTTACTTCCGTGGTCGCGCGGTAGTTCCGCAAGGGTAGGCGGTAGTACCGCTCCTGCAGTAGTACCGCCCCGTTGCCCGTTTGCAGTGTTATTTCATTGGGCTTCTGCCGCCCTAGCGGTAGTACCGCTCGTAGGAGCGGTAGTACCGCTCGGTGCGGGCTGTGAGCATAACGGTTGGATTTTTTCCCCACCTATAAAAGAGGGTATTCTTCCCCAATGAACCTTATCTTTTGAGATCGTGTTCTTCCCCCATTGTTGACCTTCTTCGAGCTTGCTAACTCTCAATCCCTCCATGGATTCTTGCTAGTTTTTGAGGGAAAAGAGAGAGGAGATCTAGATCCACATTTCCACCAATCACTTTCTCCTCTATGTGAGGGGAACCCCTTGGATCTAGATCTTGGAGTTCTTGGTGTTCTCCTTCTTGTTCTTCCTCTCATTTTCCTCCCTAGCATTAGTTGCTTCGGTGGGATTTGAGAGAGAAGGACTTGGGCACTCCGTGTGCCCATGCCATTGCATTTGGTGCATCGGTTTGAGTTCTCCACGGTGATACGTGGAAGTTACAAGTTGAGAAGCTTATTACTCTTGGGTGCTTGGTACCCTTCAGCTTGTTCCTCTTGGTTGCTTGGGCGCCCTAGACGGTTGGTGGTGTTCGGAGCTCAATCATTGTGGTGTAAAGCTCCGGGCAAGCGTCGGGGTCTCCAATTAGGTTGTGGAGATCGCCCCGAGCAATTTGACGGGTTTCGGTGACCGCCCCAAAGGGTTGCCAAAGTGTACGGGTTCGGTGACCGCCCCCAAGGGTTGACATTTGTACGGGTTCGGTGACCGCCCTCAAGGGTCCCTTAGTGGAATCACGGCATCTTGCATTGTGCGAGGGCGTGAGGAGATTACGGTGGCCCTAGTGGCTTCTTGGGGAGCATTGTGCCTCCACACCGCTCCAAACGGAGATTAGCATCCGCAAGGGTGTGAACTTCGGGATACATCGTCGTCTCCGCGTGCCTCGGTTATCTCTTACCCGAGCCCTTTACTTATGCACTTTACTTTGTGATAGCCATATTATTTCTTGTCATATATCTTGCTATCACCTAAGTAGTTTTTCTTGCTTAGCATAAGTTGTTGGTGCACATAGGTGAGCCTAGTTGTTGTAGGTTTTGTGCTTGACAAATTAACCGCTAGGTTTATTCCGCATTTGTTCAAGCCTTAACCGTAATTATTTTAAAGCACCTATTCATCCCCCCTCTAGGCGACATCCACGATCTTTCACTAATGGTGTTTTACAATCTTTCTTGTGCTTTGCAGGCTGAGTAGGAAGAAGAATTAGTCTATCACCGATTGGGGAGAGCAATGTGCCAAATACGTGACTGAATGGAACCGGTGGAAAACTCGCAAAGATGTGGAGAGAAGAGTGATTGACTGGGAGGAGTACTCGGATCACCTGCTGTGGTTCGACGATGGCATCAATCATCGTTTGCGCCTAAGGCCACAGTGGACGACGGCAGACGCCGAAAGTCTGTACGACGACGACTCCGAGAATGAAGCCTACAATGACAACATCAGAGAGCTACATGGCGGATTTAGGGAGTACGGACCCATCTTGAACAGAGTGGTAAGTTATTTTTATCTATTTTCAACCGACGTTTGGATGAAATCAACTTTAGTGCTACTGACTCATTTTATTCCATTGCAGTTTTCGGAGCTGAACAAAAGCATTTTTGATGCCTCTGATGCGCTTAGTTCTATCCCGGGGACTCGAGCTAGTGAGAACAAGTTGAGGGGAACGGTGAAAGTACCATGGAGTTCATTTGCTTATGTTCATCATGAAGTTGATCCATATTGTGCTTATTGTTTCGTTCTCATTGCAGAAGTTTGTCAAAAAAATGTCGCAAGCTTGTGGGCCTGCTTGGGTGTGCCACCTCCTCCGTTGATGTGATTGCTCCTGCAGCACCGATGCGTAGCCTCGCTTCATCGAGCCAGGCCGCCTCATCGTCTATGGCGGTTCAAGATGACGAGGAGGAGGGCGAGGACGATGATGATGAAGAGGAAGATGAAGAAGAAGGCGAGGAAGAGGGGGCAGAAGAAGAACATGGTGAAGAAGAGGAAGAGGACGATGAGGAAGAGGACGATGAGGAGGAGGAGTACGATGATCCCGACGGACCTCCACCAACTCAGAAAACCCAGCGTGAGAAGAGAAATGTGCCGAAGAAGGATTGGAAGAGTCCATCCCCATTTCAGAAAGCGCGTCCTACTCATCGCAAGAAGGCGGCCGAGAAGCGATCAAAGAACAACGAGGACCAGACCGCGAAGAGGGGAAGGACGGACCGAAGTTGCTGCCGTGTCGTTGAACTAAAAACTTGCATGTTTGCTTCGTGAACCATATGGATTTGCTCGTGAAACTGTTTCTTTAATTTGCTATGTGTAACTTGATGAAAACCTTTGTGGATGTCTATTTGCTATGTATCCAACCTATTTGCTATCTTTGTGGATGTGTTCTTGATATATCATACATATGCTTCATGTTCAGAAGTGTTTAATTGTTGCGTGCCAAAAATTGAAGACAAGAGAAGTTAGGAGGTGCAAAAAATGCACTCTGGGCCACCCTACCTCCAGACACTAAGGCGGTAGGTCTGTACAACCTACCGCCATGCCACCCGGCGGTAGGGTGCCCCCCCCACGCCCCCCTCATGTGACCAAAACAGCCAGCGGCTCAACGGTAGCGGCTCAGCGGCTCATGTTTTGGTCACAGAAACCTAACACACATGCTCCGACCCTACCGCCGCGCCCTATGGCGGTAGGTTGTCTATCCCTACCGCCGGCGGCCCTGGCGGTAGGGTTTGGGCATTTATAAACCCAGCCGCCCCGCCCAACCCACCCCACCCCCTTATCTCCACCCACCCAGCCGCCTTCTTCTTCCTCTCGCCCCTTTTCTCATCTCCTCCACTCCCCCCCTCCGATCTTCTTCGTTTCTTCACGGATTTTGCGGATCAAGATGGCCCCGAAGAGAGAAAAGTAAGCTCTTTCGATCCCTCCAATTAGTTTGAGTCAAATCAATCCGCTTTTTTGTAGCCTAAAAAAGGTTCATTCAAGTTCATGTTCAAAATCATGAGGATCCCTAGTTGATATGATGAACCCTAATTAATATGATGAACCTAGGTGATTACATCATGATGAACCTAGTTGATGAACCCTAGGTTTAGTTTTTTTTACCATATGAAGAACCCTCCCTAGGTTTAGATTTTATTTTGACAAATGTTGAACCATCAACTTCTCAATTTTTTAACCCCCCAAGATGGACACTAGTTTATGGTTTTTGTTGGAGAAATATGATATGATATTGCATTTGACCCATCTTGATATATGTATTTTATTTAGTTAATGATGAACTTTTGTTATGCGTACATATGTTTAGGTCTACAACCGTGGCGCAACCATCGCCCATTCATCTCCAACACGGTCCGTCAGAGATGCCGCTCCCGTACGTGTACGAATCCTTCCCCGAGATGCTGCAGCCGGTGGGATCTGTCTCAGACGAGGTCCTAGAGGCGACGAGGGCAGTGCGGTGGCAGGAGAGGGTCAGAGCGGATCAGCGATGATGTCAAGTGTTGGTCGCAGAGTGTGAAGGAGTGCAAGAGAGTGATTGCAGAGATGGAGGCAGATCCAACTATCTCCACTGTCCGCCGAGAAGGGACCATTGAAGCTGCCAAGCAGCACTCCAACTGGGAGCTGCGCAATTTAGGCCGGAGGATCTACTTTGCAAGCAATGCGGAGGAGAGAGCCAGGATGCCGCCCCCAAATGCATCGGCGTTCTATATCATCAGCTGGGGAAGGGCGGAGGCGAAAACTACAACGGGCAAGGCAAGGTGGGAGTGCTTAAACGGTCGGATGTCGACCAGCGTTCCGCCTTCGCCTGAAACGGTGGATCCGCTGCCGTATCTGTCTCCACGGCCATGCCTGACATACGAGGGGGGGATGTTTAACCGCTCTATAAACTTGTCTTAAGAACTTGTTGCACCGTTTGTTGGCTTTGCGAAAGCTTATTGCGAAACTACTTGCGTTAGTTGGGGTTGTCAAAATATGTAGACAAGTTTACTATTTGTTATTTGCTATTTGTTATGTGGAACCTTTATTAATATGTGAGCTCATATTTTGCTTTCTTTGTGAAACTATGAAACTATGTGATAAAACTTTACAAAAGAAACAATCACTAAAAACTTGTAAAAACCTAAACCATAAAACAATAACTAAAGTTTTATGAATGTGTATATGATGCCCAAGTTTAATTGTTTGAGATCTGTTTTTTAGGTTCAATATTATTGCTGTGATATGGTTTTTTAGATACAGGACCCCACCGCCAAGGACCCTGGCGGTAGGGTCAGACAGGCTACCCGGCGGTAGGCTACTTATCCACGTCAGCTCGGGCAAACGGCCGCCGTCGCACCCTACCGCCAGGGACCCTGGCGGTAGCCTGCCTGGCCCTACCGCCAGGTTCCCTGACGGTAGCGAAAGGGTCAGATCTCGTTTTTTTTCAAACGGGGTCTGTTGAGAATATAGACCTTAGAGTCACCCGCCAGAAGGGGCCGGGTTACTCATAATGGTCATCGCCAGAAGCCCGGCATCAAGCTTGAAGACGGTGGGCCAAAGATGGGCTTAAGACCCGGATACGGCTTAAAGCCCGTAGTTATAAACATTATTATGGTAGAACTTGTAGTGTAAGGCAAGAATAGTTGAGAGTCCGAGCCGGACACTCTTATGAGCCGGCCGGGACTCTGAGAGCTGCTGGGCGTCAGCCTCCCTATATAAAGGGACGACCCGGCAGCGGTTTAAGGACAAGAAAGATCTCATCGAGAGCCAGGCGAAGCAGTTTAGTTCCCTGGTCATCGAAACCCTAATCAATACCACCTCAAACTGGACGTAGGCTTTTACCTTCACCGTAAGGGGCCGAACCAGTATAAACCCTCGTGTTCCTTGTCCCACTTAACCCTTTCAAGCTTCCTAGTTGCGATGGCTCCACGACTAAGTCCTAGCTCGAGGACATCTGCCATGACAATTCCACGACAGGGTCAGATCTTGATTTTATACCACAAAAGGGTCAAAACACGAAATTTGACCTCGGGTGTGCTGGGCTGCGACTGGAATGCAAAAGGGAAACAGTAAAACTTAATCCTGCGTGCCCAAGAAAAGATTTCCAGACGAGGATCAGCTCTCGGACAGTGTAGATCACAGACGCACCATCAAGCCAGCTCTGTCTGATTAAATCTGAACCACTCAAAACGAGAGCACGGGCGCAATGTAGCCGGTCTCTTCATCAGATAATAATAGCTGCTGCTGCTAGGCAACACCTTGTCCTCTTCTGCTTCCCCAGGTCACACACCCCTAGTCAGTCAGGTGATGGCTTAGCTTTTAGCTGCTCGCTAATACTGTAACTTTAAACACGTACAGCACCAGGCCACACAGACACGACCCCACGCCGGTGTGCGCCTAGCTTCAGAGCACCTAGAACCCCGTACCGGTACGACACGACCACCGTTGCCTCTCCGTCTCTCGGTCGGAAACTCGGAACGGAGCTCGATCACGCCCTGTCCGTATTCTTTTCCGCTTTGTTTACGCGGCCCAACGTAGCTCGGAAGCATAGCCGCAGCGGAAAGCGGAGTCCCGATGCGGTGCAGCGAGCTCATGCAACGACGCCATTGCCATGCATCTCCGGCTAGCTCTGCTCTGCTCCTCACCCGCCATGCATGCACGCGGCGCAAGTTGCTCTGCCGGCATTCCCGGTCCCGGACAGCAAAACACCAACGGCGAACGACACGACGCAGGCCCATGCATGCACCTCTTGGCGATACCTGTACGCACGTACGTACACGTCGACACATACGCCCACCAACGCACCTCACGAGCGACGGAGTACCGTACGCTGCTCGCCTCGGATACGCTCTTCCAAGTTTGTTTTGTCTCGGCCGGTTCGTGCCAGCAACAAAAAATAATCGGCCCGAGCGGCGCGGCCGGGCTCATCCCTGTCGCGGTCGCGCGCCCATCTCGATCGGCGCGGCACGATCCACATGCATGCCACTCGCTTTTCAAACAAGACGGCGTCGTCCGTCCGGCCGGTCCATGGCCACGGCCGCGCATCCGGTCCCACGGATCAGGTGGGGGCGCCACGCTTTGAGCAGTAAATGCAACTAGCCATGGCCGTAGCCCGTAGCCATAGCTGACGCCCTGCGCCTGTCACACACTCCCACACCCTCTCGCAGAAAGCGGATGACACAAGTTGAACGCCCCGAGAAGGCGACATGGGGAAGAAGACAATGGAATCGGGAAGCTCAACGAGCAAGCAAGCGACGCAGCAGGTCCACCGGCCGGTGCGCGCGCGCGCGTGCGCAGCCGCGGCGGAAACGGCTCGGCGCGCGCGGCGGAAAGCAGGGCCGGCGCCACCTCCGTTTCCAGCCGCAGCCCCGTCTTCTTCCTCCTGGAGCGTTGCCGTCTGGCCGGACGCCACGCCACACACACACACAGCTCCGAACTCATCATGGCAACAGCAACGGACCAAACTTAATGCGTGCTCACTCATTCGTCGCACTCGATCGCTCCATCGCCCACCCACTGTGCGGGTTGAATCCAGAACAGCGGCAGCACGGCACATGCGCACAGCCGGTCGACCGACCGATCGATATGGCCTGTGGATGAGAACGGACGGACGGACGGCAAGAAACAAAGGGGACGGGACAAGGCTCGGACGGAGATTTGCCATGCTCTCGAAGCGCACAGTGAGAGTACTTACTGCTAGCTGCCCGCTCCATTCTGTTCCTCTTTTGCGTTTGCCAAAGCTTTTTTTCCATTCCGAATCGGGGAAACCAACAAGAACAACAGATCAAAAGGGAAGAAATTACACGGGGAAGAGTATGCAATCATCAATGGACTGAACGGGGAAAGGAGCGCAAAAACAGCAAAACAAGGGAAAGAAAAAGTGATTGAGCCTATTGTGCCAATATCTTACTACTACTCCGGAGCAGGCAGCGCGCCTCTGGTAAGACAGGGGAGGAAATCAGCAGCAGCTCCTCCCCCACCACAGCACCCTCGTCATGATCCCATCTTCCTCGCCGTCTTCTCCTTCATCTTCGTCTTCCTCGTCTTCTTCCTGCTCCTGCAATGCCATGGCGCCTCCTCCTCTTCAACTTCACCGGCACGCTGACCGACTGTAGTGGGTGGGGAACCAAATGGTGGTGGAAGAACAGGATGCCCACAAGCTCAAGCTCTATATAGGGGGAGAGGGATCACACAGTCGCTCACTCCCACACTCACTCACACTCTATCCCTTGCTCACTCAGTGAAGCTTGGTGCCTTTCTTCCCTGCAGCTCGCTTTCTCCTCTCCGCCACCTTCTCTTCCTCCTTCCTCGTCCCTTTATGCTTTCCCCCACCTTTGACGTGAGAGGAGATCCTCCGCCTCCTCCTCCTCCTCCCACCCCGCCCTCCCCCTCACCTCAGGGCCGGTGGGCCCGCCCCAAGGCTCCTTTCCGTTAGCCTCGCTTCTTCGCCCTCACCTTCTTCTGCTCTTCCTCTTTTCACCCTCTCCTCCATGCGATGCGCCGTGCCCGCGGCTGCCTGCTACCTCCTGCTCAGCAAGAAAAGGCAAGTGCGTGTGAGCGTGAGAGGCTCCAACGGGAAGAAAGGAAAAGCAGGGGAAGCTAGCTAGGCCAGCCGTAGCCGTAGCCTGCTTTGGGGCGGCCAGAGCAACTTCTCAGAGGCGGAAATGCTAAAGAAATCGAAGGTGCTGGATACAAGGACGACATGTACAAGACCTCGCTTTAGCCCAAAAGATCATACGCACATGCACGCAGCAGGGTGCAGACGAGACACCACCAAAGCATGGACGAGAGCTGGCTGTGAGCTTCGCCGGCCTGGTATCCTCCTCCCTTGGTGCTCCTCGTCTTCCTCCGCCGCTGGCTGGTGGACACTCTCAAAGGTCTCAAGACGGCGCAGCTCCTTCCTTTCTCTCTATATAACTAGTGGCCTTTCTCTCTGTAGCTAGGCTTGCGATTTCTTGTTTTGAAACGTCCAATCCACACGGCCGGAACGAACGAACGAATTGGTTCGGCTTCCCTTTCCTTTCCCTCCCAACCCTCCACAGTGACACTGAGCGGCTTAGACGAAATTAAATAGGGCGCCTAGATCTGCGGCAGCGGCGGTACAGCATGGGGAGGGGAGGCCGAAATGACGGGGCTGCCCCCGGGCCGGGCCGGTCTCGGCGGGAAGGCGACCGCGGCTGGCTCGCCTGCATCGGAAGACGTACTCCCCCGGATTTTACGTATCCACCGTGGGGTGGGGTGATATGGTGCGGTGGTGGGGCTCGACGTGCCGGCGCTACTAGCCACGGCCTGCGCGTCCCGCTCCGGGAGGCACGTAGAGTACGTTCGCGCGCGTGGGCCCCGCCGTCAGCCACCCCACACCCACGCCACGCACCCCGACGGACGGACGCAGACTAGCTGCCCCTGCATGCTGCATGCTGCAGCTAGTGGCAGCAGCAGGCAGCGGCTAGCTAGCCGCCTGGCCAGCCAGTTCACAGCAGTGCAGTGCCCTCCTGCACTGCTGCAGCGCCGCTACTGGGTGCTCCATCGGTGTAGCGTGGCTAGTTACCTAGCAAGCGATTAGGTTAAAAAATGGACATGTTACCTCTGCCTAAACGGTGGTTGCTGTACCAAACTACCCCGGCCCAGTGCACGTACGCTTGCGCTGCATCTGCTAATTTTGGCACGTATTGACCGTGACTGATGGTTGTTTCTCTTCCCTGCGTGTTTCCCGGTGGATCAGTTCAGAAATGCCATGGAGTGTCTTGTCATCTACTCCATCTGCCCATCCAGTGGCCAAGACGGTCGTGATGTAGTATGTGAAAAGGGGTAGGGGCTATTCCGGTTATAGTAATCGGGACGTAGGCGTGGCAGCAGCAAGTAGTTATTGCAGCAGGGCAGGGAAAGGCCGGGGCAGGGCAAGGGGGTTGCTGCTGCCGTGCCGATGGTGGCCGGTGCTGCGCGCGGCCATGTGCCCTCCTGCCCCAGGCTACCGCATCCCAACGCCACCACCATCGCCACCATCAGGCGAGACCACCACACCTCCCCTCCGCCACCGGCCACCGGGACCAGCCAGCGACCTCCCCACACCGGAGCGAGCAACGAGAACGAGCCACAGTGACAGCCACCCGCCCTCATCATACCGTCTCCGTTTCGCTAGCTCCCAGTGAGCTGCTAGACGCCAACCAAAACTCAACAGTGCCGACGCTTGGACCAGCCCGGGACACCCAGGCCCCAAAGCTCAGACCGTGGACGCATCTACTGCTGGTATTAACCTCAAACCGATCAGCTCTAAATGACAAGTTAAGCTTAGCCATAGCCCTGCATTCAAACGCAACGGACGAGCATGAAGTCACATGCCTGCAAGATGTATTCAGCCTGGCCGGCCGCCTGCACGCGCGCGCGCAGGCAAGTTGCGGCCGTACGTGCGTCGCCGGCGGCGTCTGGGCACCCCCACCCACCCGGCCCGGCCGGGAGGAAGGGGCCAGCGCGGCTTTGGATATGCTTGGATAAACCAGGAAGGGAGGAGCGGGACGTTGCTCCACTGCCGTGCTTTCCGCATTAATTACGGCCGTGCGTGACGTGGGGTGGGGGCGGCCCGCCCGGTCTGGTCGTTTCGCTAGCTCCGGACGGACGGACGACCCAGGGGGCCGGACAGTGCTGCTTGGGCCCAACAGCTTGTTTTATTTCTTTCTAAATTTTTACTTTCCCTTTTAAACATGCTGGACCCACCCTGTAATCAACATATAATCTCTCCGGTACATTACGTTCGCTGTGGCCTGTACCCTGTAGGAGGACCCGACTGCCTCCGGTACATTACGTGCATGTAATGTGACTTCAGGCTTGCATTTTAATCTGTATTGTTTAGGGAGCAACTAGTTAACGTCGGAGCGCTCATAACGAGCGGTTCGGGAGTGCTCCGCGCGTGATAAGTGTCGCGCGCGGAGCGCTCCCGCAAGGAAAAACCAGTTGCGCGGTTGGTTCCCGGTTTCTCCTTTTCGGTTTGTGGTTTCGTGCGTTTTAGTTTGCCCCTCGAACTATCAGAATTTTTCGTTTTCCGTTTCCGCGCGAAAACACAAAAAAAATACCAGCTCGCGCGGTTGGTTCCCTGTTTCCCTTTCCCGTTTCCCTTTTTGTTCCCATTATATTTCCGGGTAATGGAGATTTATGAGGTAGTTACGGGCGGGGACTACCAACACTATCAAATGTCACCTTTCAAATAAAAAAGCAACTTTTTAATGTAAAACAGCAGTCTCCAGAGTCATTCAATCGTGTGACTTCTTTATAGGCACAAGTGAACACTAGGAGAGGCACGGGTGTATAATAACTTTACTAAATTGACGAAAAGCGCCTCCGACTCGCCTTCGGCTCGTTCAATTTTCATAAACATCTTGAAGGGAGGGCATAGATCGAAGTATGTGTTGGTCGTGCGGCGTGCTGGTTCGTGTGGCGCGTTGTATGTCGTCGTGTGGCACGGCGCCTCCGGCGCGAGGGAACTTCCGGCTCGCCTTCGGCTCGTTTAATTTTCATAAATATCTTGAAAGGGGGGCATAGGTCGAAGTGTGTGTTCGTCGTGCGGCGTGCTGGTTCGTGCGGCGCGTTGTACGTCGTGGTGTGAGACAGCGCCTCCGGCGCGAGGGAACCTCCGGCTCGCCTTCGCCTCGTTCAATTTTCATAAACATCTTGAAGGGGGGGCATAGGTCGAAGTGTGCGTTGGTCGTGCGGTATGCTGGTTCGTGCGGCGCGTTGTACGTCGTGGTGTGACACGGCGCCTCCGGCGCGAGGGAACCTCCGGCTCACCTTCGGCTCGTTCAATTTTCATAAACATCTTGAAGGGGGGGCATAGGTCGAAGTGTGTGTTGGTCGTGCGGCGTGCTGGTTCGTGCGGCGCGTTGTACGTCGTGGTGTGGCACGGCGCCTCCGGCGCAAGGGAACCTCCGGCTCGCCTTCGCCTCGTTTAATTTTCATAAACATCTTGAAGGGGGGCATAGGTCGAAGTGTGTGTTGGTCGTGCGGCGTGCTGGTTCGTGCGCCGCCTTGTACGTCGTGGTGTGGCACGGCGCCTCCGGCGCGAGGGAACATTCGGCTCGCCTTCGGCTCGTTCATTTTTCATAAACATCTTGAAGGGGGGCATATGTCGAAGTGTGTGTTGGTCGTGCGGTGTGCTGGTTCGTGCGGCGCGTTCTACGTCGTGGTCTGGCACGGCGCCTCCGCGCGAGGGAACCTCCGGCTCGCCTTCGGCTCGTTCAATTTTCATTAACATCTTGAAGGGGGGCATAGGTCGAAGTGTGTGTTGGTCGTGCGGCGTGCTGGTTCGTGGGGCGCGTTGTACGTCGTGGTGTGGCACGGCGCCTCCGGCGCGAGGGAACCTCCGGCTCGTTTAATTTTCATAAACATCTTGAAGGGGGGCATAGGTCGAAGTGTGTGTTGGTCGTGCCGCGTGCTGGTTTGTGCGGCGCGTTGTACGTTGTGGTGTGAGACGGCGCCTCCGGCGCAAGGGAACCTCCGGCTCGCCTTCGGCTCGTTCAATTTTCATAAACATCTTGAAAGGGGGGCATAGGTCGAAGTGTGTGTTGGTCGTGCGGCGCGTTGTACGTCGTGGTGTGGCACGGCGCCTCCGACGCGAGGGAACCTCCGGCTCGCCTTCGGCTCGTTCAATTTTCATAAACATCTTGAAGGGGGGGCATAGGTCGAAGTGTGTGTTGGTCATGCGGCGTGCTGGTTCGTGCGGCGCGTTGTACGTCGTGGTGTGGCACGGCGGCTACGGCGCGAGGGAACCTCCGGCTCGCCTTCCATTCGTTCAATTTTCATAAAGATCTTGAAGGGGGGGCATAGGTCGAAGTGTGTGTTGGTCGTGCGGTGTGCTGGTTCGTGCGGCGCGTTGTACGTCGTGGTGTGGCACGGCGCCTCCAGCGCGAGGGAACCTCCGGCTCGTTCAATTTTCATAAACATCATGAAGGGGGGGGGGCATAGGTCGAAGTGTGTGTTGGTCGTGCGGCGTGCTGGTTCGTGCGGCGCGTTGTACGTCATGGTGTGAGACGGCGCCTCCGGCGCGAGGGAACCTGCTTGTTTAATTTTTATATAGCAGGTTGTGCAAAAGGCAAGCTGCTTTGTTTCGAAAGGCACGGGTTTGAAGCATGTGCAGTCACGTCTGCTTATGAGCTAGGTTTGTGCGTGCATTCACATGTGTGTATACTACGAAGGCATTGGTATGTTGCCTCCGGAGGCACGGGTTTGAAGCATGTGAAGTCACGTGAAGTCATTGGTATGTTGCCTCCAGAGGCACGGGTTTGAAGCATGTGAAGTCACGTGTGCGTAGGAGCTAGCCACGGTTGAGGCGTTCTTGGTATTTGTATGTGGATATTGCCCGGATGCATTGTGACCCAGGCTTTGGTGGCACAAGGCCATGTCACCTCTGGAGTCACGGGAGGGTGGTCTCCAGAGTCACGCGTAAGGGTATCTGTGTGTGTGGATATTGCCCGGAGGCATGGTGACCCAGGGTTTGGTGGCACAAGGCCATGTCGCCTCTGGAGGCACGGGAGGGTGGTTTCCAGAGTCACGGGTAAGGGTTCGTTTTGGGAGTCACTTCTGTCGTACAAATAAGAAGAGGCATTGTTGTTTATAGTTTACTGGCACTCTCTGATGATGTAAGAGGCACTGTTGTCGAAATAGTTATCTTTTCAACATGAGCACGCAATTTCTAACTACATTACATAGAAATGTGAGTTATTGATAAACTTTATTGTCAAGTCTAGATAGAATTAGCCTCGCGGGCTAAATCAAAAGTTTTAGTCTTCATTTTTGCTCAAGATCTTGCTAATCTCGTCACCCATTTCACTAGCTTTGACTTGATTCATCTCGCTACTTAAGAGAATGTACATTGCCTCTGCCCTCCAGTCTTCGACCTCATCCTGTGAAATTTTGCCGAGAAGGGAAGTATATTATTAGAGTTTGTGCACATAAGTTGTTTATAAGTAAATCTATATAAACTTACTGTCAAATCTTCTAGGTCTTCGACAAACTTTTCACCATTGTAGAGGAATGCAAGCTTTAAAACAGCAAATGTTGATTCTCCCTTTTCTACCACTCGAACATCTTACACGGTATGAATCTACCATCTTGTACCCTTGGCATTCATTGTTTGTCCTAGTATGGTGTTGAAGACTTCTTTAAACCTAGGTACATGGGAATATTGCATTTTGTAATTAATTGTTTTAATATTGCAACTTGTAAAACTGAAAAAATTGTTATGTATAAATGCTTACGATTGCCGACTTATGAACATGATATTCCTGAACTGTCTTTCTCTTTCTTTTTTAGCATCTTCATTTTCCTGAAGAACTCGAGATGCTTCTTTTAGATCCAATTTATCCACATCTATCTTTTCTTTCTCAAATTCCTATGGAGTCGTTTCTCGAGGATCAATAATGTGAACTTTGTGTTTGTATTTGTCCAGCACATATAGTACATAGCGGTCATGCTTCTCTATTGGAACGAATATCTGCGTACAAAATACTTGTTTCTTAGATGACAGTTTAATATAAAGTAATTTAATAGAACGCATATTTTGAGATTTTGTCATGGAGGAAAGGGTTGTTACCATGTTTGCTGTTGAGAGCTTTTTCCGTTGATTTTCCTTGAGATACATGGGAACCAGCTGATTCTTTCTTTTTTGCAATTCATTTTTAAATTTTTTAATAGTAGTTTTGTGTTCCTTTAAATCCAATATATGCTGCAAACAATAATTACGATGAAAAAAATGTTAGAAAAAAGAGTTGTGTAACAATATAAAAAGAGTAGGTGTTGCAATATAGACAAGATTTTGCTTTTTAAAAGTTTACCTCTGCAAAGTTTGGGCCTAATATTACTCTGTCACTCTGTTTTGAATCTTGTCTGCTTTCCCAGATTTCTGCCATGTCATCGAGGACCCTCTTTTCCATATGATGTGGTATGTTCGTCTGTGCTGGTCTTGGACCAAATACTGCCTTCAGTTGGGCTCCAGTAAGTTGCATGCTTTCACTGTCCCTGCGGATGCGCCTAAATATAGTTTTGCTGCGACAGGGAGATTAAATAATTTTGGAGGTCACGGTTAGTGAGAAACAAATTTTTACATTATTTTTGGCCTTTGTCCAACTATTTTTGAGGTGCAATAGAAAACAACTCACTTTTTGTATTCTTCCTGCCAGCTGTCGCTCATGACTAGATGGAAGAGGTCGGACGCCTCCGTTGTGTGTTGGAAGCAATGAGAATGTTTTGGGTATGGACTGGTGCTTCGTCTTTTTTCCCTTTTAGTTTCATCTGTTTCTATCAGCGGAAGTAGATATGAAGTATGTAAGCTCTTGTGATACGAAAGACATTGGTGAACCGTGGGATGGGTAGGTTATTACAAAAAAAAGATAAGTAGAAATGATTTTCTTACCTTTGTTGGTGGAAAAGAACTTTGAAGTTTCTGGTTTGAATTATTTGATTCTTCCAGGTAGTTTCTCGCACTTTACTTGGTTTGTTTCACCAAATATGGCTGTAAAAAGGAACTCTGGTTTCTACTCGGCATCTACGTTGCTTTGCTGCATGGAGATCATTGGATATTCTTTTATTTTTCTTTCATGAGATAATTGAAGTATTCAAGTAGTGCTGCTTGTAAAAATTAAAATTGTTGCTCTCGTACTATTCACTTACATCGAAATCCTCATCATCTTTTATGAGATCAATGCCATTCCAGTATTTTGCAAATTGAACCATGAAGTGTCCGCATTGGGTACCCTGCTGTTTTGGCACGCAAACTCTGTTTGGTGTTTCTGCTATCCTCGACCAGTTCGGTTCGCCGTTGGCTCGTAGCTCCGCTTCGCCGTAATGCTTCTTCAGGAGTGCGTGCATCCTTTTAATCTGTGATTACGGTTTGGTGTTATTGTTGGGTTTTGGCATTAAACAAGGGAATGCAGGAATTGGAAAACCAATTAGAAAACAAGGTTGAATTGACGTACCAGTTCTGGGTGATCCTTATGGTGTGTTTTCCATGTATTCTTTCCGTCTCCGTCTCTGTAATTTAGTGAGTCAAGTATGTCGATGGAGCTCGTGTACTTGTTGAGCACGTACAGTGTGTAGTGTTTAGCTGTGTTGTGAGGTATCATAATCTGCGGTGTTTGGAGACAGAGTGAGTTAAAATTCATTCTTGTCAGGAGAATTAAATGACATGTAAATGTGCAATCTGTAGGAAAAATGAATTATGTTTGTATATTTCTATTAACTTACCAACTTTTTCTTTAAAAGTTCCTTCCCTGTTACAAGGGGTGCAAACTGTTTCAATGCTTCGTCCTCATTGAATTCTGCTAGTCCTCCTTTTTCTCCAATTTTAACACCGAGCACGATCTGCGGCCAATTTTTTTTCTACTTTTTAGTATAATCTTTGTAATCACTGAAATGATGCAAGTGTTTTTTGTCAAATTGGACTTCATAAGTTTGCAAATTCTACGGGAAGTATGGCTTTATCGGTTGTGTTGTATTGTTGCTGCACTGTCCATTCTTCGAACAATGCGTTTGCGATGGATCCCTCCATCTGTCCATGATCTCCTTTCCGTAGCTGTTCCACCATTTGTTCTCCTGTAATCCAATCGTGTCGCTTCGAGCTAATATATACGTTTAGACTGCAAGCAGAAAAAGTTTATACATTAGTTAGGTTGGTTTTAAAAGGGGCAACATTTCTTTTTTTTTTTGTTGTGACAAGAGAAAGTACTTACTCTCCGCATTCGTCCTGTCCATCTTTGCTGAATAGGTATTCATGAAGTGCTCTGGCTTTGTTCATAAATTTGAAATCTTTTGGGACAAAAGTAGGAATTTTTTCATGCAGCTTTCTTGAAGGCTTTACCGGTCTCTTCTTGACCGAGATTTTCTTGTCTAAGCTGTTCTCAGATGATTGAGGCATTGAATGTTCTCCTGATTCTTGCTGCAAGATTGTCAGATACGGCGTGGGATCTTTGTTAAATTCATAGCTTTCATGGTCATTCAGCCATGTTTTGATTACATCGAATCCAACGCCCATCTTTACATGCTTGTTGTATTCCTCTAGTTGGAGCGGGTTAAGGCTTGAAAGAAATTCATCAACTTCGTCGTGCTTTTCCATTGTTTTGGGTTTTAGGAACTCTAGAGAGATGGTGCTGGAGGTGCCTTGCTGATTGCTTGTCGAGCCCGTTTCTTCTTGAAGAAGAACAGGTTGTTTCTTCTGCTCGGAAACCTGTTCTTGTGTATTTGGTACGTCGTTGCTTGTGCCATCCTCTTTTAAATTAGTGCCTGTTTGTTCAAGTTGCTCTGTGCTCGGGGTATTGCTGTTGATATTTTGCTCGTCCGTTTGCTCTTCAGCATGGTGTGGTATCTTGTCGTCTGGTGGTGGTTGATCTGGTTCTACTGGTGGATCCTTTTCTTCGTGATCTGTGCAAGATTCTTGGGCGATGGCGTGTCTGCTGACATCCATAACCTCTTTGTGTTTACTGGATATATCAATAACTTCATGCTCTTTTGTGGTTGTCGCATGCATAATATGTTCTTTTGGCTCGGGATTTGGCGGAAACTCTTCTAGTACGCAACATTATGTGTGTTGCATTTCTTTGTCTCCCATATCGACTTCATACTTCAGCATATCTGTTAGAATCAAAAAATAATAATTTAAAAAAAAGAATACTTCTTCTAGTGTGACAAAATTGTAAGGATTAGTTTCTGAAAAGACTAACCTGTTGTACACTTGATTAATGACAGTTTGGTATTCCCTCTGTGTTGACTAATTAGTTGATTTAGAATTTTTTTCCTCAACTCTGGTACTTGTTCTGGCTCTAAGGTTGCTGCTGTTGCATCATTGGAGTAGTGCTTCAGGTTCATGTACATATAGAATGCGCAGTCCATTCTGCATGTAGAGGAATGGTACTAGTAAGATTGTTGCATTCAACAAACGGAAAGAAGAGAAGTGTTGGAGCAATGGTAGTGGCAATTGTTGCATTGAAAAGACGAAAGAACATGATTATTTCAGTAATTGTAGTAGTGAATCTTGCATTGAAAAAAAGAAAGAAGTGAAATGTTGGAAGTGCTTACGTGTCTTCTCCTTGAAGTGGCACCTGCAGTTTGACCCTTTTGAAATGGTCGATGCTTTTTTGTGAAAGCTGTAGCTCTGTGCTTACGTGCTTCCATATTTTCATTAATTTGCTGGTTACATTGTTAAAGAATTCTATTGTGCCTGGATATGCAGTTGAAGAGTCAAGGAGTTCAAAGCGTTGTTTTTGCATGTTAACTGTAATGGTGAAGTAATGACTTGTATTTTCGTCTTGCTCAAACCCGCGCAACGAACATGGTAGAAGGAGCTGCAAAATAAAAAATAAAAAGAAAATATTTGGAAATCTTCTTATATTTAGAAACATGAAATAAAATGAGAACTTTTGCATAATATACACGCAAGCTGATCTGCTCACCATGTTATAATCTTGCAGTTTTTCTTCTTCTTGCATGTTGAAAAATGATCTAAACTTGGCAGGTAGTAATTTTTTTCTAATGTGTTCTTGATCATTATTTCTGTAGCACATTGGATCTTTGTCGTCGGCTTTCTTTATTGAGTGCTGCTTGTTTTGTCACAGATATACAAAGGAAATTTGTAAGTTCAGTTATAGGGGAAGTTTATCTATTTATAAAGTCATATATATTGTTTTAAACTTGATTCTTTTGCCATGATCTTTACTTACAGTGTTGCTTAACGACAGAATCTTTCTCCCTGTGCCATTTAGTTATTTCCTCAAGATTGTTAGCATAGGCTCGATTGCTTCGGTGCGTACTGATTTACCGACCTTGAAGCTTTCGGCGACATGGCCTAGATTGACATCAAACTTATTCGTTGTAACGAAAAGCTCATCCCTGCAAAGTATAGTTAGAAAAATGTTTTAGTTTACACATGATATAGTAAAAATGATCGTGTGTAATAATGTGTTTTGTGTTAGTTGCATGAACTTACATTTCTCTCTGTGTCCATGGCTTGCATACAGCGTTGTACAGGTCTTCGATGGCTTTGTTGACGGAATCACTATCTTTGTCCCCTTTCTCCATTGTGCCTGCGATTATTTTGAATTTAATGTAAATAATTCCAAGTCACAAGATCACAAGATAGCAATTAAGTTTCTATTGTCTTGCCTGCTTCGAAGCTAGAAGATATGTCCTGTCCAGTGTTGTTCCTTTCTTGTTCTCCTTCTGCTTCTTGCGGCATGTTATGTTCTTCTTTTTGCATTGCACCCTTTTGTTCAGTTTTTGCTGCATCCTCATTTGAGTCGTTTGTGTCTTTCTTAGCATCATGTTTTTCCTTGTCAACCGTCGTGTCTTGCTGGTGGTCTTTTCTGTCTTGTTTCTCAGTCTCGACCTGGTTGGCACTGACTTCTCTGCCAGGGGAATTGGCATCGTACGACGGTGTAGGGTTTTTTCGATGGTTTCTGCTTCTTTCTCTGGAACAATATATGTGTCTGCTTCATTGCTTGTATCTCCGTGGTCGACTTCTTCGTGTTTGTGCGTTATCATTGAAAAAGCATTGAAATAATTTAACTTGCTACTTTATTTTAATTATAGCAGCTGTTATGGGAAAATAGCGAAGCGTTTGGTGCGTTGTTTGTGAAGGAAATATGCCCTAGAGGCAATAATAATAAAGTTATTATTTATTTCCTTATATCATGATAAATGTTTATTATTCATGCTAGAATTGTATTAACCGGAAACATAATACTTGTGTGAATACATAAACAAACAGAGTGTCACTAGTATGCCTCTACTTGACTAGCTCGTTGATCAAAGATGGTTATGTTTCCTAGCCATAGACATGAGTTATCATTTGATTAACGGGATCACATCATTAGGAGAATGATGTGATTGACTTGACCCATTCCGTTAGCTTAGCACTCGATCGTTTAGTATGTTGCTACTGCTTTCTTCATGAATTATACATGTTCCTATGACTATGAGATTATGCAACTCCCGTTTACCGGAGGAACACTTTGTGTGCTACCAAATGTCACAACGTAACTGGATGATTATAAAGGTGCTCTACAGGTGTCTCCGAAGGTAATTGTTGGGTTGGCGTATTTCAAGATTAGGATTTGTCACTCCGATTGTTGGAGAGGTATCTCTGGGCCCTCTCGGTAATGCACATCACTATAAGCCTTGCAAGCATTGTAACTAATGAGTTAGTTGCGGGATGATGTATTACGGAACGAGTAAAGAGACTTGCCGGTAACGAGATTGAACTAGGTATTGAGATACCGACGATCGAATCTCGGGCAAGTAACATACCGATGACAAAGGGAACAACGTATGTTGTTATGCGGTCTGACCGATAAAGATCTTCGTAGAATATGTGGGAGCCAATATGAGCATCCAGGTTCCGCTATTGGTTATTGACCGGAGACGTGTCTCGGTCATGTCTACATAGTTCTCGAACCCGTAGGGTCCGCACGCTTAAGGTTCGATGACGGTTATATTATGAGTTTATGTGTTTTGATGTACCAAAGGTAGTTCGGAGTCCCGGATGAGATCGGGGACATGACGAGGAGTCTCGAAATGGCCGAGACGTAAAGATCGATATATTGGACGACTATATTCGGACTTCGGAAAGGTTCCGAGTAATTCGGGTATTTATCGGAGTACCGGAGAGTTACGGGAATTCGCCGGGGAGAAGTATTGGGCCTTAATAGGCCATATGGGAATAGAGGAGAGAGGCCAAAAGGAAGGAGGCGCGCACCTCCCCTCTGGTCCGAATTGAACAAGGGGTGCAGCCCCCTTTTCCTTCTCCCTCTCCCCCTCTTTCCTTCTCTCCTACTCCAACAAGGAAAGGAGGAGTCCTACTCCCGGTGGGAGTAGGACTCCCCCCTTGGCGCGCCCTCCTCCTTGGCCGGCCGCCTCCCCCTTGCTCCTTTATATACGGGGGCAGGGGGGCACCCCATAGACACAACAATTGATCTATTGATCTCTTAGCCGTGTGCGGTGCCCCCCTCCACCATAATCCACCTCGATAATATCGTAGCGGTGCTTAGGCGAAGCCCTGCGTCGGTAGAACATCATCATCGTCACCACGCCGTCGTGCTGACGGAACTCTCCCTCAAAGCTCGGCTGGATCGGAGTTCGAGGGACGTCATCGAGCTGAACGTGTGCTGAACTCCGAGGTGTCGTACGTTCGGTACTTGGATCGGTTGGATCATGAAGACGTACGACTACATCAACTGCGTTGTGTTAACGCTTCCGCTTTCGGTGTACGAGGGTACGTGGACAACACTCTCCCCTCTCGTTGCTATGCATCCCCATGATCTTGCGTGTGCGTAGGAATTTTTTTGAAATTACCACGTCCCCCAACAGTTTGAGCTATTTTGATTGTGATTAAGTCGTGTAATTTTGTGGAAATATTTTGTGCAACTTCACCTGTTGAGATCGTTGGTGATGCTGACTGTTCCACCCATTCTTTGTCGAGTGTAGTTTCTTGGGTATCCTCCTGTTCTTTGTTTTGGTGTTCATCGTCACTGTCATGGTTTTTGTCTTGCAGCTGTTCAATCATAAAGGTGGCTAAGTTTGAGTGCATTTTAGTTCTCATGGTACGATTTTATATTTTCATAGAATCAGCTTATGTAACTTTACCTCCTCAATCGTTGCTGCTGAATGTTGTGCTTGTTCTTCGTAGAGTGGAGGTTTTTGGGCATCTTCTTCTTCTTTCTTTTGTAGTTCATCGCCGCTGCCGTCATTTTTGTCTTGTAGCTTTTGAAACACACAGGTGGCTAAGTGGCAGTGCATTTGAGGTTCCACATAGCTATTTTATACTTTGATAGGATGAACGTATGTAACTTTACCTTTTCAGTCGTTGTTGCTGCTGCCCTCTCTGCTGCGTGTTTTTCGGTGAGTGAATATTTTGGGGCTTGGTCTTCTGTTACGTTGATGACTGCCTTTTGAAGAACATGTTGCCCTTCTTCAGTGTCCTCCTTTTGCTCATTGGTCTCCTCTCTCTGCGATGCAGGAAAGTAGTGAAATGTCAAATGCGTGTTTTTGAACTATAAGTTCATGAAGAGGTTTTATGTGTTTTCACCTCTGTATTTGTTGTTGTTACTGCTGATTTTTCGTTCAGTGGTGGTTTTGGGTCCTTCTCTTGCTCTTTATTTTGCTGTTCATCATCACTGACCTTGTTTTTTTCTTGCAGCTGTTCAAACATAGAGTTGGCAAAGTGAGAGTCCATTGGACTGAATACAAATGTGGTAGGTTTGAGTTTATTTGATTGTGCACGCAGCAATTTTATAATTTCGTAGTTGCAGGTTTCGTAAGTTTACCTTTTCAGTCGTTGTTGCTGCCCCTGTCTCTGGTACCTGTTGTTTGGTGAGTGAATTTTTTGTGGCTTGGTCTTTAGTGGCATTATTGTCTATCGTTTGAAGAACATGTTTGGGTTGTTCATTGGGCTCCTCTGGTTGTGTTTGATGGTCTTGATTGTTGATGGTTTCTTGAGCTTCTTGTGCCTGCACCAACACAAAAAATACTTAAGAAATGGGTGCATTTCTGACTGTTCAGTTACAATTTTTTTATAAGACCTCTATCCTGGAGTTGCAGGACTGTCTACTGCTTGTGCTACGACTTCTCCTTGTCTCGTGTTGTCCTCTAGTTTTTCTTGTTGAATGTCTATGCCAGTGCTTTTGCATGCTTCCTCTTCCTGTTTAATAAAAATTTAATTTATAGATTGAACTTCATTTGTGTCTGAGCTTTGTAACCTAACCTCTTCAGATGTTGTTGTTTGAAGTTCTTGATCTTCGAGATCAGCGTACTCATTTGTTTCCTGCATTTGTTCAAAGAAAAGGGTGAGACATACCTTATAATCTTTGTATTGCCGTGGCGGGGTCTATTAGGTAGTTCAGACATCATAAAAATATTTTGAAAAGTGGTTGTTGTTGAATTTTTTACCTCCGTGTTGATGACTGGGTTATTTGTGCCTGCATCTACTGTTTCTTTGTCAGGTATAACAGTCTCTTGTTTCTCATCGGCTGGGATGTCTTGCGCTTTCTCCTTTGTACTCGTGATGGTGATCTGCAATGTTGTGGCGCTGGAAATCTCTTGTACACAAAGTTCCTGTTCTGTGACGCCTTCGTCTGTTTGAGGTTCACTATGGGGTTCAATTTCAACACGGGTTGTCTCTTGGTCTTGCAGTGCTTGTGATACCTGGAGATCAAACAATATGAGTTTGCGGTTCACTTTCTTTCCTGCCATTTACGAGCTTTCGGTGTGGGTAATAGTGGGTATGGAAGTTTACCTCCTCCTCGTTGTTTTCTTCTTCTTTGTCGTTTGTTATGCTAACGGTTGATTGTGGGTTAGCGTCTTGCATTTGGTTGGCGGGGCTGCTGACTTGATTGTTATTCAGCTGAGTCTATATTTTGTTGGAGGTTTTTCAGTTAACTTGTAACTCTATCCAGTTTTGAAAGGAAAAATGGATGTTCATACTGACCTCTTCACAGGTTCTGACGTTGATCGTATCTTGTGCTTGTGTTGGGGTAGTTGTTGTTGTAGCATTGTCTATTGTGGGGTTGCTTTGTTTGTTCCGTTCATTTATGTTTTTGGGGTTGTTGACACCATCCTGCTGTTGGAGTTCATCTTGGCCTCGCGTGCTATTGGTACGTTCCTGAAAGCATTGAGGCAGTTCTTTTCAGTAGAGGTATGAAAACAGGGGTTTGCTTTAGGGTGCGTATGGCACCATGCATTACTATTTACTTACCTGTTTTTGCCGCTTTATCTTGTTCTTGTCAATGCCTATGTCCCTTGATTTTGTTCTTCTCTTCCTCTCTTCGTCTTCTTCTTCTTTCTTTTTTTCTCCTTTCTCTTGGTTCTGTTGTGGCTACGATTTCATTTGTGCGGTTGGCATCGGCTAGTCTACTTGAGGCTGCTGGATGTGCTTGCTCTAGTGTCTGCAGGGTCGCGTTGTCTGTCAGGTACCTTGTGCAAACTATGTCCTGAAATTGTCTGAGTTGTTCTAATGAATCCATCAGGGCAATTGTTTGTTGCACGACCAGGTTCTTGTTTTTTTATCCAATATCTTTTCCTTTTCGTTGCATTGGTGTTCAGCTCTGGTGGTTACTGTGGGTATCTGTTCTGCTTCATGGAGTACTTTTTCCAACAATTTGTTTATCCTTTGGAATCTTTCTTCTGCTCCTGTGCTGATGCTTTTGTTTGGTTCCCTGCTTCGACTGGTGCCGACACGTGGTTCGCGCCGGCGTTTGGGTGGAGGTGGTAGCAGTTTGGTCGTGTTCTGGTGTTGCTGTTGTTTGCGATGTTCTACTGCTATCTGATGAATTGAAGACGAAGTTGATGCTGTGTTGGCATAGAAGATCCTCTCTGCTGTTCCTTTCCATGTCTGCATCATTTTGGTGTAATGTAGTTGATTAGAATGGAAACCGTTTTCAAAAAGGGAAGGACTGATTTATGTACAATATAGCTATACCTGTATTTTGCCAAATTCATAGTCATCTGGTCGTGCTTTTCCGTCCCTTTTCATGTCTGCTCTAGCTATTTTCGCTAGGTCACTCTCTTTGAGATGGTTTGCTCGTGGTAATGAGGTCTTGTCCATTGTCTTTGCAATCTTCCGCATTTCTTTTGTGTCGGTTGGCAGCAGCAGGGAGTCGAGGTACATGATTACTGGCCCCTGTGCCAAACCATTGACATGCTTTTTGTTCTTTTCTTCATGAGGCAAATTTCTGTGTTTCTGCCATATCTTGGCTCCTTCCTTAATACAGTAGACGATTACCTCGCAGAAATCCATCTTTGCCATCTCTGGATAGTCCATGTCCTCTACCATTATAGCTTGTCAGGCGAAGATAGCGGCGCTTGACCCGCAGACAACGTTGTGGAAAAAAATAAGAAGAAATATTTTAACTGATTACCTGTTTGACTGTTCGTCATCTAGTTCCACCAATATTTTTAGCTCCCTGAACAGTTCTTTTGGCTTGAAATTTGTATGTTTGAAGCCAAGGTCTGACATGAGTTCTTTCATTGAAGTTGGGCTCTTCGCTGGCCTTGGTGCTGGCTTTTCCGTGCCGTTTGGGTATCCAAACACCTTGTGTATAGCTTCCTTGGTAATCTTGATTTTCTTGTCTTCGGTACCATCACCGAAGGTGATTGTCATGCTTTCTGTGTCTAGGTTGTCGTAGATGTGTGCTGCAAGTGGTCTGCAGATGGAGCCCGTTATTTTGCAGTTCTCTATGCTGCCAAATCCTGCTGTCCTAATATCTTGCTTGTGACGGTCTTTAAGTAAATTCCATGCTTTCTTGACATGAGCGAATGCTGCCCCTGCCTTGATTTGGCATTTCTCTTCGTTTGTTTCTTGCTGTTCTTCGTCAACTGTTGGTGCTGCCAATTCTTTTCCGCTTGTCTTTCTCCTCTTTCTGTCCTTCTGTCCTGATTCGTTCTGTTTCAGAAGACAAAAAGAAAGGGTTTCGTTAGAAAGGAACGTTAGATCCTGAGTGCTGAGTAGTGGTATTCAAAATTAGTACATAAGTGTGTTTTTACATCGTCGTCATGTTCTGCGTCGCTGTCATGCTCTTCGGCATCATCGCCGTCTGTAGGAATGAAATCTGCATCATGTTCCCTGTCATCGTCGTCATCATTGGTATCTGAACCTTTGCTGTTGGTATCGTCTTGTTCTTTTTCTACCCTTTGTCGTTTGTTTTTCTTCTTGCGTTCACCTTGTTTCTTCGTGGCGGTTGGTGCTGTTGGAGGGAGTACCATTAGAGGTAATGGCTGATGCTGCAATGTACTAGTGTCGATGATGTTTTCAGCATTGTCCTTTTGCTTTTGCCTTTTTGCTCCAGGAGTAAAAACAGTGCTTGTATCTGATTTCCTCTTTTTTGCTTGTTGCTAGATGTTTATTCCTGTTGAGCCTGGTGTAAGTTATCATTTCTTCCGCAGGTGGTTTGTTCCTCATGTTTTGTTCTGAGTCCTTTTCTGATGAATGAGGAGACATGCTGCCTATTTCTGCGCTTTGAATATCACCGTCTTCGTGTCCCGTATAATGACCAGGTAACAAAAAAGGATGTTCTTTTTGTCCGAAAATAGTTGATACACATTTAAAATATATATCTTCCATGATTATGCATAAGGAATGTGAAACTGGGGATTTTTAGTTTTATTTTCTTGGGTTAAGATAGGTTATTACTATTGTTACCGATTGAGCTAATCAGGGGATGGAAGAAAATATTAATTATGGTTATGAGTGCAGCTGGGGTAGTGAAGTTAGGGTGAAGCATTTTCTGAGACAAAAATGCACTCTGCAGGTGATATTTCATAATTGGAGGAATATCATCAATGATTGTTCAAGATTTATTGGGTAAGTTAAACTGTTTTTGAATTAAAAATAAGATAGTGTGCGGACATTTTTAATGTTTTCTATAAAGAAATATATAAAAAGTGGCAGGTAGTTTTATTTGTAGACATAGTTAAGTTATTGTTGTCAAGGATAGTAGTTAAGTTATTAATATCTCAATATATTTTTTTGTAGATGGACAGTGGAGACTTTTTGCTCAAACCTTTGACAGGAGCTTGCTGGATTGCATGCTCTTCAGCAGGGTCTTCGTCAATATTTTGCTGCGTTTTAGCTTCTTCGTGAGGATTTGTCATTGCTGCATAAAAAATGGGCAGGTGTTAGAAGCAGAGTCGAGTGTCACGGGAAAAAAACCTGCGTGGTGTGAAAACAAATTTGCATGGATAGAGAGGCACGGGTTGTTTTACCCTAGAAGCACAGGGTACACCTATTCTTTGTTCACGGTATTTCACACCAGAGGCACTTAATTTGAAAAACGGTTAGATTGACGGGACAAGGGATGTAAAAAATCTCGTACGGTTATCAGTTTTGGCCTCTCAGGATGCTTGCGGGGTTTGGATCTATCAACGTATTCTAGTTACTGATGTTTTAGGTTTTTTACCGTTGAGCACAAATCGTATGGCGAAAATCCCAGGGCGGAGAGCAGTAGCATTTCTATTAAATCTCATCTCTGCGCTAGTTCAATTTGTTAGGCAAATTGATTTAGGTTATTAGAAAACTCCTTGGTAGCGGTGGCTAGGGTTGCTGTTCCTGGAAGTGGAAAAATCAATACGATCTACCCGGTGGAATGGAGTGGGATAGAATGATAATTACCTTCAATTACTTGTGCGGTGTTCTTCCCTTCCATCGGCTTATTGTGTCGTTGCTCCTTTTTTGTTGCGATTTCCACCGCCGCTGTTGAAGTCCTCGCCGTCGGTCGCCGCAACCGGCGGGGTTATTGGTGTTGTCGCGGGCAGAGTGTGGCTGTTTGTATGTCGGATTTGAGTGTGGTTGGCGAACGCGGTGGCGGTTGTCCGGTGACGCGAACTCGATTTCGAGTTTGTGTTTGTGTGCAGAAGGAAGGAGGAGAGCGTGCGGGAGTGATGAAGGTTTCGAGATTTACTTTGCGGAATGGGAAGCAAGCTAGTAGAAGAGGGAGGGAGAGATGGAAACCATCGAACCGTCTCTAATCTTCAACCGTGCGTTTGGGCAACAAGATTCATTATGCTTGGCTTGGGTTTTTTGTGTGCTACAGTATTTTTTTTAGTGTTGAGAATGTTAGTGCTGAAGTGGAGCCTCTCTACAGGCATGTGGATGCAGGCACACGAGGCACATAAGTGCAGGTTCTACATGCACGTGGATGTAGGCACAGGAGGCACGGAAGTGCAGGTTCTATAGGCACTTCCAGAGGGAAGCACAGGAGGCACGGAAGTGTGGGTTCTACAGGCAGTTAGAGAACCACGGGATAGGCCAGTGTTGCATGAGGCACGGGGATGTAAGAATCGGAGGCACGGAAATGCAGCTAACACAGGCACGGACATGCTGCTTCTCGAGGCACGGGTATCAACCCTGTGGATGTAGTACAAGAGTGCGGTGGCAGAGGCATGTGTTAGAATGCTCGGTTAAAGAGGCATGGTTGTGAAGTTTCAGGAGCGACGCAGGCGTGGCAGTGGGACCATGTAAGAGTCACGGCACATGTTTCGTTAGGCACGTGAGGCACCTTGGTTCAGGCACGGAAGGCAGAAAAGGTGAATCCAAAACAGGCACGTACGTGCGTTTTCTCAAGTCACGGGTGTGCACTCTCTGGATGCACAAACGTATGGCGGCAGAGGCATGGGTCCGACTACTCGGTTACAGAACCACGTTTGCGAAGTCACATGGGTGTGGCATTACGGGGCACGTAAGAGTCTGGGCGAGTGACACGTGAGGCACGTGGGTGCATGTACGTGTAGGCACAGAAATGAAGGCATCATGTTTGTGAAGTCACGTGGTAGTGCTGAAGTGGAGCCTTTCTACAGGCATGTGGATGCAGGCACACGAGGCACGGAAGTGCAGGTTCTACAGGCACGTTGACGCAGGCACATGAGGCCAGTGTCGTGTGAGGCGCGTGGATGTAAGCAGCGGAGGCACGGAAATGAAGCCAACGCAGGCACGGACATGCTGCTTCTCGAGGCACGGATATCAACCCTGTGGATGTAGTACAAGAGTGCGTTGGGAGAGGCATGTGTTAGAATGCTCGGTTAAAGAGGCATGGTTGTGAAGTCTCGGGAGCGACAAAGGCACGTTGGTTCAGGCATGGAAGGCAGAACCAGAACAGGCACGTACGTGTGTTTTCTCAAGTCACGGGTGTGCACTCTTTGGATGCACAAACGTATGGCGGCAGAGGCATGGGTCAGACTACTCGGTTACAGAACCACGTTCGCGAAGTCACGTGGGTGTGGCATTACGGGGCACGTAAGAGTCTGGGCGAGTGACACGTGAGGCACATGGGTGCATGTACGTGTAGGCACAGAAATGAAGGCATCATGTTTGCGAAGTCACGTGGTAGTGCTGAAGTGGAGCCTTTCTACAGGCATGTGGATGCAGACACACGAGGCACGGAAGTGCAGGTTCTACAGGCACGTTGACGCAGGCACAGGAGGCCAGTGTCGTGTGATGCGCGTGGATGTAAGCAGCGGAGGCACGGAAATGAAGCCAACACAGGCACGGACATGCTGCTTCTCGAGGCACGGATATCAACCCTGTGGATGTAGTACAAGAGTGCGTTGGGAGAGGCATGTGTTAGAATGCTCGGTTAAAGAGGCATGGTTGTGAAGTCTTGGGAGCAACAAAGGCACGTTGGTTCAGGCATGGAAGGCAGAAAAGGTGAATCCACAACAGGCACGTACGTGTGTTTTCTCAAGTCACGGGTGTGCACTCTATGGATGCACAAACGTGTGGCGGCAGAGGCATGGGTCCGACTACTCGGTTACAGAACCACGTTCGTGAAGTCACATGGGTGTGGCATTACGGGGCACGTAAGAGTCTGGGCGAGTGACACGTGAGGCACGTGGGTGCATGTACGTGTAGGCACATAAATGAAGGCACCATGTTTGTGAAGTCACGTGGTAGTGCTGAAGTGGAGCCTTTCTACAGGCATTTGGATGCAGGCACACGAGGCACTGAAGTGCAGGTTCTACATGCACGTTGACGCAGGCACAGGAGGCCAGTGTCGTGTGAGGCGCGTGGATGTAAGCAGCGGAGGCACGGAAATGAAGCCAACACAGGCACAGACATGCTGCTTCTCGAGGCACGTGTATCAACCCTGTGGATGTAGTACAAAGTGCGTTGGGAGAGGCATGTGTTAGAATGCTCGGTCAAAGAGGCATGGTTATGAAGTCTCGGGAGCGACGCGGGCGTGGCAGTGGGACCATGTAAGAGTCACGGCACATGTTTCGTTAGGCACGTGAGGCACGTTGGTTCAGGCACGGAAGGCAGAAAATGTGAATCCAAAACAGGCACGTACGTGTGTTTTCTCAAGTCACGGGTGTGCACTCTCTGGATGCACAAACGTATGGCGGCAGAGGCATGGGTCCGACTACTCGGTTACAGAACCACGTTCGTGAAGTCACGTGGGTGTGGCATTACGGGGCACGTAAGAGTCTGGGCGAGTGACACGTGAGGCACGTGGGTGCATGTACGTGTAGGCACAGAAATGAAGGTAGCACGTGTGCGAAGTCACGTGGTAGTGCTGAAGTGGAGCCTCTCTTCAGGCATGTGGATGCAGGCACACGAGGCACGGAAGTGCAGGTTCTACAGGCATGTGGATGTAAGCATAGGAGGCACGAAAATGAAGCCAACACAGGCACGGACATCCTGCTTCTCGAGGCACGGGTATCAACCCTGTGGATGTAGTACAAGAGTGCGTTGGGAGAGGCATGTGTTAGAATGCTCGGTTAAAGAGGCATGGCTGTGAAGTCTCGGGAGTGATGCGGGCGTGGCATTGGGACCATGTAAGAGTCACGGCGCATGTTTCATTAGGCACGTGAGGCACGTTGGTTCAGTCACGGAAGGCAGAAAAGGTGAATCCACAACAGGCACGTACGTGTGTTTTCTCAAGTCACGGGTGTGCACTTTATGGATGCACAAAAGTGTGTCGGCAGAGGCATGGGTCCGACTAATCTGTTAGAGAACCACGGTTGTGAAGTGATGTGGGTGTGGCACGACGGGCCCTGTAGGAGTCACGGCAAGTGTCATGCGAGGCACATGGATGTACGCACATGAGGCAGGGCTTTGAATGTACAGGAGGCACGGATTCTGGTACAGGAGGCACTGAAGTAAAAACACTGCTGTGACGGACACTAGGCACTTAACTTGAAAATAGTTACAATCAAGGGACAACGGGCAGAGAAAATCTGGTGTAATTACCAAGTTTGAGCTTTCAGTATGCTCGCAATATTTGAATCCTTTGAGGTATTATAGTTAGTGATGTGGCAGGTGTAGTACTTTTAAGCACATATCGTGTGGTGAAAATTCCGTAGCGGGGAGCAGTAGCGTTTCTATTAAATGCGTGTGTACGGTACTTCAATTTTTTAGACAAGTTGATTTTGGATAGTGCAAAACTCGGTTTTTTGTGGTGGCTAGGGTTGTTGTCCCTGGAAATGGAATGCAATGGGACAGATTGTTATTTACATTCGATTGCTTGTGTTCGGCTTCTCGCTTCTATCGGTCTATTCTGTCTGTTTGTTTTTTTTGTTGTGATCTCCGCCGGCGGTGTTGAAGTCCTTGCTTCGTCGCCGTCGGGTGGGTACTTTGTGTTGTTGGGCGCACCGTTTGACGGTGTGTATCTCGAAGTGGGAGGGTGGTTGGCGAAGCGTGGTGGCGGTTGTTTTGCGAGGGGAACTCTACTTGGAATTTGGGCCCGTGTACCGAACCTAGGAGGAGACCTTGTGTGAGTGTGGAATGTTTCGAGATTTTGCTGTGGAAGAGAGGAAGGAAGAGAGTAGTGGAGGTTGGAGAGATGGAAATGATGGAACCGTCTGTAATCTTCGATGGTATGATTTTAGTATCAAGATTCGTGTCGCCTGGCTTTTTTTTTGTTCGCTATAGCATCTTAATAGACGTGTGAGGCACGGAACACCAGGCTCTACAGGCACCGACGTTGGAATTTTAGAGGCACTGGTATCAACTCTGTGGATGCACAAATGTGTGGTGGCAGGGGCATGCATCTGAAGACTTACTCAGAGAGTCACGGTTGTGAAGTCTTTAGAGTTACGAGCGTGTGTCGCCACGGGCACGTGAGAGTGATGCGTCGGGAAGTTTGGTAGTAGAGGCATTTGTGCGAATAGTACTCAGAGAGTATCGGTTGTGGGTCCACATGTGTGAAGTCTGTGCAGCATTGGTCGTGTGGTAGTAGCGGCGTGCGTCGGGAAAGGTGCGAGCAATAACATTTGTTACGTGCTTAATCGGACGATTTGATGGTTGCTTTTTCCCGGCAACCGCGAGCACTGCCACTCGGCGGTTGCCTCGACGCATAGCAACGACGAGCGCATGTCTTCCGCCCTCACTACCACGACGAGGCCGCCTCCAACCGCCTCCTCCATGAACCAGACCTTGGCACAAAAGGGTAACTGCGCTTCCATAGCCGCTCAATTCCGAAAACACTATTGCTGTTCCATCTCAACTAGCATCTCCTCACAATCTCTGTGTCAAGGCGGCCATCGCTGGAGGAGCGTAATGGTGGAGGAACCATCTGCCATGCGTCCCCGTGGTGAGACGTCCGACCAGAGCACAGAGGTCAACGACGTTCAGGTCCCCGGTCAGAAGCACGACTACAAAGTGCACCTCAAGGAGGTTGACATCCACGGCAAGGAAAAGCTGGATGTCGTATGCACCAGCAATCCTGAGGAAGCCGACAAGATGATCAGCAGGATCCTGAAGAGGGTCTGCGGCTTGTACCCTCAGTACATCGGCGTTGATGTTGAGTATACCAGGGAGGACGAACCTCCGCAGAGGGCAGCGGTTCTACAGTTATGCGTGGAGGAACTCTGTTTGGTATATCACATCACCGCGGCAACAAAATGGTGAACCATCCTACAATTTCAACCTCTCCATGCTTCTGTTTAATTAGCTTTTCACCCTGAAATTTGATTAAATTGGTTTATTGACTTGATGTATCAGTGAAGTTTCTGAAGTAGATGCAACAGAATAGATTTTGAACTTGACTCACCACATCAGTTTATGTATTTGATGCACTAGATTAATTTATGGATTTGATGTACGAGATTATTTTCTGAACTTGATGTTCTAGCGTACTTTCTGTTCTAGTGTATTTTCTATATTTCATGTTCTAGTGTAGTTCCGTTTCTTGAATTGATGTGTTAACGTGGCTAAGAAGTAGATAGGTAATTGATTCAAGTGTAAATACCAAAAATAAAAATAACATGCTGTGCTTGTATTTTTATTTCTGAACTCTGCATAGCAGTTTCTGAAAAATTTCGTCCATGAATTATACGTACTATATAAGCATGTACTTGATCGATACTTGATGGATCCACCTTAAATGTGTCATCCCCCTGCAGGCCCAAGAGTCTGCGCCCGTTCCTGAAGGAGGACAGGTTCCACCTTTGCCGGCTTCAGTATTGAAGGTGACAAAGAGATGCTGTGAAGTTCTGGTTTGGAGATCAACCCCGACAAGTACATCGACATCCAGCGCAAATGGAGAGTTCCTTTCAAGGGAAGAAAGAGGTACCACTCTTTGGCTGATGTTGCAGGGGGCGTGATCCACCCATTCTACAAACAAATGAAGGATAAGATTGATAGGGTTGAAGACCATAAATTGTGGGGGATCAGCCCACTGCCCAATTACCTCATTGAGTATGCAGCGATAGATGCGTACACCACCTACGAGTCATGGAAGAGAATTGAAAACATCAGAGAAGGTCTGGAGAGTGCAAAAGAGGCAGAGAAGAATTATGACGATCCTTACTACGGATACTAGTGATGACGAAAACATAGAAAACTGGTCGTGGAGTTGCTTGTGTTTATGCTTGTCGTTTCTATTGTATCAGGTTCGTAGTTTACTTCTGTTAGAACGAAGCAGTTTCTAATGTCATCTGTATCAGGTTAAACAAGTTTCCTTATGTCAAGTTGTAGTTTTTTTATGTGATTGAGCAAGTTATTTAGCTTGCTAAGTACTATGTTTATTCAGCAATCATGTGATTTTGAAGTAGTAATGTTGCTTTTTACACTAAAAACAACAAAATGCAAAGCAGTCTTTTTGCGCGCAGTACAGTTTAGTTGTGCACACAAGCGCGGCTTCTTGAGGAGTGGCAGGAGTGGTATGGGTCGGAATACGCAGTTAGAGAGGCACATGTTTGTAGTCTCTAGAGTCACCGGCGTGTGTTACTACAGGGGCCGGAGGCACGTGGACGGAGTAGCAGAGTTGAGCTCCGAATACATAGTTACAGGGTCACGGTTTGGAAGTGTGCAGAGTCAAGGTTGTGCGACATCATGGGGCATGTAAGAGTCATGGCAAGTGTCATGTGAGAGAGGCACCTGGATCCAGGTACGCAAGGCACGGTATTGTGACTTCTCGATGCACGGGTATCAACGTTGTGGGTGCACAATAGTGTGGTCTCAGAGGCATGTGTTCTAATGCTCGGTTAGAGATGCACTGTTGTGATGTTTGTGAAGAGACATGGGCGTGGTACCGTGACCATGTAAGAGTCGCGGGGCGTGACACGTTAGGCACGTGGATGCAGTTACGGAAGGCACAGAGGTGAAGACCCAAGAGGCACGGAAGTGGGGGTTTTGTTGTTGCGAACAGCTATCAATCCAGTGGATGTTCAAAAGTGTGATACCAGAGGCATGCTTCCGAATACGCAGTTAGGGAGTCACGGTTGTGAAGCCTCTAGAGAGTCACGCGTGTCTGGCATCACGGGTATGGAGTGGTGTGGGGCTTTGAGAGGCATCACTGGCCCTTAACCCTCTGGATGCATGGTGGTGTGGTCGGAGAGGCTTGCTTGCTAATACTGAGGTAGGAAGGCACCATTTTGGATGCACAGGTGTGAGGTCTCTAACGGCGCGAGTGGGTGGCACCACATGCATTTGTTTGAATACTCATTTAGAGAGTCACGTTTGTACTCACGCCAGACTCATGATGTAGGTTGGTGGCATTCGGCAGCACACGGTTTCAGAAAGGGGGAATGTTTGTGAAACATCAAAGTCACCGGCGGTCACGCGTGAGTAGTATGTAGAGTCACGGCGTGTCGACGTGACGCACGTATGTCTAGGGACGGACTTGGGCCTTTATGGGGCATGGTCATCAACCGCCTGGATTGATAGTTGTGAAGTGTCTAGGGGCACCGGCTTGTGTTCGAGTGCTTGGTTACTGAAGAATCAAGGAACTACATCAATAAAAATAGTCTGTTGCTTCATTATTACAGTATGATGTGCGGTTAAACCGTCTTCTGATGTTTCGATGGAGCTAGGCTCGTTCGCTTATCAACAACTTTTTATTCCGTGATGTCGTCGTAGATCTTTCTAATCTCATCGCCCATTTCGCTGGGTTCGATTGTATTCTGATCGCTAAATAGTAGCTTGCACAGTTGTTGTGCTTTCCATTGTTCCGTGCCATCCTGTAAAAAGTTCAGTGAAAAAAAGGAGAAAAACCACATCAGTATTAGGTCATGCAGTTGTATGATATCTAGCAGATTTATTGCGAGTTTTAAGCGAAAACTTATGTCAAAATTATCTATCTCTTCGACGAAGTGGTTGCCATGAAAGAGATGCGCGAACCTTAGAACAGCAAACAGGGTTTCACCTTTGTTCACCTTTGGAACGCCCTGTAAAAATTCAACATCCCATCTAGTCTTTTCCGTTTCGAATTTTTCACCCAGTAATATTTCGTATACTTCTTTAAACCTGGGAACCTAGGAATTGCATTTTGTTTTTGTTTTAGAGAGACATGTAGTGTAATTTGTAAAACTGAAAGATGGCGTTATTTACAATTCTTACCAGTTTGTGTTTATGGTTGTGGTATTTGTTATCGCCCTTTTCTTTGATGGCTTCGTTGTTTTCCATGTTAGCAATCTGCTTAATTAGTTTGCCATCATGCACGTGTCGATCACGTTGATTTTTCAGGTATTCTTGCTTCTTCAATTCTTCAAGAGAGGTTTCTTTAGGTTCGATGATTTGAAGCTTCATTCTATATCTGTCGAGCACCAATATTGTGTATCGGTCTTCCTTTTCAAGTGGCATGAATACCTGTGGCACAAAAGTTTTATTGTTAGAGGAGAGTTTAGAATATAGTATTCTGTTTGAAATGCTTATTTTTATTTTATTGTATGGAAAACGCTATTACCATTTTTGCTGTTTTGAGCTTCTCTGATTGACATTTCTTAAGGAACAAAGGAACCAGGACATCCTTTTCTCGTGTGAAATCATCTCTGAAGTTCTTCATAGATTTTCTTTTATCCTTTAAACCCAGAATGTGCTGCAGGCAACAAATAAAAAACGATAAAAACGAGTTAGAAAAAATAGGTCGGTACCAAGAGATTAAACAATAGTTCGAAAAAGATGAGTTTATATGATCACTGTGATTTTTTTTGAAATTTACCTCTGCAAAGCTTGGGCCTAATAATAGTCTATGTCTTTTGTGTATAGTTTGGTTGCTGCTTTCCCATGCTTCTGCTAACTCATCGAGCACCTTCTTTTCCATTCCTTGACGTTTTTTCTTGTTTGCAGGCCCAAATATTTCCTTTAGCTTTGATCCAGTAAGAGTTGTGCTTTTGCTCTCTGGTTGATCTCTCGAGAATACTACTTTTTTGCTTACATACAGGAAAGTAGAAGAAATTTTTGTTGAGAAAGTCATTAACTAAGTAAGCTGATAAACAAGAATTTAAGGTTCTTTCCAGTTTCCTTTCTGATTTGTGTGATTGCTGCCTAACTTTAACTAATTTGAGGTGTAAAAGGAACCAAGTTACGTTTTGAATTCATCCTGCCATGTGTCACTCATGACTATGTTGTAGAGCTCGTTTGCCTTATCCACGTGTAGAAACGAATGCCGGTGTTGCGGGTATTTCTTGCTGCTCTCTGATTGATGCTGGTTTTTTCGTCTCGCTCTGTCAAAGCAGATAAAAAATTATGGCTGTTGTTTCTAAAAGAAATATTTGAAGCTCTAGTAATGTTGACTGATGGTAAAAATGAAAATAGTTATATTACCTTTCATGGGTGAAAAAAGGTTTGTAGTGTCTGGTTTGTAATCTTTGAGTTTTCCATGAAGTTGATGGTCCTTTATTTGGTTGGTTTTACCGAATATGGGTGTGTATACGTCCTCCGGTTTCCATTCGGCATCGACCTTGCTGGGTTGCAGGCATGTGAAAATGTATGGTTTATAGTTACGTGTTGTTCACAATTGTTAATAAACTAATTACGGTAATAAAGAAATCAAGTTATTTGACGTGTATGTAGTGGTAACTTACATGAAAATCCTCTCTGTCCTTGACCAGTTCTTTCCCATTATAGTATCTCGCAAATTGGGCCGTGAAGTGACCGCATTGTGTTCCTTCTTGCTTTGGTGTGCAGACCCTGTGAGGCCTTTCTACTATCCTTTCCCAGTCTGGTTCGTTCTTGTGTTTTTGTCTGTGGTGCTTGTTCATCAGCACGGACATCCTTCTCATCTGTTATTGCATTATGGTTTTGTTTTTTGGGTGCGGCATTGAGGAAATTAAGAGTATCATACTATCATGAGGAAAAGAGGAAATCAATGTACAAATAGTACGTACCAGTTCTTCTCGATGCACGTGGTGTTGACTCCAAGACAAATCGGCGTAGTTTACGTAGTTCAGTGAGTCAAGGATGTCGATGCTATCTCTGTACTTGTTCAGTACATAGAGCGTGTAGTGGTTGTTTGTGTGATGAGGTATCATGATCTACGTTGAGAGAGGAGATCATTGTTGACGTAAAAATTGAATTTCATTTTATCGTTGAAGCTCAAAGAGAATAGGTCATGTGCTAAGTAATAATACTGAACTTACCATCTTCTAATGGAGGATGTCTTTACCTCCCACGAGGAGCTCAAATCCTTCTAGAGCTTCATCCTCGGTGAATTCTGATAGCTCTTTGTTATCATAATTGAGACCGAGCACCAGCTTCAAGAAAGAGAGTGTGTGGTTTTAGTTAAATATTCTATCGTAGTAATGGCGGTGGTGTTTTTGTGGGTGAGGTATGCATACATTTGCGAAACCTGCAGGGAGTACAGTTGTGTCGTCTGGGTTGAATTGTTCTTGTTCTTTCCATTCCTCCAGTAACGCGTTTAGCATGGAGCCCTCCATCTGTGTTTATTCTTTTCCTGCTTGTTCCATGAAGGATTTTGCTGAAATGCAGTCTTCTCGATTTGAGCTTTTATATTTATATAGCACTTGTCTGCAAGGAGGGTTTGGAAGTAGGTGAGTGAATTGTTAGTTGGATGTTAGAGAATTTGTAGCTCTCTGTAATTGTTTCCATGGAACTAGGAGAATCTGCTTATCCTGCGCATTCTCTCTGTCCTTGTCGGCTCATCAGATATCTATAGAGTTGTATGGCCTTTTCTCTGTAAATGAAATCTCCTGGAACAAGTGATGCAACCTTGACTTTCCCAGGTTCCTTGCTTGGTCGTTTGAATGGCCTCTTAATTGAGATTATGTTTGCTGAGCTGATCTCTGATGATTGAATCGTTGAGGGTTTTGGGGATCTTGTCTGTACTCTTGCAAGATGCCTTGCCTTTTTCTTGTCGTGACCTAACTGCGCCTGCTCATTAGGCTGCCTAGGTGTTGGTAATTCCTTTCGTGTGCTGTTGTTTTTGATGCTCGGTTCTACTAAGATTGCAGCATCGCGTTTCCTCTGTTCAAGTATCTTTTCTGTTAAATCCTTCTCTTTCTGCTTCTTTTCTTCTTGTGCATGTTTCACCTCGGGTGATGTTCCTGGTTTGCGATCTTCGTCAACAGGGTTCTTGTTCTGTTTGGAAAGCTCTTGTTGGCTAGTTGGTATGCTCTTTGTCCTGTTATCACCTTCTAAAGTAGAGCATGTTATGTCTTCTGTCTTTTTATTTGGGGGTGGTCTGTCTGGTTCTATCGGTGGATCTTTCCGTTCGTCTTCTTTTTGTAAATCAGTGTCTGGCTCCGCGTGTTGTTCCCTCTGTAAACCAGCATCTGTCTGGGCTTGTTCTTCCATGAGTGCTTCTTCAGATGCTTTGGTGGTATCCTTGCTGCTCACATGATAATCTTCTTTCTCCTCATCGCTGCTTGTGTCATTAATGTCAATATCTTATATCTCTTGAGCGCTCGTCCCAATGTGGTCGGGAGTTGGAGGAATCTCTTCTTGAATTATGTCACAATGTATTCGTTGCATTTCACTGTCTTCCATATCGACCTCAGAGTTCAGCATATCTGTTAAAATAAAAAATAAAAATTATTGGTGTGTCTCTGAAAATTATATAAGTAGAATTTTACTTTGTTGTCTTCCGAAGGAGAAACCTTTGGTGTAGTTGATTAATGATAGTGCGGACGTATCTCTGTATTGTCTGATTATTTGATAGAGAATTTTGTTCCTCAACTCCGGGACTTGTTCCTCTATTAGGTACACTGTTTCTCCACCGTCGGTGTAGTGCTTTGCGTTCATGAACATATAGAACGCACAGTCGAGTCTGCAGGTAGAAGGATGATTGGTTATGGTCGTTGTCCAAAGATGGTTGGGCAGTTTAGGTGAAGTTGTCCTAACGTGCTATGTTTTTTATGGATTGCATTAATAATTTAATTGTTAAAGTGAGTAAGGAAAAGGAGAAAGGTTTGTAGTGCTTACATTGCTCCCTCAAGTGGCACCTGCATTTTGACCTTTTCAAAATGGTCAATACTACTTGGAGACAGCTGGAGCAATTTGCTTACTTGCTTCAATATCCTCTTTACTCTGCTTGTTACTGTGTTGAAGTAATCCATTGTGCCCTGATATTCATCTGGTAAAGAGTCAAGGAGTTCAAAGCGCTCTTTTTTCATGTTTATTGTAACAACGAAGTAGTGGCCCATAACTCCTTCTCGAACAGGCCCGCCTATGCAAACTGGTAGAAAGAACTGCAAAATGCAAAATAAATAAATAAGGGATCCTTCTTGGATTTAGTCATGATTTGTTGATCGTTAGACGGAATTGTAGTGCCGAGATTGTATTTCTTATCTGTAACATGAGATGTGCTTACTATGTCGAAATCTTGTAGTTGCTCTCCTTCTTCCAGATCAAGGAATCTTTTAAGCCTTTTAGGCATTGTCTTGTCTCTGACGTGTGCTTCGTGTTTATTTTTGAACTCCAATGGATCTTCGTGGTTGGCCATGCGTATTGATGCCTGCTTTTTTGTCACATGTGCGTGAAAGAGATTTGTAAATTCAATTGTACAGAAAGGTTGATTGATCGATAGAGTGATATTCATTGTTGAAACTTGAGGTTTACTTACGGTGTTGTATGTTGATAAAATCTTTCTCTTTGTGCCCCTGAATTGCTTTTTCAACATCTATAGCATGACTGCCATGGTTTCGCTGCGCACTGCCTTTCCAGACTTGAAGCTTTCTGCCATGAGGCTCACCGTTACTGTTGATGTCTCTGTATTTATAAAAATCTCGTGCCTACAACATATATATATATATTTACAGGTATACATGTAAAATGTTTAAGGGAGAAAATCATTGGAAGAATATAGTTCGTTGGTGGTAACATGAACTTACCCTTTGTCCTTATTCGCTGTCATGACGTTGTTGTATAGGCGTTCGATCCCTTCATCTTTTGTGCCTTCTTCGATGGCCAGGTTTTGTATGATCAATGGTTCACGTTCTGTTTGAGTGCCGTCCTGGCTTACCGTCGTGTTTGTGGCGGCAACATCTTTTACATCACAATGTTTCTTGTCTGATGGTGCGGCCTTTTTCTTGTTGTTGTCTGACTTTCTCTCTGGAATGTTTGCTGCATGGTCTTCCAATGCACCGTGGCCCTTTGCTTCTTTGCTTGTGTCTACGTGCGTGTCTTGTTGAGGTTTCTGCGTTATCGTGCAAAAACGTGGTTAAAACAGCGAAGGTTTTCTGGCTTGGTCTACGGCGGTTACGCTGTCCGTTGTTGGAAGAACATCTTCTGCTTGTTCCATTCCCTTGTGTTGTTGTGTTTGTTGGTCTTGAATATTGGTGCTCTCTTCTGTTTCTTGCATCTGTTGGAACGCAAAAAAGTAATTAAAATGTGTCTGTGTTTCTTTCTGGTGGGTGCATTTTTTTATATGCTATAGAAAGAGGTTTTGTAGCTTGACCTCTACATTCAATCTCTCTTTTGCCGTTCCTGTCACTTCTTCTCTGTCTTCTGGAGTTTTTGTACATTGTCGAGCGGTAGCAGCACTTTCTATCGCTTCTTGAGGCACATCTTCTGCTTCATTTGTTTCTTTCTTCTGTTCAATCAAAAAATGTAAATAAAGTTTGGACTTCATCTGTGCATGCATAACTTTTTTGTTTTAACGTTGTAGGAGAAGGTGCGTGTAGCTTTACCTCGTTGGTCTTCGATGCTGGTGGCATGTCTTCTCGGTTGTGTTTGTCACGTGAAGACTGCTCTTTGGTTGGCGTACTGGGTACCATTTTAGTCGCCATTTGCCCTTGGTTTTTGGTTTGTTCTGTTTGTACTCCTTGCTGTTCTTCAGCATGATCGTCCTCGTTTGTTTCCCGCGTTTCATGAAAAAGGAAAAGCATGGTTCATTGCTTGTAATTCTTGTATTACTGTGACAGGTTGTGCTGGGCAGTACATTTCTTATAAATTTTGGAAAAATGGTTCTTGTTGAATTTTACCTTTGCGCCGGTGGTTGGGATATCCGTTTGTGAGTCCACTTTTTCTTTGCTTTGTATACCAGCCTTGGGTGTGTCACCAGTGCAGTGTCTGAGGCTTTCTCCCCTATATCGGTCATCTGAAATGCTCTTGTGGTGAAGAGCTCTTCTATATCAACTTTCTGTTTTGCATGGGCATCCTCTTCTCTTTGCTGTGCTTGTAATACCTGATAGATGAAACAATATGAGTTGACGGTATTTGGGCAAAGTGGGTTTGGAAGTTTTACCTCTTCTTTGTTGTTTTCTTCTTGTTTTTGTGCCATGCTATTAACGGTCGATGCTAGATCAGCCCGTGCCTCGTTTGCGGGAGCGTTGATATGATACTTGTCCGGCTGAGTGTATATTTTGTTGCAGATTTGTCAGTTAACTCAAGACCGTTTCTAGTTTAGAGAGAAGAGACTTTTTAGAAAGAAGAGACTGATTTTTTATACTCACGTCTTTGCTTCCTCCGATCCTGTTCGTCTCTTGTACTGCTCCTGTTGACGCTCTTGAGGGAGCATCATCTGTTGTTGGTTTGCTTGTTCTATTGCTTCCATCCTCTTGCTCGGTGTTCTTGATGAGATGCTGCTATTGGCCTTTATGTTTCGGTGGCGTTCTCTTGCTGTGTCCCTGACAGAATCGAAGACAGATTTTTTAAGTTCAAGTTTGAAAGCATCGCTTTCGAGTCACATGGATGATGTATTTGTTCTCATTTACCTGTTTCTCATCTTGATTCTCTGCTTCTGCAGCTACTTTTCTACCTTTTTCTTGCTGTCCTTCGGCACTTGCTGTATTGGTTGATACGTGCTCCTTGCTTTGCTCTTTTTGCACCTTGTTATGTTCTTTTGTCTCCCTCTGGCTAATTCTCGAGGTCTGTGTTCTTGATTTTGTTATTCTTTTCTTCCTTTCATGTTTGTTTTGTTGGTCTTGTTCTTCCTTCTTCCTTTTTCTCCTCGCTCCTGGTTCTGTTGTGGCTGCGACTTCTTTTGTGTGGTTGCCATGTACAAGTGCAGCTGTGGCTCCTGCGTCTGCTCCATCCTGCAACTTCAGCGTCGTCTCTTCTGGTAAGCTCACTCTGCAAACAATGTCCTGAAATTTTCTAAGTTGTTCGAGAGAATCAATCAGGGCCGTTGTTTGTTGCACCACTGAGTTCTTCATGTTTTCATCTAATTCCTCCTCTTGTCCGTTGCATTGGTGTCCAGCCCTGGTCTTTATTCCCGGTATCTGTTTTGTTTCATCGAGTACTTGTTTCAACGTTTCTTCTATCCTTCCGAATATTTCATATGATCCTGTGCTGGTGCCTGTGACTGGTTCCTTGCTTCCGCTCGTGCTGACATGTGCTTCGTCCTGGCGCTTGGTTGGAGGTGGTAGTAGCTTCGTCGTCTGCTGGTGCTCCTATTGTTGTGCTGGTATCATCTGTATTGAATACGAAGGTGTTGTTGTGCTGGCATAGAAGATCCTATCTGATGTTCCTTTCCATGTCTGCATTGTTTCGGCAGAATGGAATTGGTTAGACTGGAAACCGTTTTTATAAGGGATAATGCATATATATTCAATAGGTCTATACCTTTATCTTGCCAAATTCATAGTCATCTGGTCATGCTTTTTCGTCCCTTTTCATGTCTGCTCTAGCTATTTTCTTCAGGTCACTCTCTTTTAGGTGGTTTGCTCGCGGTAATGATGTCTTGTCCATTGTCTTTGTAATCTTGCGCATTTCTATTGTGTCGGTCGGCAGCAGCAGGGAGTCGAGGTACATTATTACTGGTCCCTGTGCTAAACCATTGAGATGCTTTTTGTTCTTTTCTTCCTGAGGCAACAACCTATGCTTCTGCCATATCTTGGCTCCTTCCTTAATACTTTCGACGATTACCTCGCAGAAATCCATCTTTGCTATTTCTGGATAGTCCAAGTCCTTGACCATAATGGCTTGTTTGCTGAAGGTAGGGGAGGTTGTTCCACAGACAACGTTGTGGAAAAAAATAAGGAAAAATTTGTAGTTCTTTAAACAGATCGTTGTGATGGAAATCCATTTTCTTGAGGCCAAGTTCTGTGATCAGTTCTTTCATTGAAGTTGGGCTCTTCTCTGGCCTTGGTGCGGACTTTTCCGTGCCGTTTGGGTATCCAAACACCTTGTGTATAGCTTCCTTTGTAATCTTGATTTCTTTCTGCTGATCAGCGTCACCGAATGTTATTGTCATGCTTTCTGTGTCCAGGTTGTCGTAGATGTGTGCTGCAAGCGGTTTGCAGATGGAGCGCTTTATTTGGCATTCCTCTATGCTTCCAAACCCGGCCGTCCTAACATCTTGCCGGTGACGTTCTTCTAGTAAGTTCGATGCTCTATTGACCTGATCAAATGCTGCTCCTGCCTTGATTTCACATTTGTCCTTAGTTGTTGTTGCCTCATGTTCATCATCCGTTCTTGCTGCAATTCTTTTCCACTTGTGTTTATCCTCTTTGTCCGCTTCTGTCTTGGTTTTCCCTGTGTAGAAAAGGAGTGTTTCGTTATAGAGGATGGTTTAGTTTTCATGGGTGAAAAGCGGTAGGAAAAATCTGTAGAGAAAATGTGTTTTACATCATTGTTGGTGTCCCCTGCTGCGCCACCGTTGTCCCCTGGGGCGTCATCCCCCTCTGCACGAATGAGATCATCATCATGTTTTGTGCCAAACATCATCGTCGGCAGCATCACGCTCTGACTCTTTGCTGGCATCATCCTCGTCTTCTTCCAACCATTGTCTTTTGTTTTTCTTCTTGGTTTTAGTTAGTTCATTCTTGACCCCTATAACTGCTGGCGGGAGCACCATTAGAGGTCTTGGCTGCTGCTGCTGCAAGGTAGCACTGTCGCTGATGAGTTGAGTTTTGTCCTTTATCTTTTGTCTTTTTGTTCTAGGAGGAATGGCAGTCTTGGTTTCTGATGGCCTCTCTTTTTGTAGATCCCTGCTCGAAGTTGGTGCTGGCACTTGCTCGGGTGCTTCGTTGTCCATGTTCCGCTTCGTTCTTTTTTCTGACGGGTTAGGAGAGATGAGTGGTTTTTCTGGATATGCACTATTAAGTTCAGACAAAATCGTTTCAATATCTCCTCCTGCACATCCGTCACCTGCACGATGATTATGTAACAAAAGGATTACTTAGCAAAATCGAAATAAATGTTATATAGTTTTAAAACCATGTCTTCCACGACTGCACAAAAAGAATCTGAAACTTAATCTACATAGATTCATAAGATAGCCCTTTTCTTTCATTTCCTGAGCTAAAAAGGCGATCAATCCATCATTTTCTTGTTATATCAAGTCTTCCTCTTAACTCTTGGTTTGGCCAATGAGTGATGGAAATTAGGGTCAGGTGTGAGCAGTATGGCTGCTGTCAAGTCCATATCAGTGAGGGGAAGTCTTCTTTTATAGGAAAAAAACACTACAAATGATATTATGTAAATATAATTGTAAGGTTTAGAGGGTAAGATAAAATGTTCTCGAATGAATAATGATACACATAGTGTGTGAAAAATTTCATCGAAGTGTAATTTCCCAAGATTGTGTGGACGTAAGTGGTTAACTTACTGCTGCTGCTACATAGTTTTTGTTATATGGTTTGTGTGAGCCTTTTATAGCACCTTGCTGCACGGCAGGCTGTTCTGCAGGTACCCTGTTTTCCTTATTACCATTCCTTGTTGCGTAAAAATGCCCAGGCGTTAGCAGCAGTAGAAGCAAAATTTAATTTCACAGCAAAAAGAGGAGATGCATCCCGTGGACAAAAAACGGCACTGCCGGAGAGGCACAGATTGTTTCACGCTATAAGCACACAACTAGATCTATTATTGGAGCACGGATGTTGATATGAGAGAGGCACATAATTTGAAATAGATACAATCAACGGATATATAGAATCTCCTGTAAATAGCAGGTTTTGAATTTAAGGAAGCTCTCATGGTTTGAATCTAGAGCGGTGTCCTAGATAGTTCTGGCATGCACAATACGTTTTAGGCAAATATCTTGCGAGCAGATTTATGTGGCGGATAGTGGTAGCATCCTATTGCACGCGTGTCTACCTTATTTTAATTTTGCTAGAAAAGTCTAAACAGACTTTTTGGAAACGCGGTTTTGTGTGGCGGTTAGGGTTCATGTCCGTCAAAAAGGGGGAAAATCACTTTGATCAAACTGTGGTAATGGAATGTAATGGATTAATATTTTTTTACCTTCGATTGCTTCTAAGGGATTCGTCGCATCCATTGGCTGCTTTTTCTCCTTGCTCTCTGTTGGTACCTCCGCCGCGAGCAGGGGTCGTCGCCGTCAGTCGCCGCCGCCGTCGGGAGACGTTTTCGATGCTTTCGCAGGCACCCACCGACTGTCTGTATCTCGAAGTGGATGGCGGCTGGTGGGTGAGGCGAACGCGATTTGGATTTTTGGTTGGTCTGCTGGATTGGACAATGCGGGCAGAAGGAGAGAGGAGGGTGTTCGAGAGAGGGGAACTGGTGAAGTGTTCGAGATTTTCGGTGCGAAAGCAAAAGGAAGAAAGGAGTGGAGGGAGAGAGGGAAATGGTCCAACCGTCACGAATCTTCGACCGTCCGGTTTCACATCAAGATTGGTGTAACTTTCTGTGGGCTTCGATGGGCTTGTTTTTTTCCTTGCTTGCTCAACTGCAGGAGCGTTTTTTTTATTTTAGTGTGGTGACATCGATGTGGGCATCGTTTGGTGTTACCCAGAGTCACGTTCGTGCCTCCGCGTGTTACAGACGTTTTCTATGACATTCCACGAGGATGCGCATGGAAGTGAGGCCACCAGCGCTCACCCTCCTATGGAAATGGCGAAGCGTCTCGAATCTTCGACCGTCCGTTTGGACATCAAGATTGGTGAAACTTTCTGTGTACTTCCATGAGCTTGTTTTTTGCTTGCCATCTTAACTGTTAGTCGGTGGGATGTTAGCATTTTTTTGATTTTAGTGTTTTTGTGTGATCCACAGAGGCATGGCTTGGCGTTACTCAGAGTTACGTTCATGGTTCTTTGTGTTCCAAACGATTCCGCTCGCCAGTTCATTTGGAGAGGCATGGACATGAACTCATGGGAAGCATGTTAACGCATTGGTCAGAGTCAAGTTACCATGGTTGTATGCTTTTGGTATTTCCAAATGATTCCACTCGCTCGTTCTCTTGGAGAGGAATGGACATGAAAACGGCGGGGGCAAGTATTGTTATTAGCCAGAGTCACGTTTGTCCACGCGTGTGTTACATGCATTTTCTCTGGCGAGTCACTATGAGGTGCGTGGAAGTGAAGCCGAGTTCGCACTGTGTTGCTAATGCAACAGGCACACTACTGGCGCTGTGTATGGAAATGTTTTCCTTCCATTTTTGTGGAGAGTCGCGGTGGTGCGTTCCAGGGAGGCACTGTTTGTTATTAGAGAGAGTCACGTTTCATGGTTCTTTGTGTTCCAAACGATTCCACTCGCCAGTTCATTTGGAGAGGCATGGACATGAACTCATGCGAAGCATGTTAACACATTGGTCAGAGTCAAGTTACCACGGTTGTGTGCTTTTGGTATTTCCAAATGATTCCGCTCGCTCGTTCTCTTGGAGAGGAATGGATGTGAAAACGGCGGGGCAAGTATTGTTATTAGCCAGAGTCACGTTTGTCCACGCGTGTGTTACATGCATTTTCTCTGGCGAGTCACTGTGAGGAGCGTGGAAGTGAAGCCGAGTTGGCACTGTGTTGCTAATGCAATAGGCACACTACTGGCACTGTGTATGGAAATGTTTTCCTTCCTTTTTTGTGGAGAGTCGCGGTGGTGCATTCCAGGGAGGCACTGTTTATTATTAGAGAGAGTCACGTTTCATGGTTCTTTGTGTTCCAAACGATTCCGCTCGCCAGTTCATTTGGAGAGGCATGGACATGAACTCATGCGAAGCATGTTAACGCATTGGTCAGAGTCAAGTTACCACGGTTGTATGCTTTTGGTATTTCCAAATGATTCCGCTCACTCGTTCTTTTGGAGAGGAATGGACGTGAAAGCGGCGGAGGCAAGTATTGTTATTAGCCAGAGTCACGTTTGTCCACGCGTGTGTTACATGCATTTTCTCTGGCGAGTCACTGTGAGGTGCGTGGAAGTGAGGCCGAGTTGGCACTGTGTTGTTAATGCAACAGGCTGACTACTGACGCTTTGTATGGAAATGTTTTCCTTGTCAACTCGTTCCTTTTTTGTGGAGAGTCGCGGTGGTGCGTTCCAGGGAGGCACTGTTTGTTATTAAAGAGCGTCACGTTCGTGCCTGCGTGTGTTACAGACGTTTTCACTAAGGTGTCACCTCGAGAAGTGTGCAAGTTAATTCACGGATATAGTAAGATTTTGATATAAATATCATTTCAAAAAAAATGGCAATGGATAATAGTATGAATTCGACAGTAATTTCTCTGGAATACAGACAGACGTACACAGTAAGTTAACTGTGTTTGAGATGTTTTTATTGAATATATACGGACCATTTGAAAGAAGTTGAGTGGTTGTAGTGTGGACGAACGCACGGGGAGACGAAATGATAGTACTTGTGTTTCCCAGGCGTGTAGAGTTCGAGGTATTTAAGAGAGATTGTGAGAATTCGAGGCGTCGGTTACTCTGTTTGACCGTCTGACCGGTGTGCATGTGTTATAAAAAGGTACCTACTCATGGAACACTCCACGTCCACAATTCTCCAGAGACAGGCACCTCTTTCTAGCTGGTAGCTCCTTGCTTGCGCCATGGCAGGTAAGAGGGGTTCTGGGTGTTCAAGCAACCACGCAGCAAGGACCAAAGCCACAGAAAGAAGGGAGAGGTGCCGCCGCTACACTGTAGCGGCGGCAGGGATATCCTGCCCCGTTGCCCAGGTGTCCAACGATCTCTCGCGTGGAGGTGAATCCTCCCACAAGCGCATTCGCCATGGAGACGATCTCGGCAAGATGGCAGTACCGAATTCCTTAGCCAGTGACGACATGCTCGAGGAGCTAATTAAGCAGCAGCAGTTCATCGCTCGCCTGGAGAAGTTGGTGCAGCAGAGCAATGCCTCTGTGGAGAAGTCCACTGGTCTCATATTTCGATCTCTGTGTGAGAATGAGAAGCTTCTCAAAGAGCTCCACCAGAAGGATCAAGAGGCCGCCCACTGGAAGAATCTGTATGAGCAGAGCCATGCGTTGGTGCAGAAGCTGTTGGGCGAAGTGGAGCAGCTTAGGGATGAGAAGGCTGAGGTCCTCGTCAAGTACAAGAGCCTGGTTGAGGATTCGTATGCTGCTGTGAAGGAAGGTCATGAGGCGACGAAGAAGCAGATTGAGGATGCGCTCGCCCACCAGCCGATCAAGAACGTTGCTGGAGTGTAGGCAGAGAGCTTGAAGCGTGTGTTTTTTTGTTGCGTTGGGGCATGTGGCCTTTTGTACTTACATGAATCTGTAAAGCATTTATGCGTTGCATTGTCCTCGTGTTGTTTCGTTCATTGGTACATGTAGATGACTAGGCTCTGGGCATGGATGTCGCTTGTTAGCGTCGGTCGTGAAGTGAATACAGCCGCGGTTCTGTACCAGGCAGCGACATGAGTTGTGTACTGACAATGGCGTGGACGTTCGTGGTACTGTTAAGGGTCATAGGCACGGGCGTGAAGCGCTAAGAGGCATGTTGCCGTATAATATGGAGTCACGCTCCCCTGTGTTTTTGTTCCGAGTGCTTCCGTCAGACTCTATCAGAAGGAGAGGGACAGCCGGTGAGGCATAGCTTTTCATTACGCACAGTCACGTTCGTTTCTTTAACCCAGCGGAATGGGTTGAGACGCCAACACTTTCTTGATGTTTCGTATATTACTCGATAAAGGCGTGGACTCGATTAGATGGAGAGGCACGGGCATGGTGTGGTGTTATATAGAGTCACGCTCGTCTGTGTTTGCGTTTCGAATAATTCCGTTGACTCGATCAGATGGAAACCCAGCGGAAAGGCATTGTTTGGTCTTACTCACAGTCACGTTCGTTTCTTTAATTGCGGAAACACAGCGGAAAGGGTTCAGGTGTGAACACTCACTGTTTACTCGGTGAGGCACGGAATGGCTTGTTCGAGAGAAGCTGCTGTGGTGTATTCTTTGCACGGTGGTGGGTCCCAGGAAGTGACGGCGTGGTATTGTGAAGAGTCACGTTATGTTGTTTTCGTGTTCCAAATGATTCCGTTGAACCGTTCGCAACGGCAGCCATATCCGTGCAGCGCGAAGAGGCATGGTTATGATTTACCAAGAGTCACATCCGTGCGTTTATCACGGAAACCCAAGGGTTCGACGGGCGTTCCCTAAGTTTATTGTTGAAACAAAGCGGAATGGGTTTAGGTGTTAACGCTAAATGTTTACTTTGCGAGTGGCCGGTTCCAGAGTCGAGGTGTTTAAAAGCGTAATGTTTTTAAAAGCCACGACTCTGTGTGGCGCTTGTTTTATTAGAAGCACGGGCGTTAAGTGACTACAGCCACGGTTCTGTACCAGGTAGCGACATGACTTGTGCACTGATAATGGCGTGGACGTTCGTGGCAGTGTTAAGGGTCACAGGCACGGGCGTGAAGCGCTAAAAGGCATGCTGCCCAATAATATAGAGTCACGCTCCCGTGTGTTTGTGTTCCGAATGATTCCGTCGACTCGATCAGACGGAGAGGCACCGCCGTTCAGTGCACAAAGGTTCTTTAATTGGGGAGACCCAGCGGAATTGGTTCATATGTGAATACCCACTGTTTACTCTGTGAAGCACGGAATGGCCTATTCGAGAGACGCTGGTGTGGTATATTCTTCGCACGGCTATGGGTCCCAGGAAGGCACGGCGTCTCATTGTGTAGAGTGACGTTAGTTTGTCTTGGTGTTCCAAATGATTCTGTTGAATCGTTCGCACTGAAAGGCACAACTATGAAGTCAGTAGAGGCACGGTTATGCGTTACACGGGGTCACATTCGTGTGTTGATTGCAGAAACCCCACTGTTCGACGGGCGTCCCCTCGTATTCGGTGTGAACGCCGCTCCGGAAACCCAAGGGTCCGACGCGCGTTTCCTCCGGTGACGCCGTTCTGGAGGAGGTGGAGGTATTTAATAGAGTGAACGCCATGTGTCGGCGTTGCGTAATCCAAAAGGACCGACAGCCGTCTCATCCGTCAGTGAAGTGAACGCCGCGTGTCACCGTTCCATCGCCCGAGGTCAAGAAGCAGTTATTTAAGCCGAGCGGCGTCCGCCACCACTAGACATCATCCTGCTTCTCCCTCTTTCGCCGGCAATCTTAGGAAATCACCCATCTTCCTCTTTTCGTTTCTGACGTTCCCCGCCATGGTTCGGCACAAGATAACTACTTATGCGATGCTTACTCCCGAGCGTCGCTTTCAGTTGCAGGAGGACATCCGTTCGAGGCACACCGCTCGGGTCGCAGCGGGCATGACTACGGACTCGCCGGGGCCGGAGGAGATTGGGGAGGTGGAGGAAGTGGAGGGGGATGCGTTGGAGCTCATGCAGGGAGTTGATCCAGTGGGGGGAGATGTGATGGAGGAAGAGGAGGGGGTGACAGGGATGAGGAGGACGACGTGGAAGGCGTGGACGAGGATGACGAGGACGATGAGGAAGGCATGGACGAGGATGAGGAGGACGACGAGGAAGGTGTGGACGAGGACGACGAGGAAGGCAAGGACGAGGATGAGGAGGACAACGAGGAAGGTGTGGACGAGGACGACGAGGAAGGCGTGGACGAGGACGACGACGAGGGAGATGACGAGGACGACGAGGAGGCTGGTGACGAGGAAGACGAGGACGACGAGGAGGCTGGTGACGAGGAAGACGAGGCGGAGTTCTATCTCGGTGAGTCGGCCTTGATGGCGGAGCAGACCGCATCCTGGAGTCCATCCAAGATGAGGCGTATGTGGAGTCCAACCGGCGCTTCCTCCGGGAAGAGCAGGCGAAGACCGATGTGCTCTTCGACGAGCTGGATGCGGAGTAGGAGGTGGAGGCCAACGACGTCGATGTCAGAATGGAGATAGTGGACATCTCCGACGACGGGGAGTAGTGTAGTTTTGTTGGTAGATGTTTGCTTTTCCATGCTTTTTATGCCTTTCATGTTTTGTGTGTCTGTAAAGGTTGAACAATGTCAAGCAATCGTTGTTGTCAGAACGGAGACAGTTTCGTTTCCATGTCAAGCAATCGTGTTTTGTTCTTAAGTAGTAGTACTACCCCGTCCAAAATAAATGTGTCAACTTTGCAGTACAATTCACATTGTACTGGTTAGTATAGAGTTGAGCGAATTAATTTGTGATGGAAGGTGTATGTTTTATTACAAATTACAGTTTTAAGTACCATATTTGGGTCGGAAGGCGTATGTTTTATTACACTGTATTGTTTTATTATAGATTGCAGTTTCAAGTACAAAATAAACGTCTCAACTAGGGCACATATTTGATTCTAGAGATTTCAGTGTGGTTAGATTTGAATATGGTTTCAACATGGTTAGATTCTAGAGAGGCACTCAACAACATGCACAAAAAAGCCACTGATGTGCTTCTAACAAGCACCATCTTGCATGGTCTTACCGCAAGATGGGATTCGACATTTATCCAGGACATTCCGGGTTTTATAAGTGTAGAAAGAATTGTTTTTCACTTATATGTTGTGTGGCAGAGGCACGACAATTACTTTTGTGAGAGGCATGAATGTGCCGACGGAACGGGCACGGTCACGTATGAAATAGGTGCAAGGTGGTCCCTAATGTCTCCTTAATGTATCATCTATACACTTTACTGTTACAAGCACGATCGTCGTTCTTGTTGAGGCACGGAGGTGAAGGATGGAGCCTTTGCCTCTGCGATAGTCACGTCCCATATTAAGAAGGAAGCAAATCTTCACAGACCCGATACGTCGGAAGCTGGCCGTAAGGCACGCTCCTGCCTCTGCGTTTTCGATGACGTCACGTTTAGTGCCAATGGGGTGGACGTAATGCTCGGTTTGCTGATGTTTTTGTTGTCAGCAACTTTCTTAACATGTTACGCCCGACAGAGGTACGGTGTTACCCGACGTAGAGGCATGCACGTAACTAACTGGAGGCACGGAGACGTGATTCCATGGGAGGTACGGTCGCGAAAAGGATCGTTATGCAAGGACGTGAAGGTGTGCCTCTGCTTTAAAGAAGCTTTCACTGACACATTTTCATTGTGGGGGGCATGGACTATGAGCTCCATGTGTTTTCGAAGGCATTAGGCCTCATTAATGAACATATCAGAGAGAAGGTGAATCTTTTGGTTGACGTCTAGAATGTTGCGTAAAATGACGTGAAGCCAAGTTACGCATGGTCCCCTTGGTATCAGGGGCACATAGGCACATAAGTGCCTATTGTGGTGCACAGGAAATAAACTTGTGCAAAAGACATGTAAACTGCAAGCAAACTACAAGGTTAACTGCGACACAAGCAAACCTAAATTTATAACAAGCAAAACGCAGTCTTGAGGGAAAGCAAATCTAATGAGAAATCTAGAATGTTCTAGATACTTTTGTTGGCCGGGACCATCTCCTTCAGTAGTCGTAGTCGCCACAGGACCTAGCGCGCTTCCTGGTCTGCTCCTTGTCGAGTTTTGCCCGGCGAAGCCCTTCCTGGATGATACTGAGGCGGCTCCATATCTCGTACGCAGCGTGAGTGTCCTTTGCCGCGTACTCGATGTTCCTCATGGACAGGGGCATGCACGCCCAGAGGCTGCGTTCTGCGTTGGTGAGCTCTACGTTGTGGACAAGGATGCCTGAGACGTCCCCAAGGGAGTCCAGAGGCTTGGTAGCTGTAGGCACCCTCCATTCCTTCTGGATGTAGACGAAGTGGGCGATCTCCAGTCCGACGCGGCCAAGCAGCTCTATGTCGCCGTCGATGGAGAAGCCAACAAACGTGTATGTGGGGTCCGCGAGGAAGTTGTCGAACTTGGTGCAGTTCTTGTCGGCCGCGCTCAGTTGGAAGAGCTGCACCGGATGATCCTTGCCGACGGAGAGCTGGACGAGGGCATGTTTCTGATCTTCGCCATGGTCGTTGGTGTACTTCACATCAACTCCGACGATCTTGTGGCGCTCGAACTGGAGGTGTCGCTCGAACTGCTCAATGGTGGTCGCCGCCTTGTGCAAGTCGTTGGTGTGGATCACGTGCAACTTTGTGTTGCCGTGGGCCTGCACCTCCATGAATTCCCTGGTGAATCCCATGGCCTGGAGCAGTTGGTCCTCCTCCAATCTGATTTTTCGTGGGAAACAATGAGTGGGAGCGCAATGGCGATTTCTGTTCTTTGTGTGTGAGAAGGCCGCGACGGGAGTCTAAATTTAAGGGCGGGGAAGTGTCCAAGGAGTGCACGATCTCACTGTCGACGCGGTTGTGCACATCGTGGGTTCTGGATCGTGGTTTTTCTTTATAAAAAATAAAAATAAAATCAGCAGTTATATTTTTAACAACCGTCGTATCTCCAGCAAGTCGTGGAGATGATCGTTGTCTTTCGTAGTTTGCTGTCAAATGTTAACTTTTACAATCTCGTGAGGCATGCAGTTATATTTTTAACAACCATCGTATCTCGTGAGGCATGCAGGGGCAGTATGTAGAGGCACAAGTCTCTGACCAAGAGAAGCATGCTTCAGGTGGCAGCTTTAACTCTCAGACACACGAGCGTGGTACATTTATTGGGAGTGGCAATTGTTTTCAGTGATACATTCGCTGGTAGGAGCAGTGCTATGTTTCTTCAGAGGCACTGTTGTGTGTCAGTGTTGCAACTGACGCTACGAGATGGTCAGAAAGAACGAGAAGCAACGAGAGGCGTGGTCATGCAGCCGCAAGAAGCACTCATACAACTAGAGGCGAAACAAGAGGCACAGATACGATGCTACGTGATTGCACGGATGTCTATTCGTGCTATGGTGCTACGTGAGGCACGGGCACGAACAAATAGCCGTGCACTCAAGTACATGTGCAAAAAGCCACAAATGTGTTTCTGAGAAGCAGCGACCTCCATGGTTTTACCGCAAGGTGGGATTCGACATTTATCCAGGGCATTCTGAGTTTTACAAGTGTAGGAAGAATCGTTTTTCACTTATATGTTCTGTGGCAGAGGCATGACTATTACTTGTGTGACGAAGGAATGTACGTCAAATGTACATGACGCGAGGATTGACAATAGGCGTCCGTTACTATTTTCCCGGAATGTTTTTGAATTAACTGCGAGAGGCATGAATGTGCCGACGGAATAGGCACGGTCATGCCTGAAATAGTTGCAAGGTCGTCCCTAAGGTGTCCTATATGCTTTACAGTTACAAGCACGGTCGTCGTTCTTGCCAAGGCACGGAGGTGAATGATGGAGCCTATGCCTTTGCGATAGTCACCTCCCATATTAAGAAGGAAGTAAATCTTCATAGACCCGATACGTCGGAAGCTGGCCGTAAGGCACGCTCCTGCCTCTGCGTTTTCGGTGACGTCACGTTTAGTGCCAGCGGGGTCGACGTAATGCTCGGTTTTCTGATGTTTTTGTTTTCAGCAACTTTCTTAACATGTTACGCACGACAGAGGTGCGGTTTTACCCGACGAACTGGAGGCACGGACGTGATTCTAAGGGAGGTAGGGACGCGAAGGATCGTGATGGAAGCACGTGAAGCTTCCATTGACACATTTTCATTGCGGGGCCATGGCCTATGAGTTTCATGTGTCTTCGAAGGCATTCGGCCTCATTAACGGACGTGAAGTCAATTTATGCACGGTCTCCATAGCAGTGTAGGCACCGAAGTGCCTTCGTGGGTGTTTTAAGTAGCTAGTTGGTGTTATTGACGGACAACCGTGCCTCTGTAGTGTTCTTCTCTGAGGGTCACGGGCGTAAGCAATGTTTTCCAAGGAGAATAAACACCTAACTACCTCTGTATTCAAAATGTCATCGAAGGAACATTGTGCACTGCTTTTAGGAGCATTTTGTAATTGTTGTCCCTACATTTCGACACTGCATCCACAAAGGTACTAGTGCATTGCATGCTCGTCATTTTTGTGGATTGCTATGTGTACCTGCTCTGTGCGTTACGCTAATCATATAGTATCTGTACCGTGTTTATATTTTTCAGTTCACGCCAATATATTCTAATAATAGAAAACTGCAACATTGCACTGGAAATAAACTTGTTCAGAAGATATGCAAACTGGAAGCAAACTACAAGGTTATCTGTACTGTGTTTATATTTTCCAGTTCACGCCAATATATTCTAATAATAGAAAACTGCAACATTGCACTGGAAATAAACTTGTTCAGAAGATATGTAAACTGGAAGCAAACTACAAGTTTATCTGTACTGTGTTTATATTTTTCAGTTCACGCCAATATATTCTAATAATAGAAAACTGCAACATTGCACTGGAAATAAACTTGTTCAGAAGATATGTAAACTCGAAGCAAACTACAAGGTTATCTGTACTGTGTTTATATTATTCAGTTCACGCAAATATATTCTAATAATAGAAAACTGCAACATTGCACTGGAAATAAACTTGTTCAGAAGATATGTAAACTGGAAGCAAACTACAAGGTTAACTGCGACACAAGCAAATCTAAATTTAGAACAAGCAAACGACAGTCTTGAGAGAAACCAAATCTAACGGGAAATCTAGAATGGCATGAGCAATCTTCTAGTTACTTTTCTTGGCCGGGACCACCTGCTTCAGTAGTCGTAGTCGCCCCAGGACCTTGCGCGCTTCCTGGTCTGCTCCTTCTCGAGTTTTGCCCGGCGGAGGCCTTCCTGGATGATGGTGAGGCGGCTCCATATCTCGTACGCAGCGTAAGCATCTTTTGCCGCGTATTCGATGTGCCTCATGGACAGGGGCATGCGCGACCAGCGCTGGTGCTCTGCGTTGGTGAGCTTCTTCTTCATGTTGTTGTAGTAGTCGTGGACAATGATGCCTGAGACATCCCCAAGGGGTCCAGAGGCTTGGTAGCAGTAGGCACCCTCCATTCCTTCTGGATGTCGACGAAGTGGGCGATCTCTAGTCCGACGCGCTCGAGCATCTCTATGTCGCCGTCGATGGAGAAGCCAGCAAACGTGTATCCGGGGTCGGCGAGGAAGTTGTCGAACCTGGTGCAGTTCTTGTCGGCGGCGCTCAGTTGGAAGACCAACACCGGATGATCCTTGCCGACGGAGAGCTGGACGAGGGCTGGTTTCTGATCTTCCCCAACGTCGTTGGTGTACTCCACATCAACTCCGACGATCTTGTGGCGCTCGAATTCGAGGTGTCGCTCGTACTGCTCGATGGTGGTCGCCGCCTTGTGCAAGTCGTTGGTGTGGATCACGTGCAACTTGGTGTTGCCGTGGGCCTGCACCTCCATGAATTCCTTGATGAATCCCATGGCCTGGAGCAGTTGGTCCTCCTGCAACCTGGTTTTTCATGGGGAACAATGAGTGGGAGCGCAATGGCGATTTCTGTTGTTTGTGTGTAAGAAGGCCGCGACGGAAGTCTAAATTTAAGGGCGGGGAAGCGGCAAAGGAGTGCACGATCTCACTGTCGATGCGGTTGTGCACATCGTGGGTTCTGGATCGTGGTTTCATCTCCCTGGTGGTGCGGTTGTGCACACCTTGAGTTTTTGATCGTGGTTTTCTTTATAAAAAATAAAATAAAATCAGCAGTTATGTTTTTAGCAACCGTCATATCTCCAGCAAGTCGGGGAGATGTTCGTTGTCTTGCGTAGTTTGCTGTAAAATGTTAACTTTTACAATTTATCTCATGAGGCATGCTGGGGCAGTATGTAGAGGCACAAGTCTCTGACCAAGAGAAGCATGCTTGAACTGGCTGGATTAACTCTCAGACACACGGGCGTGGTACATTCATTGGGAGTGGCAATTGTTTTCAGTGAAACATTCCCTGGTAGGAGCAGTGCTGTGTTTTTTCAGAGGCACTGTTGCAGCTGTCTCTACGAGATGGACAGAAAGAACGAGAAGCAACGAGAGGCGTGGGTATGCAGCTGCAAGAAGCACTCATACAACTAGAGGCGCAAGTAGAGACATAGATACGATGCTACGTCAGGCACGGAAATGAAGTTACGTGGTTCACGGACGTCAATTCGTGCTATGGTGCTACGTGAGGCACGTGCACGAACAAATAGCCGTGCACTCAACTACATGCGCAAAAAGCCACAGATCTGTTCCTGAGAAGCACCGGCCTCCATGGTTTTGCCGCAAGGTGGGATTCGACATTTATCCAGGGCATTCCGGGTTTTACAAGTGTAGGAATAATCGTTTTACACTTATATGTTCTGTGGCAGAGGCACGGCAATTACTTTTGTGAAGAAAGAATGAACGTCGAATGTACGTGATGTGAGGATTGACAATAGGCGTCCGTTACTGTTTTTCCGGAATGTTTTTCAATTAACTTTGAGAGGCATGAATGTAACAACGGAACAGGCACGGTCATGTCTGAAATAGTGGCAAGGTGGTCCCTAATGTGTCCTGAATGTATCACCTGTAATGCTGCACTATTACAAGCATGGTCGTTATTCTTGTAGAGGCACGGTCGTGAGAGTCATGAATGTGTCGACTCAACGGGCACGGTCATGTCTGGAATAGTTGCAAGTACGAGATGGGCAGAAACAACGAGAAGAAACGAGGGGCGTATGCATGCAGCTGCGAAACACACTTATACAGCGAGTAGCACAGCTAGAGGCACAGGTACGATGCTACATGAGGCACAGACATGAACCTATGTGAAGGCATGGATGTTTAAGGTGACTGCGCCATAGGGGAAGGCACTAGGTCTTTAGGAGAAGTGCTGTGCAGTTGACAGAGGTGTATGCTTGAGCTCATCGCAAAAAACTACTTGGCATGACGCTATTCTGCGGAGCACCATAGTGAAAATTATGTATACTACTGACGTGCGGAGCTAGCAACGTCACTAAACTATTCTGAAACATACTTCACCACAGCCATTCATCGTCCATTATTATTCAGCGAATCCCTTTATTACTATCCAGAGATAAATAAACTAACCCACGTAAGTGTTTCACCTTCTTTGACAGGGAATTTTCACCACCGTCCTCTTGGAAATAATTATATGCTCAGTTACATACCATGACATAACTAAATAACAAAACTGATGTGTACAGGCTGTTCAAAAAATAGACATAAATTACTGAACTAGGAAGTATAGCCACCGGCAACGCTCTATCAGGAAAGGTCGTTGATTATCATCCGCAGTAGCTTCATGTTTCCCAATGTTGGCCACCGCTTTTCAATTGTGACAACGACAATTGAACCAGCCTTTAGCTGAGCTTCCCGGGCAAAATCTGAAAAACCGGTCACCTCCATTCTGCCGTCGGTTCGTATGGAGTACGTTGTGCTCATGTCTATTGCATCATACATCTCTATTAGGCTGATACCATCGTTTTGAGGTAGATATCCCAGGTTCATCTTTAGAAGCCTCACAATGGCAGACGGGATTCTCTGCAGATTGTACTGATATTACTAGATAAAATCAATGTACAAGGACAGAAAACATCGAAAATAGCAAACAAAACCATGGCAGTGGATCAAAACAAATATTCAATGACTAACCAGATGACCATTTATGACATTGGTGACATTTAGACGCTGCACAAAGGGTATGGTGGGGAAGTCGTCAGACTCAAACACATAGTATAACATCTGGCCAAATTGTCTGTATGAGAGGTTTACGCCTCGACCGAACACTGTTTTCCCAATGTACTCCCTCTCCGAGTCATTTAGAAATTTAAGAGCTACATGGAAAAAATAACTCATTTTCAAACAAATTTGTTTAAACAGATGAAGTCGGTATTTAAGTTTAAAATGAATGGTTAAATTCAATGCATGTGATCAAATTGGGATGATAATCAACGGAATTGCATAAAATGTTTTCAAAATAACTTTGACTGTAAGTATGTCATTAATTTAGTGGACAGGGGTAGGAGTACCAAATTATGCTGATAAACATAGTTGATAAAACAGGATGGAAGTTGGTGCACTTACCTAGTGATGGTTTGGGGAGGGGCCTGTGACCTCCTCGAGCATCACTGAGTCTAAAATCTATCTCAATGGACAGACTCCCAGTATCCAGGTTTATGATGATTAGATCTCGATAATGAAGATCGTAGTCACTAATTAACTTTTCCCAGCCAGGTCCATGAATTTTAGACCGGTTAGGTTCATCGATGATGTAGATCTCATATGACAGATCCTCGTTGGTGATCAGTACTAGATTTCTTTGTTTTCCTTCTTCTTGAAATGCTTCCTCTTTCCACCGATAGATTGAATAAGTGACTTGCTGCCTGCAGTAGCATGGCACATACTGCGCAAGAAAAAAAATCTTACCAGGCATGTATAACCAAGACAGATAGCGCTTATCATATATGTACCAATTGTTTTCAACAGGTTGCTATCATTAAATGCTTAAATGTAGGCATTCCATTCAAACAATATGGTAGAAACTTTTATTTCCTTCATCAGAAAGATACACTAGTTGGTAGTAACTGATGGGCAGCATGGGGTGGCAAACATTTCTCCTTACCAGGCATGTCTTGAAGCATCGAGGAAGATGCACTGTTATCGCGCTGTGAAGAACGCCTGACTCCAGTCCGGAGCAACCGAAGTTGGTACATATATCACATCACATGGTTTCCCCTGGAATACGTTGCAAAACAACGTTTATATGAAATTCTCAACACAAGCAAAATTTTATTATCTTGAAAAACTATTCGGCTAAACCGGCATTTTTACATAAATAGTCGTTCACAAGCAATTTCCTAAAAAGGATTTTTGATGCTTGGTTTTAAAAGCAGCTTTAGCAAATGTATATTTCAAGACAAGACAGGTAAAAAGGAGAAACAATAGTCTATCATCAGGCGGCTCAAAGGAGTGTTTGTAACATTAAAATTATAAGTAAATTGGTCGGAGCTGCACCCAGCAACAACGTCATCCGCGACCATACGCCACCGTCGCCGACGCCAACCACCGGAACATGTGTGGCTAGGTGGTATTTGAAACGGGTGATCCATCAATGTTAACCTTGCCTCCAGCGTACAGGACCCCAAATGCTATCTTCAAGCACAGACGCCGACTCCCAGTCAACAGCACCCCAAACGCCGACCTCCAGCACCCTGTGGCCGGTTAAGCAATAGAGCTCAACGTCTGGCCACTCGCTTGGACTTCCGGCCACCGCCGTTGTTTGCAAGACCTAACGGGCTTCAATTTAAACTACCAATATCGGGTGGTAGGTGCGACATATGCCAGCGGGTGGCTTATCATTGTGGGAGCCAGTAAAACATCGCCGGTGCCTGGAAACGGGATGAGGCGAAGATATGCACGCCGGCGGATCTTACCCAGGTTCGGGGCTCTCCGTGGAGATAACACCCCTAGTCCTGCTCTGCGGGGTCTCCGCATGATCACTAGATCAATACAACTAGCTACAAGCGCTCCTTGAGCTGTTTGGCTGGAGGAAGGAGAAGGGCAAGGCTAGCTCTCCTTTTCTCTCTATGTGGTGTGTGGAATTCTATGAGATCAACCCTTTGCATGGGTGTCCCGGGGGGTTTATAGCCTACCCCCAGGGGTACAATGGTAATCCGGCTGGGCGCGGGTCCCAACCGTCAGCGTCTATGCTCGCCGGCTTCTCCGCCGGTCACTGGGGCCCGCCGACTGGTGGGTCCCGCCGGCTGCCGGCCTCTTGGCCGACAGGCCGGCCCCACCGCTTGGGGGCTTTGTCGGCGGCTGGTTACTGTTGCCTCGCCTCTGATGACGAGGGCTTTGTCGAAGTAAGCATGGCTACAGTGTCGCCGCCTGGCGGGCTCTCACTGTAGCCTTATCTCGTCTTGTCTCCTTAATGAGGCACATGTTTCGAGGGAGGGGGGTAGCCGGCTATTGGGAGCCGGCCACGCCCCTGGCCGACTAGGGGAGGCCAGGCCGCCTTCGGGTGTCTCTCTGGCAGAGAGGGGCCCGCCGCCCGCGGGCCATACTGGTGCCCGTCATGGGTGACATCGAGGCCAACACGGCTACAGTGCCGCGCCGTACGGGGGATGGCTAGCCCGTACGGCGCCCTGCGGCCATGCCTGTTTCGGGATTCGGGGGTAGTGGGCTGTACTGCAGCCACGCCCCATCCTATCGCCGTTATGTGGGTACAGTCTTAGTGGGTGCAGTCTTGGCCGGCTTCTGGGAGCCGGCTTTCTTCATGGCCGACTTCTGGGAGTCGGCCCTGGGGATAGTAGGCCGGGGGAAGGCGGCCCTATGCTTTGTATGCTTGAAGGCTTGAATGGCCTGATAATTTTTCAAAGAGCCAGGGGGAGTCGGTTAGGCTACCCGTGGCTATTTACTCCGATAGTAGTCCCCGAAGCTGGTTGGGCTTCGAGGCTGAGAGGAGGTCGAGAAGCTCAGTCAGCTTCTTATCTTGACGAGCCAGTAGCTGGGAGCCGGCTTCGGTTGGGTGCACCGTCTTGGCGAAAAAAAATTAAAGTCGGAAGGCGGGAGTCTGTTGGCGCGTGCACCGGGTCGCGGGCCGGCCGCTTGCCGCCTGCGAACCACGTGTGGCACTTTGGCTGAAAAGAGCCTGCCAACCCACGTGCGCGACAAGACGTCGCCGCAGGGCGAGGGCCCGCCACTCCTACGCCTAGGCCCAGGCGCGGTTTCTTTGCAGCCCAAAGCTGTCCGCACGTCTCCCGGCGGCGGTTTCCGCACGCCGTTAGGGCGCAATAATCGCGGGACGTGGGGGAGTGGGCGCAGTTAATCCCACGTTCCTCCCTACGCCTCGCCTCCTCGGCTTCGCTGCACGAGGCCATAAGTAGGGGGAGGAGGGGAAGCGGCAGACGCTCGCACGCTCCTCTCCTCTCCGCCATCTTCTTCCTCCTGCTTTCCCTCGCAGCAGCGCCTCGCCGCCGCGCCGTCCCACCAATCTTCACTCCGCCCCGCAGCTTTGCCGCCGCAGGGCCGTGCTTTCTCCCCCGCCGCACTCTTCCTCGCTAGCTTCTCGCCACCATGCAGTACGGCGGGGACTGGGATGGCTCCAACGTCCATATGGACCACATCGAGTTCCTCCGCAAGACGCGGCGGTTGCCCGGCACGGACCAGGTGCGGGTCCGTCTCGCGCCTGCGAAGGAGATCACGCCGGCGCTGGAGGAAGGCGAGCGGGTAGTCTTCCGCTCGCACTTCCTGCGCGGCATCGGCTTGCCGGCGAGAGCTTTCTTCCGCTCCTTCCTCGACTTCTATCAACTCCAGCCGAACCACCTCACTCCGAACACGGTGGTGCTGCTGTCCGCCTTCGTCACCTTGTGCGAAGGCTTTCTTGGCGTTCTCCCCACCCTCGAGCTCTGGGGGGAGTTCTTCCAATCCAAGCTGGGTACCCGCATGCAGGACGTGCCGGCCTAGAGCGGCGCCTTCATCGCGATGAGGAGGCCGGCGGCCGACAACCCCTTCCCCATCATCATGCTAATCCAGTCGGTGAAGCTCTGGCAGAAGTCATATGTCTACGTGAAGAACGTCGCCCCAAAAGGCGACTACGTCAACTTGCCGGCTTTCGTAGCCGGCCCGCCGGCTGGGAGGCGGCCCCAGTGGTCCTATCGGGCCATGACGCTGTCGCAGGCTGGAGCCGCGGCCGTCACTTGACTGCGGGTGATGATCCAGTCGGAGGGCCTAACTGGGTCCGACTTGCTGGCCGCCTTCGTCGCGCGCCGGGTGCTTCCGCTTCAGAGCCGCCCTCACCTGATATGTCAGATGAGCGGCCAACTCGATCGGAGTCGGATGTGCACCAAGGACATGCCGCACAACGAGGTGGCCCATATGGTGAATTATCTTGCGAACTGCAAGCTCTCCGTAGAGTGGCGGTTTGGCAAGGAGCCATATTCCCGTGCACATCCTCCGCCCACGGTATGTTCTCTTTTTCCCTTTCTTCTCTTAGTTTTGTCGCCGAGTTCCTTTTGGCCGACTCTGACCAGTCGGCACGCCTTGGCAGAGCCCTCTCCTTCGACCCGCAGCCGGGTCGGAGGCGGAGCGCCGATTCCTCCCCGACCGGGCGGAGCATGACCTGAAGGACCACGACTTGGGGGCGTCCGCCATGGATGAAAACACCGAGGCGGGTGGCGGCGAAGCCGGCGGCGATGCAGGCGGCTCCGGGCTTGGAGCCAGCTTCGACGACTGGCCGGATGACGACGAGGCGGAAATCATCCCACGCCGCCAGCCGGCATTCGGCCACGGCGCGGGTTCCTCCGCCGCGCCGCCTGCTCGGGGCGGCGGGCAGAAGCGCCGTGCCGCGTCGGGCTTGTTCGACAGCCGGCCGAAGAAGCCCAAGAGCGGGGCAGCGGCGACCAGGCGGGATGAGGCGGCCGCGAAGGCGGCCCGCTTCCGCAAGGTGGGGAAGCAGCCGCAGATGGTGTCGGCGTAAGTGTATATTCCTTTGTACATTCTTTCTTCTTTTCTTGGTGATTTCTGAATCCTTACCCTTTCTCAAAAATCAGGGCTCCGCTTTCGCTTGAGCGGGTTGCTGCCGCCTCCGTCGTCGGATCGCCGGGAGGATCCGGGAGCACCCGCCGCGTGGACCCCCGCGCCGAGCTTCAGGCGGCGACGGAGCGAAATGCGCGGGAGGCGCGGGAGGAGCGGGAGGCGGAGGAGTTGAGGGCGGCTGCCGCCAAGGCGGCACAGGAGGAGGAGAAGGCGGCGAAGGCGCGCGCCGACGCAGCGGCCAAGGCCCAAGCGAAGGCTGCGGCCGCGGCAATAGCGGAGGGGACCTTGCTCGTCACCCCTCTGCGTGTCGCGGCGCCCGAGGTCCCGGAGCCCCGCCGGAGGAAGCCGGCGGCGACCAGCCGGGGTTGGAGAGGGAGGACGACGTCGTCGTCCCGGAGAGGGAGGCGGCACCGGCCCCGCCGACTGGGGCGGCTCAAGGTAGCCGGCCTAACATGCCGCCTGCGCAATCGGCCGGGGGCGAGCCGGCCGCGAGGACGGACCTGGTGGTCCAGTCGCCATCGAGCCAGCGCGCGGGGAAGGCCGCATCGGACCCGCAGAAGGCCACGAGCTCCGGCTCGTTGGCCCGGAACGTGGAGGCGGCCAGCGCCAGCTCGGGGTGGACGCCGGGTGGAGGGACGGCCGTGGTGAACGTGGCGGCGCAGGAAGTCCGGAACCGGCTTCAGTCCCAGGCTGCGGTGCTGAGGAAATACAATGACGAGTTCCTTGCGACGCGAGCGGACATTCGGGTTAGTCTTCCTATTTTTGATTTTTTTATCTTGGTTTCTTCCGTGGGGGCGCGTCAACGCACCCACTGGGTGTAGTCTCCGAGTTCCGAGTCGGCTGCTGAGCAGGCGGCTTGGAACTTCTTAGCGGGCTTTGTTTTGCTATCTTGTTCTCATACGCTTCTCTGCCTGTCTTGCAGGACTACCACAACCTCCGTGCGGCTGCCTTCAACTCACAGGCTCCGGAGCTGACCCAGAAGAATGCTGATCTATCTGAGAGCCGGGGTAAGTGCTTTGTCCTTTATCTCACGTGGGGGCGCGTTAGCGCACCCACTGGGTGTAGTCCCCGAGATTCGGGCCGACTGCTGAGCAGTCGGGTCGGATCTTCCTTGACGACTTCTTCCTTATTTCTTCTTTCTTTTCTGCCATGCCTGCAGCGGCCAACGCCAGACTGAGGGAGCAGCTGGGTGGGAGTCAGGCCGCCCTCCGCGCTAAGGAGGCTGAGTTTGACGCCTTGGCCCAGGAGCGTGACCGCCTGGCTAAGAGGCTGGCCGACCAGGAGAAGGGCCACAAGGCGGCCCTGAAGGCGGTGCAGGACAGCGAGGCCGCCCTCCAAGCCAAATATGAGACAGAGGCAGCAAGCTGGGCCGAAGCGAGGCAGTCGCTGATCAACGGCTACGGCCAGATCGAAGACTTGGTTGACGGTAGGCCGCCATCTTCTTCGTCCTTGCTTGCCGCTTGCCATTTGGCTCATTTTCTGACTTGGTGTTTTTCTCTTCTTTCTCTTTCATTCTTGCGCAGAGTACTTCCCTAGCTACTCTACTGCCGCCAACCAGGTCGTCGAGGCCCACCGCGAGGCACAAAGGCAGGCTGGCGCCGAGATCGCGCCGAACGCTCGCCGGTCGCTGGAGGAGCAGCTCTTAGCGATTCAAGCCCGCCTCCAGTCAGCTCGACGCATGCTCCGCCGGCTTCAGCGTGTTGGGGCGCAGGTGTTGGCCGCTCTCTGGCCTGGTGAGGTGATTCCCCGCACCCCCGGTCGGACTGCCGACTGGCTGGAGGTGGCGGTCGGCCGCTTTGAGGCCTGGAAGGCTTCTGCGGCTCGGTCCGGGGCCAGGCAGGCGCTGGAGTTCGTCAAGGCCTGGTGTCCCGAGCTGAGTCTGGACCAGCTGGCCACCTGGCGGCAGGAGGCCGACACGGAGCTGGAGCCGGCGCGGCCGGCTATCATCCAGCGGGCTTCGGCGATTGCCGACTACACCGACACCAGCGCCTTCGCTCCTGAGGTGGACGACAACGACGTTGCCTAGCCGGAGGAGTGGTTCGGGCTGAACCCGGCAGAGGGCGAGGACTCGGCGGAGGAGATCGACTCCAGCAACGAGGGCGAGGAGGAGGAGGGTGAAGACGCCGCGCCAGATGGTGGAGCGGCCGGTCAGCCTCAGGTTGACCGTGCCTCCAGCAACAAGGCACGCGCGGGTGCACCGCCTGCAGCCGGCGATGATCAAGCCGAGACCCGCCAGCCGGCCACTCCTCCAGCCGGTGGCGCCGTCTCCACCGACCAGCCCGGCTCCCCTGCCGCGCGCTTAGTCTAGTCTGCTGCCTCTACTTTCCTGTTTTACCACTCTTGGAACAGTATTTTGTTAAGTTTGCACAATTCCACCCACTGGGGGTGTATTCGAACTATATTAACTGCCGGCCTATTGGGGGCCTTATGTGTAAATATAATTATGCTTGCATTTGGCTTTCCCTTGTTCTTTACTTTTCATCCTTCGGCTGTTTCCTTTGCCGCCCTCCCTTGGTTGCCGCCTTCCCAGCCGGACAGCTGCTCTGCAATCTGTGGCTGGAGAAGTGCTTGGCCAGTTGGGGGGGGGCAAGTACTCTAGCTTTGTTGGATTATAGCAAAGTGACTGGGAGGCCGGCCAGCCGGCTGTTTTGACAGCCGGTAGGCGTGGTTGGAGGCCGTCTTTGTGTTATATAAGTTCGTTAGTCCTTAGCCGTTTTTCGTGTGGGCATCCTTTCTGCCTTTGGCTCTTGCCAGTCGGACAGTCGGTTCTTCGAGCTGCGACTTTCAACAAGAGAGGGCTCGGGTGCCGGCACACTACTTGTCTGACTTCAGGTAGAACTTTTAATATAACTTAAGGCGGCTAGTCTCCGGGCCGACTAGTCGAACCCGGTGCCAGATAGAAAATCAAATGTAATAATACATTCATGAGTATGACACTCGTCATTCATAGATAAAGGAGGGCAGTCCCCGAGTGCGCCTCGGGGGGCCCGTTTGTCTGATATTTAAAAAACGGTAGCATGATACATACTGCTTTCAACTGTAAAATCTTCTCAGGAGGTTTGCGTTCCATGGTCGTTCCGACTCCTTGCCGGAATCATCCCTCTTGCATGCTCTTGGTTTTTGTGCGTCGATCAGGTAGTAGGAGTCATTGCCTAGTGCCTTGCTGACGATGAAAGGGCCTTCCCAAGGGGCCGAGAGCTTGTGCTGGCCGGCTGTTCCCTGGATCAGCCGAAGCACAAGGTTGCCCTCTTGGAAGGATCTTGGCCTGACCTTCCGGTTGTGGTAAGGGCGCAAACCCTGCTGGTAGATGGCGGACCGGCTAAGTGCTAACAGCCGGCCTTCTTCCAGCAGGTCGACGTCGTCTTCTCGCGCTTCCTTGGCCTCCGCCTCCATGTACATGGTGACCCGAGGCGAGTTGAACTCGATGTTAGTTGGGATGACAGCCTCGGCACCATATACAAGGAAGAACGGAGTGAAGCCGGTGGACATGTTTGGGGTAGTACGCAGACTCCAAAGGACAGCTGGCAGCTCATTGAGCCAGCAGCCGGCCGATCGCTCCAGTGGTACGACCAGCCGGGGTTTGATGCCGGAGAGGATGAGGCCGTTTGCTCGCTCGACCTGGCCGTTTGACTGTGGGTGGGCAACGGATGCTAAGTCCAGTCGGATGCCTTGCGTCGCGCAAAAACGTGCCAGTGCTCCCTTGGCAAAGTTTGTGCCGTTGTCGGTGATGATGCTGTGTGGCATGCCATACCGAGTAGTGATGTCGGCAATGAATGTCACGGCAGTCGGCCCGTTCAGCTTCTTGATCGGCTTCGCTTCGATCCACTTGGTAAATTTGTCCACGGCGACAAGCAGATGCGTCAAGCCGCCGCGGGCTGTCTTGAATGGGCCCACCATGTCCAGCCCCCAGACGGCAAAGGGCCAGGTGAGGGGGATGGTCTTGAGTGCAGAAGCCGGCAGGTGTTGCTTGGAACTGAAGACTTGGCATCCTTTGCAGCGTTTGACTATCTCTTTGGCATCTTCCAAAGCAGTCGGCCAGAAGAAACCATGGCGGAAAGCTTTGGCCACAAGTGATCTTGAGGCTGCGTGGTGGCCGCATTCGCCTTGGTGGATATCCTTGAGGATTGCTACACCCTTCTCTGGCTCGACGCAGCGCTGGAAGACTCCAGTGACGTTGCGCTTGACAAGTTCTCTGTTCATTATTGCATATACTTCGGCTCGGCGTTGCACTAGTCTTGCCAAAATCTCATCAGTCGGCAGCTCTCTGTTGACTAGGAAGTTGAGGATGGGCTGGGCCCATGATGGAGCTGTGACTTCTTCTACTGTTAGTACGACCACTGTGACTCGGGTAGGTGGGTTGGGTGGTGGAGAGTTGGAGTCGGCCACCGCTTCTTGTGTCGCTGCAGCCCCCGGGCCGGGTTCTGAAGTCCCCGAGCCGGGTGCGACTACGGCAGTCCCCGGGCCGCTTGTCAAAGTCCCCGAGCCGCCTGCTGGGTTCCTCCAGTCAGATCCGGCTGTATCGGGGGCGGGCGGTACGAAGATAGAGTCCGACTCTGGAGACGGCTTGATAGACGGTTTGAGGAGGCGCGGGAGAGAGACACCGGTTGGTATAGCCTGTCGGGTGGAGCCGTTCCGTGCCAGGGCATCTGCTTGGTCGTTGTCGGCCCGTGGTACGTGAAGGAACTCGCAACCTTCGAAGTACCCACTGATCTGCTGGACGAGGAATCGATAGCTCGCCATGTTTGCATCCTTGGCGTCCCAGTCGCCAGATGACTGCTGGACCACCAAGTTTGAGTGGCCATAACACAGGATCCGGCGTATGCCGAGCTCTTTGGCTAGCCGGAGCCCGTGTATGAGCGCCTCGTATTCAGCCACGTTGTTGGAGGCGGCAAAATGGATTTGCAACGTGTATCTGAGCTTGTCGCCTTTAGGAGAGGTGAGGATGATGCCGGCTCCCAAGCCGGTGCGCATCTTGGACCCGTCGAAGTGCATCCGCCAATGAGTAGAGTTGGGAGCCGGCGGTAGGTACTGGGTCTCGGCCCAGTCAACGAGGAAGTCGGCCAATGCTTGGGACTTGATGGCGGTGCGGGGCTGGTAGAAGATTGTGTAAGGCGCCAGCGCAATGGCCCATTTAGCCACCCGGCCGGATGCATCCCGGCTGCCTATGATCTCGGCAAGCGGGGCGGTGCATACGACCGTGATGGGATCCTCTTGAAAGTAGGGCTTCAGCTTCTTGGCGGCGAAGTACACTCCATAGCTGGATAGTACTTCGCTTAGATAATATACCGGCCTCTGGACTAGCTGGGCTCGGCCTTCTTCTGGGCGCTGGACCACGATGACTGTACTGACCACTCTGTTAGTTGCGGCAATGTAGAGGAGCATGGGCTCCTTCTCAGTCGGTGCCGCCAGGACAGGTGGAGTGGTCAGCATCTTCTTCAACTCATGGAAGGCTTGGTCTGCTTGGTCATTCCACTCGAAATGAGTGGATTTCTTCATGAGTCGGTGTAGGGGGAGAGCCTTCTCTCCTAGCCGGCTGATAAAGCGGTTTAGGGAGGCCAGGCACCCGGTAAACTTCTGCACATCTCGCAACTTGGTGGGAATCTCCATTCTCTCAATGGCCTTGATCTTCACAGGGTTGCACTCAATGCTGCGTTCGGAGACCAGAAAGCCTAGAAGCTGGCCGGCCGGTACTCCGAACACGCATTTCTCGGGGTTGAGCTCGATCTGGAATCGGCGCAAGTTGGCAAATGTTTCTTTGAGGTCTTCCAGCAGGGTGCCGCGTTTCTCTGTCTTCACCACAATATCGTCTATGTAGACGTGGGCATTTCTGCCGAGTTGCTTGAGGAGGCATTTCTGCATGCAACGCTGAAAAGTGGCACCGGCATTCCTCAAGCCGAATGTCATAGTCAGGTAACAGAAAGCTCCGAATGGTGTGATGAAGGCGGTCTTCAGGCGGTCTGCTGGGTCCAACTTAATCTGGTGGTATCCTGAGTAGGCGTCCAAGAAACTCAACAGCTCGCATCCGGCTGTGGAGTCTATCATTTGATCAATCCGTGGCAGAGCAAACGGATCTTTGGGGCAGGCCTTGTTGAGGCTAGTGTAGTCTATACACATACGCCATTTGTTGTTCTTCTTCAACACCAAGACTGGGTTGGCAAGCCACTCTGGGAAAAACACTTCCATAATAAAGCCGGCGGCAAGGAGCCGGGCTATCTCTTCTCCTACGATTCTTCTCTTCTCTTCTGACAGTCGGCGGAGAGGCTGCTTGACCGGCTTCGCGTCCGCTCGGACGTGTAACTTGTGCTCGGCGAAATCCTTCGGAACACCCGGCATGTCCTTTGGGGACCATGCAAAGATGTCTCGATTCACATGGAGGAAGTCGACGAGCTCGCCTTCCTATTTACTGTCCAGGTTTGCACCAATGACTGCAAACCTCTACGGGTTCTCTGGGTCCAGAGGTATCTTCTTCGTCTCCTTGGCCGGCTGGAAGGAGCCCTGCGCATCATATTCCTTGGGGTTAGGGGACAAGGCCGGCTGCTTGCCGGCCATGGCCACAACTCGCTCCAGCATCTTGTTCTCTTCTGCCACTACGTGGGACTCGGCCAGCCGGCTGCTGGCTGCAGCGCACTCGATCGACTTCTTGTAGTCGCCGGCTACAGTGATGATCCCCTTCGAGCTCGGCATCTTCATCTTCAGGTAGGCGTAGTGAGGCACAGCCATGAACTTGGCCAGAGCAGGTCGGCCAAGCAAGGCGTGGTAAGGGCTTTCCAGATCCACTACCTCGAACCAGATTGCTTCTCGGCGAAAGTGATCCTTGTCTCCGAAGAGAACATCCATCTTGATCTTGCCGATCGGGGAACAGGACAGGCCGGGTACGATGCCATGGAACACGGTCCGGCTTGGCATGAGCTGCTTCGCCTTGAGGTTCAACTTCTCCTTGGTATCGCGGTACAGTATGTTAATACTGCTTCCGCCGTCAATCAAAACGCGGGAGAATCGGGCAGCCCGCCTCTCCATTACGAGGGTGACATCCAACACAAATGCGTAGGAGCCAGGGGACGGCATCACCTCTGGTTGATCGGCCCGACTCCAGTTGATAGGCCTTTCGGACCAATGCATGAACTCGGGGTTGCTGGAGGCGACTACGTTGACCTCTTGGTGCTGTTAGCGCCGGCTGCGCTTGTCTTCAACCTGGCTCGTGAAGGCGACGTAGGCGGCATGCTCATCAGGGAACTTATCTTGAATGGCTCCGACTGCTGGTCGAGCAGCCGGCTGCTGGGGGGCTGGAGGCGGCGGGCCGGGAGGCGGAGGCGGCACCAGCCCCTCGCCCTTGGAGATCCGTGTGAGCCATTGGCACTTTCGGGTCATGTGGTTGGACGGCTTCGCGCCGCTGTGGAACTTGGGGGGCATCGAGAGTTTGCTCGTAGGAGAAGGCCGGCTGCCAAGCCATCCTGCCGCCCTTCTTCTTGGCAGCGGGCCGTTCTTCAGGCTACTCATCTTCGACTGTGGCCACCTACCGATTGATGGAAGGCGGCATTGGGGCCTTGCGCTTGTGGTCGTTTTGGTAGGGGCGCCGGTTGGAGTCGCCAGCCGGCGTCTTAGGAGCCGGAGCGAGCACCTTCCCAGAGGCATCCACTCAGAGCTCGGTCTTCATCGAGGAGTCGGCTGTGGCGTATTTCTCGTCGAGGGTAGCCGGCTCGTCGCAGAGGAGTCGGTACTTGAGGAGGGTGCCCTCTCGGCACCCGGTGGTGAAGTATTCGATGGCTTGAACCTCCTGCACCCCTCGCAGGAGTTGCGGAGCTCGGCCCATCGCGTGAGGTAGTCGCGGGTCGACTCACTGGGCCCTTGGACGCATAAGGAGAGCTGGTGGGGCTTGGGAGGCCGCTTGTACGTGCTAGTGAAGTTGCGGACGAAGACTTCCGTGAAGTCCAGCTAGCTGTTGACGCTGTAGGGCTTGAGACTGTTGACCCAGGTGCGTGTCGTGCCTTGCAGCATGAGAGGGACGTACTTCACGGCTACGCGCCTGTTGCCGTTCGCTATACTGACAGTGGTAGAGTAGTCGATGAGCCAATCTTCCGGCTTCATAGAGCCGTTGTACTTGGGCGTGTCTCTGGGGAGCGAGAACCCTTTGGGGAAGGGCTCGTCGTGGATGCGGGGCCCAAAGCATGGCGGGCCGACATCGTCTTCTTCTTCTAGCGCCAGGGATCGAGCTAGGCGGTCGATCCGGTGGCGGGCGTCGTTCTCGCCGACTCCTTCGCGGTGGCCTAGTCGGCCACCAAGAGTCGGATGTGTGACAGGCGGCGGGGTGGGATACCTCTCCCCACGAGGCGTGGGAGGAGGCGGATTGCCTTGGCGCTCCACTGCTCGAGGGCGGCCTTCTGCGTCGCGCTCGATGGTGATTCGAGTCCGGCTGCGGCTAGCAGCCGGCTCCTTGTCTTTCCTTGCGCGGGCGCTGCTCGCAGTCGGCGACCGGGATGTCGCGGCGTGCTCTCGACGTGGGGGAGGACTCTCAGCGCGGGCGCCGGCTTCATGCCGTTCTGCGGCCACGTTGATGAGCTACTGGATGCGCCTTGTCATGTAGGGGAGCTCATCAGCCCCCAGCCCATTCAGCTCTTCTGCGGCCGCCTGAGCAGCTCGCAGATTCTCGAGCGGTGTGGCGTAGACGGGGCGGTCTGCCCCCAGCATGCTGGCGATGGCCGCGCCGCGCTTCTTGACGAGGCCGGCTCAGCTCGGCCCGCCATGAGGCGGCGTACCAAAGGCGGCGCGGTCGACTTCGCGCTGGTGAGCCTCGGTGAGGCGTCTCATGGAGGCTATCTTCTGGCCCTCCACGATGAGGGCGAGGCGGCGTGCCTCCAGGGTCTCGGTGTCGGCGTCGACCGAGATGGGGACGGACAAGTCATGCATCGCCGCTTGTAGGGCGTCTTGGGCGTTCTCGCCCGAGTCAGCGACGTGGCTGATGACCAGCACCTCAGTGACAGCGCTGCTGCCGCTGTCAGCTCGAGGGAGAGGGTCGTTGAAGACTACCATGTCGGAGGGGTAGGCGTCGAGCGATGCCGTGTCGGAGTCGACAAGCCTCGGGTCGGTGGAGCCGACCGACTCCAAGTCCACAGCAAGCTCGTTGGAGACGTGAAGCTGGTCGAGGAGGCTAACGAGGCGGCTCTCGGGGTAGTCCATGCCCGCGTCGGACGCGGGCTCGTCGGAGATGCGAGTCTCGCCAAGAAGATCGGCGAGGCAGCTCGCTGCGCAGGCGTCGTCGACGCCTAGCAGTGCGTCGGGGCAAGCGCCATCGGGCGCAGCAGGCTGGCTGCGCTCGCGGGGGAGGAAGAGGGTTCCCGTCCAAAGTAGGTCTCCGGACGACGGTGCACCTGGCCCCACGGTGGGCGCCAAATGTCGGGTGGTAGGTGCGACATATGCCAGCGGGTGGCTTATCATTGTGGGAGCCAGTAAAACATCATCGGTGCCTGGAAACGGGATGAGGCGAAGACATGCACGCTGGCGGATCTTACCCAGGTTCGGGGCTCTCCATGGAGATAACACCCCTAGTCCTACTCTGCGGGGTCTCCGCATGATCACTAGATCAATACAAGTAGCTACAAGCGCTCCTTGAGCTGTTTGGCTAGAGGAAGGAGAAGGGCAAGGCTAGCTCTTCTTTTCTCTCTATGTGGTGTGTGTAATTCTATGAGATCAACCCTTTGCATGGGTGTCCCGGGGGGTTTATATAGGCCTACCCCCCAGGGGTACAATGCTAATCCGGCTGGGCGCGGGTCCCAGCCGTCAGCGTCTATACTCGCCGGCTTCTCCGCCGGTCACTGGGGCCCGCCGACTGGTGGGTCCCGCCGATTGCCGGCCTCTTGGCCGACAGGCCGGCCCCACCTCTTGGGGGCTTTGTCGGCGGCTGGTTACTGTTGCCTTGCCTCTGACGACGAGGGCTTTGTCGAAGTAAGCATGGCTACAGTGTCGCCGCCTGGCGGGCTCTCGCTGTAGCCTTACCTCGTCTTGTCTTCTTAATGAGGCACATGTTTCGAGGAAGGGGGGTAGCCGGCTATTGGGAGCCGGCCACGCCCCTGGCTGACTAGGGGAGGCCAGGCCGCCTTCGAGTGTCTCTCTGGCAGAGAGGGGCCCGCCGCCCGCGGGCCATACTGGTTCCCGTCATGGGTGACATCGAGGCCAACACGGCTACAGTGCCGCGCCGGACGGGGGATGGCTGGCCCGTACGGCGCCCTGCGGCCATGCCTGTTCCGGGATTCGGGGGTAGTGGGCTGTACTGCGGCCACGGCCCATCCTATCGCCGTTATGTGGGTACAGTCTTAGTGGGTGTAGTCTTGGCCGGCTTCTGGGAGCCGGCTTTCTTCATGGCCGGCTTCTGGGAGTCATCTATCTTCATGGCCAGCTTCTGGGAGTCGGCCCTGGGGATAGCAGGTCGGGGGAAGGCGGCCCTATGCTTTGTATGCTTGAAGGCTTGAATGGCCTGATAATTTTTCGAAGAGCCAGGGGGAGTCAGTTAGGCTACCCGTGGCTATTTACTCCGACAACCAACCTCCCTCGGCGAAGTTCATCGCTCACCTGTGACTTGGACGCCGTAGGTCGCTGCAGCTCGTAGCGTTCTCAAGCACAAACGCCGACTTCAAATCAAGCCCACCCCTAAGAGGCACGGGTCGTGTACAGGTTTGGTCCCGTACTGCGTTGATTTGGTCTAGATCACAATGAATTTCCAGGCAATTCCTAGCATAATAGCGCAGATGCGTCGCTTTCAATCACGGAGAGACGAAACCAACAGACAGGAAAACGGATCGTAGCGAAAAATTCACATAGAAATTAAGAGAAAATAGACTAACCCTGGATCTAGAGGGAGAATCGAGAGAGAAGAGATGATGAACGCTACAGTGGGTGAGTGGGAGGGGGCGGTCTGGGTTGGCACAAAAGAGAACAGACAGTTATAATACGCGCCTGCTCACTGACATGGGGCTACAGTACAACAGCAAAGACAAGACTATAGGCTTATTAGGAGCATAGAGGCACGCACGGACGACCCCAACACGCACGGACTTACATGCAAATAAGGCACGGTTTTGTTTCTGTTTTCGAAATTTTCTCAGTGAGGCGTTCACTGAGACAGGTTGTGCACGTCCATGGCACACGACCATGCTTCTATTTTCCGAAGTATTTTTCCCTAGTACGGTCTCTCGGAGGGACAGGGACGTGAAGCCACGGTGCGCATCGTCCTGTAAGGATAAGAATGAGACGCACGGAAAGGCCTCTGTATTCTAAATGTACATGCGGACGGTTGGCACACGGTTGTACATGCGGACGACGCACAGACGTCTTTTGTGTTCTCCTAGTTGTTTTCGCATGACACGGCCATTCCTAGTTGTGTTCTCCTAGTTGTTTTCGCATGACACGGCCACTCCGAAGGATAGTGGAGTGAAGCCACGGTGCGCACGGTTATCCAAGGAGAAAATGCAGTGAAGTGCCTTAGTTTTCGTAACATTTTAAGTTGCTTGTTCACTGACAGAGGCACGGGTGTATGTTTAAATGACGCAAGACCGTGCTATTATTTTCCGAATTGTTCTTTTCTGACACGGTCTCTCGGAGGGACATGGTGTCTGCAATTAAAAGGGGCACGTAATCTTTCGCTTTGACGAATTCTTCGGATGCATCAGTTTTGTTCAATATGATAATGAGAATGGAAACCGAGCATCTAAAAAGTGATTGGAGGTTCATTGCTGACCTTAAGTCATTATCACAGCATTCCAAATGTTTTCAGAGACGTGTTCACACGGACGTATGATTTTCACAACCTCTTGATGCACGTTCATTTCCTGTGGGGTGCACGGACGCATGTTGCTTTTAAAAGACAGAATTTCATGCCAAGCAACTGAGATAAACAAGAGGATACTAGTTTGATTTTTGAGCATCTGTGTGAACTAATTTCTTTTATCATAGGGTCCAGAAACATATGATCGATATTGAAAACAGAAAGCATGTACATAATTGCTTGACCATGTTTACACAATGCACTCATTCAATATAGCAAGTACATATCTTCAGACCTATTTTCAGCATCCACACTTGAATGGATCTGGCAAATCCAGATATTCAACACCTGTGTTTTTAAGTCCATGTGCATGTGCTCGCAAGTTGTTGTTAATTTAAGCTCTGCGCAATTAGAAGCCCTTTTGTCCATCTGCAGTACCTCTTCTTGCCGTTTGTAAAATTCACGAGTGAAATCTCTACGCAGGGCAAACTTAAGCCTGATGGTCAGTAGCATCCTAGCATTGAGAATAAAGAATGTCACAAATTCAGTGTTTGCATCTGTGACTTCATAGTCTTCCAGCGTTAATGTCCTCAAACAAATGTCGTGATTATTGAGAAACACCCGCTGCTTTTGGCGCCATTCATTTGTTATACCTCTTTGATCCCATCCTCCCCCCTAAACACACGAGAAGAGCAAACTTAAGAGTTAGTGCCAGTATATTATGCATACTATGCGTGGGCTTTCAACGTGTGTGAAATCATCACCTCGATAAACAAGTTTTGCAAGCATTGAAAGCATCACAGCAAGTCAACAATCTCATCCAGATTAAAGCATGTCTGTGAGATAAACAAGGTCTTGACGGAATCCAGCACCGCGTGTAGGCTACTTATGCAGAGACCCTTCATTGAGCACATAACGTGATATTATTAGCTCGTGGATGTGAATCTCAAGTGCTTTTGAATAACGCAGGTCAAAGTAACGTGCAGAGGCAGTACCTGAATAACTGTAGTCCCAATGACAATATTTGTTTCGTTGGGTAATTCAGAATTTTTTCCCAGTGTGTCCAACACAGGTGCGGACAAAACTGTTATCTGTAGTTGTGCATCTACAGAATCATGTAGCAGTCTCCGGAGGGAAGGCGCATCCTCAATGATCAGTTTTCCTCCGTCGAAACGAATTCCAATGCTTACAAGCCTAGCTGAGTTTATTCGTAGACAGGAGAATTTCTTGTTGTAAACAAGCAGCAGGCACTGCAGGGCAGGGCAACCGTGGTGGATGAACTTCCACAAGGAGACATCCGATATATAAACCTCCACCAGCGAAAGTCTCCTGAGCAGTGGGAGGAAAAGCATTTCTACAAGATTGTCTTCTAGTTTGCACATGGCGAAGGTGATGGTATGGAGAGACGAGCGAAATCTCGAGATAGATGCCGGTGGCGACGGAATAGAAGAAGGGATTCTGCATGCTTGCCTGGGCCCTGGGTAGAAGAACTTTGGGAATATATGATAGAACTCTAAAACCTGAAGTTGGTCCAGATTCCGAGATAGAAACAACTCATCGATGCCACAAGGTTCGCACTGGAGGTAGCTTGTCGGGATGCAGAGGCGGCGAATCGGGCCCTTGTGATCGGAGAGGATAGATACAGGAAGACCGAAGCCATCAGCGACAGATTCTCCGCGGCAGTTGCAACTTAGATGTCGGCAGTGAGTTCCGACGTATGTTTCCTGGACGATTTGCTTGCCCGGGAGAACGCGGATGATTTGGCAACAGATTTTTCCAGAGATCTGGTAGAACGAGTATCAAGGATCACAAGAAAGTCGAGATTGAGTGGTGCGGTGCGCCATATGCGGCGCCACCGAGATGCGAGCACTTGTGTGCGCATGCCTTCCTTTATGGGTAGACGAGAGATGATCTCGCCGAGGATGGCGTCGGGAAGATCGCTGATGCGGTCCGGACCAGACTCAACATGGTTCTCGGATCCAGTGGGCGAGCCACAGCCGCTCCTCTTAACGAGCTTAGATGGCACGGGTACAACCGCGAACCTCGTCTTCTTGTTGCTAGAGGCATGCTTCCTCATCTCCATTGCCAAGCTCGTGCCGCCTCCGTTGCAGGTCTCTGTGCGGTGGATCTGGGAAAAGGGTTAGGGTTTTACGATCCATAAAGACGATAATATATATACGTACCTAATCTAGAAGATTTCGACAGACGTGGTGGAATAGTCACGGCGTGAACAGACGTGCGTCTTCACGAGGCATGTGTCCGAATACTCAGTTTGAGACGCACGGTTGCGCGGTCTGTAGAGACACGGGGGTGTGGCGCCACGACACGGGGGCAAATGTCATGTGAGGCACGTGCGTGCAGGCGGTGGAGGCATCTAATTGCAGTCTGTACAAGCACGGACCTTGTTGAAGCCTCCACAGAGCCAGCTATCAACTCCCTGGATGCACAAAAGTGTGGTGGCAGAGGCCTGCCTGCGAACACTCAGGTGAAAAGACACGTTTGTGAAGTCTCTGGATCCACGGCAGTGTGTCTCCAGCGGAAAGTAAAAGCCATGGCTCGTGGCACGTGAGGCACAAGGGTGTAGGCTCCGCAGGCACCGAAGTCTAGCCTCTACAGGCACGTACAATTGTCAACCCTCTGAATGCACAAAATTTCGGTGGCAGAGGCATGGATCAGAATACTCAGCTATGGAGGCACGGGTGTGTATTCTCTGCAATCACAAGGGTCACGGCAAGTGTCATGTGAGGCAAGTCTATTGAAACACCAGAGGCGCGGAAATGAAGCCTCTTAGGCACGAGTGTCAGCCCAATGGATGCACAAAAGTGTGGTGGCAGAGGCATGGGTGAGAATGCTCTGCTGGAGAGGCACCGTTGTGAGCTCTCTGGACCCGCGGGCGTCTGGCTCCACGGGCACCGAACAGTCATGGCTTATGTTAGCTATGGAGGCACGTAGATGCACGCGCCGGAGGCACTGTTGGGGAGTCACTACACGCACGGGCGTGGCGTATCTCCATGCCTGACTCAGCATAAACCCTCTCTAGGTGCAGAAAAGTGTGAGCAGAAGGCGCCGAAGTAAGGGCTCTACATGCACGTGTACCAACCTTCTTGATACTCAGTTAGAAAAGCACGGTTGTGAAGTTTCTAGACAAAGTCTGACCTTAAGACGAAGAACAGCCGTCATGTCACGAGACACACGGTTTTATTGGCCTACCAATCATGGACTTGCTTCGGTATTGGAAAGGTTCCCACTGACGATTTCATTATCAGTGGGAACATGGTACTATACTAACAAAGAGTCAGTGTCGTGACGGTAAAATACTCAGAATCTTTCCGCTGAAACATTGACGTTTGCACAGTTACCACACTTTCGTTTGCACAATTACAACACTTTATAATCAAGGATTGTTCTGGCAAGCTTACAGACGGTACAAAATATTTACAAGGGTTGTCTGTTCATGTTCCGACGAAATGCACGTTCAAAAGGGCGCAACAACATGTAACCCTGCAAGCTTGGACAACTTACTCCAGCTCTGTGTTCAGCAGTCACATCTAAATGGGTCCGTCAAATCCAGGTATTCAAGACGCGTGAGTTTTAAATAAAAGAACCGGTGCTTGCACGCTCCTGATAATATAAGGCGAGCACGTTCAGAAGCCTTATTGTGCCACAGAAGATCCTTTTGATGCTTTTCGTAAAATTCTTCCGTAAAGTCTTGGTGGTAGCGATAGTTAAGCCTCATGGTCTCAAGCTTGCTTGCACTCAGAACAAAGAATCTCACAAATTCAATGTTTACCAAGCAGGGTTCATAGTCATCCAGCGTTACTGTCTTCAGACGAAAGTCATCTCGTTTGACAAACGGTCGGTTCTTACGATGCCATGTATTTGTTTCTCCGCAACAGAGTCCTCCCTAGATGTACATGAAGTATGAAAATACTTAAGCTCTAAAAACAGAGATTCTGTTGAAAGAGCATCCAATGTAAGGTATTTATTGGATTCTTTGTAGATACGGGTGTATGTAATACTAAAACATGTCTAGCCACGGGTGTATCAATTTACAGACGAATGTAAGACAAGCCTTTTAAGACATACAGTAGAAGTAGTACAGTATGCATGTTATGGGCTTTCAATGTGTGTGAGAATCATCACCTCGATAAATAAGTTCTCAAGGCTTTGAAAGCATTGCATCAGGGAAACGGCCACGTCCACTTCAAAACACATCTTGATGAGCAAAGTCTTGACCGTTTGAAGCACTGTTGTCAGGCTGACTGCTGGCAAACCCTGCATGGTGCACGCACAACGATTTTAAAAATTGAACAAAAGGTTCTATTACATGAAATTTGTTTACTTGGACAAATGCAGCTGAAAACTAGGTACCTGGATAATTGTAGGGTTACGCGTGACCTTGGATTCAGAGAAAAAATCATGGAATTTGCCCACAGTCACTAGTTTAGGTGCAGACATGAGAGTTATTTGCAAGTTGCTGCTGAGAATATCGTTAAGCAACTGCTGAAGTGACGGGGCATCCTCTATAACAAGTTTGCCATGTCCACAGTAAATTCCAATGCTTACAAGGTTACGTGAGTTTATTCTTATGCAGCGGCTTTCCATATTCCAAGTAAGCAGTAGGCACCGGAGTCCGGGGCAACTAGAGTGGATGATGCTTTCAAGCGAGATGTCTGATATACCAACGTCCACAAGTGAAAGTCTCTTGAGCAGTGGTAGTTTAAGAGCCTGAACGTAGCTGTATGGTATTTGGCAAAGAGCAAAGGTGGCGGTGTGTACAGAGGATGCAAACGGAGAGAAGGACGCCGGTGCAAAAGGCGCAGATGATGGGTGTGTGAGTGGTCGTACGACACACTCTCTCACGAAATCTGGGAACATGTAATAGAACTCGAGCACCTGGAGATTGTTCAGTTTGGATGATTTCAACCAGGCGTCGACGGCGAAGGGTCTGGATTGGAGGTAGCACGCCGGTATGCAGAGACGGTGAACTGCGCCCACATGGGCAGAGAGGATGGCATCCGGAAGGGTCGTATCATCAGTGTCAGATTTGCGAGGGCACTGAGTTCCGAAGTGCCTTTCGCGGGCGAGCTCCCAGGTAGGGGGCGCCACAGAGATTTTCTCGATATGAATTGTTTCTAGAGGCTTAAAAAGATGAGCGGCAGGGATCTCACGGCAGTCGAGATTCAGAGGAGCGGTGGGCCATAAAGGACGCCATCGACGAGCGAGGATGCGAGTACGGATGCTATCCCTGATGGGGAGACGAGAGATGATCTCACCTAGGATGATGTCCGGGAGATCGCTGATGCGGTCCGGACGAGTTTTTTTCCCGTGCTCCCCAGATCCGGTGGGCGGACCCTCACCGGTCCCCGCCGGTACCGCCAAACACCCAGAGGAATACGTCGTCGGTGGCACGTGCCTTGCCCTCTTGGTACTAGAAGCGTCGGACTCCATCTAGGAGGGACGAGTGCGATGGATCTGGAAAGACGGTTTGGAGGACGGAGGTGTTGCAAAACACCATTTATAAAAAAAAGCAGTATTTTTTAAGTGATGTCGTTGCGAGAACAGTGACATCGGACAGTGGCAACAACCCGTAATCCATGCCTCCACTTGATTCTCGCACATGCCTCTCCGAGCAGCGTGTCACTACAAACATACTGAGCACGGACGCACGATCGCAACTCTTCTTTTTGACATCGGACGCACGACCGCAAGTCTTCTTCCTAATATGGGACCGTGCCTCCGCTTGCTCGACCAACATGCCTATCTGAGTACACGACTCAGCTGAAATAATGACAACTGGGAGGCTCGACCGTCCCCTCTTATAATATATGACCGTGCCTTGACTAACTTCACGGTTGTGCCTCTCTTACTGCACAAAGTCAGCTAAGCTAATCATGGCACAGATGCATGACCATGAGTCTTCTTAACACAAGACTGAACCTGCACTAGGTTCAAGTGCCTCTCTGAGCAAACATGCCGAACCGAGAGACACACCCACAACAACAACAACAGCAACGACAACCACGTTTAGGATCGCATCTGCTTTCAGTACCATAGTTTGAATAAGAATTTGAACTGATAAGTTCTATTAGGTATGTACTATGAGGATTTGAACTCCACTCATAGTTTGAAATAACACACGTGCGATACTTAACTTAATACCACAGTAGTTAAAATTTATGTGGTGTAAGGCCATCCCTCCATCACCGTACACATATCGCGTCATTCCGTTTTTTTGTAAAGACCGGTGATCACAAGTGAGAGCGAGTCCTGCACGCGCATAGTGTGCCACTGGATACTGATGAGTACAACGCAATCAACTGTCAGCCTAGCTGCATCTGCAAAAGCAGAAATCCCGGTGATCGCCATCCTTCCATCTTTGTGTATACAGTAGGTGCCAGGCAAATCAACGCTGCTGAAAATTTGTACAAGCCTGATGCTGCCCTTGAGAGGCAAATACCCAAGCTTCATCCTAAGATCATTGGTAACAATAGCTGGGATTTTCTGTACAATAACAAATTATTCTGGCATTAGATTATGAAGACACGCATGTTGACTGTGGTTTAGAGAAAGAAACAACGACGTACCAAACGGTCTGTGTGAACGTTGGTGAAACATAGACGGTGCACAAAGGTAATGGCAGGGATGTGTTTAGCATTTAGGACTAGTTTAATCATGCAAGCCATGTCGATATAGGAAATTTTTATGCCCCGGGTGTAGACTGTCTTGTCTATGTAGCTCCTTTCCGATAAACTGAGGCCTTCAAGGGCTAAATAAATACAACCATGTATTAGCCACTATGTGTGAGGCAATGAATAGAGCAGTTAAAACTAAAATAAACGAATATTGGCTTTTAAAAGGGAAATTACAGTTTTAAACTACATTGTGAGTACAAAGAAAGATTTAATACATTATATCACAGATATTAAGCACATAAATATCGACGGCATACCACAGTAAAATTATAATAGATAAATGTTAAACCAGAACAAATATTGATAAGCGATCAGAACATACCAACGGAAGGTTTGGGAAACGCTTTGTGACCTCCTCGAGATTGACTCAACATCAAGTCAATGGGAAAGAAGAAATCTTCTGCTTGCAAATCCAATTGTATAATATCACCATAAAACAGATCATAGTCACGTATCAACTTTTCCCATCCAGGTCCATGAAATTTAGACCTGTGGTTGCCATCTGTAAACTTAATCCTGTAAGGCAATTCCTCAGTAGTGCCGAACACAAGGTCAAAATCTTCGTCTTCAAAACCATCCTCGAAAGCTTCAGCTTTCCATAAAGAAATCAAAGAAAGGACCTGGTTCTGGTAGTAGCATGGGACATACTGCATAAAAGTAAAATTAAGACAAAGGTATATAAATGTTTTACTGATTTTCAGAAGAAAAAAAATGCATGAAAGAGTTTTTTTCCTTGAAATTTCTTGGCTTTCAGGCACGGGCACAGGCAACATCTATGACATTTAATTAAACCTATACAAAACAATTGAACTTCTAATTACATCAAGGCCTATAAAATAAAAACAAGCATGCACAGTATAGTTCGCTCCGAAGGAATACGTGTGGTTACTGACTGCTGAATAAAGATAACTGTAACAAATACAGTGACGAAGGTTTTTTACTGGCCATGCGTGATTTGGTAGCAAAACTTACCAGGCATGACTCATAACAACGAGGCAAAGACAGAATCAAGAAAGATTGGGCAACATCAGATTCAACACCGGGACAGTTGAGGTTCCTGCAAACATCACACGCCATCTTTGTCTGCGAGATGTAACAATATATAAGACTCGGGTTAATTAATTATTAAAGAAAAATTTATTTCAACACTCCGCTAATGGTACAAAGAATTAAAGGACTGTATATCACTGATACACGCTTGTTTCAACAAGTAAGACAGAGCGGAGCGAATGCTGATATGGTGATATCCATTGATGTTAGTGTCTCTGTAAAAAATGAAAGAACACACACAGACCTCTTCAAATCTACAAGCTCTTGCAGCAAACTAGCTGAAAAAAATCAACTGTTGTCCTCCAAGATTATTCGCCTATAGAACCTCTTCAAAGGGGTAGGATATTAACACAAAAACTAAAATTAAGAGGGTAACATACAACAAGAATCCATCTAAAAAAAGAAAGTGCGCAACGCGTAAGTATTAAGCAGAGGGAAAAAATTTACTGTATTTCAGAGCAAGTGGGCGAATCGTAGATCCATCTATGTTGACTGTAGAGTGAAGAAGATGAAGCAAGAAAGACGGAAGGAACCAGAGAAGGAGAGTGGAAGAGCAAGTGACTCGGGAGGGAAGATGCACATAACGATGTATTTATGGAGTAATTATGGAGAGGGAAGAAATTTTGTGTACTCGCTCGCCAAAGCTGAAACTACTGACAACAGTAAATGGCTCCTTGCCATCCCAGCACAAAAAAGGGGCGTGGGAGGGGGGTGGGGGTTGGTGGGTCTGGCGAGTAGGTGGAGTATTTGGTCGAGCCGGACCATGTCAAAGTCCCTCGCCTTCATTTCCCCTCTCGCTCTCTCACTATATCTCTTCCCCTCTCTCTCTCTCTCTCCTCTCGAATTTGACGCCGCCTACGGCATCGCATCTGCTCACATCCTTTGGGCCATGTCGACAAAAAACTTTGGACAAGAGGGGAGGAAGGAAGGCTTGAACTTCCTTGAACTGGATTTTGATTTCTATGTAGGTGATTTCCTGCTACATGCGGAGCGTTGAACTGGGGTTTGTTTTCCAAACAAAAGATCCGAGCTCTAAACATTCATGTGTCCTTATAGGAGAACCCTGACACCATCGAAGACCATGATTTTTGTGGCAAAGAGCTCGACCGTCCTCTCTACTGTATTCTTCACGATACCAAGCCTCTCAGGTGTGTGGCTTTTGAAGGAAGTGGCACGGGGAGGAGGTTCTTCGGCTGTGCTGTGAAAGTTAGTCACTTTCGAAAATCCGAGTTACTTTCTTGTTGAATCAAACTGTTTGGATATAGGACTTGTAGTCTACCAAAGAAGACTGATTACTTCTTGTGTTTTCCGGTTGATTGTAGGAAACATTGTGTAGTCCTTTTACTTTACATAAAAGGGTAAAGGTCACTACTTATTTTACATCATTGAACACAAAAGAAGTGATCTAGACACTCTCATGTTTATTTACAAATGGGACTTCTGTTTAATAGTCAGTATATTATTAAAAAAACTCTCTAAATAAGTTGTCTGCAGAGGTAGCTCCAGATTAATTCAAGCTGGCTTAAAAGAAACTAAGTACAATTATGAAATAACTCCGCGGACAGGGTGGGCCAAGCACCATAGTTAGTGTTGTGGGTACCTGAACATTGAAGTGCCACATTGCACAAACACGGTTCATAGTTAGTTGAATGAGGTTATAAACCAAGTATATGTGAACTTTATTATATTCCAGAGCTTCTGCAGCAGTGTACTAATAGTCTCTGTTTATTTTGTTCCTGTTTTGTTCGCAGAGAGGTGTGAACTGTGGAGTCGTCGAATGGGTTGACCGCCCATGGCCTATTATTATGCAGAGGTGCCTACTCAAGCTCTGGGGGATGTTAGATGAGAGCAATGATGATCGGCAAGCAATGGATGAAGAGATAAGCAGGCTTAAAATGGATAATGAACAAGTGAACCTTAAGCTCGAGAATCTTGTTGCAGCTGTGGAAGGACTAATGTAACTACCACGAAGATTGACAGGCAGAAGAAGCAGATGGGTATCGTTGATAAAGGCGTCAAGCTCATTCAGAGGCCTCTCACAAGTGCCGTTCATAATCTTAAGGACGACAAGGGTGAGATTAAGCTGGACAGGGATTTTCTAAAGGAGGAGGTGCATAAGCTGAAGGAGAATAGAAACAAGATGCAAAGCGCCATCTGTGATCTTTGGGGCAAGGGTTTGCGAACACTGATGACCTCCTGATGATCAAGGCTATCCTCGAAGAATGATCATTAACAGTTGCCTTCTTTTGAAACGTTGCAAGGGATACTCGTCTAGTATACGTTTATGCTTGGACATGGTTACTTGACTAAAGGCATGTATCTCATTTTTCGCAATCTTTCAGAGGGTGTGTGATGGTCTACACACATCAAATATTGATCTCCTGAATATTTTTATATTTCAAAGAGGGCACATCCGGCAATCTTTCGTCTTGGATCGTTCCACGAGACATGGGTTACTGTAATCTAGCAAGGCAGAGATGTCGCTTTGGCAGGCATGGGGAACCATGCCTCTGGTGACGTGGCACTGACTTGTCAAAGGCACGGTCCTATGTCAGACAGGAGCGCCGCACTAGCACTGACACACATAAATTCTACAATCTACACAGTCGTGCTTACTCCTGAAGCCGACGCATGCCAGTGCCGACTCGATTGTTTGTACTCAGACATAAAATCGTTCACGGACATGCGTTTACACGAAAGGCACGTACAGTCTGAGGTCGCTGGGAGCACGGTTTGAGATTAAGCAAAGCCACGGCCATGTGCACGTACAGTCTGCCCCGAAAGGAGGCAGTGCCGTCTGGTCACTTCAGACGCACTGGTTTACATGCACTAGATGCACGTTCCTTGCAGAACAGGCAAGGTAGTGCCTCTTCTCTTCCAAATGTTTTTGTTCCCTAGTCGACGACCGCACACGAATGTTTTTGTAGCATCACGATAGTGACATAAAACTATCAAATTTTCAGAACAGCGGGTGCATAGCACAAAAGCATTGTTATAACAAGCTTACAAAACGGTGCAAAAGGCTTCAGCCACGTTTAGACATAACACAGAATCAGATTAGTGCAACAACATCTAACTGTACTAGCTTGAGGAACTAACTACAGCCCTGTGTCCAGCAGGCACAAGTGAACGGATCTGACAAATCCAGGCATTCAACACGCCTGTGTTTCAAATCCAAGCACAGATGATTACAGCATGCTGATAACTTGAGATGGGCGCGTTTGGAAACTTTATTCTCCCACAGGAACAACTTTTGTTGTTGTTCGTAAAATTCTTGCGTGAAGTCTGCGGGAAAGCGAAACTTAATCCTCATGGTCTCTAGCTCCGTTGCATTCAGAATAAAGAACCTCACAAACTCAGTGTTCTTCCCACTTTTTCCATAATCTTCCAGCGTTACTGTCTTTAAATGAATGATGTGTTCTTTGAGAAACGCACGGTGCTTGCGACGTCAAAAATTTCTTGCACCATCAGGAACGTTTCCTCCCTGAAAACACATAAAGGTTGAAAGATACTCAAGATCTATGGAAGGACAAAATGAACGATAAATTCCATGACCCCCATCCCAATCAGTTCATCGAAGATTTCCCTAGATACGGATGTATGTATAATAATAATAATAATAACATGCCTAGACATAGGGTGTATCCATTGCAAACAAAATGTGAGATAAGCTTTTTGAGATGCAAGGAGTGCTTCACTATGCACGGTATGACCTTTTCATTGGGCGTGAAAATCATCACCTATACAAACAAGTTCTCCAGATTTGGAAGCCACTTAAGCAAGTGAATGACCAGGTCCACTTGATAAGTCATGGCCAAAAACAAGCTTTTGATAGATTGCCGCATTGTAGATAGGCTGGCCATCGCCAAACCCTTCACATAACATAGAAAATAAAACATAAAATTATTAGAACAAAAGGTTGGATGACATGAAACTACTTTCTCAAGGAAATGCAGCTGGAATTATTGTGAAATGTCAGTACCATAAGACCTGTGGGGTCCAGTGAGATCCTGAATTTGCCCAATGTCTCCAGTTTGGGTGCAGAGACGATGAATACCTCCATGTTATTGCTTTGGAGATCGTGGATCAACCTTTGAAGTGAGGGGCATCCCTCGATGATGAATTTTCCTTTCTCACCACGGATGCTGATGCTTACAAGGTTAGGGGAATTTATTGTGATCCGATGCCTTTCTCTATTGCAAACAAGCAGCAGGCACTCGAGTGCAGGGCAACTAGAGTTGATCATGCTTTGCAACGAGAAGTCTGATATATCAACCTCAACAAGCGAAAGTCTCTTGACCAGTGGTAGTTCAAGTACCTCTACATAATGGTCTGGTATCTGGCAACACCCGAAGTGCACAGTGCGCAGAGAATAGGAAAACCGAAAGACGAACTTCGGTAGTGAGGGCGTAGATGAAGAGCATGTGTGCGATAGTTTGTCAGTTTCTTTCACAAATCGTGGAAACAGGTAGTAAAACTCAAGAACCTGGAGATTGTTCAATCTGGGGAACTCAAGCCAGGCGTGACAGTAGAGGGTCTGCATTGGAGGTAGCACGCCGGTATACAAAGGCGGAGAAATACACACATGGCTGGAGGGGATGGACTCTGGAAGGCAAGAACCATCACCAGGAACTGTTTTTCCTTGATGCCAAGTTCCGATGTATCGTATACGAGCAAGCTCCTCGCTGTAGGCAGAGACCCTACTGATGATCTCGACATGAACTGTTTCTAGGGCGTTAAAAAGACGAGCGACAGGGATCTCACGTCAGTCAAGATTCAGAGGAGCGGTCGGCCAAACAGGACGCCAACGACGTGCGAGAATCCAAGTGCGGATGCCCTCCCTAGCGGAGAGACGGGAGATGACCTCACCGAGGATGGCGTCCGGGAGGTCGCTGATGCGGTCCTCGCCGCTTCCAGCCGCTACCACCAAGCCACCAAAGGACGGAATCGCCGGTGGCGCGAGCTTCGCCCTCTTGGTGCATGGCGCACCGGAGTGGATCTCCATCTCCGTCTCTGTTGCTGGGATCGCGCTGCCTGCGAGCGCCGCTATGTGTGGCGTGGATCTGAAAAGACCAAGGAAAAGGGTGTGTCTAGGGTTTCGAGACGCCGTCCGTTTGCCTTAAATAGCCGGAGCCTGGCCTCGGGCGTCGAGCCAGAGCGGCGTCGCCGGAGGGGTCACGTTCGTGCGTTTATAGCGGAAACCCGCGGCAGCCGCCTCATCCTTGATTCAGTGTTTCGGGTCACAGGCACGGGCATGAAGCGCTCAAAGGCATGGTCAGTGGTATTACATAGAGTCACGCTAGCCTGTGACTCTATCAGACGAAGATGCACGGGCGTTTAGCCCACGGAGATGAACCTTTGTCTTACGCACAACCACGGACGTTTACTCTGCGAGGCACGGATTGGCCTATAAGAGAGACGCTGTTTTTAAAAGCTTATTTCCTTGTATTTAAGAGCACGGACGTGCAGTCCATACAGACACCGTTTCGTACTGAATTGTGTCACGCTTCTTTCTTGATAAAGGCGTTGACGTTCGTGGCTGTCTGTGATTCAGTGTCAAGGTTCACAAGCACGGGCATACAACCCTCAAAGGCATGGCGTGCTATTATATAGGGTCACGCACAAGGGTTTTCTGATTGTATTCGGAATGAGTCGGTGGGCTCGGTCAAAAGGAGAGGCATGGACATCAAGCCCTCGGAGCCATAGTTTGTTCTTACTCGGAGTCACGTTTGTGCGTTTATTACGGAAACCTAATAGATTCGGGCGACTGTCCTTGTTAGAATTGTTTTTGTTGCATGACATTCGTGCCTTTATTGGGGAAACCCAACGGTTCCACGGGCGTCTCCTCAGATTCGGTTGTGAACGCCACATGCCGTTGCTCCGGAAACCCAGTGGTCCGACGGGCGTCTCCTCAATAAATAGTGTTGGTACCCTAGCTAATAACAACATATATCAACATTGGTCCTAGTTGCAGCTTCACAGGACCACTTATGCCACACATGGAGCACAGCCTCGGTGCATGGTTTTTTTCGTGTGTCTGTGTCTGGATAAATGTCTTAAGGAAAGGCAAATTGGTTCGGCCGAACATTCTGCATCAGCCGAACTGGCTAGACCTTTTACCTCACAGCCGCACGGCCCTGGTTCGAATCCCCGCGAGGCAGTTGGAAATGCCAATTTTTTCTATGGGTACCGACACGTGGGGTCCCCTTGTCATCCACACAAACGCGCCACCACATGTACCACATTTTGCTAAGTGCACCTAGTACTCCACATCATTTTCAACTTCTTCGTCCCCTTCTCGACAAGCGCCGCTGCCGCCAGCTCCCGACGACGCATCTCTTCGCCGCCGGATCTGCGCGGCCGCCGCCAACTCCGGCAAGTAGGTGAGATCTCCCCTCATCCCCCTCGCGTATCTTATTCCCATCCCAAACCGCATGCGTCTCCCTCCGGGCGCGGATCTGATCCAGAAATTTTATTTGATACATGCGGTAGATGGTTTGTTGATGGATATGATGGTTCTTTGATAGATTGATGGATGTCATAGTGTAGGATCTGAGCCGTACGAGGGAAAAGAGAGGAAGCACCGTGTATTGTACTATGTTAGCGTACAATTCAACTTAGAGTTCAATATGTTCTGTGTAGAATGGAGGAAGCACCGTGTCGACTGTGGAAGTCACGGTGCCGGACCAGCCTTTGTACTGCCACGCTGTTCGGCATCTACTTCTAGCCTACTTTTGTTTTTGCAGCGGTGACAATTTATATGAACCTTCTGACAGTTCATTAATTTTGTTTTTTATTGCTATTTCCACTAATGCATTGTGTTTGTTATTTGTTTTTATCTTGCACAGATCGTCCCATGCAATGTGAGATTGGCATTCAATGAGCTCGTCGGAGACACCGTGACCTTCGACGCTCTTGGGGGGGGGGGGCGTACACTATGCAGGTCGATAAGGGGCAAACGATAACCCAGATTGGAGGAGATGAATGGGATCGTTTCATCGCCCGCTTGCGTCTTAGTGGGGGTGAATTGATCAGGTTCTCCTTCAGAGGAGAAAGGCCCAGGAGTTCTGTTATCTATCTGAATTTGATTTCCGACAGTGAGGATGAAGTTCATGAGGAGGACGATGGTGAGGATTCAGATGATGATGAGAACCCACTTGATGAAGCACTCTATGCCCAAAGACTGAGACTGAGCGGCGATGAAACGTGCAACCTCTGGGACATGCTTCCGCTACGTGAAGACTACGTCGGGATGCCATTCGTGACCCGCCTCACAAGGACGAATGTCAAACAGCATCTCATGGTATGTTACTTACTGCGGTAATTACATAATATGCATGCTTAATAACTGTACTAGTTGATATGATATGCATGTTGTAGTACTGTGATGATATGCCATGTGTAGAATTCATTTAGTGCATAATATTTTATGGTATGCATGTGTTGTAGTAATGCAATATATCCTTATGTAGTGTAGTAATATGCGATGATATGGTTAGTGTACGTAGTAAACTAATGATATGCTTAATTACTGTAGTAATTTGATGATTAGCGTCTAGTGTAGTGATGTGATGATATATATGCTCAGTGTTGAATCCAATGATATATGTGTCTTCAAGTGTATGATTTGCTGATAATTGCACGTGACATGCCCATATATCATATCAACTATTTTCAGAAATTACCTAAGAGGTTATCCGTTAGTTGTGGCATCGAGACGCATGAAGAAGGCATGGCTGCTGGACTACGCCTTACCAGAACGGGCTCCATCACCACGTGTGCCTACGCAGTGGACACAGACGGTCGCACTGTCTTCAACCGGGCGGGGTGGACGAAGTTCCTTCATGGCAAGAATCTTCGGGTAGGTCAGGGCATCCTACTCACTGTTGCGAACACCCGTCGCCGTGACTTGAGGATGATGATCACCATCAACCTCATTTAGAACTCGCTGGGCCATGTTTCGATGTCAAATGAACTTGGTATGTTAGCTCTTGTTTCCAAGTACTTGCCGTGTATTACCGTACCTATCTATCTATATATATCTAGGTTCAGTAAATGGGCCATGTATCGCTGTGAAATGAACTTGTTATGTTTGGGGCTTGTTTTGCTGTTGCCCCAGCGGTTATTCGAGACTTCCTTCAACTTGAAACTGTCTTGACTTGTTGTTGGATGCTTGGTGTTGTTGCTTTATTTGAGACTTCCATCAATCCTATGGATGAGAAGGCGAAGGCGAAGCTCGACCTTCAGTACGACAAGCTCAAGCTGGACACATACGTTATGACAAGCTTAAGTTGGACACAGGCACGGGCATGAAGCGCTCAAAGGCATGGTCAGTACTATTATTACATAGAATCACGCTAGCCCGTGACTCTATCAGACCGAGATGCACAGGCGTTTGGCCCACAGAGCTGAACCTTTGTCTTACGCAAAGGCATCGTGTGGTATTATGTAGAGTCATGTTCGCTTGTGTCTGTTTTTCGAATGATTTCGTCGACTTGTTTAGACGGAGAGGCACGGCTGAGAAGCCCATCGAGGCATACTTTAGTATTAGAGAGAGTCACGTTCATGCGTTTATTGCGCAAACCGAACAGAATTGGGTTCTGATATGAACACTCGCTGTTTACTTTGTGAGGCAATGAGTGGCAGATTAGAAAGACACTGTTTTTGAAGCGCTCAAAAGGCATGGTCGATGGTATTACATAGGCTCACGGAGATGGACACGCATATAGCCCACAGAGCTGAACCTTTGTCTTACACACAGCCACATGCGTTTTCTCTATGAGGCACGAAATGGCCTATGCGAGGGGCGCTGTTTTTAAAATCTTATTTCCTTGTATTTAAAAGCACGGACGTGAACTCCCTACGGACACGGTTCCGTATTGAGTTGCGTCATCCTTCTTTCTTGATGTTACGTATATTATTCGATATAGAAGGCGTAGAGGTTCGTGGCTATCTATATTTCCTTGTATTTAAAAGATAGCGATGGCACACTTTTAAACAAAGCACAAGAACAGTGGTTCCACGACAAGAACGTCTCAATTTGCAGAAACAACAATATCGTGATTCTACAGGACGCTATGTTCTAGGCTGTGCACCATGTTTCCACCCAAACGTTCACCACAGGGTCATGGACATACACAGAGGAAGTGCCGTGCTGTGATAACAGACGCACAGTCTTACAGGTACAAGAGGCACGAGGAGGCATGTAGATTAACATCACCACAAATGAAACAAATTATACATGCGCACGCATATAGAGAGATGCATAAAAAGTGGACTAAACGACCGATGGTATTAATTAATAATGGAAATTAACGACAGGCGTACAATATTAGAGTCAAATTTATAGTAGAGCACACACAATAAATAGAAGTCCTGATCATGATAGATCGAATAGGTCAGTGGAAACTCAAAAGTAGTAGTAGCTAGCATAAATATATAGAACTTGCCTCCAGGCATGTGGGATGTGGCTTGCAGCAAATGAATGGAGAACCAAGGCAAGGACCTAATCAAGGCGCCCGGGCTTGTGCCCTTGATGGTCCGGAGGTTGGACGAGAAGTGGGGGCGGCGTCGGCGAGGTGGATGTGCTCCTGAACGAGCTTCGCCAAAGTTTGCCTGTGGTCGAAGTAGGCCGCCATGGTCGACTCGTGGACGGCGTTGCAGGTGTCCTCGTAAACAATCTGTCCGTAGATCTGGCTGAACTTGTCGATGTCATCATGCATGATGAGGCGCTGCGCGGCGAGAGCGACCTCCAGGTGTTCCTCCGGCGGCGTGCCGACCGGGAGCTGCAGGGCCATCAGCGCGCGAAAGAGATCGTTCCCATGGAGGCCGGCGAGCCGGGTCACGGAAGCCGAGGCGGAGGCTCGGCCTTTACGAAGGCGACGCATGGAATGGAGGCGAGCAGTCAGGTCCTTCACCTTGCTGTTGGCGAAGCTGAACTTGTGAATGAAGTCTTCCAGTGCACCCCTGAGCCAGGCGGCGAAGCTGGCGTCGAAGAAGGAACGCGCCGTGGCGGACATCAGCAGCCCCTGGAGGCGCTACAGTGCGTTGGGCTGCGGGTTGCTCTCCCTGACCACCTCGATAAGACGACGGTGGTCGCCTGAATCGCCTCCATGGCCGATCTCTCACCGTCTCGCTCTTGCTCTGATAGCCAGATAGTTGGATCGGAGTAGAAGAAGATGGATGGTGACGCTTTTAAGCAAAGCACAAGCACAGCGGTTCCACGACAGGCACGTCTCGATTTGCAGAAAAAGCACTGTCATGGTTCTACAAGACACTATGTTGTAGACTGTGCAGCGTTGTTCCACCCAAAACGTTCACCACAGAGTCACGGACATGCACAAAGGAAGTGACATGCAGTGACAACAGACGCACAGTCTTACAGGTACAAGAGGCACGCCCGCCTCTGTATTGTAAAATACTTCAGCTAACGAGTTATTTGGAGAGGCACGACCATCACATCACACGTGACTGCGTGTTCCAGATGATTTTAGTCGCTCGCTCTATTCACAAAAGGAAATCCAAACATACAGACGGTGCTCAAAAACATGAAAACTTGATAGTTTTTTGAGCTTGTGAGTTGCTTCACGGCTGAAGAGCACAAAAACAAGTTCCTGACAACCTTACAGACAATGGATAAAGTACAAGCTCGAAGTCCAAACTGGAAAGCACGCAACAACACCTATCTCTGACAGCCGGATAACCGTTTTCAACATCCACAGGTCAATGGATCCGGCAAATCCATGATTGGACACTGGTTTGTCCAGATGTGTACTTTTAAATCCAAGTTCATATGCCCACAATACCCTGACAATATAAGACGAGCACGTCTAGAAGCCTTGTTGCCCCATTGAAGTACCTCTTCTTGATGTTCGTAAAATCCTTTAGTGATGTTGTTTGGGGGGGAGAGAAACTTAAGCCTCATAGTCTCTAACTCCTTTGCATTCCGAACAAAGAACGTTGCAAATTCAATGTTTTTGTTGCAGCGTACATATTTTTCCAGCGTTACTGTCTTCAGGCGAATGTCATGCTGTTTGAGAAACACCCGGTGCTTGTGGCGCCACTTATTTGTTACACCTTCCTCGCGGCATACTCCTCCCTGAAAATGCATGAAGAGTGAGAATACTCGATGACTACAAAGGGAGATGGAGGCCTCGAATATAGTACGCTATGCATTGTATGTGCTTTCAATGTGTCTGGAAATCGTTACCTCGATAAACAGGTTCTCTAGGCTAGGAAAGCATCGCATCAAGGCAACAACCTTGTTCAGATTTAATGACATGTGGATAAGCAGGGTCTTCACAGATTGAACCACCATTGATAGGCTGACTACAAACAAAGCCAGCGTCAAGCACATATCATAAAATTAGCTGGATAAAAGGTCGCGTGACATGAAACTTCGGCACTGCAAGGAATGCAAGTAAAGAGTATAGTGCAAAAGGTGAGTACCTCGATAGAGCCAAAAACAATCTTGGATTCAGGAAATCCTTCATAAAAATTACCCAAACACTCAAGCTTAGGTGCAGAAAAGACAGTTATCTGCAAGTGCCGGCTCTGAATATCGTGAATCAATCATTTAAGTGAGGGCGCATCCTCAACAACAAGTTCACCATTCTCACAAAGGATACAGATGACTTCAACTTTTCCCGAGTTTATTATGATGCAGTGGTCCAAGTTATTGCAAACAAGCACGAGCCACTTGAGGGCAGGGCAACCATGGCTGATTATGCTTTGCAGTGAGACATCTGATATATCAACTTCCAAAAAGGAAAGCCTCTTGAGGAGTGGAAGTTTAAATGATCATGCATACTTATCAGGTATCTGGCAAAGAGCAAATGTGACGGTGTGCAATGAGGAGGAAAACAGTAGCGTGGAAGTCGGCGGTGAGGGCGCGGACGAAGAGATTTCATGTGGTAGTGTGATGGTTTGTCCCACAAAACCTGGGAACATGTAATAGAACTCGGGAACCTGGAGATTCTTTAGTCTTGGGGATCGAAGCCAGGCGTCAACTGTAGAGGGTCTGCAGTGGAGGTAACACACCGGAATGCAGAGACGATAAACTGTGCGCCCATGACCGGAGAGGATGGCTTCCGGAAGGCACGAACCATCACGTCAAGTTGAAAACTACACTGAGTTCCAAAATATCTAATGCGAATGACATCCTTACTGGGGAGCATGGACAGTACGTCGATATGAACTGTTTCTAGGGGCTTAAAAAGACGACCGACAGGGATCTCACTACAGTCGAGATTCAGAGGAGCGGTGCGCCATAAAGGACGCCACCGACGTGCGAGGATTTGAGTGCGAACGCCTTCCATAGTGGACAGACAAGAGATCACCTCATCGAGGATGGCGTCCAGGAGGTCGTTGAGGCAGTCCGGACCAGACTGCTTTTCTTGATCCTCGGATCCAGTAGGCGCACCCTCGCCGCTTCCAGCCGCTACCGCCAAACCACCAGAGGAAGGCGTCGCCGGTGGCGTGAGCCTCGCCCTCTTGGTGCTCGGGGCACCGGAGTAGACCTCCATCTCCGTCTCCATTGCTGGGATCGCGCCGCCTGCGAGCGCCGCTATATGTGGCGTGGATCTGGACAGATGATGGATCTGGAGAAATGGACTAGCCTGTCAATCCACGAAACGACTTAAATACCCACGACGAGGATCGGAGGGTCCAGAGTAATTACTTCTTCTATTTTTCTTTCTGACAGGAGGGCCCGGGTTAAGTACTACTTGTAGCAAGTCAATGGTAGATGGATGCTTGAAACATTAAATAAAACCACGACTTTCAAGGTACGAAATGCACTATTGCACACGCAAACCAGGCACGGGCGTGCCCCTCAGTGCTTTAATTATTTACGGCACACGTTCACTAGAAGAATCTGTTCGACGCCGGAAGCACAGTGGACTCGGTAGGAAAGAGAGGCACGCACGTGACGCCCACGAAGGCATGGGCTAGCACTCTGTGCAGCCACGGTTATGTATGTTTGTGAGTCTCTGTGTTTCAGTCATTAGGGTCACAGGCACAGGCGTCAAATCCACACAGGCATCATGTGGTATTATATAGAGTCATGCTCGCTTGTGTTTGGGTTCCGAATGATTCAGACGACTCGTTCAGACAGAGAGGCACGGACGAGAAGCCCATGGTGGCATACTTTAGTATTAGACAGGGTCACAGTCATGCGTTTATTGTGCATGGTCGATGGTATTACATAGAGTCATGCTCGCCATGTGAGACTCGACCAGACGGAGATGCACGACCGTCTAGCCCACGGAACTGAACCTTTGTCTTACGCACAGCAACGGGCGTTTACTCTATGAGGCACGGAATTGCCTATATGAGAGACGCTAACTTTAAAAGCTCATTTCCTTGTATTTAAAAGCATAGACGTTAAGTCCATACAGACACGGTTCAGTACCGAGTTGCGTCACGCTTCTTTCTTGATAAAGACGTCGACGTTCGTGGCTATCTGTGTTTCAATGTCAAGGGTCACAAGCACGGGCATACATCCCTCGAAGGCATGGCGTGCTATTATATAGAGTCACGCACAAAGGTTTTCTGATTGTGTTCCGAATGAGTCGATGGACTCGGTCAAAAGGAGAGGCACGGATGTCCAGCCCATGGCGGCATGGTTCATTCCTACCCAGAGTCACGTTTGTGCGTTTTTTACGAAAACCTAGTAGAATCGGGTGACTGTCCTTGTTACAATTGTTTTCGTTGTAAGATTTTTAACTCAAATGCACGAAAGGTGACTTTGTATGTTTAGTAGCGTCACGACCCTTTACGCATGAAGACGACTTTTTGTGTGTCAGTGTTTCAGGTCACAGGCACGGTTGTCAAACTCACAAATGCATGACGTGTAATTATCCAGAGTCACCTTGGTGTCTTTTGTGTTCCAAATGCATCTGTTGACTATATTACCGGGACAGGCACCGTCGGGATGGCGATGGAGGCATGCTTGTGTTTTGTGCGGAGCCACGTTCGTGCGTTGATTGCAGAAACCCAACATTTCGACGGGCGTCTCCACGTATTCGGGTGTGAACGCCACGTGGTGACGCCGGTCTGGCTCGTCGCCAGAGGCCAGGCTCCGGCTATTTAAGGCGGACGGACGGCGTCTCGAAACCCTAGCCACACCCTCTTTCTTGGACTGTCCAGATCCACGCCACATAAAGCGGCGCTCGCAGGCGGCGCGATCCCAGCAACGAAAATGGAGATGGAGGTCAACTCCAGTGCCCCGAGCACCAAGAGGGCGAGGCTCGCGCCACCGGCGACGCCTTCCTCTGGTGGTTTGGCGGTAGCGGCTGGAAGCGGCGAGGGTGCGCCTACTGGATCCGAGGATCAAGAAGAGCAGTATGGTCCCGACCGCATCAGTGACCTCCCGGACGGTGTCCTCGGTGAGATCATATCCCGTCTGTCCACTAAGGAAGGCGTTCGCACTCAAATCCTCGCACGTCGGTGGCACCCTGTTTGGCGCGCCGCTCCTCTAAATCTGGACTACCGTGAGATCCCTGTCCCACGTCTTTTTAACCCTCTAGATCAAGTACATTTCGAGTTGGTCACCGCGAACTCCGCCACACCGGAGGAACTCGTCCGTGTAACATACACTGGAACTTTTTTTAGAGGAGAACATGTCGGTGAAGATAATTCCTATGATGATTCGTACCTTCCAGAGGACATCCTCTCTGGGCGTCAGAGTGCAGTTCGCCGCCTCTGCATTCCGGCGTCCTACCTCGACTACAGGCACTCCACGGTCGACGAGTGGCTTCGATCCCCAAGACTGAACAATCTCCAGGTGCTCGAGTTTTACTACCTGTTCCCACCATGCTTGAGACAAAATGACATAGGGCCATTCTCATGCCCTTCGATCATGCAATCACCACCAGCATTAAACCCTCAGATTTCCTCCTCTCTCCAAACCATCGCCTTTTCTCTTTGCAAGTTACCAGACAATTATGTACGGGTGCTTAAACTACCACTGCTCAGGAGACTCTCGCTAGTAGATGTTGATGTAACGGACGTCTCATTACAAAGCATTATCAGCTCTACTTCTCCTACACCTGTGAATAAACTCACCTAACCTTATAAGCATCGGCATTTCTGGTTACTATGGGAAAATTGTTATGGAAGATGCCTCGTCACTTCAACGGTTGCTTTGTGATGGTGATTGCAAAAAGTTGCGGATAGTTATCACATCTGCACCTAAACTGCAGGTCATGGGCAAATTATCTAATATTTTCTGTGAATCCGGCGTCACAAATGACCGTATAATTATTCAGGTACTGACTTTCAACAATACTTTCACCTCCATTCATTGGTATGAACAAGTTCCATGCAATTCAACCTTTACTCTACTAATATTATGTTTTATTCTACATGAAGTGTTTGCCGACAGTCAGCACATCCACAGCGGTTCATTCTATCAAGACGTGGTCTATCAGCATGGATTATGACCTGCACGCAGTCTTTTCCTTGGTGGAACACTTCCGAAGCTTGGAAAACTTGTATATCGAGGTGATGCTTCTCACACAAATTGTAAAACACATACCATTCATGGTGTAGAACTCCATTCAACAAAAAACAAACGTCACATACATTTGTATGTAATGGACAAAGGTGTATATAGTCATGGACCAGTATTAGGACAAAACTAAAAAAAACTTTTATTACAACAGAGGTTATAGAATTATTCCTTCACTTGCTCTCCCAGCAGAATCACTCTTTATGGAGCTTAACCATTTCAAATATTCATGTTTATTCAGGAAATAGCCTCTAATGAAGAAAGTCTTGCGAACGACTGTTCTTGCAAGCACCATCATGACGTTCGTTTGAAGTCACTGACGCTGGAAAGATATGTTCAATGCGAGAAAAGCATTCGATTTGCGACATTCTTTATTCTCAGCGCAGCACAGCTGCAGGCTATGAGGATCAAGTTTCTTCTTCAGGAAGACTTCACAGAAGAATTCTACAAACAGCAACAAGACGTGCTTCAGTGGGACAAAAAGGCTTCTAAACATGCTTGCCTTAGGTTGTCGCCAAGTTGCAACCACGGGAACTTGGATCAAAGGCACGCATGTGTTGAGCACCTGGATTTAAAGGATCCATTCACTTGTAAGTGCTGAAAACAGTGCTGGAGTGAGATGTTGCCGCCACTTTCCGGTTTGGAATTTACGTAGGTGTGGTGAAACAATGCCCGTACCTTTTTTGCTCAATCTGTAACCTTGCCAACAGCAAACTCGGTATTTCGGTCGATGGCTAAACGGTCTTTTGCTCATGCCGTACATTTCATTAACTAAAAGGGCTTCAAGTCTCTGCAGCCACGGCTATGTACATTTGTGACTTTCTGTGTTTCAGTGATAAGGGTCACAGGAACGGGCGTCAAATCCGCAAAGGCATTGTGTGGTATTATATAGAGTCATGTTCGCTTGTGCTAGCGTTTGTGTTCCGAATGATTCAGTGAACCACGGTTTGTCAGCAAACACGCAGACGGTCATGACTTCATAGAAAAGTGATTCGAGACGCACTGTTCTACCTGTCACACAGGCACGACCATGGCAAACGCACGGTTTGCCACGAACCACACAATGGCCGTGAAGTGATACGACGCGCACTGTTCTACATGCCACACAGGCACGCCCGTGATTCCACGTGCTTCAGTAGCACATAAAGACGTAATTCTTTCACAGGAAACGCCGGGAACCTACTGCCAGGCACTATATCCATTTGTAAAACAGAAACGCAAACACAACCGTGACCCGTTGTGTTTGAAATCTTTGCATCACAGAAGCACCGCGTGAAGGCACATGAAGTACGGTTGGACACGCATCGCAAGCATGGTTATGCACATGAGGTACGGTTAGGCACAGTGTAGGGACGTAATTGCAGATGTCACCGCTGTTGCACGTTTTTTAATAGCACGGTCTTGCACTCTTTGTGTTTCAGTGTTTCAGTCATTAGGGTCACAGCCACGGGCGTCAAATCCACAAAGGCATCGTGTGTTATTAAATAGAGTCATGTTCACTTGTGTTTGTGTTCCGAATGATTCAGTCGACTCGTTCAGACGGAGAAGCACGGACGAGCAGCCCATGAAGGCATACTTTAGTAATAGGCAGGGTCACAATCATGCGTTTATTGCGCATGGTCGATGGTATTACACAGAGTCATGCTCGCCTGTGAGACTCGATCAGACGAATATGCACGGGCGTCTAGCCCACGGAACTGAACCTTTGTCTTACGCACAGCCACGGGCGTTTACTCTATGAAGCACAGAACTGCCTATATGAGAGACACTGATTTTAAAAGCTTATTTCCTTGTATTTAAAAGCACAGACGTGAAGTCCATACAGACACGGTTCCATACTGAGTTGCGTCATGCTTCTTTCTTGATAAAGTCTCTGCAGCCACGGTTATGTGCGTTTGTGACTTTCTGTATTTTAGTGATAAGGGTCGTAGACACGGGCATCAAATCCACAAAGGCATCATGTGGTATTATATAGAGTCATGTTCGCTTGTGTCTGTTTTCCGAATGATTCCGTCGACTCGTTTAGACGGAGTGGCACGGACGAGAAGCCCATGGAGGCATACTTCAGTATTAGGCAAAGTCACATTCATGCGTTTACTACAGAAACATAACAAAATTGGATTCGGATGTGAACCCTCACTGTTTACTTTGTGAGGCAATCAATGACCGATCCAAGAGACACTGTCCTTAAAAGCACGGTCAAGATGTCTCTGCAACCACGGTTCTGTACCAAAGAGCCACTGTCAAACGCATGGAAGTCATGCAACGAGGGCCACACTTTTAGTAGTAGAAAAAGCACTTTATCAGCTGGCGTTGCTCCTTTGCTACGCGCACAGTAGGGTGGCTGTGGAAGGCACGTTATTCAAGCAGAGAACGAACATCACGATGCCAGGACAAGGTCAAAAGCATGGTTGTGAGTCTGCAGTGTCATGGCTAGAATCCTCGAGATGCATTTCAGTGTGGCCTGTTGAGTAGAAACTCGGTTGTGCGGTAACCAGAAGCACTACGTAACGCCCCGCAAAACAGGTTTGGTTCACCGTTGTGGTGGCTCCTATGCTTTCAGCTCTTTTCATCTCTCCTGTGTCGCAGCAGAGACGCATGGTTGTATTGTTACACCATCCAACTTCATAAAGAAAGGGCTGCAAACATTTACAAACAAACCTATGGCCCTTATAATATTTTCCCAGCTGAGTAACAAAAATACCTAAACAAGCAAAATCTGTTATGCTTACATTTGCTTTGTTTCTACAACTGCACCAAATAAACTTACAATCCATTTTTTATAACCACAGTACGAGGACCAGAAACAGTGCAGCGGCTCAAATGCAGCTCCATCAATGCAAGGCTCAACTGCAGCTCCTCAGTGTGTAGGGTAGGTACATCCAAGAAGCACCGCTCTACCTGCAACACAGGCACGGTTATGCATGCATTGTGTGCATGACAGGTACATATATAAGACAGGCACCGTCGTACATACAACACAGCACGGTTACACATGCAACGCGCATCTCTCCACTGAAACATTAAATCTACTTTATGTCTCTTAACCTTGGTGCGACAGCATTTTATGGTCCTTCGGCCCGTACAAAGCCGCAAAACCACACATTTCCTTCATGACTGCACGCAACACAAAAACAGACAAGCCTACACACGGTGCAAAGACTACAATGGTTGTCTGATAAAGTTTACATAAAACCCAAGCTCAAAAGAACACAACAACAAATAACTCCATACACCTGGACAACTAACAGAAGGCCTGATTTCAGCATCCACACCGTAACGGAACCGTCAAATCCAAGTATTCAACACTCCTCTTTCTTAAATGCGGACGCGCGTGGCTGCAACTTGATGATAATCTAAGACGTGCACGTTTAGAAGCCCTTCTATGCCACTCTAGAACCCTTTGTTGCTTTTCATAAAATACTCCCGTGAACTCTGCGGGAGGGGAGGTAAACTTAATGGTCATGGTCTCCAGATCCTTTGCACTAAGAACAAAGAACATCACAAATTCAGCGTAACTCCCAGAGCGAACATAATCTTCCAGCGATACTGTCTTCAGACAAACGTCGTGATCTTTGAGAAACTGCCGGTACTTACAATGCCATTTGTTTTTTTCACCATGAGAAATCAACGATTCCTAAACTATAAATGATAGGTTGAAAATACTTAGCGTCTATAAAAAGAGATACAGACCATCAAAAAACCAGATGCAACAATTAGTTCTACCACCTCCGTAACAAGAAGTTAGACATAGACTTGTCTATATATGGATGTATACAACAATAAATCATGTGTAGATACGGGTGCATCAATTAAGTCAAAATTATGACAAGCATTTCAAAAAGGAACGAGTACTACAGAATACAAATTTCTGAAGATCATCACCTCGACAAACAAGTTCTCCAGTTTTGGAAAGCATTGCAGCAATTCAACGACAGTGTCCACCTTATAATACATGTAGATAAGCAAGGTCTTGACAGATTGACGCATTGTTGTTAGACTGACTGCATTCAAACCCTTGATGAAAATTAACAGAAGGTGGATCACAAAACTAATAGCATAAAGGTTGGATGAAATAAAACTTGTTTCCTCACAAATAAAGTTAAGCTGGAAGTATCATAAAAACTCAATACCTCAAGACACGTGAGACGACATGGATACGGTTCAGACGCGGAGACAGCAGTTACCTCCAAGTCCTGACTCTGCATGAAGAATAGAACATAGACCATCAAATTAATAGAACAAACATCGGAACAAGTACAGCTCTGTTCCAGTATAAAGGAAAGTCAGTACCTCAAGACACTTCGAGGGAGACACAAACATGAATTCACCCAACGTCTCCAGTTTAGGTGCAGAGACAATGGTTATCGAACAGTCGACAACTAGACAATCAACAATGAACCGTCGAAGCAAAGGGGCATCCTCAACAATGAGTTCTCCGTGTGGACAACAAATGCCAATGCTTACAAGGTTAGACGAGTTTATTGTGACGCGACGACCTCCTCTATTGCAAACAAGGAGGAGAGACTCAAGTGCAGGGCAACTAGAGTGGATTATGCTTTGCAGCGACGCATATGATATATCAACAGCCACAAGCGAGAGTCTTTTCACCAGTGGTAGCTTAAGCGTCCCTACGTAATTGTCTGGTATTTGGCAAAGAGCAAAGCCGAGGGTGTGGAGAGAGGAGGAAAACCGAAACACGGACTCTGGTGCCGAGGGCGTAGTTGAAGTGCATAGATCCAATAGAGTTACCTCTTGCGTCAGAAATTCTGGGAAGAGGTAGTAGAACTCAAGAACCTGGATATTGTTCAACTTCCAGGATCGGAGCCAGGCATCAACGGTGGAGGGCCTGCAGTGTAGGTAGCACGCCGGAATAGAGAGGCGGCTAACCGAGCCAGCATGGCCGGACAGAATGGATTCCGGAAGACTGACAACTGGATTTCGACAGAGCCGCGTTCTGGAATAGCATTTGCGAACGGGCTCCTTAGTGAAGGCGCACAGATGAGATATGGTCTCGATATGAACTTTTTCACCATCGTTAAAAAGATGAGAGTCAGAGATCTCGCGGCAGTCGAGATTCAGAGGAGCGATGGGCCACAAAGGATGCCAGCGACGTGCGAGGATTCGAGTACGGATGCCATCCTTGATGGGAAGACGAGAGATGATCTCACCTAGGACGCCGTCGGCGAGATCGCTGATGCGGTCCGCACGACATCCCTTTCTTCCTCATCGGATCGGGAGGGAGCACGGTCGCCGCTTCCATCCCCTCCGACGACCAACACACCACCAGAAAGCGGCGTCGCCGGTGGCGCCACTCTCAACCTCTTGATGCTACGAGCAGCGCTTTCCATCTCCACCTCCGTTGCTGGGGTGGCGCCGCCCACGACCAGTGCTCACTGAGGTGGATCTGGAGAAATGGATTACAGCTTGTCAATCCACGAGACGGCTTAAATACCCATGACGGGGAGCGGAGGGGTCCAGATTAATTACTTCTTCTATTTTTCTTTCTGACAGGGGGGCCGGGTTAAGTACTACTCGTAGCAAGTCAATGGTAGGTGACTGCTTGAAACAATAAATAGAACCACGGCTTTCAAGGTACGAGATGCACTATTGCACACGCAGACCAGGAACGGGCGTGCCCGTCCGTGTTTTAATTATTTACGGCACACATTCAATAGAAGAATCTGTTTGACGCCGGAAGCACGGTTCTACAGTCATCTTGCCTCTAGGAGCAACAAAATTTTCCACCGACACATTCACATTTAAGTCAATAGAAGATTCAAGGTCGTGCCTCCGCTTTGCAAATGATTCTGCTGAAACGCTCGTGTCACGGCTTGTCACGTACCAGACACACGGTATGGGTTGGCATTGTCATGTACCAGACACACGGTCCTGCCTTTGGCATTGTGACGCACTGTTCTACATGCCACACAGGCATGTAGAACAGTTCGTGTCTACCTTCGTGTCTCTTCGTGTTCCAGATGATTCCGTTGACTCTAACACCAGGAGAGGCACGGTATGGAGGCCCAGAGAGGCATGCTTGCGTTTTACGCGGGATCAAAATTATCACAGGCACGGGCATGAAGCGCGTAAAGGCATGGTCGGTGGTATTACATAGAGTCACGCTAACCTTTGTCTTACGCACAGCCACAAGCGTTTACTCCGTGAGGCATGGAATGGCCTATACGAGAGACCCTGTTTTTAAAAGCGTATTTCCTTGTACGAGCATAAGCACGTGCATACAGCATAGAGGCACGGGCGTTTACTCTGTGTTTTAGTGTCAAGGGTCACAAGCACGGGCATACAGCCCTCAAAGGTCTTCTAATTACATAGAGTCACGCACAGAGGTTTTCTAATTGTATTCATAATGAGTCGGTGGAGAGGCATGGTTTATTCTTACCCGGAGTCGCGATTGTGCGATTATTACGGAAACCTAATAGAATCGGACGACTGTCGGTGTTACAATTGTTTTCGTTGTAAGATTTTAACTCAAATGCACGAACCGTCAAGTGTGTCAGTGTTTCAAGTCAGAGGTCACCTTCGTGTCTCTTTGTGCTCCAAACGCATCCGTTGATCTATAACCAGGAGTGGCACGGTAAAGATGCTCAGGGAGGCATGCTTGTGTTTTACGTGGAGTCACGTTCGTGCGTTAATTGCGGAAACCCAACGTGCATGTTACAATTAAGTCACTAGAAGATTCAAGGCCGTGCCTCTGCTTTGCAGATGATTCTGCTAAAACGCGGACAAAACCAAGTGAATGAAGTGATGGCAGAACCACGACTTTTCAAGAACGAGACACACGGTCCTGCCTTCGGCATTGTAAAGCACTGTTCTACATGCCACACACAGGCACGACCGTGATTCCACGTGCTTTAGTAGCATGTAAAGACGTGATTCTCTCATAGCAAACGCCGTGAACCTACTGCCAGGCACTATATCCATTTGTAAAACAGAAACGCAAACACAACCGTGACCCGTTGTGTTTGAAATCTTTGCATCACAGAAGCACCGCGTGAAGGCACATGAGGCACGGTGGGACACGCAACGCAAGCACCGTTATTTGAATTACTTACAGTCATGCATTCATAACAGAAGAACATGCGTTAGAACAGGCGAGGCACAGTTACCACGAAAGCCACGGTTATGCAGCCCCCGAAGCACGACCCAGATTATGTGCTTAAAAACGTTTTCGTTCCATAACGGCAGGCGTGACCACGCAACCGTGAGAGTCACGGTTGAATACTCACCGGTGGCATGACCGTGGCTGCCTATGCCCTTAGGTTATTTTTATCTCTCTGTCACGGGGCGGAGAAGCATGCTTGTATGCTTAGAACATCCACGTTCAGAAACCGACGCGGCTGCGGAAAATAACAAGGAAACCTGTGCCTCTGATATTTTTGTCCGCCGTGTAAAAAATACATAAAGAAGCAAAAGGCGTTCTTATTTAAATTTGTTTTGTTTCTATAACTGCAGCAAATTAACTTACAAGCCGTTCTTATAACCACAGCACAAGAAAATAAACAATCGACGACCGCCCGCCCTCCCCACCAATTGCTTGCTATTTCATCGCTCCACGTGCGGCCTTGTTTTTGAATGTTCAGCGATCCATTCTTCCTTCTCGACCCTTGTGCAACCCCACCCTTCTGCGTAGCTATTCAACCTATTTACCTGTAAAATTAATATTCATACATAAAAAAAAGCGAAAGATTGCGGTCATCACTATTTTTTGCTTACGTCCTGTTTAAGTTGCATTATTACCTTTTAATTTTTCTATTCGTACTGTTCTCCGGTACCAAAAAGTCTCCACTCAGACCTTTCCTTTCTGAAAATGGACTGCGCAGATTCCGTGCCTTGTGACGGGCTTCCCTGTACGCATTCTGTGTGCCTGGCTTGTGTGATGTTTGATTCTGGCGTAGATGCAAGACTTTGGTAAATGCTCCCTGCTGTCAGTGGGGTCGTTGGAGTTGCTGGCGTCTGACGTCTACCTCCTGGGCTTGGAGTGCATTGTCCTAAGCCGTTTGATGTCCCCGATGGTGTTGTCGGTGTTGTCGGCCATTTCATTGACCTTGCGCTCTTCTCCTGCTGCGATTTTGCTCTTTTCCTCTTCAATCCTCATCCTCTCCTGGACTTCTGGGTTATCCGGGCAGTTTGTTTTCCTGTGACCCTTTACTCCACAACGGCCGCACTTGGATGCGGCTTTGTTGCCTTTTCCTTTCTTCTCAGAACCAGCTTTGATTCGATCTCCTTTTTTTGTACCCTTTGAGCCACTCATGGGAGGGTTCTTGAGAGTTTCGGCAAGAATGCCTGCGTCTGGTTCCTCGGCAAGTGCCGCCATGACTTTTATTTTCATATCTACCGTACACTCACGCAGCACACGGTATGCCTTCTCTTTTCTGCAAGCATTTGAACAGATATCCGACAACTCAGCGTAATCGAGGCCGAATCTCATAGTTTCGTCGTCTTGTATGGTCATGCTATCACCTTGACTTGTAGACAGAACTTTCAGACTCTCTGATAGATTCCTGGTCCATCTGGGCATGACAAAGGATTTTGGAAGTTGATCGATCATGCCTGTTTGGTCCATCACCTTAAGCACATGGCAGCACTGAATGCCATCCCTACTCATTTTCTTGCAGCTGCAACTGTATATTTCTTTTTGCTCATCCACATCTACCCTGAACTCCGACCTGTCAAATTCCTTGCCCGGATATGGTTTCCACACTTTTTCTCCAGGCTCAATAATATTTTTTTTTAAAATACTGCCTCCCCTTTGCCAGGTCATAGCACTTGAAGTAAGTCCGGTTCCGTAGCTCCAGCTGGAATTTCCTGAAAATTTCATTCGTGTATACTTGACTTGCTTGTCTTTCAATCGGAAAACTCGTCTCCACTGCGAGTGGTTGTTGACGAGAAAGGATAGAAACAGTCCTTGAAGTAGGTCGCACCCAAAAAATTCGGAGTTCCCATAGCGTGTTCAGGTGTTTGTTGCCTTCCGCCTTGTGCAGAGAAATTGCTGCTTTCCAGGCACGCTCAAACTCGTCTTGATCTAGTGAGTTTTGATGATTCGAAATATATCATCAGACATCCCTGGGTGCTGCGCAAACACTACTGCGTTATTTTCCTTCAGGTTCTTCCTAATATGCCACCAGCAGAACCTGTGCCTCGTCCTCGGAAGAGCTTCCTTTATTGCTGTTTTCATCGCCTGGTCCTGGTCTGTTATTATGTATTTCAGCTCTTTACCTCCCATTGCCTCGACAAACGTGCTTAGGAGCCACTTGAATGAACCTATTTTCTCATCCTTCAAAAGGCCTACTCCAAACAGGACGGTCGACCCATGGTTGTCGACACCTATAATTGGTGCAAATGGCAAGCCATATATATTCGTAGAGAATGTGGTGTCAAAAGACACGAAATCTCCATATAGATTATAATTCATCTTACACAAGGAATCTATCCAGAACAGGCTGCGCACTACATTGTTCTCTGTCTCTTCCACATGGTGGAATCCCGGCCTCTGCCTCTGCATATCAGCAAACATTTTCATGGTGTCTGCGATATCAGTGCCGCGCTCTCCAGCCTTGTCCCGGCATGCAATGTTGCTTATGTCAATCATGTCGAACATAATTTCTCGCCTCGGTTTCCCCATGGCAGTAAAAATCTGCATAACCTTCCTTGGTTCTAACCTCGCCTTCTGTAGCACTTGTATAAAGAATTTCTCCTGAGGTGTCATCTTCTTATAGCATCTCATGAACTTCAGCATCCAATCAGATGGGTGAAGCTGGTGGTTGTGCTCTAGACGAACATTCTTCAGGTACCATTTCCTCCTATCTGTATCCCTCTTGGCTGTTATTTGGACTGGGCAGCTTGTCCGGATCAAGCAGTTGCTCCTTATCTCCTTAACATGTCTCTCAGTTGTTTTATTATGCCCTTCCTTGGTGCACTGAAACACCTGCTGGTCAAGCTGCTGATCATATGTCGATCTTCTGCTCGTTGATCGCTTGGCAGCAAAGCCAACCTTTCTAGCATATCTGCAGAAAAACAAAAAGCACTTATCCAATGATCCGAATACCATACCACCCTCTGGTTCGAGCGCTTCGGTGAACTCCAGAATCGTTGGGTATACGCCTTCTTTAAACATGTCGTCCATTTCTTCCTCTACAATGGTCGGCGGCGCCATGATGATTCTGTCTACCGTGTCTTCGTTCGTCTGATCGCATTCAGTTCTGACGACATCAGTCTCATCGCCAGCCACAGGTCCACTTACAGCAGAGCTGCTACTGCTCTGTTGTTTGTCACACGCAGCAGCGTCGTTTCTCCATGGCACGGCCAAATCCATAAATGAGTCTGCCTCTCCAATGTTGCATTGTGCAATGCTGCTCCCTGTTTCTCCGGCACTCGTGCAACCAAGGGACTGTGCTGCTTCTACCATGCAATCCGTGCTGGCGTTGTACGCTACTTGCTGCTGTGAACGTTGCGTTTCCTTCGAAATGGATGGAGAACTATGATATTTCTTTCCCTCATCTGTTATCCCCTCCGCTAAATCCTGAACACATGGCAAGAGACAGAATTAGGTGACCATGCTACACACACATCTGCACAAAGAGGCACAGATGTGCTTCTGTTTACACCATACAACCGGAGAGGCACAACAACATCCTATATAAAAGAACAGCTGCACATACAGCCGTACAAGACGGACAGCTGTCCTCCTGATTTCCACTTTACCCTGTTCTCCCATAAAACTGTTTGTGTGTTAAATTGAAAAAGCATAGTTCCGACGTCACCTTTGTTTTCCCATGCCTCTCTTGTCCAACAAATCTTGGCGACAACCTCCGTGCATTGGTGACTTCGCTGACGATTTTGAATGCCATCGGAGATCCTTTGGAAGGACCCCTCATGTTGAACGCCACGGGTGATCCTTTCATAGGACCTTGCCTTATGTTTTCATCGATTCATGGACTACCGCGATACTTGCTTCCTTCCTCGTACACCTGCGTGTGGAAGATACTGCAATTTAAATATACCAGACGAAAACAAAGAAAAAACTGCACACAAAAAAATATACATTTGCTTTAAATGTTGTTGCACGTTCGTATATGCTGTCACCTGTATTGCTTTTTGATGCTGCTGTGTGGTAGAGCTTATTGCTCCTATGTTTGATTTTGTCGTTGGGCTCTTCTTGCTTGTGCAAACCATACCAAATCCTTGAACACCAATGCTTTTGTTGCCAATGATCCTTCTGCTTGCATCAAAGGAAATTATGTTACCCTGCACCTCTTCATTATGACCGCCTACAAACGCTGGGCCATCACAACGCCCGCTCTGCACCTTTGTGGGCATCTATGTCTTCAAACCAAAAAATAATTAGAGGCACATGCGACCAAAATTTCCACGTACGTTAAAACCAGCGTTTGGAGTTTTCGTCATTACCTGCACAATCTGCTTAGTGGAGTCTCTGCTGCTTAGAATGCTCCTCTTGGCAGGTGTCTGTTGCACACCATGCTCCTGGTTGGGGCGTTTGCCAAGAATTTGTATCTCACTCTTGACTCCAATTATTCCAGCCCGCATGGCATGTGCGTGTTTGACAGCATTTGCATCCTTGATCTTCTTCTCGTTTTGTAGTAATTTTTTTCTTCGACCTCTCGATACTCAACTGCAGAGTAGATGCACAGGATAAACATATATTACATCATTCATCCAGGATATATATATCATTTTTATTGTTGTTAATGATCTACTATTTGGTGTTCTCAGTGGTGACACCTTGACAGCAAACGTCCCAGAAATAAAAGACCAAACACTAATGTTCAACTGCCTTACTATTACCTGCCTCCCATAATCCTTGCCGATGTCGTTCAAAGACCGACCATCCCTGTTGTCCTGACCAGATGACGCACTCCTGAACATCTGCCCCGAAAAAGAGACGTAATAAATATAAAGGTTATAAACCTGCAGTATCAGTGTTGAAACTTTTTGAAGTCGATATCGACAGAGATATATTTTTAGTTCTATATAATTAACATATATAAATATATACATATATTAATTTTTAATTAAACTACAACCTCAACCAAAGTGAGATCCTTTGATGCTAATTTGCTTGTGCAACACTTAACACAAAGATAACCATGAAACCTAACAAAAGTAAAAACCTCGTATTACAATGACGAGGGGATACAAAACAAAAAACAAACTCAAATCAAAGCTACACTGTAAAACTAAACAGTTTTATTCTATGAATCCCGACCACAACAAATTCATCAACGAATTGAATCTCGTGTATCAGGAATCGCCACGCAAAAGGTGCGTTGATATTTTTTTACTAACCTTTGATTGCCGAATCTTATGCGCTGATTGTTCGGAAGTAACACCTTGCTAAATTGTGGGGGATCTGCTTCCCTGTAGTTTGTCAGCGACCCCCTTCAATTATTTTGAATCTCAGAGAGAGAGAAAAGAGAAAGAGAGAGGGAGAGGGAGAGAAATAAAGAGAGAGGCTACTTCGTTTTTTTGCGTGCAGGAGAAGAATAACCTGATAGGTGGGGTGAGTTTTGCGACGCATGAGAGATGGGCATGTTTCTTGGGCGTGACAAGATGTGGTAGGTCGACTTCACTTGACCGTCGACGACACTGACAAGTGGGCTCTCAGTTACTAATTCCTCTAAGTCTCTCACTAACTTGTGGGGTCGGCCTTATTTGAGTCCTACGAGGAGTACCTCCATCTGAGGTGAGAAAATGTGGTAGGTGGACTTCAAACTCATACTGACATGTGGGCTCTCAAATAGTTCCTCCAAGTATTTGACTAACTTGTAGGGTCGTCCGCAGATGAGTTCCAGATCTCTCTCCATCTAGCATCCGTGCGACAGGCGAGCTCTCCAAAGGAAAGCCAATCCTGATCCCTCCGTAGAGTTCGCTCGTCACTGAAAAATTATCGGTCACGTTCATCTCACTCGTGGCAGATCTCCTGTTTAGGTAATCCATTGCATCCTCGCCATGATTATGCCACCGATTCAACGTTTGAACAAAAAAATTACCGGTGCTAGCAATTCCGCGGGCTGCGTACACACCGCATGTGCGCAACACAGCAGGTGGGGCGCGATTTGAATATCGGTTTCGGATCCAATTATCTTCAGCTGGTCCGTGCTCAAACTGTTGCACCGTCTTAACAGCAGAGGGGTTATGGATTTAAAATTAGGTCTCAGCTAACCTCACTTTAACCATGCCAACTGCATGCTTGCGCCGTGGTTTTGCTAACTTGAGTTATATCTCCAGCCATGCAAAACTTAAGCACTCGTCTTAGCTAACCAACTAGAGACAGGTCAAATTATTTGTATAGATCCGCAATCTATAGCAGAGATCCAAAGGATTTACGTCCGTTTTTGGAAAGCAGTTACTAACTCAGAGTTAGAACCCGTCTTAGCTAACCAACCTGTTGATGATGGTCTCACATGCACTGCTAACAACTGTCTTACATAGCTGACCTGGTAACGATGACGTCTCATGACCTCTTATGTAGAGTTCGATGAGATGGACTCCACCCCACAGCTGTCGGAGACTCAGTCTCAGTCTGTCGATGGCACGGAGATTGTCACCCAAGATTTCATGGTTCATGACCAACTAGAGACAGAGAGACTAAGGATCGAGTTAAAACGTGCAGCGCACAAAAAGCTTGTTGAGGAGTACAGGACAAAGAAGCAGCTTGCTACCTCAAAGTAGGTGTTTTTTATCATGCATCTCGCGTGTGTCGTTGAAATTTCTTTGGAAATCAATGCCTCTCATTCTAGCTGCATTTTTAATCACGGCTTAAGTATTTATCTCTGTTTTGCTGACTCGGTGTTTATATGTAAGCTTCTGCCAGAAAAGCATGTGGTTCAACAATACATTTGCTAAAGGTCATTTCTTATCTTTGTCCACAGAGCTGCTGCAATGGGTGAATACGGAGAAGAGTTCAGCACAAAATTAGCTTCCAGAAATTCATTTCTGTCTGTGAAAAGCTAACAGAACCACAAAAACAGCTTGTCAAGATATTGGTTTTGGATACCTTCTAGAACTGTGCTGTCGCGAGCTTCCAAGGTGTTTCGTTCGCTAGCTTGTCCACTATTTTGATTGCCCTTCCAGGTGTTTCATACTGCCTAGTGGATACATATCCCTTATCAACTCGTACACCGTGCACCGGATCTTAGGAATTCCACTGGGCGGGCAGATTATCCCTAGAAAATGCTCAGAAGCTTTCAGGTGTCGGGTTAAGTCTGAAACTCGGTGTGCTGGGCACGCTCCAAACATCAGAGAGTTAACTGATCTCATAACCCCAGAGCTGACAGGAGAAGTGTTTCAACGGGTTTTCGTGATGTTTGCAACAGCGGTATTTCTATGCCCAACGACATATGATTGCGTTAGCCCCGACTATTTAGCCGCTCTAGAAGGACCAGCAAGTAACATATCATCATATGATTGGTCTAATGCTGTCACAGAGAAACTGCTGACATCACTCCAGACCTTCAAGGACAAAGGATTCGCAGGCGCCCTGTGTGGCTGCCTCCTGATTCCAGTGGTTCATTCACTAGCTTGTACACTTATTTATACCCACAAGCAGCTACAAGAACATGATTAATTTTTACCTCTTCCCCACTTGCAGATAACGTATTTTGAGTACCTGGATACGGAGATTATGGACCTGGAACCTGACACTCCTGCAAGACTTGTCATGTGGGACATAGAGGCCATTAAGAATTATGCTAACATAGACAGCCTGTCAACATATGACGGAATTTTTGGGAAACACACGGTGAGTCAACTTTTCATCATTTTCCTTTGGCGAACTTTTCGACACAACATAATGACTTAGCTGCCATGTATTAATTTGACTTGACAGTAATTCTTTCCTTCCACATGGTTGCTGAAAGACATTAGGCGCACGCCTTTCCAACCACCGCATGGCTTTCAGGCGCCATTTTTCCAAATGAGTCACAGACTAGAAACCTACATAGAAGAGTGCCTTAAGAAAAACTTTGTTCCGTAAGTGATTTCTAGCTTCTACACGTGATTTTATGTTTGAAATGATGTTCCCTAAGTTTTTACGAAACAGATACATGTCCTATTGTGTTCATCCAGACAGTTTCCTATAGTACGTTAGCTGTGCTTTTGTGTTAAAACCAGAAGTGCTTCCTATAGGACGTTAGCTCTGCTTTTGTGTTAAAACCAGAACTGCTTCCTATAGTACGTTAGCTGTGCTTTTGTGTTAAATATAAAAGTGCTTCCTATAGTACCTTAGTTGTGCCTTTATGTTAAAACCAGAAGTGCTTCCTATAGGACGTTAGCCGTACTTTTGTGTTAAGTATAGAAGTGCTTCCTATAGTACGTTAGCTGTGCTTTTTTGTTAAATATAAAAGTGCTTCCTATAGGACGTTATCTGTGCCTTTGTGTTAAAACCAGAAGTGCTTCCTATAGGACGTTATCTATGCTTTTGTGTTAAAACCAGAACTGCTTCCTATAATACGTTAGCCGTGCTTTTGTGTTAAATATAAAAGTGCTTCCTATAGTACGTTAACTGTGTATTTGTGTTAGATATACAAGTGCCTCCTATAGTACGTTAGCTGTGCTTTGGTGTTAAAACTAGAAGTGCTTCCTATAATACGTTAGCCGTGCCTTTGCGTTAAAACTAACAGTGCTTCCTATAGTATGTTAGCTGTGCTTTTGTGTTAAAACTAGAAGTGCTTTCATATAATACGTTACCCGTGCCTTTGCGTTAAAACTAACAGTGCTTCCTATAGTACGTTAGCTGTGCTTTTGTGTTAAAACTAGAAGTGCTTCCTATAATACATTAGCTGTGCCTTTGCGTTAAATATAGAAGTGCTCCCTATAGTACGTTACCTGTGCTTTTGTGTTAAAACTACAGGTACTTCCTATAGAAAGTTAACTGTACCTTTGTGTTAAATATAGAAGTGCTCCCTATAGTACGTCATCTGTGCTTTTTGTGTTAAAACTACAAGTGCTTCCTATAGTACGTTAACTGTGCCTTTGTGTTAAATATAGAAGTGCTTCCTATAGTACGTTAGTTGTGCCTTTGTGTTAAATATAGCACTGCTTCCCTACGACGGTAGATCAACCATGCTTCGTAAGGTAGGTCGACTGTGCTCTTTCAAGGAATGTGTTCACCATAATTCATGGACTTTGTTAGCCGCGCTTCCCGCAGCACACCATGTGTCCTTCTGCGCACATTATTCCATGCCCTTTCTGCAATTATTGACACAACGTACAGTAGTTCACAAGATATTTTTCATTTTCGGTATTAATAACTTCTTTTCATTCTCGGTGTTAATAAATCTTTCAATTCCAGGCCAAGATGAAAATTGCCAAAGTTATCAATGAAATGTACATAGGACTTTTCTCGCGGTTTCAACCAGTTCTCGAGCAGAAATTGGAGAAGCTCCTTTCACTTGGTAGGGATCTTAGTGCAAAAGAAACCAAGACCAGAGACCAGGGCGTTTATTGTAACTTGCAACAGGACAACTCAAATGAAAAAGAAACTTTTTCATCACTCCCTTCAACATATTCTACGCTTCCAAGTTTTAGCACGACAAGCAGTCAAAGTTCTTCCAGCAGTGGCTCAACCAGTGTCCTTCACGCCACATCATACTCCCTGGAAAATTTAAAGGGTTGCTGCGATACCCCTGACCCAGAATCCCAGAATCTGTACGACAAAGAGCAGTCCCAAATTCGTCTATCTTCACGCCTAAAATCATCAACCCATATTAAGTTGCTACTGGAAGTGAACAGGATCGACCACAACAAAGAGGACATTGATGAACAAGCCAAGATTCATCTGGAAAAAGTGCATAACCATCTGCACAACTGCCTTGATGGCTTGCTGGTCCATGAGCCCTTCGTGTCAACATCCGAGATGCTGGAGAGCGGGGCAATTATAATGGGGACAATTGCATTTTTACCCCTAGTTGGTTCCTACCCACGAGTTTTGCCCTTACTTTTCGAGCTTGCTCGGTTTTGCCCTTACTTTTTCCGTCGTGGTCCCTCGAATGCCCTTTGACCGTTTGACCAAAACTTTGAAAATTCATAACTAATTCATATGAACTCAGAAAAATGAAAATAAGATATCAAAATGTTCAGATAAACATTACCTTTATGTGCATATCATTTGCATTCAGGATAAAAGCGCCCTTTAAACTACCTGAGGTAATTAACGTTATTAACATTATTAAAAATAAAAAGGTATAAACAATATTTTTTTCATGAATAAAAATTACATGCAAATGTATGTGATGTTTTTTGAACATCCAGATATATTATTTGCATTTTTCTCAGTTCGTATCATCTTGTTAAGAATGTTCTAACGACTTTGACCATTATTTGGAAACTTCATAACAAGTTGATATGAACTCATAAAAATGCAAATAAGATATCAGGATGTTCAGAAAACATCACCTACATTTGCATGTAATTTTTATTCATGAAAAAAATAGTGTTTATACCTTTTTATTTTTAATAATGTTAATAAAATTAATTACCTCAGGTAGTTTAAAGGGTGCTTTTGTCCTGAATGCAAATGATATGCACATAAAGGTAATGTTTATCTGAACATTTTGATATCTTATTTGCATTTTTCTGAGTTCATATGAATTAGTTATGAATTTTCAAAGTTTTGGTCAAACGGTCAAAGGGCATTCGAGGGACCTCGACGGAAAAAGTAAGGGCAAAACTAAGCAAGCTCGAAAAGTAAGGGCAAAATCCGTGGGTAGGAACCAAATAGGGGTAAAAATGCAATTGTCCCATTATAATGACAGGTGAAAATTCATCTGAGTGTTCTGTACCGATTGAAACCCAAAATTCTGCTGGAGGATCTGCAGACCACAACTCTCTGACAAGCCCACTGGAAAAACTCATGGAGGAAACAGCAAAACCTACTGCAACAGAAACATCAGCCTCGCACTCTGCGGTTGACAAACAATTACTGACTGATCCAATCTCAACAGATACACTTGGAGCACTTGTTTATCACATTGGGAAAACGTCACCAACTACTGCACGGTCCAGCGGTTCTGATAGCGCTCACAACAACTCTTCAACTAACACAAAGAGCCTCACTGTATCCCAGCCTGCACAAAAATCAAGCAATGTCACTGGACAACGTTCTTCTTCGCTGCAGGAAGATAAGGTCCATCTTGTTTCAACTTTGAGTGACGAGAAGAACATTGCTGAAACAGAACGCACAAGAGCTACTTCCTCCCTTGCCCCTACAGTAGAAGTCCCCAGTGATTCTGTCAGCGGTTCTAGCTTAGTACTGGACACGGGAAAACAATTCCATCCATTCGTGATGCTCCATTGGTTGCTGCACCATCTATCAATGCAGAAGACAATAACATTGCAGAAGAACATGAACAGTGTACGAAGCAACCACCTATTGATGCCACAGACAGCATCCCTATTACCACAAGCGCACAACCGCCAGAACCGGAACCACAAATGGCGGCTCATAAGAGGTCCTTAAAGCAGTCAGAAGATCCAGGTAACAAGAGTACAACGCCTCCTATGAAAAGAGTTAGGATATTGGAGCCTCCACATAATTCAACAGAAACTGCAAACAACCAGCCTCTACAAGCTGACAACCACAGAGGCCTCCTTAATTGTGGATTCATTGATGATGATCAAATATGGTCTGACCCATCTATTATGAACAACTTGACGGAGTCATTGAACAAAAAAAGAAACAACCCTTTCATAACCAAGTAGCATCACAACAATGCCAACCTGATACTATCTCACACTTGGCCAAGAATTCAAGCTCGTCAGCTAGATCTTCCCTTTCTAACTATCCAGAGCCACCTATACCCAGCAGATCAGGATCAATGTCAGGCGGTAGCCACCTCACACAGGCCTTTGATACGTCATACTCTACAGGTTTAACTCAAACTGTCTTGTCCCAAAGTTTACCAGCAACTCCCTTGTCCCAACACTACAACCAACCAGCTCCTAGTATCAAAAACCACTTCTACCAACATCCTGGTGCTCAGAATAACGGCGGTTCAAACAAAAGCCAGCGCTCACCATATGCGATGAACAACCAAAGTCACAAGCAGTACCAGCAACAAACCACTGTCCGTGATGCCCACTACCCCCAACACAATGATGCTCAGAATAACAGCACTACACGGTGCCAACAACGCCAACCTCAAGAGCAGAACATTCAGCAACCACACAGAGACGGGTCTAATGGGCAGGGTTACAGTGCCTTGCAACAATAGTTCAACAGCATGCAGTATTCCGGCCATCCTCTCCAGCATTTTCCAACAGATATTCCTTCAAGCTCAACCGGTGATCCAACTATCAGAACATTAGAACTGCGCATGCAGCACCAACCACAACGCCTAATGTTCCAAAGAAACAACAATTATAATGAGGGTCGTCTACAAATTAGTAATGGTCAATTGAACTCCGGTGGTCATGTCTTCCAGCCTCATCAACATCATTCTGAGCTAGAACAGACTCGATTCACTGACCAAGGGAATGACCATCAAGATCGCTGCCAACTTTTAGAAATAAGAGATTCCATAAACGAGGAGAAAAAAGTGTATGAAACAATCGTCGACAATACGCCAGGTATCAAGCAAAATGATAGGTAATGAATTCGTTGTTCCTGTTACAGTAAAGTTTTGGTCCCTTCGTTTACTAATGCAATATATTCTGCCTGAAGCTATCATATTCAAGTGTTTCGGCTCGATTCTTCTACTATTGAAATTGAATACTAATCATCTCCTCTTATGTTAAAAAAGAAAATCTTACGATTTAAAATTCATTTGTTTTTTTTTACAGCAAGAGGATATTCTCCGTCGATCGACGTTGGGCCGATCATCGAACTTTAGGTTTGTCAATGAAGGTATACAGATATATCAACTCATTCGTGGTCGATGCTTACTCAGCGTTGCTGATGAAAGAACAATTCTACGCAACACCAGCATTTGTGCACAAGCATATAATGTACATGGACGCTTTTGTAAGTTCTTGCTTCTCATAAATAATAATAACAAACCACATTTACTACTACTACCACACTGAGTGACACAGCTTCAATTTTCTGCAGGATAAATTTAAAGTTCTAGGAGCAAGCACAGAACTACTCAAGGAACACATTGTGGAAAAACTATTGGGTACAGGCTGCCCAACAAATGTAACATCGTGAGTTCACCCTACTCACTCTATCTGCCCAGTGTTCATCTTTGATTCTACAAGTTTTTCTTGTTACAATGATATTATTCCCTGTTAATTGTTATAGGTCTTAATACCTGTGAGAAAGGATCCACATTTTATCTACCTCATCATCGTGAATCTTGCAATGCGTCGCTTCGAAATTCTGTGTCCTTATATCAATTGCGACGGTATAAAGGAACACTCGGACATTGTCATCGAAAACTTCAAGAGAGCTTACCATTCTACTTACAACAACTATCCTCACACCATGGCCTCCTTTCATGTCAAACCTGTGCAGAGTGTATGTAACTCAGACAGAGAGTAAGTTTCTTTTAACTGTAGCTCTACCTCATTTAAACCATGCATCTTTTTGTTCCACTACACATCCCATACCTACTGTTCACCTTCTAATCACAGACATTAATGCTCTCAATTTTCAGGGATGACAGTGCTATTTACACCATGCATTTGATGCCGCTCATTAATTTGAATAATAATTCATTTTTTATCAATAATGTAAGTTCACTCTCGACAACACATCAACATACGTTCATCCAAGCCAGCTGAACATTAAGTTTTACAATAAATTTTATTAATTTGCACGGTTATGTGTTTGCAGATCCATGTGAAACCGATGAGAGAACAACTAACTTACAAAATGATAACATCCAACCACAACACAGGCCATGTATTTGAGGCACTGAGCATCGTCCTCGACAAGCACAATATCCGGCGCGAAAGAAGAAGAGTTGGAAGAAGATTACTACTGCTTAAATGTGCCTTAATTTAGCTGGAGCCATCCGAACATTGTTTCAGCTAGCCGTATCGACTCATATGTAATCACAACAATGTTTCACCTATTTTTGTGTCCGTCCAAGATATCTGCTATGGATCCCGTTAAACACAATTGTGCATTCAAATGGTCAAGTCTTAAATTCCTGAACAGCAAACATTTACAAATAAGAACCGTATTTTTTCCAAAAGTTCTAAACATGATATTCAACACATCACTTCCTTGCACTAGAACACCACTCACTTCAATAAGACATAAGAAAAGAAACAATTGAAACACAGAGGAAAAACACTATCAATTCGTAAGCATCTGACGAAGGAGCTAAATGACTCACCTCCAGTAATCCGGGTCACAGAGGCACTATCGTGCCTCTTATCCACGGAGAACGTGCCTCTCTTACCACGGACAACTAAGCTGACACACACAAGTGCGCCACCAGTTAACACAGGACCGTCCCCTCTCGACAGCTTAACACCGGTCCCTCTTGAAGCCAAATGAGTCATGGAAGCACGACCGTGGCTCAAGTTAACGAAAGAAGAACCATCCCCTGTGATAGACGACTAAACTGAAAAAATACCAAAACAGAAGAACGACCGTGACTTCAACTGTAAAATGTCCGTGACCTCACAAGTTTCAACGACGAGTCTCTCTCAGCAAATAAGTGAAAGCAAACATTTTGAAAGAAAGGCACGACCATGCCTTTGAGTAACATTGTAGACGTGTCTCTCCGAGCGAACGTGTAAGAGAAAGCATTTGCGAACAATAGACAGAACTCTGACTCAACATAACATAGCACATGCCTCCACTAACTAGACAGACGTGACTTCACTAGCAGACTAACTAGAAATATTACAGAACATACAACCATGACAGTGACTCATACTAACATAACGCAGTGCCTCTCCGAATTTAATACCCAAAGGAAGGATAATGCCTCTACCAAAGATACGACAATGCATCCAATGCCTTCACGGCCCTGCCTGTCAAAATCAAAGTACCACCACAATAATAGAAACACAGAAACGCAACCGTCGATAACACAATACTCCCACAGCAAGTATCACACTGGATTACCGTGCCTAAAACAGACAACATATACTGAAACAGACAACATATATTGAAACAGACAGCAAAGTGAGAAAATCTGAAGAATCTTAAACACACTAAAGCTCTGCATAAAAACATTTCAAGCACACAACCACAACCATATATTCAATATAAAAACAACCGTGCCAAACACAGTACAAACACAAAGCAAAAGTAAAGCCCCTACCTGTCAGTGAAGAAGCTAGCAAACTAATAAGACCAGAGCGTCCCTTGCCTAAAACAAAAACAATGCCTCCCTGAACAGACGACTGTGCGCTGCCTAGAATCACGAAAGTGCACATCTGAGTGCTCCCCTTAATACATCTCATCTTATACCAACTCGTAGCAACAAATCATAGAGGAAAATATTCTTGAAGGCACCCGATCAAGAAAAACATAATGGAACGAAAATAAACTTAAATTTCCAAACTAGTCAACTCCATCCGGTTCAAAATAAAACAACCACAATTACAAATTCATCTGTCTATGTAATATTACCCCATACAATAACTATCAAATAACCAATTCATCACACAATCCATCTTGCCAGCACTTCCACCTGGACTACTCCTCAGAAACGTCCTCGCCATCTGAGATCAGGAAGACAGCGACGATGCAGGATGTCCCTCATCGACAAAAACCGGCGGTATAGCTCATAGCTCACATACCCTTCCTAAAGGAAAATCAAATGAAAACATGAATATACAAAAAAACAAGTACTGTTCTAGCAACAAAGGCAGAAACTAACGAAAATGAAATCTTCACTTACAGTAGCTCCATATTTCAGGTGATCAAAAGTAAGTGGCTTCCAATCCCAGTAGTGACGAAGAAGTTCTGGAAAAGATGACTCCAGCTTCGAATAAGATCCGTCAATTATGGCTCCTGCTAAGTCCTCCATGGAGTCCCTTTCTTCGCCCCCTTTGATCATAAACTTCTCTCGGATGTCGATGTGGTACCCTTCTGGAATTCTGATGAAATCTTGAAAAAGAGCATCTCGAATATTCCTGACGCCCACACTAGAGAAAGTTATACCTCTATTCTCAAGGAAATCCTTCAAGGCAGGGCACTCCGTCCTGGCCCTGCAGAAGTGATAGAGCAAAACATGATTCCGCATAGCCAGTTGCATGACAGCGACTTTTCTACGCCCGTAACAATCCTTTCGCGTGAACTCCATGCCGAGACCAACAAACTTGTGCTTCTCCTCGCGCAACCAGTCCTCGTACAATCCAATGATCTCCTCCACCTTGCCAGGCTCGTTGGTGTACCACACGTCGAGCTTCGTGTTACCATCGGCAACTATAGGATGGTACTCGGTGGTGTTCAAAAAGTCGTCCATGGCAACGAGCAGCAAGGTGCCAATGGAGATTCCTAAGACCCTGCGACAAGGTTGGGGAGTGGCGAGGAGGGTGGGAACTGACTGATGTTCTGTGGCTACAATACGACGTGAAGACCACACAAACACGGCCAGTATTTAACCTTGGCGAGGGACCTTTGTGTTACAATGCGCATTAACATGTGAACTAGGAACAGCGAATAGACGGTTGTGCTTCCGAAGCTCATAAAACCATGCACTTCGTAAAGTCACGGCTGTGCACAAATATTTGATGCCGTGGAGAAATCGAGGAGCCTCTAACTTTATTTTACGGTAACTGACACACTGAATAGTCACATCGAACAGCCGGCACATCGGTCATCAATTCCTCCTTTGAACAAAGACCACCAACGGAAGAATCCAATGAAGCAAACAAACAGCCAGCTGTACACCTTAGATCCGAAGGCCAAAACTCATCAGTGCCTCAAATAGCTAGATTCACAACATCTGTCCCTCGATAGTCAAGGCTGGTTTCAGGTGAGGCCCGGGTATGCAGGCACAAGACGCACATACGTGTCTATCAGGCACGGGTATGCAGGCACACGACGCACATACATGTCTATTCCACATGCACGGGTATCACCACAGGCACGTAGAGATACAGGCAGCAACTCGCCGGAAACACGTGAATGCAGGCAACAAAGGCACGGAAACGTAGCCTCTACAGGCACGTGCTTCGGCTTGGCAAGGCACGAATACGGCCTTGCAATTAACGTTCTCGAGCCACGGCTAGACACCCTCTGCGTACAGACATGGAATTGCAGCTTCTCCGACGCGCAAGCACGGTTTTCGAATTGGCATTCTCGAGGCACAGATACAAATCCTCTGCATAAAAATCCTCTGGATGCAAAAAATAGAGGTGGCAGAGGCATCGGTAAGAACACTCTGTTCGATAGGCACGGTTGCAAACTCTCAAGAGGGACAGCCATGTGACACCGTAGACACATAGACACGTGACGTGTATCACATGAGGATACATCAAATATAAGCAGCGAATCAATGGTATAAGTGAAAGAGCCACAGTTTTAAAGTGTCTAGAGGCACGAGCGTGTAGAAGCACAGGCACGACGAGTCACAGCCACCGCATCCCCTCACGGACAGGCATCTGGCACCACAGGCACGTAGAGTCACAGCCAGCGTGTCTCCTGAGACAAGCGAATGCAGGTACAGGACGCACGGAACTGCAGCGTATACAGGCACGGAATTGCGACTTTTGTCGCACAGGTACGGCTTTCGAATTGGCGTTCTCGAGGCACGGGTATAAACCACCTGGACGCACAAAAGAGTGGTGGCAGAGGCACGGTGGTGTAGTCTGAAGAGAAACTGCCGTGTGACACCACCACATAGAGACATCACGTGTGTCACGTGAGGTACATGAATAGCGGAAAAGAAGCCATGGAAGTGAAGCCTCCACAGACACGGATGCGGGCTTCTAGAGGCACGGTCCCAAAGAACACAAAGACATGAAACTAAAAATGTTGCCGCGTACGTTACCAGACGTGCCTCTCTTGTGCGAATGTGTAAAACACAACAATACAAACACAAACAAACAGCGGTGAATATAAGCCAAACAAAAAAAACGCTTCTCCCAAACAATATATATGCGTCCCCTCACGGACGGGCATCTGGCACCAAAGGCACGTAGAGTCACAGCCAGCATGATGCCTGAGACACACAAATGCACGTACAGGAGACACCGAATTAAAGCGTATACAGGCACGGAATTGCGGCTTCTCATAGTTATCGAAGCACGGGTACAAACAACCTGGACGCACAAAAGAGTGGTGGCAAAGGCACAGTTGTGTAGTGTCAAGAGGAACTGCCGTGTGAAACCAGCACGTTACAGACATGGCGTGTGTCATGGATGTACATGCATAGACGGAAAGAAGCCACAGAAGTGAAGCCTAAACATACATGGATGCCCGGATTCTCGAGGCACGGTCTTAAAGCACACAAAGACACGAAACTAAAATGTTGCCTCGTACGTTAGCAGACGTGCCTCTCTTGTGCGAACGTGTAAAAGACAACAATACAAACACAAACAAACGGCACTGAATAAAAGCCAAAAACAAAACGCGCTTCTCCCAAAAAATACATATGCGCCACTTCAACGGGTTCTCTAAATATACATGAACTCGCGCAAACGTCAACAATGAACTTGTAACATGAAAAAACATAAGAAATTATATTCACATAACATGAGACGGTACTCCATAGGATTGAACTAAAAGTACTCATTAATTATACAAAAAAAGAAATGAAAGTCTTCCAGGAGTCCATTTTGCTCAGACCACCGGGACCATTCTACTCAATTGGAGTTCTGCTCAAAAGCATCAACGGCGTCCGGGGTCGGGAAGACAACGAGGATGCATCATGTCCTTCATAGACAGAACTCGGCGGTAGAGCTCATAGCTGACATACCCATCCTAAAATAAAAAGCGGATGAGAATAAAGATATACGTAATGGGGAAAAGGTACTATTGTTGCAATAAAACAAAAATATAAAGACGAAATTTTCACTTACAATTGCCGCATATTTCAGGTGTTCAAGGGAAAGCGGCTTCCATTCCCAGTAGTCATGCAGACCTTGTGGAAAAGACGACTTCATACTCAAGTAAGATTTGTTTATGACGGCTCCTGCCAAATCTGCCATTGAATCCCTTAGATTGCCTCCTTTGATCATGAGCTCCTCTTGAAGGTCGATGTGACACTCTCTTGGGATTTTGAGGTAACTATTTGCGAGAACATCCCTATCGTTCCTGACGTCGACACTAGCGAAAATTATACCATTGTTCCAAAGGAAATCCTTCAGAGCAGCGCACTCCGTCCTGGCCTTGCACAAGTGATAAACAAGAACATGCTTGCGCATCGCCAGTTGCATAACGGCAACTTTTCTACTACGATCAAAATAATCCTCTCGTGTGTACTCCACATCAAGACCAACAAACTTGTACCTGTCCTCACACAGCCATTCCTCATAGAGAGTAAGAATCTCCTCCACCTTGTGGGGCTCATTGGTGTACAACACATCGAGCTTGGTATTACCATCAGCATCTATAAAGAGACGCTCAGTAGTGTTCCTGAAGTCGTCCATGGAACCCAGGCTGAGACAACAATGGAGTTTGACTCTGCTTCTCGTACGAGGCGAGGATGACGGGAGCTACCTGCACTTCTCTGGAGGGAATAAGACGCGATAATCTCCAGGAATAGACCACTACTTAACCTTTGGGGAGAGACGACTCAGTTACCATGCACCCGTTTAATTGCTAAGGAAACGGTGAATGGACAATTGTGCTTCTGCGGCTCGTGAAACCATGCACTTCAAAAGTCATGACTGCCACGCTGTAAACGAGGAGCCTCTAGGTTAACTCTAGCACGGTATCTGGCACAATAAATACTAACAATAAATAGCCATCCCATCGGTCACCAGCACATCTTTTGACCGAGAGAACAATGCGAAGAGGCAAACGAGATGACCCTGTCGTACAAATACTACACTGGGAGTGAACAAAAATAGAAGCACCGTTCGCCAGAACAAAAGCCACACGCGTGCATCCACTTTGGTTAAAGACAAACCTCACTAACATCAATGCACCATGTCTGCGTACCACCAGAAACATTGACAAAACAAAAGCACGTCCATGCTTCTGACATACATATAACCGTGGACTATCATACATATTCCCGCCTCAAGCCAGCGTACATAAAAACAGTGACTCCCCTGGGTCAACGACTGCCTGAAAAGAAAATTGCAATACCAAAGTCACGAACCGTGACTCGATTTCAGATGCAAACGTGCCTCTCATTAGCAACCATCATGCCTCCCGTCAATTTGCATCCCCCGACATATCGACCATGCCTCTCCTGTTACAACGACCGTGCATCTAATAACATCATCACCGGTCCTCTCCTAAAGAAACACCCAACCATATCTGATTAAACATGTGATTAAAAAAACACAGAAGCACGAGCATGCTTTTCAGCATGTATAACCGTGCCTCACAGAAAGTATGTGAGGCAGGATAGGCACGTAAAAGACTCCGCTCGGAGGCAGCACAGCTGGACAACTATAATGGGAGGCAGCTGGACGAGTCAAACATCTCGTGTCCCCATAACACCTCGGAATGCACGCACACCATCTACAACCAGCATTCATTCCATTTCGCAGAATAAAAAATAAAACAAGAAGCACTCATTACTACTCTTGCTCTCTCCCATCTCCTTTATATTTCAATAAGCTCCGACTCCCTCAGCCACAACACAACTCATTTGCCTTCTCCGTCGCCTGCTTCTAGGGTTCGTGCTTCTTCTCCGTCTCCTGCTTCTAGGGTTCGTGCTTCTAACCCGCACACAATCGATTAATTTCTAAGCCATACTTCTCTCGTAGATTGCTGGCCGTGGGTGCTTGCCCTAAGCTTCCCATCACAACCCATCTGCCTTATCCGTCCGCCTACTTCTAGGGTTCGTGCTTCTTCCCTGCACACAGTCTCATTTCAAACAAGTTATTGTAGAGTTTTTATTGGGTCTCTTGATTAACTTCCAAGCCGTGCTTCTCTCGTAGATTTTGCTAGCCGTGTGCGCTTGCCCTAAGCTTCCCCTACCCAAATCTCCGTTCATCAACCCTCGTTCTTCTTCTGTCCCAGGTAAAAAGCATATGCGTAAGCAGCATGCTCCGATCCGTATTTACGTTTTACGTTTAGGTTTTTCATTTGATAGTTATTGAAGCATCAGATCCGGTACAACGACTTCATTCTCTAAAGGAATATAAAAACCATTTGAAGATCTAAACAAGTGTTATAAACTCTGTCATACTGCTTTTCTCGAAGGAGTAGATGAGAAGATTTATGGTAAATTTGTAGTTGTTGCCTGCCTTCAATATGGCTAACATATTTGAAGCTAGTCGTTGTCTACCTTCCACGTTGAAGCTTGTTTTTAAATTGTTATGATATTCTTGTTTTCTTAACATAGTTTTTCTGAATTATTTAGGTATGATTTGCCCTACCTGCCGCCAACCAGGCGGCCCTTGCGAACCACACCCTGAAGTTCTCCAGGAGTTTGAGGTTATTCTTGATGAAAATTGCTGGAGCCGCATGGTTAGTAAGCATCACTAACAAATTAGTTGCTTACAACACAGTAAAAATCGTCACTGTCACTCATACCCCCTTGCACCTACACTAGGTTCCCCTACTGCCACTTCTTCGCAACTGCCTTGTGTTTTCATTTTCCATTAGTTTGCTTGCCTATGCCCTGATTAATATAGTCCATTAGTTTTGCCTGCCTATGCCTTGATTACTATAATGCATCTTCAGTTCTAATTAAAATTAGTAAACATATGCCAAAAATCTGTGTCCATTAATTTATAATACAATTATGTTGTTATCTGTAATTCTTATCAAAAATTCATATCCAATTTAAGAAAACTTTTAACACTAATAGTACGTGAGTTCAAATTTATACTTACAGGTTGTTATTTGCACTATTTTTTCCAGTATGTACCTTGTAATGTCAGAGCTTTTCTCGCTGAATACATTGAAGAGAAGAAGAAAGAAGCAAGAAAATTGCGTAAACTGCAGGTAGAGCCAGCCCTTCTTACACATGAAGGGAGGTCTTACAATGCTTTGTTTAAGCATAGGGCGAACTACACAAAGTTCTGCGGTGGTGAGTGGAACATCTTTGCGGCTGATTATGAACTTCGTGCTGGAGACCGAATAGAATTTGAACTACCAGACGAGGGTCTCAATCTCGAAATACAAAAATATCAAGATAACAAAAGAATGCTTCCATTACCCCACGTTGGTAGGTCTTTAATATTACAAACATTACAAACTTATCTTCTTTCGTTATATTTTTATATTACAAACTTATCTTCTTTCGCTGTAATTTTATATGCATGAATCGAACTGAATAATATTAACCCCATGTTGGATATAACTTTATCTAACTTTAAAAGCTTTTTCTTTTTCTAGCTCTCGACGATCTTTCTTCTGACGATTTCGACCATGTTCACTGCTGTGTCTACTCTAAGGATATTGAGCTTACCTACGACCAGACATGATTCTTTCTACAACGCCTTTTCGGAGATACTTTCATCTGTTGCCGTCCATTTGTCCATGTCTTGACTCACACTAACACCAAAGACTACGTCATGGTTGGTTACAACTGTCCTTGTTAAAATACCAAACGTATTTTGCTCATATGTAATATAAACAATACTGACGTAATATTGCTTATATGTAAAATTATAAAGAACCTATTTATTCAAACCTAAAACAACAAAACTTCCATTGTTCTCTTAATATGTTGTTTTACCTGTTTACACACAAACCTGAACATGCCAGGAACTATATTACTTCCAATATGGAATTTCTTAATGTTTGTGCACTCACCATATTCAGACATTCTTTTATTTATTGTCCAAGTGACAAATCAACGGTTTTAATTTCTATTTAATTTTGATTTTCTTCTAGAAAATTCCAAGGAGCGTTGTCTCAACACTGAAGAGATGGGTGGACATGCCAACCAATGGCAGGGTAACCCTTGAAGCTCCTGATGAACCTACACATGTCATCACTCCTTCATCGTACTACATCTCCAAAAACGACGGCAGGATGGTAGTAGAAAAGTCTTCTTTCAGAGACTTCATATCAGCTGCATCCTTCATTGAAAAGAACGTTGTTCTAATCACTTTCAAAGAGTGCCATGACCGTTCTGTGTCCATCATCATTCAGCGCATTATGTAGATTCCGTCGGAACCAGCACCTAAAATGGAAGCAAACAGTGTATCTCCTAGAATGTTCGACGCTCGTTTCATGATGATGCCTCCAGGAGCAAAACAATGATTACTATAAGTTTGCTAGTTAGGATGGTGGAGTAATTTAATTATTATGGACCATGTGCTTGCTTGAACTATCGGAATGATCTTTTGCAACTTATGTAGCTCTTACGAACACTCAACTTGCTGTTTCAACCATCGGAATGATCCTTTGAAACAAATGATGTTTGAACTATCGAAATGATTCATTCGAAAAAATGTAGTTCTTATCCTTTGAAAAGTTCACAATTCAAAAAACCAAAAAACAAAAAGATTCATTTTCAAAAATCAAACGAAACAAGAATCAATTTGTGATTCAAAACCTCTACCAATGCCATGTTCTCAAACTTATTCAAACCATCTAGTGAAACATATCTCAATTAAAAACCAAACAGGACTCCGTTTTCAAGTCCAAATTATATTTACTTCAACTTTTCCTAAACACACACTTGTGCACCGAATAACATAAAAACCGTGCCTCCCTAACCAAGGAAGATTATTTTGAAAAAAATGTTTTCACAACAAAGGCACGACCATGCATCTGCTGGGTGTTCTACCGTTTACACGACTACTTCCACAGCCAAAGATGGATCACGCAGGCAGCACGCAACGAATAAAAAAATTCAATGAACAAGACAAGTGAAAATCTTAAAAAACCAGATAAAACAAACCCCTGTTTCCAAAATTCTATGCCTAGAACCGCCGCGTGACTAGCAACTGCTCTTTGGCGGTTTCCTTTTTTGCAAGACAAAATAACCCTTTCACTTTTCCGACTCCATTTCATCCTCTTCCTCGAAAGTTTCTCGCCGGCCGCAGTTCACTACCGCACACCTCCAGCCATGGACGACGGGAAACTAACAACACTCACCGAACACATCACTACCCACGGTACAACCGTGCTCGAGGTGGTGTACACCAACGACCCAAGGACCGTGGAGCGGATCATCAAAAAGTATGAAGAATGGCTAAAGGAGGAGAAGAACAAGTTCGTCGGCCTCGACCTCGAGTACACACGTTAGAGCAATTACATACGACAAGGGATCGCCATCATCCAATTTGCCATGCGCTAGCATGTCCTTGTATACCACTACTGCAGATCCGAGCGCTCCCAGGCGTTAGTTGACTTCCTGCAACGGAAAGCGGTAACTTTCACTAGCGCCGACACCAGGAACGACAAGACCATGCTTGCCCGTGCATGCATCAAAATTCCAGACGAGCACCACGTCGACATCCAGAGGCTATTCTGCATCAAGGGTGGTGGAGAAAGGGACTCCATGGCTGACCTTGCAGCGGCCATCATCGACCCCTCATACAAGAACATGAAGAAATCATTCCCAAAGGAGAAGCACCTTTTCTGGGAGTGGAAGCCACTTTCACCGATACACCTTGAGTAGGCGGCAAAGGACGGGTATGTTAGCTACGAGTTGTACCGTAGGATCCTAATCATCAAGAACGGGCTACGTCACCTGCACCAACAACCAATGAAAGAAAGACTCCACCCACATAAGAGCAATGACGAGGGATCTTCCAGCGGCTGGAAGCGCCGGAAGGGAAACAGTGGTTGGTAAATTGCGAGAAAATGGATGTCTACATTAAACTAGTAGGAACTACTATTATCATAATTTAGATTGTATGAACCTATGTTGTAAATATGTATGTTGTTGCTCAAAGATGATGTGTGTATTGTATTACTATTTTACGTTTGAACTTTGAACACAGTGGTGTGCTCATGTACAAATGCATACTACGTTTTGCATGTCTAAATGCAATTAGTAAGTTATGTCCCAGTACTGAGCAAGCATATATTGTATCCATGATTATAGAACGAGAGATATCTCGCACGATATTGTATTATAATTTTCATACTCAACCTTTACAAGATGCATCATGCATTTACAAGAATATGTGATGATATCGTTGTAAACTTTCAGTACAATGCTTATTAAACATTGGCGTGAACAATTCATAAATATTGCAGAAGATCATTCGGTACACAGTCACAAGCGACGAGAACTTTGTTACTTTAACCACATTGGAAAAAAATCCTTGCCACCATTTCACATCAAACACCGCTCCGTCCATTCAGAACATCCTTGCTATTGCACACAGGTACCTCTCTGTACACCAGTTCTGCACGATGCCACAAGACTACACTACTGTGTGCAACTGACCTATGTACAAGCGTGACTCACTAAGTGTCTACTCAATCCATGCCTGTGGTGCCACACACCCGTGACCCTAGAGACTACACACGTGTGCATCATTAGCCGAGCCCCTCTAACTAGATATTCGGACCGATGCCTCTACTGTCGTACATCCATGCCTCTAGAATCTTGACAGCAGCAAGAGGGTTCAGAACCGTGCCTCCACACAACCATGCTTGTACTGACTGCACTTCCGTGCCTCTGTTTGCTTGACCAACGTGCCTCACACGAAACCCACAATAACTCTACGTGCTCCGCACGCGTGATCGCCAATGCAACTTTGGTGCTGCACAGACGCGTCTCTTAGTATACCCGTACCTCCACAACCGTGTTTGTACTGACTATAATTCCATGCCTCCGTTTTGCTCAATCCACGTGCCTCACATAAAACCAACAGTAACTCTACGTTCTACACACACACGTGCCTCTCGCATGAAACCCATAGTATCTCGCCCGTACAACTTTGGCGCTGCACACACGTACCTCTCAGTATACCCGTGCCTCCTCACGACCGTGCCTGCACTGATTTCAATTCTGTGCCTTCATTTGCTTAATCCACGTGCCTCACGTAAGAGAGATGCACAGCCGTGCCTCAGAGTAAACAACACACGTGCCTCTACTGTATTGATAACTATGACCCCAATTAAATAACATTTGTCCAAAAAACATATTTAAAAGAGATGCACAACCATACCTCTTCTACAAACATACAACAGCAATGAACACTTAGGTTCATATCGTTTCATGTATCTAGACAACATTAAACCGTAGCATAGATTTTTAAACAAAATCCATTTATGTTCAAAGGCTATAACTAACATCACTGCGGCGGAAGATTGAAGATAACAACAAGCCTCCCATCACGCTCTTTGGAAGTTATCAGCACCAAGTTGTTTACTTCAATAGACGATGCCTGGAGAAAATCACTGAAACCTTCCTGTTTGAACACCATTCTACTACCCCAAGCCAATGAAGTAGGAGCAAGGAGTGCTCACATATATATCATCATCACCAGATTCCAAAGTAACTTCAAGGGTTAAAACGCCAGTCCTAGGAAAAGTCACAAACTCCTCACAACAATACCAAGAATAACCTGACAAAAAACATCAAGCTATCAGAAATAGAACAAAAATTCAAAACTATAAATAGAAGAGATAAGAAAAATAAATAAATAAACAGAAACAAAGAAAAAATAGTGGAAAAAATCTGACCATATGATGACCATTAACATTCATGGAATCAATCCTGTGAACAAAAGGACAACACGGTATGTAAACATCATCAAAGAGTTGACACCTCATGAAATACATCTGCTGATAATTAAGAAAAACACCACGGGTGTAATAACAACTCCCAACAAGTTCCATCTCGGAGTCGCTCAAACCATCAAGAGCTACAAAATATAATTACACAGGCTCAAGGGAACAGAAAAATCATCATGTGCAATAAAACAAGCTAAAAACTTCCTTAAAAATAAACCTTACCAACAGACGGTAAAGGAGACAAAGCATCTCCACGACCAACACGATAAAAATCAATACCAATCCATGTTCCATAATGTTCAAGCCTAATGGTCATTATATCACGAGGATGAACACCATAATCACTGGCCAATCGTTCCCAGGAAAGACCATGGAATTTGCTCCTCAACCGACCATGACTAAACAGAACACCATACAAATAACCCTCGTTGCACTGAAAAGCAAGATCAGTATCTTCGTCACCCCTCCTTATGGCTAAAGCCCTACACTCCTCGATGTAACGAGCAAGATGAACTCTAACACTGCACGGAACATACTGCACAACAAATCAAAACAAGGATCATAATCAAAACCTAAACAGCATGAGCAGCACCAAAAGAAATAAGCGTGTGTGCCAAAACTTGAACAATTATAAAATGATATTCTTACAACACGCCTCCAACAACGCCGATCCAGGACCACACTGAACCCATCTACAGAAGAATCAACAGAAGAACACGGGCCACTAGGCATACGGCAAAAAGGACAAGCCATAACTGCAAGGAACGCAATGATTATCAAGAACTAATCCCACAAAACCCAGTTGAAACTTGACATCTGATAGTGTTGGTAGTCCCCACCCGTAACTACCCCATAAATCTCCATATCCCGAAAATATAATGGGAACAAAAAGAGAAACGAGAAAGGGAAACAGGGAAACCACGAAGGCAACCGATAGGGAACGGCGATCACGCGAACGGGGAAGCGCGGTCGACGCTAAAGAAGGACCACCGTAAGAGCAGGCAACAAGCGCGGCGGCCGGGACAGGGGCCGCCGTAACCACGCGACAAGAGCGGCGGCCGCGACGGGCGGAGACGACGGCATAGAAAGAACAGTGCTCCACGACGGTTCACCCACACCAGAGAGAAACAGATCTCAAAACAGATCAAAAGGTTTTACAAAACATTAAAAGTATAAGGACTAAAGTGAAAAAAGGAAAAACCAGAAAGGGAAACCGGAAACCGGAAAACACGGGAGATGCCGTGCGCGCGCCAAGTGTCGCGCGTGCAGCGCCTCGGAAAAGTCTCCCGACCGCTCCACGCGTGACACTTGGCGCGCGGGGAGCGCTCCCCGACTAATCGTTGCGAGGAGCGCTCCTCAATTAGTGATTTCGTATTGTTTAGAGCGTGTTTGGTTCGTCACTACGCATGCCACAGCTCCCTACGCCTAAACTTAGCCGCTGTTTGCTTTTGCCGGTGTTGTGGCGTGCCGCACCGCTCGCCACAGCTTGCTAGTTCATTTTTCACGCCACAACTCGCCAAAAGTGTGGCGCTCGTTTTGTTCGCCGAAGATGCACCGGCGTTGCATGTTCTGGTGATAAACTAAACACGCCCTTACTCTCTCATTTCCCCACCCCAGGGATTTTGAGATGGCTGCTGTCGAAATTGAGGGAATTGCACGAAACCTACAGCTTTGTGTTGATTTTGCGCAGAACATCTATTATTCAGGTTTGTTGAAAAAACATCATCGGTTGGTGTAATGTGTTGCAGCTAGCTCCTATCCGCCGTTTAGTTGTGCTGACATGATTCGGTGAGGCCCTTTTGTAAGTGCATATGTGACAATAAAAAAATAGGCCACACCAGTCGGCTGACTAAACCAGCCAATATCACCTAAATCAGTGATCAAGATAGCCATTTTTTTATATCGGTACTACGTACATGTATGATTTACGGGATTTCTTTGTATGTTCTCTAAAATGTGAAAATGAATAAAATTATTAAATGAACCAGCTAAATTGCCAATACCTCACAAACACATGATCTAAATAAGCTAAAATAATATAATACTAGGGCACATAAATGATTTACTGGAGTCTTTTTTAAAACATTGACTTCGCAACAAAAAGATTGAATGTTGGTCACCTCATGTTGCCACTGTGTTTGCCACACGTGCACTTACAACGGGAAATCAATCATGAATCATGTCAATGGAGTCAAAATGATGGATTAAAGCTAGCCGTATCAGATTACGCCAATAGGTGATGTTATGTGCAACAAACCTGAAGAATAAGTGTTGTTTGCAAAATGTACCCCAATAGTTGGTGGTTTATGCAATTGCCTCGTAGAAATTGGATTCACAAAAGTGGAGAACTGACAAGAGAAACTACCGGAGGATGACTATGCATCAGGCATCTGATAAAAATTGGTTCATTCACTTTGTTCTGGTCCGTCCGATCTGCATCCAATGGCTAGTGTTCAGATTATTCTTCTAACCAACCTTAGACCGGTGGCTGAGCCAGAAAATACTATGAGCCAGAGCAGGTTGCGAGCTCAGTAAAAAACGATCGCAACTGTATATTTGGATACGTATTATACAACCATGAGACGCTAAACTAGAGAACCATAAATTCACAATAGTTACGAAGTCAAACAACCGATATTGTATTTTTCAGAGACATAATATGAACAAGAACTAAAAATAAATACGACAACTAATAGCATAATAAAACAATAGTACTCACGAAGCACCCCAAATAAGACCCCGCAAGGCTAAAAAGTAAAAATTAGTAATTTGTCGTGGAGTTGTAAAAACTTATTCACATTGAAAAGCATGGAACATACCAACAAAGCGCTAATGAAACCTCGGTAAAAATACCTTTTCGAGTTTTCATGACTTGAAACATTCGAGTAATAACATCATCGTTGAGTGATTTAAATATTTTAGGTCCCGTGCAGCATATCATCAAATTATTCAACCAATCATCATCGATCTTTTTGCGTAGTCTAGCCTTGTCGCCGTCGCCTAGAGGAAAAAGTCATCCACACCCAGACCCGCTGCATGCGTGCCAACTTCCCTGTTTGTGCGCCGTGCCGTGGTACCCAGATTAACTACCGTACCGATGAAATGGCCTTGCCGGCCGATGTACATGTGCACAGTAGTCGCACCGTGGTGCACGTTGTGGGACGTACTGTCGCAGTACGTAGGCCGTAGGCCAGCAGCCACTGTACATGAGTATATACAAGTGCGGGCACCACCGTTCACCTAGCGAGCACCGACGAAAGGCCGGCGGCAGGCTGCCAGCCGCTGAACGTGGCGTACGTACGTGCTGGAACAGTGGACAGCGCATGCACGCAGACTGGCTGGTACTCTGGCAAGCCTAGTAGTAGCACTGCCTGGCTTTGGAGTTGTAGGACGCCGGGTCGACGGCTAGTCTTGGCCTTTCAGTCATGGCGCTGCTGCTAGGCCATACGTGCATGTGTGTATTCACAGGTTGGTTAACCCGGCCCAGCCCCGGTTAACCAACCTGGCATAAGCTACGGCGTTCATGTCCCGCGCACGTACCTGCGCTGCATGCATCCACTGGCCACGACCGGCTGCATACTCCTACACAGAGTACGTGGTTGCAATGTAGGAGTATGTGCGTGCATAGCCTGCTGCTGCCGCCGGCTATGGCCTTTTCACCTACTCTCGTTTCTTTACATCTGACTTCCCTCGAGCAAACCTATACAGACTTCTCTTGGGATAATTGGATGCATGCATGCATGACAGATCAAAAAGATAAGAGTTGCATATAGTTAACCGATGGATTTCATCTCAACTAAAGGTGCCCGTGGTAACCGGATCGAGGCGTAGTCATCATTCGGTTTCTTGCACCGGCACCGGCCTCGTACCACCGGTACGTCCACCACCACCCCGGGACTAAGCAGAGAAAAGCGATTTCACATGGTAGTATAGACCTCGCCCACTCACCTGCCTACGTCACCCAGCAACCGGGCAGACAGGTTGCACAAGTTCGTGACGGTACGCTCGTGGTTAATTAAGCTAAACACTTTTTTTTACTTTACTCCGTGGAAGAAGATTACACAGAGTTGGTGCGGGGCTCGACGGCGTGACGGCTGGCGCGTGGGGTGGCGGCGGCTGCGTCGGACGACGGCACGGAGATGTCCTGGTGCCCGTGGGTGGTGCGGCGGCTGCAGGGCCCTCCCCTCGGGTGGTTGGGCGTGGGTCGGGCTCTGGCCAAATCTGGCCGACTCTATGGCAGTGGGGGGCTGACGCTCGGCCCGGGAGGGTGAATGGAGGCCGGCTAGGTCTGTGTTGGGCAGTGGCCCTCAATGGAGTGCGCCCGGCGCCATGTGGGGGTGGCCGCGGTGGCTGGGCTCGTGCTGGCAGCGCGGGCTTGGCGTGGTTGAGCTGCTTAGGCTCCTCCAGGTGGCTGCGGAGCGGCACGTTGCTCTCTTGCAGCGGCGGGCGGCGGTTGCCGTCGGGGTGGCACGGTTCTTTTTTTTTTTTTGCGGTGGTCGATGGTGTCTGATGGAGTGCAGGTGCAGGGGCTGTTGGAATTATTGGGCATAACCCATATAATAATTCATATTTTCTGCCAATAATTCAAAGTAAATCCCAGAGGCTCATGTGGCCCATCCATGCATGACAAGGTTGTGTAAAAAATTGACCAATGGCACGTGTATGCGCTGTTTTATCACGCGAGAAGAAAGTTGAAACAATTGTCGCATAAATGGGTGAAGAAACTGAACACTTCATGTGAGTTTTAGTGCGCTCGTTTCTTCTCTCCTTAATGGTTTTTAGTGCGTTTGTTTAATGGTGTTTATTGCACCAGTTTCTCTTCTACTAATGAAGGCCCAGTTTCAACTCTTCTCACGTATATAAGAGGTCGCTCCTCTGTTGTTCAAAAAAAGCACAACAACCTTTCGTCTTATTCCAAAGCATTGAGCCGGCTATCTCTTTCCCATCTCTCTTCCTGGCGTGCACCGGGAAGTGAGACAGCAGGCCTCCGAAACCCCGCCTCTTGTGATCCGGTACGGGAGAGGGGCGATCAGGTTTTTGGGGAGCGTCCTTACGCAACTGCTGGAGTCTTGTTCATCGTGGCTGCGAACGGCGACATCACTGACGACGAGTTCCCCAACGACGACTTCTTCCCCGACGTCAACGACCTCTTCAGCGACATGACGATCGGGATATCTGCACCTTCTACTACTGCGCCGTATGCCATCTTATCGTCACTGTTAGGGCTAACATTCGGTTTATTGCTAATAGCAATTGACATGGATATGATGCATTTTGCATATGATTTTGATTGCATGACTAGTCTCAACGAATTGTTGCTAGTTTCTAGTTTCATCAATATATTGCTATTCATGTTTTATCCATTATTTTTCTGGATTAAACTAAACGGGAAAATGCCTAATTATTCAACAATCCAAAAACCTGATTTGTGTAGGCAATTTTCTCCAACTGCATTTGTTGCTACTCTTAAGCTTTCTGTGTTCGAGGGTGTGAACTATAAGAGGTGGCGTGCGAGGGCAGTTCTTTTGCTTACCACCATGAATTGTTTTCACGCCTCTAAGGGCAAGCCAGAGGGAGAGCTAACTGATGAATAGGAGCAAGCTTTCCAGGCTACGGACACCCTCTTCCAAGGTGCTGTTCTGCGTGTTCTTGGCGACAAGATTGTCGATCCCTTCATGACCATCATGGTCGGTAAGGATATGTGGGATGCGCTTGAAGCCAAATTTGGAGACTCGGACGCAGGAAGTGAGTTGTACGTCATGGAGCAATATCATGACTACAAAATGACTGATGACCGCTCCGTTGTAGAGAAGGCTCATGAGATTCAGTCGCTCACAAAAGAACTTGAGCTTAATTGTGTGTTACCGGACAAATTCATTGCCGGAGGCATCATTGCCAAGCTTCCTCCTTCATGCAGGAATTTTGCTACCTCTCTGAAGCATAAGAGGCAAGAGTTTACTGTTGTCAATCTAATTGGCACTCTTGATGTAGAAGAGAAGGCGAGGGCAAAAGACACACATGCTCGTTTCCATGAGGGGAATTCCAGTGCCAATTTGGTACAAAAGAGAAATTTCGAAACCCACAAACCCAAGAACAAAAACTATGCGGGCAAAGGAAAATTTGATGGTAAGTACAAAGCTCCACAACATGTCAACTTCAAGAAGAAGGAGACTTATAAGAAGAAAGGAAAGTGCCATGTATGTGGCAGTGAAGAACATTGGGCTTCATCCTGCAAGGACCGCTGGGACATGCGTCAGAATGAGAACAATAGCAAGATCGCTAATGTTGTTATTGGGGATGTTGACATGAACGACGCCGGGTATGGTAAATTTCCTATCATTCTTTCAGTATGTCATTCTCCTGATTGGTGGATTGACACCGGTGCCAATATACATGTGTGTTCTGACATAAACATGTTTTCTTCTTATCAGGTCGCAAGAACTACACCCGTGCTGATGGGAAATGGGACACATGCTTCTGTTCATGGTGTTGGTACGATCGATCTGAAGTTTACTTTGGGAAAGATCGTGCGACTGAAGAACGTGCAACATGTCCCTGCTATAAATAAAAATCTCGTCAGCGGTTCTCATTTGTGTAGAGATGGTTATAAATTGGTATTTGAGTCCAATAAGGTTGTAGTATCTAAGTGTGGACAATTTGTTGGGAAGGGCTATGAGAGCGGAGGCTTGTTCCGCTTATCTTTGTCAGACTTTTGCACTAAAGTTGTTAATCATGTTTGCAGTCAAACTGAATCAAATGTTTGGCATTCACGACTTTGTCATATTAACTTTGGTGTCATGACGCGGCTAGCAAATTTGATTTTAATCCCGAAATTTACAATTGTCAAAGGTTCTAAGTGCCAAGTTTGTGTGCAAGCAAAGCAACCTCGCAAGTCCCATACGACTGTTGAGGCGAGGAATTTGGCACCACTTGAACTCATACATTCAGATCTTTGCGAGATGAATGGTGTGTTGACAAAAGGTGAAAAAATATATTTCATGACTCTAATCGATGACTCTACTAGATATTGCATGATATATTTGTTGAAAACAAAAGATGAGGCTTTGCACTACTTTAAAATCTATAAAGCCGAAGCAGAGAATCAACTCGATCGAAAGATCAAAAGGCTTATGTCGGATCACGGTGGAGAGTATTTTTCCAACGAGTTCAATTTATTTTGTGAGGAACATGGTATAATACATGAGAGGACGCCTCCCTATTCCCCCAGTCAAATGGGGTTGCCGAACGAAAGAACCAAACTCTAACTGATTTGGTTAACGCCATGTTAGACACAACGGGACTTTCCAAGGAATGGTGGGGGGAGGCTTTGATGACTGCAAGTCATGTCCTAAATAGAGTTCCTGTTGGGGAACGTAGTAATTTCAAAAAAATTCCTACGCACACACAAGATCATGGTGATGCATAGCAACGAGAGGGGAGAGTGTTGTTTACGTACCCTCATAGACCGTAAGCGGAAGTGTTATGACAACGCGGTTGATATAGTCGTACGTCTTCACGATCAACCGATCCTAGCACCGAAGGTACGACACCTCCGCGATCCGCACACGTTCGGCTCGGTGACGTCCCACGAACTCATGATCCAGTAGAGTGTCGGGGAAGAGCTTCGTTAGCACGGCGGCGTGATGACGGTGATGATGAAGCTACCGGCGCAGGGCTTCGCCTAAGCACTACGACGATATGACCGAGGTGGATTATGGTGGAGGGGGCACAACACACGGCTAAGAACAATGTCTGTTGTGCTTCTAGGGTGCCCTCCTGCCCCCGTATATAAAGGAGCAAGGGGGAGGTTGTCCGGCCTTGGGGCGCGCCAAGGAGGGGGCGGAGTCCTCCTCCTAGTAGGAGTAGGACTCCCCCTTTCCTAGTCCAACTAGGAGGAGGAAGGGGGAAGGAAAGAGAGGGAGAGGGAAAGAGGGGCCGCGCCCCCTCCCCTAGTCCAATTCGGACTCCCCTTGGGAGGGGGCGCACCACCTCCTGGGCTGCTGCCCTCTCTCTCCCCTAAGGCCCACTAAGGCCCAATACTTCCCCGGGGGGTTCCGGTAACCCCTCCGGCACTCTGGTTTTCTCCGAAATACCCGGAACACTTCCGGTGTCCGAATATAGCCGTCCAATATATCGATCTTTATGTCTCGACCATTTCGAGACTCCCCGTCATGTCTGTGATCATATCCGGGACTCCGAACTACCTTCGGTACATCAAAACACATAAACTCGTAATACGATCGTCACCGAACGTTAAGCGTGCGGACCCTACGGGTTCGAGAACTATGTAGACATGACTGAGACTCATCTCCGGTCAATAACCAATAGCGGAACCTGGATGCTCATATTGGTTCCTACATATTCTACGAAGATCTTTATCGGTCAAACCGCATAACAACAAACGTTGTTCCCTTTGTCAACGGTATGTTACTTGCCCGAGATTCGATCGTCGGTATCTCAATACCTAGTTCAATCTCGTTACCGGCAAGTCTCTTTACTCGTTCCGTAATGCATCATCCTGGAACTAACTCATTAGTCACATTGCTTGCAAGGCTTATAGTGATGTGCATTACCGAGAGGGCCCAGAGATACCTCTCCGACAATCGGAGTGACAAATCCGTCTTGATCCATGCCAACTCAACAAACACCATCGGAGACACCCGTAGAGCATCTTTATAATCACCCAGTTATGTTGTGACGTTTGATAGCACATTAAGTGTTCCTCCGGTATTCGGGAGTTGCATAATCTCATAGTCATAGGAACATGTATAAGTCATGAAGAAAGCAATAGCAATAAACTAAACGATCATAGTGCTAAGATAACGGATGGGTCTTGTCCATCACATCATTCTCCTAATGATGTGATTCCGTTCATCAAATGACAACACATGTCTATGGTTAGGAAACTTAACCATCTTTAATTAACGAGCTAGTCAAGTAGAGGCATACTAGGGACACTCTGTTTGTCTATGTATTCACACATGTACTAAGTTTCCGGTTAATACAATTCTAGCATGAATAATAAACATTTATCATGATATAAGGAAATATAAATAACAACTTTATTATTGCCTCTGGGGCATATTTCCTTCAGTCTCCCACTTGCACTAGAGTCAATAATCTAGTTCACATCGCCATGTGATTTAACATCAATAGTTCACATCACCATGTGATTAACACCCATAGTTCACATCGCTATGTGACCAACACCCAAAGGGTTTACTAGAGTGAGTAATCTAGTTCACATCGCCATGCGATTAACACCCAAAGAGTACTAAGGTGTGATCATGTTTTGCTTATGAGAGAAGTTTAGTCAACGGGTCTGCCACATTCAGATCCGTATTTATTTTGCAAATTTCTATGTCTACAATTCTCTGCACGAAGCTATGCTACCTCTTGAGCATGCGTTGGTTTTCCCTTGAAGAGGAAAGGGTGATGCAGCAAAGTAGCGTAAGTATTTCCCTCAGTTTTTGAGAACCAAGGTATCAATCCAGTAGGAGGCCACACGCAAGTCCCTCGTACTTACACAAACAAATAAGAACCTTGCAACCAACGCGATAAAGGGGTTGTCAATCCCTTCACGGCCACTTGCAAAAGTGAGATCTGATAGAGATGATAAGATAATATTTTTGGTATTTTATGATAAAAACTAAAAGTAAAGATTTCAAAATAAAAATAGATTGGAAACTTATATGATGGAAAATAGACCCGGGGGCCATAGGTTTCACTAGTGGCTTCTCTCAAGATAGCATAAGTATTACGGCGGGTGAACAAATTACTGTCGAGCAATTGATAGAATAGTGCATAGTTATGAGAATATCTAGGCATGACCATGTATATAGGTATCACGTCCGCGACAAGTAGACCGACTCCTGCCTGCATCTACTACTATTACTCCACACATCGACCGCTATCCAGCATGAATCTAGAGTATTAAGTTCATAAGAACAGAGTAATGCATTAGGCAAGATGACATGATGTAGAGGGATAAACTCAAGCAATATGATATAAACCCCATCTTTTTATCCTCGATGGCAACAATACAATACGTGTCGTTTCCCCTTCGGTCACTGGGATCGAGCATCGTATGATTGAACCCAAAGCTAAGCACTTCTCCCATTGCAAGAAAGATCAATCGAGTAGGCCAAACCAAACTGATTATTCGAAGAGACTTGCAAAGATAACCAATCATACATAAAAGAATTCAGAGGAGATTCAAATATTGTTCATACATAATCTTGATCATAAACCCACAATTCATCGGATCTCGACAAACACACCGCAAAACGAATTACATCGAATAGATCTCCAAGAAGATCGATGAGAACTTTGTATTGAGATCCAAAGAGAGAGAAGAAGCCATCTAGCTAATAACTATGGACCCGAAGGTCTGAGGTAAACTACTCACACATCATCGGAGAGGCTATGGTGTTGATGTAGAAGCCCTCCGTGATCGATGCCCCCTCCGGCGGAGCGCCGGAAAAGGCCCCAAGATGGGATCTCACGGGTACAGAATGTTGTGGCGGTGTAAATAGGGTTTCATGGTGCTCCTGGCTGTTTTCGAGGTACGTAGGTATATATAGGAGGAAGAAGTAGGTCGGTGGAGCTACGAGGGGCCCACGAGGGTGGGGGCGCGCCCAAGGGGGGCAGGCGCGCCTCCCTGCCTCGTGGCCTCGTCGTTCGTTTCTTGACGTCCACTCCAAGTCCTCTGGATCACGTTTGTTCTAAAAATCACGCTCCCGAAGGTTTCATTCCGTTTGGACTCCGTTTGATATTCCTTTTCTGCGAAACACTGAAATGGGCAAAAAAAACAGCAATTTGCACTGGGCCTTGGGTTAGTAGGTTAGTCCCAAAAATAATATAAAAGTGTATAATAAAGCCCATTAAACATCCAAAACAGAATATATAATAGCATGGAACAATCAAAAATTATAGATACGCTGGAGACGTATCAAGCTACTCTAGCTAATTGCTCCCACTTTCAATATGTATCCGGATTGTGACTTAGAGTCATCCAGATTGGTGTCAAAGCTTGCATCGACGTAACTCTTCACGACTAACTCTTTATCACCTCCATAACCGAGAAATATTTCCTTAGTCCTCTAAGGATAATTTTGACCGTTGTCCAGTGATCTACTCATAGATCACTATTGTACTCCCTTGCTAAACTCAGGGCAGGGTATACAATAGGTCTGGTACATAGCATGGCATAGTTTATAGAACCTATGGATGAGGCAAAGGGAATGACTTTCATTCTCTCTCTATCTTATGTCGTGGTCGGGCTTTGAGTCTTACTCAACTTCACACCTTGCAACACAGGCAAGAACTCCTTCTTTGACTGTTCCATTTTGAACATACTTCAAAAACTTGTCAAGGTATGTACTCATTGAAAAAACTTATCAAGCGTCTTGATCTATCTCTATAGATCTTGATGCTCAATATGTAAGCAGCTTCACCGAGGTCTTTCTTTGAAAAAACACCTTTCAAACACTCCTTTATGCTTTCCAGAAAATTCTACATCATTTCCGATCAACAATATGTCATTCACATATACTTATCAGAAAGGCTGTAGTGCTCCCACGCACTTTCTTGTAAATACAGGCTTCACCGCAAGTCTGTATAAAACTATATGCTTTGATCACACTATCAAAGCGTACATTCCAACTCCGAGATGCTTGCACCAGTCCATAAATGGATCACTGGTGCTTACACACTTTGTTAGCATCTTTCGGATTGACAAAACCTTCTGGTTGCATCATATACAACTCTTCTTTAAGAAATCCATTAAGAAATGCAGTTTTGACATCCATTTGCCAAATTTCATAAAATGCGGCAATTGCTAACATGATTCGGACGGACTTAAGCATCGCTACGGGTGAGAATGTCTCATCGTAGTCAACTCCTTGAATTTGTCGAAAACCTTTTGCGACAATTCTAGCTTTGTAGACAGTAACATTACCGTCAGCGCCAGTCTTCTTCATGAAGATCCATTTATTCTCGATGGCTTGCCGATCATCGGGCAAGTCAAACAAAGTCCACACTTTGTTCTCATACATTGATCCCATCTCAGATTTCATGGCCTCAAGCCATTTCGCGGAATCTGGGCTCATCATCGCTTCCTCATAGTTCGTATGTTCGTCATGGTCAAGTAACATGACCTCGAGAACAGGATTACCGTACCACTCTGGTGCGGATCTCACTCTGGTTGACTGATACGTCTCCAACGTATCTATAATTTATGAAGTATTCATGCTATTATATTATCCTTCTAGGATGTTTTATATGCATTTATATGCTATTTTATATGATTTTTGGGACTAACCTATTAACCTAGAGCCCATTGCCCGTTTATGTTTTTCCTTGTTTTTGAGTTTTACAGAAAAGGAATACCAAACGGAGTCCAATGGACGTGCCAAATTTTTACGATTTTTTATGGACCAAAAGAAGACCCTGGAGCAAAAGAGTTGGGCCAGGAGAGTCCCGTGCTGCCCACGAGGGTGGGGGGCGCGCCCACCCCCCTGGGCGTGGGCCCCTGCCTCGTGGACAACCCGGAGACCCCCCTGACGTGAGACCTACGCCAAAAAATCCTATAAATACTGAAACCTCCAGAGAATAGAATAGATCGGGAGTTCCGCCGCCGCAAGCCTCTGTAGCCACCGAAAACCAATTGGGACCCTGTTCCGGCACGCTGCCGGAGGGGGGATCCCTCACCAGTGGTCATCTTCATCATCCCGGCGCTCTCCATGACGAGGAGGGAGTAGTTCACCCTCGGGGCTGAGGGTATGTACCAGTAGCTATGTGTTTGATCTCTCTCTCTCTCGTGTTCTTGAGGTGATACGATCTTGATGTATCGCGAGCTTTGCTATTATAGTTGGATCTTATGATGTTTCTCCCCCTCTACTCTCTTCTAATGGATTGAGTTTTCCCTTTGAAGTTATCTTATCGGATTGAGTCTTTAAGGATTTGAGAACACTTTATGTATGTCTTGCATGTGCATATCTATGGTGACAATGGGATATCACGTGATCCACTTGATGTATGTTTTGGTGATCAACTTGCGGGTTCCGTGACCTCGTGAACTTATGCATAGGGGTTGGCACATGTTTTCGTCTTGACTCTCCGGTAGAAACTTTGGGGCACTCTTTGAAGTTCTTTGTGTTGGTTGAATAGATGAATCTGAGATTGTGTGATGCATATCGTATAATCATACCCACGGATACTTGAGGTGACATTGGAGTATCTAGGTGACATTAGGGTTTTGGTTGATTTGTGTCTTAAGGTGTTATTCTAGTACGAACTCTATGATAGATCGAATGGAAAGAATAGCTTCGTGTTATTTTACTACAGACTCTTGAATAGATTGATCAAAAAGAATAACTTTGAGGTGGTTTCATACCCTACAATAATCTCTTCGTTTGTTCTCCGCTATTAGTGACTTTGGAGTGACTCTTTGTTGCATGTTGAGGGATAGTTATATGATCCAGTTATGTTATTATTGTTGAGAGAACTTGCACTAGTGAAAGTATGAACCCTAGGCCTTGTTTCAACGCATTGCAATACCGTTTACGCTCACTTTTACCATTAGTTACCTTGCTGTTTTTATATTTTCAGATTACAAAAATCTATATCTACCATCCATATTGCACTTGTATCATCATCTCTTCGCCGAACTAGTACACCTATACAATTTACCATTGTATTGGGTGTGTTGGGGACACAAGAGACTCTTTGTTATTTGGTTGGAGGGTTGCTTGAGAGAGACCATCTTCATCCTATGCCTCCCACGGATTGATAAATCTTAGGTCATCCACTTGAGGGAAATTTGCTACTGCCCTACAAACCTCTGCACTTGGAGGCCCAACAACGTCTACAAGAAGAAGGTTGTGTAGTAGACATCATTGACCTACGAGGTTCGGTAGTAACTTGATCTGAAGTTACATGATCATCATCATTAGCTTCCTCACTAATTGGTGTAGGAATCATTGGAACTGATTTCTGTGATGAACTACTTTCCAATTCGGGAGCAGGTACAATTACCTCATCAAGTTCTATTTTCCCCCCACTCACTTCGTTTGAGAGAAACTCCTTCTCTAGAAAGGATCCATTTTTAGCAACGAATGTCTTGCCTTTGGATCTGTGATAGAAGGTGTACCCAGCATTTTCTTTTGGGTATCCTATGAAGACGCACTTCTCCGATTTGGGTTCGAGCTTATCAGGTTGAAACTTTTTCATATAAGCATCGCAACCCCAAACTTAAGAAACGAGAACTTAGGTTTCTTGCCAAACCACAGTTCATATGGTGTCGCCTCAACGGATTTAGATGGTGCCCTATTTAACGTGAATGCAGTTGTCTCTAATGCATAACCCCAAAACGATAGTGGTAAATCGGTAACAGACATCATAGATCGCACCATATCTAGTAAAGCACGATTACGACATTCAACACACCATTACGTTGTGGTGTTCCGCGTGGCGTGAGTTGCGAAACTATTCCGCATTGTTTCAAATGAAGACCAAACTTGTAACTCAAATATTCTCCTCCAGGATCAGATCGTAGAATCTTTATTTTCTTGTTACGATGATTTTCTACTTCACTCTGAAATTCTTTGAACTTTTCAAATGTTTCAGACTTATGTTTCATTACGTAGATATACCCATATCTGCTCAAATCATCTGTGAAGGTCAGAAAATAATGTTACCCGCCACGAGCCTCAACACTCATCGGACTGCATACATTAGTATGTATTATTTCCAATAAGTCAGTTGATCGCTCCATTGTTCCGGAGAACGGAGTTTTAGTCATCTTGCCCATGAGGCATGGTTCGCAAGCATCAAGTGATTCCAAAAGCCCATCAGTATGGAGTTTCTTCATGCGCTTTACACCAATATGACCTAAACGGCAGTGCCACAAATAAGTTGCACTATCATTATTAACTTTGCATCTTTTGGCTTCAATATTTATGAATATGTGTATCACTACGATCGACATCCAACAACCCATTTTCATTGGGTGTATGACCATAGAAGGTTTTATTCATATGAACAGAACAACAATTATTCTCTAACTTAAATGAATAACCGTATTGCAATAAACATGATCAAATCATATTCATGCTCAACGGAAACACCAAATAACATTTATTTAGGTTCAACACTAATCCTGAAAGTATAGGGAGTGTGCGATGATGATCATATAAATCTTGGAACTGCTTTCCAACACACATCGTCACTATACCCTTAACTAGTCTGTGTTCATTCTGCAACTCCCGTTTCGAGTTACTACTCTTAGCAATTGAACCAGTATCAAATACTGAGGGGTTGCTATAAACACTAGTAAAGTACACATCAATAACATGTATATCAAATATACCTTTGTTCACTTTGCCATCCTTCTTATCCGCCAAATACTTGGGGCAGTTCTGCTTCCAGTAACCAATCCCTTTGTAGTAGAAGCACTTAGTCTCAGGCTTAGGTCTAGACTTGGGCTTCTTCACTTGAGCAGCAACTTTCTTGCCGTTCTTCTTGAAGTTCCCCTTCTTCCCTTTGCTCTTTTCTTGAAACTACTGGTCTTGTCAACCATCAACACTTGATGCTTTTCTTGATTTCTACCTTCGCCGATTTCAGCATCGCGAAGAGCTTGGGAATCGTTTCCGTTATCCCTTGCCTATTATAGTTCATCACGAAGTTCTAGTAACTTGGTGATAGTGACTAGAGAACTCTGTCAATCACTATCTTATCTGGAAGATTAACTCCCACTTGATTCAAGTGATTGTAGTACTCAAACATTCTGAGCACATGCTCACTAGCTGAGCTATTCTCCTCCATCTTGCATGCAAAGTACTTTGTCAGAGGTCTCATACCTCTTAACATGGGCATGAGTCTGAAATACCAATTTCAACTCTTGGAACATCCCATATGCTCCGTGACGTTCAAAACGTTTTTGAAGTCCCGGTTCTAAGTCGTAAAGCATGGTGCACTAAACTATCAAGTAGTCATTATACTAAGCTTTGTCAAACGTTTATAACGTCTGCATCTGCTCCTGCAATAGATCAGTCACCTAGCGGTGCATCAAGGACATAATTCTTCTGTGTAGCAATGAGGATAATCCTCAGATCACGGACCAAGTCCGCATCATTGCTACTATCATCTTTCAACTTATTTTTCTCTAGGAACATATAAAAATAAACGGGGAGCTACGTCGCGAGCTATTGATCTACAACATGATATGCTAATACTACCAGGACTAAGTTCATGATAAATTAAAGTTCAATTAATCAAATTACTTAAGAACTCCCACTTAGATAGACATCCCTCTAATCATCTAAGTGATCACGTGATCCATATCAACTAAACCATGTCCGATCATCACGTGAGATGGAGTAGTTTTCAATGGTGAACATCACTATGTTGATCATATCTACTATATGATTCACGCTCGACCTTTCGGTCTCCAGTGTTCCGAGGCCATATCTGCATATGCTAGGCTCGTCAAGTTTAACCCGAGTATTCTGCGTGTGCAAAACTGGCTTGCACCCGTTGTATGTGAACGTAGAGCTTATCACACCCGATCATCACGTGGTGTCTCGGCACGACGAACTTTCGCAATGGTGCATACTCAGAGAGAACACTTATACCTTGAAATTTAGTGAGAGATCATCTTATAATGCTACCGCCGAACTAAGCAAAATAAGATGCATAAAAGATAAACATCACATGCAATCAATATAAGTGATATGATATGGCCATCATCATCTTGTGCTTTTGATCTCCATCTCCAAAGTACCATCATGATCACCATCGTCACCGGCGCGACACCTTGATCTCCATCGTAGCATCGTTGTCGTCTCGCCAACTATTGCTTCTATGGCTATCGCTACCACTTAGTGATAAAGTAAAGCAATTACATGGCGATTGCATTTCATACAATAAAGCGACAACCATATCGCTCCTGCCAATTGCCGATAACTCTGTTACAAAACATGATCATCTCATACAATAAAATTTAGCATCATGTCTTGACCATATCACATCACAACATGCCCTGCAAAAACAAGTTAGACGTCTTCTACTTTGTTGTTGCAAGTTTTACGTGGCTGCTACGGGCTGAGCAAGAACCGTTCTTACCTACGCATCAAAACCACAACGATATTTTGTCAAGTATGTGCTGTTTTAACCTTCAACAAGGACCAGGCGTAGCCACACTTGATTCAACTAAAGTTGGGGAAACTGACACCCGCCAGCCACATGTGTGCGAAGCACGTCGGTAGAACCAGTCTCGCGTAAGCATACGCGTAATGTCGGTCCGGGCCGCTTCATCCAACAATATCACCGAATCAAAGTATGACATGCTGGTAAGCAGTATCACTAGTATCGCCCACAACTCACTTGTGTTCTACTCGTGCATATAACATCTACGCATAAACTTGGCTCGGATGCCACTGTTGGGGAACGTAGTAATTTCAAAAAAATCCTACGCACACGCAAGATCATGGTGATGCATAGCAACGAGAGGGGAGGGTGTTGTCTATGTACCCTCGTAGACTGTAAGCGGAAGCGTTATGACAACGCGGTTGATGTAGTCGTACGTCTTCACAATCGATCGATCCTAGCACTGAACGTACGGCACCTCCGCGATCTGCACACGTTCGGTGACGTCCCACAAACTCACGATTCAGCAGAGTGTCGGGGAAGAGCTTCGTCAGCACGACGGCGTGATGACGGTGATGATGAAGCTACTGGCGCAGGGCTTCGCCTAAGCACTACGACGATATGACCGTGGTGGATTATGGTGGAGGGGGGCACCGCACACGGCTAAGAACAATGTCTGTTGTGCTTCTAGGGTGCCCCCTGCCCCCGTATATAAAGGAGCAAGGGGGTGGCCGGCCGGCCTTGGGGCGCGCCCAGGAGTGGGAGGAGTCCTCCTCCTAGTAGGAGTAGGACTCCCCCTTTCCTAGTCCAACTAGGAGGAGGAAGGGGGGAGGAAAGAGAGGGAGAGGGAGAGGGAAAGAGGGGCCGTGCCCCCCTCCCCTAGTACAATTCGGAATCCCCTTGGGAGGGGCGCGCCACCTCCTAGGTTGCTGCCCTCTCTCTCCCCTAAGGCCCACTAAGGCCCAATACTTCCCCCCGGGGGTTTCGGTAACCCCTCCGACACTCCGGTTTCTCTAAAATCACCCGGAACACTTCCGGTGTCCGAATATAGCCGTCCAATATATCGATCTTTATGTCTCGGCCATTCCGAGACTCCTCGTCATGTCCGTGATCATGTCCGGGACTCTGAACTACCTTCGATACATCAAAACACATAAACTCATAATACGATCGTCACCGAACGTTAAGCGTGCGGACCCTACGGGTTCGAGAACTATGTAGAAATGACCAAGACTCATCTCCGATCAATAACCAATAGCGGAACCTGGATGCTCATATTGGTTCCTACATATTCTACGAAGATCTTTATCGGTCAAACCGCATAACAACATACGTTGTTCCCTTTGTCAACGGTATGTTACTTGCCCGAGATTCGATCGTCGGTATCTCAATACCTAGTTCAATCTCGTTACCGGCAAGTCTCTTTACTCGTTTCGTAATGCATCATCCCACAACTAACTCATTAGTCACATTGCTTGCAAGGCTTATAGTGATGTGCATTACCGAGAGGGCCCAGAGATACCTCTCCGATAATCGGAGTGACAAATCCTAATCTTGATCCATGCCAACTCAACAAACACCATCGGAGACACCTGTAGAGCATCTTTATAATCACCCAGTTACGTTGTAACATTTGATAGCACACTAAGTGTTCCTCCGATATTCGGGAGTTGCATAATCTCATAGTCATAGGAACATGTATAAGTCATGAAGAAAGCAATAGCAATAAACTAAACGATCATAGTGCTAAGCTAATGGATGGGTCTTGTCCATCACATCATTCTCCTAATGATGTGATTCCGTTCATCAAATGACAACACATGTCTATGGTTAGGAAACTTAACCATCTTTGATTAACGAGCTAGTCAAGTAGAGGCATACTAGGGACACTCTATTTGTCTATGTATTCACACATGTACTAAGTTTCCGGTTAATACAATTCTAGCATGAATAATAAACATTTATCATGATATAAGGAAATATAAATAACAACTTTATTATTGCCTCTAGGGCATATTTCCTTCAGATCCCACAAACAATAAAGAGATTACCCCGTTTGAAGAATGGGAAAGGAAAAGGCTTAAACTTTCCTACTTACGAACTTGGGGTTGTTTGGCGAAGGTCAATGTACCAATTACCAAGAAGCGTAAGCTTGGGCCGAAAACAGTTGATTGTGTTTTCCTGGATTATGCATTCCATAGCATTGGCTATAGATTTCTAGTGGTGAAATCTGAGGTACTTGACATGAATGTTGGTATAATCATGGAGTCGAATGATGCGACTTTCTTTGAGGATATTTTTCCTATGAAGGATATGCCTAGCTCATCTAGTCAGAGGTCAGAGACAACTCCTGCACCTACTGTTCCATTGGAACATTCCGAGAAGAAATACACAGATATTACCGTGGATGGCAATGAAGCTCCTAGAAGGGGCAAGAGACAAAGGATCGCAAAGTCATTTGGTGAAGATTTCATTGTGTATCTCGTGAATGATACTCCCACTTCTATTTCAGAAGCTTATTCATCTCCGGATGCTGACTACTGGAAAGAAGCTGTGCACAGTGAGATGGATTCCATCATGGCTAACGGGACATGGGAGATCACTGATCGTCCTTATGGGTGTAAACCTGTAGGGTGTAAGTGGGTGTTTAAGAAAAAACTTAGGATGGTACAATTGAAAAGTACAAGGCGCGGCTTGTAGCCAAGGGACATACCCAAAAAGAAGGTGAAGATTTCTTTGATACTTATGCACCTGTGGCCAGATTGACCACCATTCGAGTACTACTCTCATTGGCCGCCTCACACAATCTTCTTGTCCATCAAATGGACGTTAAGACAACTTTCCTAAATGGAGAGTTGGAGGAGGAAATTTACAGGGAACAACCCGATGGTTTTGTAGTCGATGGTCATGAAGGAAAAGTGTGTAAATTGTTGAAATCTTTGTATGGTTTGAGACAAGCACCTAAGCAATGGCACGAGAAGTTTGAAAGAACTTTGACATCTACGGGCTTTGTTACAAACGAAGCCGACAAGTGTGTGTACTATCGCCATGGTGGGGGCGAAGGAGTTATATTATGTTTGTATGTTGATGACATACTTATATTTGGAACAAATCTCAAGGTCATTCAGGAAGTGAAATATTTTCTGAATCAAAACTTTGAGATGAAAGACCTTGGAGTAGCTGATGTTATCTTGAACATCAAGCTTTTAAGAGGTGGTGATGGTGGGATCACTCTCTTGCAGTCTCACTATATGGAGAAGATTCTGGGTCGCTTTGGATATTCAGATTGCAAACCTTCTCCGACACCTTATGATCTGAGTGTTTTGATTCCGGAAGAACGAAGGAGAAACAACGGATCAATTGAGATATTCTCAAATCATTGGCTCGCTTATGTATTTAGCTAGTGCTATGAGGCCTGACATCTCGTTTTCTATGAGTAAACTAAGCCGGTTTGTTTCAAACCTGGGAGATGTTCATTGCCATGCACTTGAGAGAATAATGCGTTATCTGAAAGGTACTGCGAGTTATGGGCTTCACTATACCGGGTATCCAAGAGAACTTGAAGGTTATAGTGATGCAAATTAGATATCTGATGCTGATGAGATTAAAGCGACAAGTGGTTATGTGTTTACACTTGGTGGTGCTGCTGTTTCCTGGAAGTCTTGCAAGCAGACCATCTTAACAAGGTCAACAGTGGAAGCAGAACTCACAACATTAGACACGGCAACAGTTGAAGCAGAATGGCTTCGAGAACTTTTGATGGACTTGCCGGTGGTTGAAAAACCAATACCAGCTATTCTAATGAACTGTGATAATCAAACAGTGATTGTTAAGGTAAACAGTTCTAAGGATAATAAGAAGTCATCAAGACATGTGAGAAGGAGACTGAAATCTGTTAGGTTCAAGAGAAACTCCGGAGTTATAGTGTTGGACTATATAAACACATCGAAGAATCTACCAGATCCCTTCACAAAGGGTTTATCACGAAATGTGATAGACAATGCATCGAAGGAGATGGGATTGAGACCCACTACATAAGTTGTTCATGATGGTAACCCATTCTTTGTGATTGGAGATCCCGTGAATTAGAATTGGCGAGACAAGCTATTGGATAACTGAGAGGAGAATATTTATTTGACAAAAATCCACTCTGTTATGATGCAATTCTCTCCTAATCTGTATGGTAGGCTGATATTTATCTTAATTTGTTCTGAGTGGCTTGGGTAGGCAAACATGTTGTCCTACAGAACATCAGGAAAGAACACACCTATATGAGTTAGACTGTTAAACGTCGAGGTCCGTGAGAGTTGGGTGTTCTCTAATAAACTCATGAATAGGCCCCGGAGTATGACGTATATGCTCCTACCCGTGGGAAAGTTTTCAACGGTCTAGTATCGGTCAAGGCTTTTACGTGAAACTTGTTTGCACAAAACTTGCAGTTCAAGGCGTAGTCCACTGTTCAAGTTGTGAACGAGTGTAGCGTGGAGTTCTAGGTGGAAGTTCAACTTAACAGTCTCCACCGAAACACCGGTATATAAACAAATGTTTTGGAACCGTAGGCAAATTTTATGTGCCTCTGGGATCTGGTGGGGAATTGTTGGAATTATTGGGCATAACCCATATAATAATTCATATTTTCTGCCAATAATTCAAAGTAAATCCCAGAGGATCATGTGGCCCATCCATGCATGACTAGGTTGTGTGGAAAATTGACCAATGCCACGTGTATGCGCTGTTTTATCACACGAGAAGAAAGTTGAAACAATTGACGAATAAATGGGAGAAGAAACTGAACACTTTGTGTGAGTTTTAGTGCGCTCGTTTCTTCTCTCCTTAATGTTTTTAGTGCGTCTGTTTAATGGTGTTTATTGCACCGGTTTCTCTTCTACTAATGAAAGCCTAGTTTCAACTCTTCTCATGTATATAAGAGGTCGCTCCTCTGTTGTTCAAAAAAAAGCACAACAACCTTTCGTCTCATTCAAAAGCATTGAGCCGGCTATCTCTTTCCCATCTCTCTTCCTGGCGTGCACCGGGAAGTGAGATAGCAGGCCTCCGAAACCCCGCCTCTTGTGATCTGGTACGGGAGAGGGGCGATCAGGTTTTTGGGAGCGTCCTTACGCGAATGCTGGAGTCTTGTTCATCGTGGCTGCGAACGGCGACATCACTGACGACGAGTTCCCCAACGACGACTTCTTCCCCGACGTCAACGACCTCTTCAGCGACATGACGATCGGGACATCTGCACCTTCTACTACTGCGCCGTATGCCATCTTATCCTCACTGTTAGGGCTAACATTTGGTTTATTGCTAATAGCAATTGACATGGATATGATGCATTTTGCATATGATTTTGATTGCATGACTAGTCTCAATGAATTGTTGCTAGTTTCTAGTTTCATCAATATATTGCTATTCATGTTTTTTCCATTATTTTTCTGGATTAAACTAAATGGGAAAATGCCTAATTATTCAACAGGGGCGACCTAGCCCGCGCTGGTATGCCTTCATTTTAGTGCTCTTTTGCCTTGTTGCTTCATTGTGAGCGTCAGTCCGAGTTGGTGCCCTTGTTGCTGCTATGCTCTAGGCCGGATCGACATCGATGGCAATGGGTGTGATGGTGTGCGAGCTTGACTCGGCCAAGGTCAGGTTCCAGTGTCGGGTTGTGCTCGACGGTGGCTGTTGATACATCTCCGTCGTATCTATAATTTTTGATTGTTCCATGCCAATATTCTACAACTTTCATATACTTTTGGCAACTTTTTATACTATTTTTGGGACTAACATATTGATCCAGTGCCCAGTGCCAGTTCCTGTCTGTTGCATGTTTTTTGTTTCGCAGAAAACCCATATCAAACGGAGTCCAAACGGGATAAAAACTGACAGAGATATTTTTTTGAATATTTATGATTTTTGGGAAGAAGAATCAACGCGAGACGATGCCCGAGGGGGCCACGAGGCAGGGGGCGCGCCCCAGGGGGTCAGGTGCGCCCTAGACCCTCGTGGCCACCCCGTAAGGCGGTTGGAGCCCTTCTTTCTCCGAAAGAAAGATAATTTTCGGATAGAGAACGTGTCCAAAATTCAGCCCAATCAGAGTTACGGATCTCCGGTTATAAAAGAAACGGTGAAAGGCCAGATCTGAGAGCGCAGAAACAGAGAGAGACAGAGAGACAGATCCAATCTCAGAGGGGCTCTCGCCCCTCCCATGCCATGGAGACCAAGGACCAAAGGGGAAACCCTTCTCCCATCTAGGGAGGAGGTCAAGGAAGAAGAAGAAGAAGAAGGGGGGCTCTCTCCCCCTCACTTCCGGTGGCGTCGGAGTGCCACCGGGGGCCATCATCATCACCGCAATCTTCACCAACAACTTCACCGCCATCATCACCAACTCTTCCCCCCTCTATGCAGCGGTGTAACCCCTCTTCTACCCGCTGCAATCTCTACTTAAACATGGTGCTCAACGCTATATGCTATTTCCCAATGATGTATGGCTATCCTATGATGTTTGAGTAGATCCGTTTTGTCCTATGGGTTAATTGATGATCGTGATTGGTTTGAGTTGCATGTTTTATTATTGGTGCTGTCCTATGGTGCTCTCTATGTCGCGCAAGCGTGAGGGATCCCCGCTGTAGGGTTTGCAATATGTTCATAATTTGCTTATGGTGGGTGGCGTGAGTGATAGAAGCACATACCCGAGTAAGTAGGTTGTTTGCGTATGGGAATAAAGAGGACTTGATACTTTAATGCTATGGTTGGGTTTTACCTTAATGATCTTTAGTAGTTGCGGACGCTTGCTAGAGTTCCAATCATAAGTGCATATGATCCAAGTAGAGAAAGAATGTTAGCTTATGCCCCTCCCTCATATAAAATTGCAATAACGATTACCGGTCTAGTTATCGATTGCCTAGGGACAAATAACTTTCTCGTGACAAAAATCTCTTTACTAAAACTAATTTAGTTGTGTCTTTATCTAAAAAGCCCCTACTTTTTATTTACGCGCTCTTTATTATCTTGCAAACCTATCCAACAACACCTATAAAGTACTTCTAGTTTCATGCTTGTTCTAGGTAAAGCGAACGTTAAGCGTGCGTAGAGTTCTATCGGTGGTCGATAGAACTTGAGGGAATATTTGTTCTACCTTTAGCTCCTCGTTGGGTTCGACACTCTTACTTATCGAAAGAGGCTACAATTGATCTCCTATACTTGTGGGTTATCAAGACCTTTTTCTGGCGCCGTTGCCGGGGAGTCATAGCGTGGGGTGAATATTCTCGTGTGTGATTGTTTGCTTTATCACTAAGTAATTTTTATTTGCTGTTCTTAGTTGTTCTCTTTCTTTAGTTATGGATATGGAACACAAATACCAAAAAAATTAGGTTTACTTGCTACTCATGGAGATGGGGAACCTCCTAAAACCCTCGATGCTCGTTATGTGATAGATATTATGTACTACTTTGATAATCCTGAGAAAACCCCATTCAATTTGGTAATGGGAGACACGTTGGATCAACGTGAATACTTTAGGGATTATCACTTGACTCAAAAGGGAAGCTATTATGGGATCAAATTTATATGTTGAAGTGGTATGCTAGGCAACTATGCTTGAGATATGATTATACTTGTTGCTCTAGGATGAAGGCTCCACACCTTCCCTTTTCATGCAAATTTAATGATAATGAAACCTTGGCTTCTTATGCTAGAGGTATATATGATTACTATGATGTGGAACAAATAGAAGAATTTGTTGCTTTTATGGGTGCTTATGAAATTGAATCTGTATTTAAAGAGTGTGAAAATCTTTATGATGTTGTTTATAGACCTGAAAATTTAGCTATCCTTAAATATTGCTATGAGAATTATGAATACAATGCCGATATTGATGCATTTATTGAGAAAGTCTTTGTTGTCCAAGAAGAGACTAATATTTTGCAGGAGTCTATGGAAGAAGAAATTGATGAAACTGTGAGCTCATTGGATGAAAAAGATGAGGAGGAGAGCGAAGAACAAAAGGAGGAAGAGCGGATTGATCACCCGTGCCCACCTTCTAATGAGAGTAACTCTTCAACTCATACATTGTTTAATTTCCCTTCGTGCTTATCGAAGGATGATTGCTATGATGACTGTTATGATCCCGTTGATTCTCTTGAGATATCCCTTTTTGATGATGCTTGCTATGCTTATGGCCAAGATGCCAATATGAATTATGCTTATGGAGATGAACTTTCTATAGTTCCTTATGTTAAACATGAAATTTTTGCTATTGCACCCACGCATGATAGTCCTATTGTCTTTTTGAATTCTCCCGACTGCACTGTATCGGAGAAGTTTGCATTTATTAAGGATTATATTGATGGGTTGCCTTTTACCGTTGCACATGATGATTTTGATGAATATAATATGCATGTGCTTGCTGCTCCTACTTGCAATTATTATGAGAGAGGAACTATATCTCCACCTCTCTATGTTTCCAACATGATAAAATTGCAAGAAACTGCTTATACTATGCATTGGCCTTTACTATGTGTGCATGAATTGTTCTTTTATGACATGCCGATGCATAGGAAGAGAGTTAGACTTCGTCATTGCTTGATATATGTTGCTTTGTGCTCACTACTAAATGCTAAATCATTGCTAATTAAAATTGGCTTTGATATACCTTGGGATCCGGGTGGATTCACTACTTGAGCACTATATGCCTAGCTTAATGGCTTTAAAGAAAGCACCGCCAGGGAGACAACCCGGAAGTTTTAGAGAGTCATTTATTTATGTTGAGTGCTTTTATATCGTTTAAAAACAAAAAAATAAAGAGGGGAACCTAAAACGTTTTCAAAAAGGAAAGTGATAGTGAGAAAGACAAGCATTGTTGAAGTGGGGGAGCTCCTTGAACTTTGTTCATGCTCACGGAAACTTTGTGAATCTTAATTACAGAAACTTTTCAATAAAAATAATTATCCCCTTGTACAATTCCATTGTATTATAAAAATAATGTGCCAAGATTTGTCTTTAGGATGTTTACAAAGCTTGTTGGTTTGTACGGTGCAGGACAGAAACTTTGGCTGTAGTGCGCGATTTTTCTTTTTTACTGGAACGTCGAACGGTTTTGATTCTTTTTGCACTGTCTTTCTATAAAACTTGTTTATTTTTCCTAATTTTGGCAGAAGTTTTGAAGTACCAGAAGTATGGTTAATGTTCAGATTGTTACAGACTGTTCTGTTTTAGACAGATTCTGTTTTTGATGCATAGTTTGCTTGTTTTGATGAAACTATCAATTCCTATCAGTGGATTAAGCCATGGAAAATTTATATTACAGTAGCTATAATGCAAAAACAAAATATGAATTGGTTTGCAACAGTACTTAGAGTAGTGATTTGCTTTATTATACTAACGGATCTTACCGAGTTTTCTGTTGAAGTTTTGTGTGGATGAAGTGTTCGATGATCGAGAAGGTCTCGATATGAGGAAAAGGAGGAGATGCAAGAGCTCAAGCTTGGGGATGCCCAAGGCACCCCAAGTAAATATTCAAGGAGACTCAAGCGTCTAAGCTTGGGGATGCCCCGGAAGGCATCCCCTCTTTCTTCAACAAGTATCGGTATGTTTTCGGATTCGTTTCGTTCATGCGATATGTGCAAATCTTGGAGCGTCTTTTGCATTTAGTTTTCATTTTTATTTTATGCACCATGCTGGTATGAGATAGTCCTTGGTTGATTTATAGAACGCTCATTGCACTTCACTTACATTCTTTGAGTATGGCTTTATAGAATGCTTCATGTGCTTCACTTATATCATTTGAAGTTTGGATTGCCTGTTTCTCTTCACATAGAAAACCGTCATTTGTAGAATGCTATTTTGCTTCACTTATATTTGTTAGAGTGTGGGCATATCTTTTGTAGAAAGAATTAAACTCTCTTGCTTCACTTATATCTATTTAGAGAGATGACAGGAACTGGTCACTCACATGGTTAGTCATAAAATCCTACATAAAACTTGTAGATCACTGAATATGATATGTTTGATTCCTTGCAATAGTTTTGCGATATAAAGGTGGTGATATTAGAGTCGTGCTAGTTGAGTAATTGTGAAATTGAGAAATACTTGTGTTGAGGTTTGCAAGTCCCGTAGCATGCACGTATGGTGAACCGTTACGTAACGAAGTTGGAGCATGAGGTATTTATTGATTGTCTTCCTTATGAGTGGCGGTCTGGGATGAGCGATGGTCTTTTCCTACCAATCTATCCCCCTAGGGGCATGCGTAGTAGTACTTTGCTACGAGGGCTAATAAACTTTTGCAATAAGTATATGAGTTCTTTGTGACTAATGTGAGTCCATGGATTATACGCACTCTCACCCTTCCATCATTGCTAGCCTCTTCGGTACCGTGCATTGCCCTTTCTCACCTCGAGAGTTGGTGCAATCTTCGCTGATGCATCCAAACCCCGTGATAAGATACGCTCTATCACACATAAGCCTCCTTATATCTTCCTCAAAACAGCCACCATACCTACCTATCATGGCATTTCCATAGCCATTCCGAGATATATTGCCATGCAACTTCCATCATCATCATATACATGACTTGAGCATTTATCGTCATATTGCTTTGCATGATCGTAAGATAGCTAGCATGATGTTTTCATGGCTTGTCCATTTTTTGATGTCATTGCTACGCTAGATCATTGAACATCCCGGTACACCGCCGGAGGCATTCATATAGAGTCATAAATTTGTTCTAGTATCAAGTTGTAATATTGAGTTGTAAGTAAATAAAAGTGTGATGATCATCATTATTAGAGCATTGCCCCAGTGAGGAAAGGATGATGGAGACTATGATTCCCCCACAAGTCGGGATGAGACTCCGGACAAAAAAAAAGAGAAAGGCAAAAAAAAGAAGGCCCAAAAAAACAAAAAAATGAGAGAAAAAGAGAGAAGGGACAATGCTACTATCCTTTTACCACACTTGTGCTTCAGAGTAGCACCATGCTCTTCATATAGAGAGTCTCTTGAGTTATCACTTTCATATACTAGTGGGAATTTTCATTATAGAACTTGGCTTGTATATTCCAACGATGGGCTTCCTCAAATGCCCTAGGTCTTCATGAGCAAGCAAGTTGGATGCATACCCACTTAGTTTCAGTTTGAGCTTTCATATACTTATAGCTCTAGTGCATCTGTTGCATGGCAATCCCTACTCCTCACATTGACATCAATTGATGGGCATCTCCATAGACTGTTGATTAGCCGCGTTGATGTGAGACTTTCTCCTTTTTTGTCTTCTCACACAAACCTCCATCATCACATTCTATTCCACCCATAGTGCTATGTCCATGGCTTGCGCTCATGTATTGCGTGAGGGTTGAAAAGGCTGAAGCGCGTTAAAAAGTATGAACCAATTGCTCGGCTTGTCATCGGGGTTGTGCATGATTTGATGGTGAAGATGGAGCATAGCCAGACTATATGATTTTGTAGGAATAACTTTCTTTGGCCATGTTATTTTGAAAAGACATGATTGCTTTATTAGTATGCTTGAAGTATTGTTGTCTTAATGTCAAATGATAGACTATTGCTTTGAATCACTCGTGTCTTAATATTCATGCCATGATTAGATTACTTGATCAAGATTATGCTAGGTAGCATTCCACATCAAAAATTATCTTTTTTATCATTTACCTACTCGAGGACGAGCAGGAATTAAGCTTGGGGATGCTGATACGTCTCCATCGTATCTATAATTTTTGATTGTTCCATGCCAATATTCTACAACTTTCATATACTTTTGGCAAGTTTTTATACTATTTTTGGGACTAACATATTGATCCAGTGCCCAGTGCCAGTTCCTGTCTGTTGCATGTTTTTTGTTTCGCAGAAAACCCATATCAAACGGAGTCCAAACGGGATAAAAACTGACAGAGATTTTTTTTGGAATATTTATGATTTTGGGAAGAAGAATCAACGCGAGACGATGCCCGAGGGGGGCCACGAGGCAGGGGGCGCGCCCTGGACCCTCGTGGCCACCCCGTAAGGCGGTTGGAGCCCGTCTTTCGTTGCAAGGAACTAATTTCCGGATAGAGATCGTGTCCAAAATTCAGCCCAATCGGAGCTACGGATCTCCGGTTATAAAAGAAACGGTGAAAGGCCAGATCTGAGAGCGCGGAAACAGAGAGAGACAGAGAGACAGATCCAATCTCGGAGGGGCTCTCGCCCCTCCCATGCCATGGAGACCAAGGACCAGAGGGGAAACCCTTCTCCCATCTAGGGAGGAGGTCAAGGAAGAAGAAGAAGGAGGGGGGCTCTCTCCCCCTCGCTTCCGGTGGCGCCGAAGTGCCACCCGGGGCCATCATCATCACCGCAATCTTCACCAACAACTTCGCCGCCATCATCACCAACTCCTCCCCCCTCTATGCAGCGGTGTAACCCCTCTTCTACCCGTTGTAATCTCTACTTAAACATGGTGCTCAACACTATATATTATTTCCCAATGATGTATGGCTATCCTAGGATGTTTGAGTAGATCCGTTTTGAACTATGGGTTAATTAATGATCGTGATTGGTTTGAGTTGCATGTTTTATTATTGGTGCTGTCCTATGGTGCTCTCCGTGTCGCGCAAGCGTGAGGGATCCCCGCTGTAGGGTTTGCAATATGTTCATAATTTGCTTATGGCGGGTGGCGGGAGTGATAGAAGCACATACCCGAGTAAGTAGGTTGTTTGCGTATGGGAATAAAGAGGACTTGATACTTTAATGCTATGGTTGGGTTTTACCTTAATGATCTTTAGTAGTTGCGGACGCTTGCTAGAGTTCCAATCATAAGTGCATATGATCCAAGTAGAGAAAGAATGTTAGCTTATGCCTCTCCCTCATATAAAATTGCAATAACGATTACCGGTCTAGTTATCGATTGCCTAGGGACAAATAACTTTCTCGTGAAAAAAATCTCTTTACTAAAACTAATTTAGTTGTGTCTTTATCTAAAAAGCCCCTACTTTTTATTTACGCGCTCTTTATTATCTTGCAAACCTATCCAACAACACCTACAAAGTACTTCTAGTTTTATGCTTGTTCTAGGTAAAGGGAACGTTAAGCGTGCGTAGAGTTGTATCGGTGGTCGATAGAACTTGAGGGAATATTTGTTCTACCTTTAGCTCCTCGTTGGGTTCGACACTCTTACTTATCGAAAGAGGCTACAATTGATCCCCTATACTTGTGGGTTATCAGCTGTCGGCAGCTACTAGGCCGTGTCCCCCTTGGTCCACACGGATTGACTCGGGACGAAGGTGTGGACGCCTCCTACCGAGAGGCGCTCACCCAGGCTAGGTGACTGATGCCGGGCTAGAAGCGGAAAGAGGTGAATTCCGTTCCTCCCACCGTGTTTGTGTGTTGTGATGTTGATGGTTGTCAATGACTCATGACATGGATGCTAGGCCGGCAAACCCCCGATGGTGATTCGTACAGTGGCTTTCCGGCAGGTTCCATGACGGCAATGGTGGCTACGCTTCTTGGTCGTCTGGACGACGAGGGATGTAGCAGTGGGTGGTTCGGGCACACTTTCTGTCTACTTTATTTTTGATATTTTTTTCCTATTCATAATTCGGTTAGCGGCGAGATTTACTATCCTTTCTTGCATTTTTATAACTCCTGAAATGCTGAGTATGCACGAATTCCCTCAATTTGCGACCTACCATATAATTTGGTATGTAAATAGGTATATGTTCTTTTTCATTATGAATCTCTATTGTATGGCCAACCATTGTGGCTAGAATTCTAGATGCCCGGAAATGACATTACCCATATACGAATTTGGAGGCCGGTTCTTGCTGCAATTGGTGTGGGCGAAACATGCATGGTGATACAAGTGAGCTGCCGAGCGAAAGCTCCGCACTATGGCGCCGACGGCGCTGACATCTACGGGTGTCTTTATCTTCTTGAAGTTGTCATCGTGGTTCTCTTCTTTAGCGAGTCTACGGGTGAAAACCCTTGTCCTTGTGGGTTCGGCAGCAGTGGTGCTTGCGCTCCCCTCCTGAGGGTCTTGTCGTGGAGGCTAGTACCCTAGGTAGTATCGTGGCGTTGTATTCTGGTCGTCTTGTGATTAGTTGTTCGGGAACGTACTCATGTGCGGTTATGTTGGCCAGTTATTTATGGATCTGTTGTATGACAGGGCTGCCTCATCACATTGTATCGTTCCACGGTTTCACTTGGGTGATGTTGCTTTATATATAAAGCGGGCGAGAGCATGTTTCGAGAGAGGAAGGAGATTACACAGCTCCAGTGAGTCAAAGCCATTGTGCAAGGATGCAGAGCAATAGTCAGATATTTAAGGGCAACTCCATTGCGGTTCACCAAATGGACAACCCTAAATGTCCGCGAGCACGTCCAAACATGTCTGCGGCCATCGGTAGGGGAGTCGGTCATTCAATCATATCCATCAAATCTTCGCCCTTGTCCAATAAAAAGAGGAGATAGAAGGGAGATGGACAAAAAATGTGTTTGTTGTGGGGTTCAATGATGAGTTGGCATGTCTGCAACGTGTCTAGACTCCTACAAATCTCCCACAAGTTTAAGGACAGTTGTGGGATTTCGAACCGATTTGGTGCACGTCACCAAATGACAAAAAGTGCATGAACTGCCGAGGCCACACATTTGATGATGTTTTTATGAACCATTTCCCTACGCGTTTTTATAGCTAGAGCCGCTGCTACCTCTTGAGCACTGCGTTGGTTTTCCCTTGAAGAGGAAAGGGTGATGCAGCAAAGTAGCGTAAGTATTTCCCTCAGTTTTTGAGAACCAAGGTATCAATCCAGTAGGAGGCCACGCACAAGTCCCTCGCACCTACACAAACAAATAAATCCTCGCAACCAACGCGATAAGGGGTTGTCAATCCCTACACGGTCACATACGAGAGTGAGATCTGATAGATATGATAAGATAATATTTTTGGTATTTTTGTGATAAAGATGCAAAGCAAAATAAAAGGCAGCAGAAATAGCTAAGTGTTGGAAGATTAATATGATGGAAAATAGACCCGGGGGCCATAGGTTTCACTAGTGGCTTCTCTCAAGAGCAAAAGTATTTTACGGTGGGTGAACAAATTACTGTTGAGCAATTGATAGAATTGAGCATAGTTATGAGAATATCTAGGTATGATCATGTATATAGGCATCACGTCCGAGACAAGTAGACCGACTCCTGCCTGCATCTACTACTATTACTCCACACATCGGCCGCTATCCAACATGCATCTAGAGTATTAAGTTCATAAGAACAGAGTAACGCTTTAAGCAAGATGACATGATGTAGAGGGATAAACTCATGCAATATGATATAAACCCCATCTTGTTATCCTCGATGGCAACAATACAATACGTGCCTTGCTACCCCTACTGTCACTGGGAAAGGACACCGCAAGATTGAACCCAAAGCTAAGCACTTCTACCATTGCAAGGAAGATCAATCTAGTAGGCCAAACCAAACTGATAATTCGAAGAGACTTGCAAAGATAACCAATCATACATAAAAGAATTCAGAGAAGATTCAAATATTGTTCATAGATAAACTTGATCATAAACCCACAATTCATCGGTCTCAACAAACACACCGCAAAAGAAGATTACATCGAATAGATCTCCACGAGAGAGGGGGAGAACATTGTATTGAGATCCAAAAAGAGAGAGGAAGCCATCTAGCTAATAACTATGGACCCGAAGGTCTGAGGTAAACTACTCACACATCATCGGAGAGGCTATGGTGTTGATGTAGAAGCCCTCCGTGATCGATGCCCCCTCCGGCGAAGCTCCGGAACAGGCCCCAAGATGGGATCTCACGGGTACAGAAGGTTGCGGCGATGGAATTAAGTTTTTGGCTCCGTATCTGGTAGTTTGGGGGTACGTAGGTATATATAGGAGGAAGGTGTACGTCGGTGGAGCAACGTGGGGCCCACGAGGGTGGAGGGCGCGCCCAGGGGGGTGGGCGCGCCCCCTACCTCGTGGCTTCCTGGTAGCTTTCTTGACGTAGGGTCCAAGTCCTCTGGATCATGTTCGTTCCGAAAATCACGTTCCCGAAGGTTCCGTTCCGTTTGGACCCCGTTTGAGATTCTTTTTCTGCGAAACTCTGAAATAGGCAAAAAAACAGCAATTCTGGGCTGGGCCTCCGGTTAATAGGTTAGTCCCAAAAATAATATAAGTGTATAATAAAGCCCAAAAATATCTAAAACAGAAGATAATATAGAATGGAGCAATCAAAAATTATAGATACGTTGGAGACGTATCAAGCATCCCCAAGCTTAATTCATGCTCGTCCTCGAGTAGGTAAATGATAAAAATGGAATTTTTGATGTGGAATGCTACTTGGCATAATTTCAATGTAATTCTTCTTAATTGTGGTATGAATATTCAGATCCGAAAGACTCAAGATAAAAGTTCAATATTGACATAAAAATAATAATACTTCAAGCATACTAACTAAGCAATTATGTCCTCTCAAAATAACATGGCCAAAGAAAGTTCATCCCTACAAAATCATATAGTTTAGTCATGCTCCATTTTCGTCACACAAGAATGCTCTCATCATGCACAACCCCGATGACAAGCCAAGCAATTGTTTCATACTTTAGTAATCTCAAACTTTTTCAACCTTCACGCAATACATGAGCGTGAGCCATGGATATAGCACTATGGGTGGAATAGAATATGATGATGGGGGTTATGTGGAGAAGACAAAAAAGGAGAAAGTCTCACATCAACGAGGCTAATGAATGAGCTATGGAGATGCCCATCGATTGATGTTAATGCAAGGAGTAGGGATTGCCATGCAACGGATGCACTAGAGCTATAAATATATGAAAGCTCAACAAAAGAAACTAAGTGGGTGTGCATCCAACTTGCTTGCTCACGAAGACCTAGGGCACTTGAGGAGGCCCATTGTTGGAATATACAAGCCAAGTTCTATAATGAAAAATTCCCACTAGTATATGAAAGTGACAAAACAAGAGACTCTCTATCATGAAGATTATGGTGCTACTTTGAAGCTCAAGTGTGGTAAAAGGATAGTAACATTGTCCCTTCTCTCTTTTTCTCTCATTTTTTAGGGCCTTCTCTTTTTTATGGCCTTTCTCTCTTTTTTTTATTCCTCACTTGGGACAATGCTCTAGAAAATGATGATCATCACACTTCTATTTATTTACAACTCAATGATTACAACTCGATACTAGAACAGAGTATGACTCTATATGAATGCCTCCGGCGGTGTACCGGGATATGCAATGAACCAAGAGTGACATGTATGAAAGAATTATGAACGGTGGCTTTGCCACAAATACTATGTCAACTACATGATCATGCAAAGCAATATGACAATGATGAACGTGTCATGATAAACAGAACGGTGGAAAGTCGCATGGCAATATATCTCGGAATGGCTATGGAAATGCCATAATAGGTAGGTATGGTGGCTGTTTTGAGGAAGATATAAGGAGGTTTATGTGTGAAAGAGCATATCATATCACGGGGTTTGGATGCACCGGCGAAGTTTCCACCAACTCTCAATGTGAGGAAGGCAATGCACGGTACCGAAGAGGCTATGGAAAGGTGAGAGTGCGTATAATCCATGGACTCAACATTAGTCATAAAGAACTCACATACTTATTGCAAAAATCTACAAGTCATCAAAAACCAAGCACTACGCGCATGCTCCTAGGGGGATAGATTGGTAGGAAAAGACCATCGCTCGTCCCCGACCGCCACTCATAAGGAGGACAATCAAAGAACACCTCATGTTTCAAATTTGTTACATAACGTTTACCATACGTGCATGCTACGGGACTTGCAAACTTCAACACAAGTATTTCTCAAATTCACAACTACTCAACTAGCACAACTTTAATATCACTACCTCCATGTCTCAAAACAATCATCAAGCATCAAACTTCTCTTAGTATTCAAAACACTCATAAGAAAGTTTTTACTAATCTTGAATACCTAGCATATTAGGATTATTTAAGAAAATTACCATGCTATTTAAGACTCTCAAAATAATCTAAGTGAAGCATGAGAGATCAATAGTTTCTATAAAACAAATCCACCACCGTGCTCTAAAAGATATAAGTGAAGTACTAGAGCAAAAAATATATAACTCAAAAGATATAAGTGAAGCACATAGAGTATTCTAATAATTTCTGAATCATGTGTGTCTCTCTCAAAAAGTGTGTACAGCAAAGATGATTGTGGTAAACTAAAAAGCAAAGACTCAAATCATACAAGACGCTCCAAGCAAAACACATATCATGTGGTGAATACAAATATAGCTCCAAGTAAAGTTACCGATGGAAGTAGACGAAAGAGGGGATGCCTTCTGGGGCATCCCCAAGCTTTGGCTTTTTGGTGTCCTTAGATTATCTTGGGGGTCCCATGGGCATCCCCAAGCTTAGGCTCTTGACACTCCTTGTTCCATAATCCATCAAATCTTTCACCCAAAACTTGAAAACTTCACAACACAAAACTCAGCAGAAAATCTCGTGAGCTCCGTTAGCGAAAGAAAACAAAAGACCACTTCAAGGTACTGTAATGAACTCATTATTTATTTATATTGGTGTTAAACCTACTGTATTCCAACTTCTCTATAGTTTATAAACTATTTTACTAGCCATAGATTCATCAAAATAAGCAAACAACACACGAAAAACAGGATCTGTCAAAAACAGAAGAGTCTGTAGTAATCTGTAACTAACGCAAACTTCTGGAACTCCAAAAATTCAGCCAAAATAGGAAGACCTAAACAATTTGTTTATTGATCAGCATCAATTGGAATCAATATTTTATCACGTTCTGGTGATCTTTAGCAATTATTTTCGTGAACAGGAAGTTTCTGAAATTTTCTGCAAGATCAAATAACTATCATCCAAGAAGATCCTATAGGTTTAACTTGGCACAAACACTAATTAGAACATAAAAACACATCTAACCAGAGGCTAGAACAAATATTTATTCCTAAACAGAAGCAAAAATCAAAAAACTAAAAATAAAATTGGGTTGCCTCCCAACAAGCGCTATCGTTTAACGCCCTTAGCTAGGCAATGAGATTTCAATGATGCTCAGAAGAAAGACAAGAATTGAAGCACAAAGAGAGCATCATAAGATATGTGACAAAAACATCTAAGTCTAACATACTTCCTATGCATAGGCATCTTATAGAAAAACAAATTATCATAGCAAGCAAAAACTAGCATATGCAAGGAAGCGGAAAGGAACGATAGCAATCTCAACATAACGAGAGGTAATTTTGTAACATGAAAATTTCTACAACCATATTTTCCTCTCTCATAATAATTACATGTGGGATCATAAGAAAATTCAACAAAATAGCTATCACATAAAATATTTTCAACACGACCCACATGCATGCAAAGTTGACACTCTTCCAAAATAGTGGGATTAACATTAGCTAAAGTCATGACCTCTCCAAACCCACTTTTATCAAAAATTTCATAAGATTGAACATTCTCCAAATATGTGGGATCTAAAGTTGACACTCTTACAAACCCACTTTCAATAATATTGCAAACACTATTATCAATCTCATAATCATCATGGGGCTTAAATAAATTTTCAAGATCAAAAGAAGAATCACCCCAATCATGATCATTGCAACAAGTAGTAGACATAGCAAAACTAGTATCCCCAAGCTTAGGGTTTTGCATATTATTAACACAATTGGCATTAAGAGAATTTATAATAACATCATTGCAATCATGCTTTTCATCGAAGGAACTACCAAGTATGGGTGCAATAGCAATGATCTCATGTTTAACATAAGGAACTATAGCAAATTCATCTTCATAAATATTGGCATCATGGCCACAAGAATAGCAAGCATCATGTTCATCAAGGGATTTTTCAATCAAATCATCGGAATCATCATTATCTATAGATTCATGCATATCATTATTTTCTTCCAAAGCAACGATCATTCTCTCAATAAATTCTTTGACATAGACATTATGAGCATAGTTTTCATAGCAATATTTAAGTATGTCAAAATTTTCAGTTTCGTAGAGAGTAATATCATACTTTTCAATCAAAGAAGCAACTTCATAAGCACCCTTAAAAGCAACAAATTCTTCAATTTGTTCGATATCGTAGTAACTATAAACACCCTTTGCATAAGAAGATAAGATTTCATTATCATTAAACTCACATAGGTAGGGAAGGTGTTTTTTAGGGTTCTTAGAGCAACAAGTAAAATCACAAATTTCACAAAGATTCCAAGCATAACACAACAATCTGTTTATTTGATTCCATAAGTGTCTCCCCTTTTCAGACAAATGGTGACGCACAAAATGAGCATGCTCATCTAAATATTTCCCATCAACTAGGCTAGTTGGGGTTTCAGCACGAGCGCATAAGGATCGAAGATGATCCAAGTAGAACACTTTAAGTGGATCCATATCAATAGATTTTTAGCAAGCAAAGATGCAAGCAAATAGGAGGCACAAGGAAACACAAACAAAAAGACATACGGGAAGAAGGCGAAGAAAAGGCCAATAAAGTGGCAAGGGTGAAGTGGGGGAGAGGAAAACGAGAGGCAAATGGCAAATAATGTAATGCGGGAGATAAGGGTTTGTGATGGGTACTTGGTATGTTGACTTTTGCGTAGACTCCCCGGCAACGGCGCCAGAAATCCTTCTTGCTACCTCTTGAGCACTGCGTTGGTTTTCCCTTGAAGAGGAAAGGGTGATGCAGCAAAGTAGCGTAAGTATTTCCCTCAGTTTTTGAGAACCAAGGTATCAATCCAGTAGGAGGCCACGCACGAGTCCCTCGCACCTACACAAACAAATAAATCCTCGCAACCAACGCGATAAGGGGTTGTCAATCCCTACACGCTCACTTACGAGAGTGAGATCTGATAGATATGATAAGATAATATTTTTGGTATTTTTGTGATAAAGATGCAAAGCAAAATAAAAGGCAACGGAAATAGCTAAGTGTTGGAAGATTAATATGATGGAAAATAGACCCGGGGGCCATAGGTTTCACTAGTGGCTTCTCTCAAGAGCATAAGTATTTTACGGTGGGTGAACAAATTACTGTTGAGCAATTGACAGAATTGAGCATAGTTATGAGAATATCTAGGTATGATCATGTATATAGGCATCACGTCCGAGACAAGTAGACCGACTCCTGCCTGCATCTACTACTATTACTCCACACATCGACCGCTATCCAGCATGCATCTAGAGTATTAAGTTCATAAGAACAGAGTAACGCTTTAAGCAAGATGACATGATGTAGAGGGATAAACTCATGCAATATGATATAAACCCTATCTTGTTATCCTCAATGGCAACAATACAATACGTGCCTTGCTGCCCCTACTGTCACTGGGAAAGGACACCGCAAGATTGAACCCAAAGCTAAGCACTTCTCCCATTGCAAGAAAGATCAATCTAGTAGGCCAAACCAAACTGATAATTCGAAGAGACTTGCAAAGATAACCAATCATACATAAAAGAATTCAGAGAAGATTCAAATATTGTTCATAGATAAACTTGATCATAAACCCACAATTCATCGGTCTCAACAAACACACCGCAAAAGAAGATTACATCGAATAGATCTCCACGAGAGAGGGGGAGAACATTGTATTGAGATCCAAAAAGAGAGAGGAAGCCATCTAGCTAATAACTATGGACCCGAAGGTCTGAGGTAAACTACTCACATATCATCGGAGAGGCTATGGTGTTGATGTAGAAGCCCTCCGTGATCGATGCCCCCTCCGGCGGAGCTCCGGAACAGGCCCCAAGATGGGATCTCATGGGTACAGAAGGTGCGGCGGTGGAATTAGGTTTTTGGCTCCATATCTGGTAGTTTGGGGGTACGTAGGTATATATAGGAGGAAGGAGTACGTCGGTGGAGCAACATGGGGCCCACGAGGGTGGAGGGCGCGCCCAGGGGGGTGGGCGCGCCCCCTACCTCGTGGCTTCCTGGTAGCTTTCTTGACGTAGGGTCCAAGTCCTCTGGATCATGTTCGTTCCGAAAATCACGTTCCTGAAGGTTTCGTTCCGTTTGGACTCCGTTTGATATTCTTTTTCTGTGAAACTCTGAAATAGGCAAAAAACTGCAATTCTGGGCTGGGCCTCCGGTTAATAGGTCAGTCCCAAAAATAATATAAAAGTGTATAATAAAGCCCAATAATGTCCAAAACAGAAGATAATATAGCATGGAGCAATCAAAAATTATAGATACGTTGAAGACGTATCAGCCGCCGAGCTCAGGGCTAGGGTAGAGAGAGCAGAGGCACTTAGTGACTGACTGACATGAGTCTGCTGCATTTATTTATTTATTTTTCTTTCGGGCATGCTGAGGTCAAGCGGGCCACCATGGACGACTTGCATACATCTCGAGTTGGGCCTTTTGCGGCCCTACCATATCCTAATTGTAATCCAGAAGGCCTCCCTTGATACTAGAGCAAAATTAAAAGGATTTATTTATTTTTATTTTTTATTTTTCCCCTAAAAAATGTATGCCTTTCTTTCAGATTCTTCGTTTCTGCTATGAAATTAGTAGAGAATGCATCTCCTGGCTGATAAAATGATAGATTCGTGATTCAGTGTACAACTATTTAATCTCATATAATAGTACATGTGGGTTTTAGTTAGAAAACAAATAATATATGTACTTCAAACCACTTTCTGACACTATAATTCCATATCGCGCTGCCTGCACATTGTTGGTGTATGTTTTTGTCAAGAATAACAGAACAAATTGTTCAATCGAGAAATTCGTTTTGCTTGAAAAGGGGTATTACCCCGGCCTCTGCATCAACCGATGCACATAACCATCAATTGAGGAATCCGTTTAATTCTCGTCTCATTGAGAAATTAAAAAGAGCTTCAACAAGGTCCGCGTGATATTGGAAAAAAAATTAAAGAGTAATTTATCCTGTATCCCTGTCACTCAGATTCTTCATTTCGGTTAGATAATTAGTAGAAAAAGGCATGTCCTGGTCGATAAAATGATGGATTCATTATGAAGAAGACACAATAGATTCAAATTGCAAACATTTAAGCTAGGATATGTGATTTCTTAGTTCCCTTATGGTGAATACCTCATGCAAAACAATAGATTCAAAGGCATCTCCCATATTATTATTATTTGTCTCGCTAGTAGAAGGCGAAGCTAAAACTAAATCATGGTCTGTTGAGCCATTGGTAGTGATGGTGTAGGCGGATGCGGGCATACTTTGCGGCAGTCATCTAAATTGTCATAGCAGTGATCACCGGGGAACTGTGATATACAACACCAACAGGTGTGGTGGTCACATGTATTCCTCACACATAATATTATCGGAGGACGTCGAGCGGCGCTGGATCCAGTATTGACATCTAGTTGGCGACCACCTGATCTCTCGATAATAACACAAAAAAGGCACATTAGAAGACATGTAGTTAAACGAATCATCATCGTAGCTCATGTGTATTCTGAGATGTGAAGTACACAAGTTTTTGGACTAGTGAAAATACTAGGGATATAATCATATAAATATATGAACACGGCATCCGAGGAGCACAAAGAACATAATTGTTGCTAGCTTGGCATTCGTATAGGCACCGAACCTATAGGATATCATGTTGGATAGGTGATGTGGTTGCGCTAGACTGTCAAGCACAACTGGTATACTAGTGGAGTAAACGCCTTGTGCCTTTTATAGGCCAGATACATTAATTACATACTTATCTGCACAATAGCATTTATATAGAGGCAAATCCACACGGATATGTATAAGTGGCAATGTTAAGCACTCAACTAATGTTTAATTAAAATTTGATGCAGAAGGATCATGCAATATCTATTCTTAGTAGACGTATTAATTCACATGCACAAATAAGATACAATTGTATTTATACTTTTTGTCTATTAATTAGTTCCAAAGTTGAAAAAACCCTTGTATTATCATTTTTTGCAAGAAACAGATTCATGTATTATCTATAGCTATACTTCTATTCAATATATCTATATCTATACCTATCTACTCCCTCCTTTCCGGTTTATAGGGCTCAATTCAAAAATCTCGCCAACCAAGGTAGATGGTGAGTGGTGGAATACTTTTTGTAATTTGCAAAAGCACCCAATTAATGCTCTTGTTTTTCTCAAAAATTTATGTTTACCAATGTATTAATTGCAATGCATGCATGTATAATGTACATGCATTGGTCAATTTTCTCTTCATACTTGCATGCAATTATTTAATGCACCTTGGAATCTGAACTTGTGATGGTGAACAACCAAATTGAGCCTTATAAAATGGAAAAACTAAGATTTTGAGATAAGCCCTATAAACCGGAAAGGAGGGAGTATATCTCTATATTCTATATACTACCTAGAAAAAGCTTAAGGATCCGTCTCCCCTCTTACGTCCCACCTCTTCGTCCGCACCCTCCTTCGATTTTTTTTTACCGTTACTAACTTTCCCACCCCACGATCCAGTCACATTTAATTTCTCCCAAAAATCGGGGTTTAGATTCTCCTTCTCAGGAAAGATTAGCTGATCTCTACCTTAAAAAAAGAGCAACCGATTCCTCTTCCACGTTCTCCTTCCCATGCCGCTGCCACCGATCTGCTCTGCCCTCCCGTTCTCCCCTACGTCGTCTCTCTCTCTCTCTAGCATGGTCGTAGACCGCGTCCTGTCACGACGGCCGACAATGGATAACGCCTTGGCAACGTGACGATCCAGTAGAATAGCCATGCACGTAGGGGATGCAGAGGAAGGCCTGACGGAGGCAGTTGGCGCTGGAGGCTGGAGCAGATCGCCGGAAGTCTGGTCCTGCTCAGTTTGGTGATACTTGGGTACGATGATGCCAATAAATCTTGTGCATCTTGCCGATGGCCTGGGTATGGTAATTTTTTTGATACATTACTTTTTTATACTACCAAGTGCTTGATGAAATGCAGTAATACTAACCTGATGAAAATCATCGACAACTGACTTGAGGAAATAAAAGGAGCTGGCCTGGTTGTTTGGATGGTGCATGGTTGGCGTTCCTATATCTTGCAAGCAAGACATTTTGTGACAACTCAGCAAACACGAACAAGTAATACCTAGATTTGTCTATATCATGTTGCTGCGAAATGATGATAGATCCGAGCATTTTTTTCGATTTTGCCAATTGATTTGATTTATGTGCACATTCTTGCAAGATGATAGTTGCATACAAATTGTCATAAGTATGTATTTGGGGAAGATCATAATTTCCTTGCATATCCAACATTGAATGGGAATGTGGTATCTTCAACTCTTAGTAAAAAAATGCTTTGAGTAATTCTAAAATTTCTTAATGTCAGAGTGGAAAAGATGACACAATCAATCTATTTTTTTACCGGATTAGAATGTCAGAGAAGTATGTTCATCTCCTATTGTAATAGTTTGAATGTGTATGAATAATAAAGCATGCATGTGAGATGATCTCCTTTTAAATCTTGTACTATCACATGAGTGATTGATGATGTTTATCACTTTGCATTTCGAGATACATTGCTAAAGTTAGGCCATTTAAAATATGTGCATATTCTAAATCTAGCAGATAGTTGCCTTCATCTTCAATGGGTTGCCGGCTTTCCATTCCCTCAGGCCACGGATATTTGTCCCGGATAGCAGGGTAATTGCTTTATGTTTTTATGGAGAAACCAAATCCGTAGTTCATATAAGGAAATGAAAATACTTTTAGTCTGCAATTTTTTCATGTGTATACGCCTTTAGAAATTTTTGAATGTATATATTAGTTGATACTCCTAAGCTATCACACTTCTTATTGGCTTACTAAGTACTCCCTCCGTCCCAAAATAAGTGACTCAACTTTGTAGTAACTTTGTACTAAGGTTAGTACGAAGTCGAGTCACTTATTTTGAGACAAGGGGAGTAAATCATAGTGCTATTTTTTTATAAGCCAAGTTTGTATTTAATCAATAGCTAAAGTCTATTTTTGTACACCGGCACATTAATAATAAAATGGCATGCAATTTATCGTGATTGCGTAGAAATAATCATTAAAAATTATCACCACCAATGTATCGCGTATACTCGGTTTGCAACGGAAGGACAATTACCTAGCAGAAGAAAGAAAAGTGAAATGTTGGTCAGCCTAGTGCCTGGGTGACGTAGGTAGGTCAGTCAGAAGAGTACGCCACACACGTGGTTATAATTAGCCGAAACCAGTGCCTGAATGTATCGGATATTTGCTTTATAACCCTTTTTTCTCTATAATTAGCTGAAAGCTTGCTACTCCATGGAAGATGATTACCGTCTTCTGACAAAGACATCATGTTACACAACAATTCTACCTTAGCCAGGCCAGGCCATGATGGAAGAGGACGCAGCTCCTCTGACGTGCCGTCGGGCCACTGGCATGTGGGCCCAACGGCAGGGCACCGTATGTCAGAGGATCCCCTCTCCGATGGGAGAAGGCAAGGCAATAATCGGATAATTAAGTGTTTGAAAGGCTAGCTAGCCGCCCAGCTCAGGGCTCGAGCAGAGAGTGCAAAGGCACACCGACACAGTGGCTGACAAAGACTGCTGCATTTTTCAGTAAAAATATTCTGATGAAGCGTGCGAGCTTGCCGAGGTCAGACATGCCACCACCATGGACGACGACTAGCACGCACCTCGAGGCGGCCCTTTTGCGGCCCTCTGCACACGACTGTACTACTCCTTGCCGGTTTATAGGGCTTATCTTAAAATCTTATTTTTTCCATTTTATAAGGCTTAATTTGGTTGTTTCCCATCACAAGTTCAGATTTCAAGGTGCATTAAATCTTTGCATGCAAGTATTAAGAAAAAATTGACCAATGCATGTACTTTATGCATGCATGCATTGCAATTAATACATTGGTAAACATAAATTTTTAAGGAAAACAAGAGGATTAATTGGATGCTTTTGCAAATTACAAAAATTATTCCACCACTCACCATCTACCTTGGTTGGTGAGATTTTTGAATTGAGCCCTATAAACCGGAAAGGAGGGAGTAGTATTAATCAGCGAAGAACTAACGCATTATCTTGGTTGGGAGATGCATTAAACCTTTTTTCCATTGTTGTTGGTAGCCAATGTTTTGATGTTGGAGCAACTAGATCAACATTGGTATGTACTCCCTTCGTTTCTAAATACAAGTCTTTTTTAAAAAATTAATATGAACTATATACGAATGTATATAAACATAGTTTAAAGTGTAGATTTACTCATTTTGCTCCGTATGTAGTCTATATTAAAATCTTTAAAAAGACTTATATTTAAAAACGGAGGAAGTATATATCAGAGTGTTGAAAAGTGGTGTATCGACCAATAGAATCAAGACAAATATGTAAACATATACTACCACGCTTTCTATCATTTCTTTTTTTTCGAAAAGGGAGTTATCCTCCGGCCTCTGCATCAGAACGATGCATACGGCCATATTATTGATAAGCAAAAGGTTCAAACAAAGTCTTCAGGTCTCAAAAAAGCAAAAAGGCTCACATAGAGCATAAACAAAAGAGCAGGATAGCCACAACCGGCAGGCATAAAAGAAGATAGGAAACTAAACACCTATCCTATTACATGACCGCCATCCAAACCAGTTGAAGATAGCCCGTGCTACCGTCTCCCACCGGATAGACCCAGTAACCATACGCTCCCTGGCATCCGCCGGAGTGAGTAGCGACCACATACGGATCAGTGCAGTGGCCTGGAAAATAACCTGCAAAAATGAATATTTGTTGTTCTGTTAAAAACCAAATCATTTCTGCTGTTCCAAATTGCCCATAATAAAGCATATACTCCTACACGGATACGCTTCCTATCATTTGTGATTTCTCATATTTCTATTAGAATGATCAACTCTCCATTTAAGAAGTCCCTAGGAAGAGTTGCTTGCTATATATATTACCTCTTGTGTGTACGTTAGAGTAGTCATTATGGTATACGACTTCTAGTCCAAGTCAGTTTTGTATCCCTGCCCCAAGTCGGTTTGTACCCTCTTATATACTCTTGTATGCCGCACCAAATAATCAATAAGCAACAGTTTTATTCAGCTTTCATGGTATCAGATACCGGTCCCAGGGTTTAGGGTATGGCTCCGCCAACGCCACCGCCGCCGCCGCCGCCCGGCTACTTCGAGCGCCGGGCCGCACTCATCGCCAAGGCTGCCAACGCCGCGGCCGCTTCTCTCTCGGCCCTCACCATAGCTCCACAAAACTACCCTGCACCCATCCTCGCCGCACCAATATCTCTTGCTGACACAATCTCCAACGTCAGCCCCTACATCCCCATAGTTCTTGATCTCGCCGCCCACAACTACTACCATTGGAGACATCTCTTCGATCTCCACCTCGGCCGCTGCAACCTGCGCTCGCATGTCGCCGCCAACTGTCTCCCCCGCACCGACGATCCGCAATGGTTGAAAGACGATCTCGCGATCGTCCAGTGGTTCTACACCCGCATCACCACCGAGATCTTCAACATGCTTGATCACGACGGCGCCACCGCTGCCAACATCTGGCACTCCCTCCGTCAGCTCTTCCAAAGCAACACCGACGCTCGGAAAAACGCTCTCCACACCGAGCTTCGCAATATGGTGCAAGGAGACGCCCGGTGAACCTGTTCTGCCAGCACGTTAAGACCATTGGTGATGAGCTCCGCGAACTCGGCGATACAGTTAGCGACTCACTGCTAATCAATATCGTCGTCGTCGGCCTCAGCGAAGACTTTGACAAGCAAGCCTCGTTCATACCGATGATACGGCTCCCTCCTACCTTCGCTGAAGTTCGTTCCTTGCTACAACTCGCGGCGGAAACACAAGCTCGCAAGGACTCTCGCCCCAAGGTCTTTCATGCTGCGGCTCGTCCTCCTCTGTCGTCTACACCAGCGCCGCCTTTCATGCCGGCTCCTGCCGCCGGGCCGTCCGCATCGTCATCTCTTCAACCGCCCCCAGGCTGGCGTCCTAGTCAGAACTACCGCGGCAAAAACCCTATCTACAGGCCGCCGTCGACTCGTTCGGTTCCGCCTACGACATCACCAGCACCGACTCCTGCACCACCCACCAGTGCTCCATCTGTGGTTGCATGGCGGCCTCCTCATGATCCTTGGACGGGGCTTGTTCAAGCATGGCCCATGCCCTGGTCCGCTCCGTCCACCATCGGTGCTCCGCCGGCATACTCAGGTGCCTGGCAACCCGGCATTCGGCCGCCTACTGGTGCTCCCGGAGTTCTCAACCCCCGACAGCCGGCCAATGCCTATCACGCCGCCCCGACATATGCTCCTTATGGTCATTACACCACCGACGGCGGCGCCTACTACACACCTCAGCCGGCCCTGCTCCCGACGCCACCCCCACCACAACCGGCCAATGCCTACTACACTCCCCAGCCGGCCCTACTGCCTTCACCATCGTATCCGCCGGCACTGCTTCTGACACCACCCTCACCTGCGACGCCGAGCTGGGATCAAGCTGCCTTTTTCCAGGCCATGAATAACTTTGTTGCACAAGGAAACTCAGGTACGGATTGGATCTTTGATTCAGGGGCCTCTAGTCATATGTCTGCATCTAGTAATTGGTTATCTTCTTGCACTAAATCTCCTTTCCCTTCCATTATCCTTAGAGATGGATCATCTATTCCTATATATTGTGTTGGTCAGGCTCAACTTCCCTCTTCCACCAAACCTCTTTTACTTCGCGATGTTCTAGTTGCACCCGCCCTCATTAAAAATCTTATCTCTGTTCGCCAATTTACTTGCGACAATCTAGTTTCGGCTGAATTTGACCCTTTTGGTTTATCTGTGAAGGATTACCTGACCAAGGCCGAGATCGCTCGCTTCAATAGCTCCGGTGATCTTTATTCTCTTAATGGAGTTCCTGCCGCCACCCCTCCAACATCCATGCTGGCCTCCGTCGATCTCTGGCATCGTCGCTTGGGCCATCCCAACCCCGCCGTCTTAGCTTCTATGCTTAGTGAATTTACCATACCATGTAATAGGGACTCTCATAATTCTGTGTTTTGCGAGTCTTGTCAATTAGGCAAACATGTGCGTCTTCCCTTTAGTTCCTCTAGTTCTTGTAGCACTTTTCCCTTTGAATTAATACATTGTGATTTATGGACCTCTCCCATTGCAAGTGTTTCGGGTTTTAAATACTACCTTGTTATCCTCGATGATTTCACCCACTTTGTTCGGACTTTTCCTCTACGCAACAAATCCGAGGTCCATTCTCTTTTCCTTAATTTTCAACGCTATGTGTCTGTTCACTTCTTCCTCCCAATTCGCTTTATCCAATGTGACAATGGTCGCGAGTTTGATAACATTAAAAATCGTACTTTCTTCTTACAACATGGCATCCTGCTTAGGTTCTCATGTCCCTACACATCCCCTCAAAATGGTAAAGCAGAACGCTCTCTTCGCACCCTCAATGATATAGTTCGCACTCTCCTCATTCAATCATCTATGCCTCCCAAGTTTTGGGCTAAAGCCCTACACATGGCCACCTTCCTTCTAAATATTCGACCTCCTAAAACTAAATCCAACACTACTCCCTATTATTCCCTCTTTCTTTCCCACCCCGACTACTCCGCGGTTCGTGTTTTCGGTTGTCTCTGTTTTCCCAATGCCTACGCCATTTCTGCAAATAAATTGTCACCACGCTCTATCCCATGTGCTTTTCTCGGCTTCTCTGACGAGCACAAAGGCTATCGCTGTCTCGACCTTCACACCGGACACGTTCATGTCTCTCGTCATGTCACGTTTGCTGAGCACATTTTTCCTTTCTCACAACGCACTACTACACCATCCAACACCCCTAGCTCCGCAAACACCCCCTCTCCCCGTCCTTTCCAACTATATACTCCCCTACCTGCCGAACACAACTTATCACCACCATCATTAACACCCACCATAGCCAATCCCAACCATACACTCACCCCACCCGAGACGTCCCCAACACCCCCGGCCCCTGCTCCCTCCCCAACACCCCCGGCCCCTACTCCCACTCCACCACCCAGCCCTGCTCCCACTCCACCACCCAGCCCTACTCCTTCGTCCGACTCTTCCGCTGCGCCGGACTCACCAGTACCCACCTTACCCCCTCGTGCTATTCCTACAGCAGCCCCGATTAATGATCATCGCATGCGTACTAGGGCCAAATCAGGATTTCATCAACCCCAAGACCGCCTAAACCTTCATACCTCCGTATCTCTCACTTCTCTTCCAAAGAATTACAAAACTGCTCTACTTGGTCCCAATTGGGCCGCTGCCATGCAAGAAGAATATAATGCTTTACTTCAAAACAACACCTGGCAACTTGTTCCTCGTCCTCCCAATACAAATACTGTTTCTGGCAAATGGATTTTTCGCCAAAAGTTCCACTCCGATGGGAGCCTCTCACGATATAAAGCCAGGTGGGTTTGTCGTGGCTTTTCTCAGCAACAAGGAATTGATTACGAAGAAACCTTCTCTCCTGTTGTTAAACCTAGCACCATTCACACCGTTCTTAGTGTTGCTGTCTCCTCTTCATGGCCCATTCACCAACTTGATGTTAAAAATGCTTTCCTCCATGGTTCCCTTCAAGAAACTGTCTACTGCCAGCAACCTCTGGGTTTTGAAAATCCATCCTTTCCAACTCATGTATGTCTTCTTCAGAAATGTCTCTACGGTCTTAAACAGGCCCCACGAGCTTGGTTTCAACGCTTCTCCTCCTTCATTCAAACAATAGGCTTCACTCCATCTCTCTCCGACACCTCTCTTTTTGTGTATCATCAAACTTCTGACACTGCCTATTTACTTCTTTATGTAGATGATATCATTCTTACCGCCTCCTCTCAAAAGTTCTTAGATCATATTGTCTCTCTTCTTAGATCTGAATTTTCTATGACTGACCTAGGACTCCTTCATCATTTCTTAGGCATTGCTGTTGTTCGAGATTCCTCCAGTCTTTTTCTTTCCCAACGGCAGTATATTCTTGATCTTCTTAATTGTGCTGGTATGCTTGACTGTCAATCATCTCGCACTCCTGTCGATACTAGTTTTAAACTTTCGGCTACCGGTGAACCCTTTTCCGATCCTACTCTCTATCGTAGCCTAACAGGTACGCTCCAATATCTCACCATTACTCGTCCTGAAATCTCTTTTGCTGTTCAACAAGCATGTCTCTATATGCATGATCCCCGGGTTCCTCACTATAATCATGTTAAACGCATTCTTCGGTATTTAAAAGGAACTCTCAATCATGGTCTCCACCTCAATAATTCTTCTCCAAACTCGCTTACCGCATACTCTGATGCAGACTGGGCTGGTTGTCCTGACACTCGAGGGTCCACTTTCGGTTTTTGTGTTTTTCTTGGTAACAATTTGATTTCTTGGTCTTCGAAAAGATAGGTTACAGTCTCACGTTCGTCGGCCGAGACTGAGTATCGCGCTGTGGCACATGCCGTTGCAGATACAATCTGGATTCGGCAGTTACTCTCCGAGCTACACAGGCCTATTGAGCAGGCCACTATTGTCTACTGTGACAACATATCAGCAGTCTACATGACCAGCAATCCAGTTCAACACCGACGCACAAAGCATATTGAGATTGATATTCATTTTGTTCGTGAAAAGGTTCCTCTTGGTCAGGTTCGGGTGCTTCATGTTCCCTCTACGGCTCAGTTTGCTGACATTTTCACCAAGGCACTGCCTACTAAGCCGTTTCAAGATATCTGTTTCAGTCTCAACGTCGTCGAGCCTGCCGTTGATACTGCGGGGGGATGTTAGAGTAGTCATTATGGTATACGACTTCTAGTCCAAGTCAGTTTTGTATCCCTGCCCCAAGTCGGTTTGTACCCTCTTATATACTCTTGTATGCCGCACCAAATAATCAATAAGCAACAGTTTTATTCAGCTTTCAGTGTATACGGTTGTATCTTTTTTTTGCGGGATTATATACGGTTGTATCTAACAGTAACAATTTTCAGCGTTAGATGCATCCATATCTAAACAAATTTAAGACAAGTAATTCGAGACAGCATGGATCATCTATGTAGGTGTAGATGCGATGACGGGCGATAGACAGATAGACGGACAATGCTGATGCTGTAGCCTGTAGCTACAGAGAAGTGAGAGCAGCCATGCTATAATATTTATGCTGGAACAGTTCGTGGGTGATAGATACATCGATGGGGCGATGCGGGACCAGCGTTAACGAGTACAGTAATTAGAGGGTGTTTAAATGGAAAAGCGTGGTCGTCGTAATGGAGCAATGATGGCTGAGGGGCTGGGCCTGGCTCATCATGGATTTGTGGCCCTTGGCAAAGCCAAGTTGACGTACAAGCATGTTAGAGAAAATCCGATATGTGAAAATTTTGACGTACAAGTCAGTTTTCGGAGGATGAACGCAAGATGTGAGCATCACGACAATATGGTGGATGTTCGGAGCTAATCTCATTTACACCCTTTTTAGCCAACAAACAAGTGATAATATTATGTAGGTTCCCTAATAACAAATGAAGGACCGAATATTTATTGTCGGAAACCTCATCATGAGGGAAATGCACCTTCAAAACTGCTTAGAGATTTTGCTCTCATGAGATGCAACAGCAAGGAGAACCATTACCTAGACAGGTGCGAATGGAGATTATGCAACTTTTGAAGCAAGCTTGGAAAGAAAAAGGAATGCTCCCGAGGGCACAAACCTTTGCATAGATGCTTCTAAGGAAGGTTATATCAACACACAAGAGGGAAGGTAGATGCTCCTCCCATGTCAAGATATGTTGTGCTCACATGAACCTATTTTTCACTTGCTCTTATGCAAAAGCTAGATGGTTCTTGGAGCCTGGGTATGTTATAACTGGACAACTATCACAAATAAAACCGTGCTTCTATTCCTAATCCCTCCATCATTCTGTCCATTATAAATTCCAATCACCCACAAGCTACTACCACAAACATTATGAATTTCTTATGGTGCATCTGAAAAGCAAGGAATGGAAAAAAAATTGTTGGAAGCTAAACACTTCCTTGCGGGTATACCACACAATGTAGCCCGTTATCAATGTCAGAGGAGGGACAAAGAAAGCATCAGACCAATAGTGATGAACAAAAAGATATATAAAAATAGACATTGCCTTTATAGGATACAAGGTTGAAAGCACATCCACTCCCTTGATCGTTTTGATAATTCATATCAATATACATATTGTTGGACTAATGTTTTCCTTAAGTACATTTTAGGATAAGTTTAACTAGGGCACGACTTTGGGATATGAAATGGAACCCCTCAGATGTTAAGGACAAGTGTTGGCCAAATTTCAAAACTCTATTTTATATTTAAGTGTTTCAAGATCACATTGAGTCCATAGGTATGCAAATACTATCAAAAGTAGATAAGGTTGTGATCATTGGCTCACTGCTCAAGTGCTTAGAGATCAAGCTCCAAAAGCCCAGTCAAACTCTAACATTGCACTATGTCCAAAACCCTAAGTCAAACTCGGTCCCACCGATCCACTCACATCCGGTCTCATCGAGTTGGCCCTTCAGTCCAGCGAAGTGCACCTGCCAACCTTCTATTGCCAACTGAAATTCAATCGAAATTTTTGATTGGTTTCAGTCGATGACACCAAAGCATGGCAAATGCTTAGGTCATCACATCTCGGAGCAATCTAAGGTTTTCACCCGGTCTCACCGAAACGCCTAAAGTTCAAACCTTTTGTACAGGTCAGTCTCACTGAGTAGTTTCACCTGGTCCCACCAAACTTTGCATAAAGGTGTGGAATGGTTGGATTTTTGGTGCTGCCTATATATACCCCACCCACTCTACCAAACTGTTCATATCCATTTTTTCTGAGAGAGAACTCTCCATCCTTGTGTTGATATCAAAGGGATTCCACTCAAACCATACAGCGTTTGATTTCTAGTCACCTCATTGCTTTCCACCCAAATCCTCTCCTGTCCCAAAGCCAAAATATGTGAGGGAGTGTTTGAGTGTTGAGGAGATGATCTTTTGAAGCACAAGAGTAAGAAGTTCATCATCAACAACCCCACCTATTACGTTTTGGAGGATGGTAGCTTGACTAGGTGTGCTTGGGAGTCTCTGAATCGTGTGGAGAAACCAAGAAGTTTGTAAAGGCTAGGAGATCGCCAACTTCGTGAAGATCTACCCCGAGTGAGGCTAGTCCTTTGTGGACGTAAGCCATGGTGGGATAGAAAAGGTTGCTTCTTCGTGGACCCTTTGTGGGTGGAGCCCTCCGCGGATGCAAGATATCCTTGAGATTGAAGTCTCCATCAACGTGGACGCAAGATATCACCACCTATCAGAACCACTGGTCAAAAATCTTTTGTGTCAACCCCTGTTTGCGAATCTCTCAAATTCTACTCCCCAATTATTTGCATTTGCATGATCGTTTTTTTCCGCTATCCAACTCTAGACATGTGTAGGGTGTTTTTTGTTACATAGCTTGTGCCAAAATCTGCGTAAAAGTCAAAAAGCATTAAATACCTAGAAAGGCGTACACATATGTTACATTGAAGACAAAATGCATGATCCTCATATACAAAAACAGCCAAAGCATCACAATGTACACAAGTAGGTACCTTCATTACCCCAGAGAGAGAACATCAAGAAGAGGGGTTTTCCATATGAGCGGTAGGTGCACACGATTAATCCCCCATTTAAGCTAAAGCGCTAGTGCTCCAGGTTGCAACATAGATAACCACAACCATGTCAAGCAACCGTATTACTTTCATGGTGCCCAATCAGATTTAAACCTAGGCAACGACTGCTTCAATGAATCTTCGCCACAATCCTAAGTAGTCATCATTGAGAGACTCTCGCAAAGAAATCATTGAGAGACACTGTCATGATATTCACAATGGTACAAATTTGTTCTCGGATTTCCACTCTTGAATTGGGCTAATGATGCTTGAGTTCTCAACACTCACCATTTGCCCCGAGAGAACATGGTAAGAATCCAAAAACAAATTAGAGCCTCGGCATTTTGTGAATGGGTAACCATAAGAATTAAAGAATCAAGAACAGTCTGGATACAGAAGGGCCTTCTCATTATGCCTTCTATTGAGCAGCCAATGCAAATCTCACGGATCCTTAAGATAGCCCAAAGATGGCTTGTGAAAAGGGACATACTATTTGGCTATTTTCTAAAACTTCAGCATAAAATGAACCGGATCTGAAAATATATCACAAAATTACCCTTTTTCATGACGTCCGGCTCAGAACGTAGCATGACACCTTGGCCTGGGGCGTCATGGCAGATAGCATGATGCCCTTAGTAGAGAGGTAGCTGTCACGCCATCTAGCATGACGCTGACGCCCCAAGCCAGGCTTCATGCAATCTAGTATGGCGCCCCGGCCTAGTTTTTTTTTTGAAGTATTTGCAGTTATTGAAAACAATTTGTGCCGAAGTTTTAGAAGAGGGTTAAATCTGTCCGTTTTCACTTATGCCTTTTAGTATTCTTAATAATGCGCTATGCTGGTGATGGTAGACTGTAAAATTTCAGACGTAACTTGTGCCGAGATTTAATACAAGCCTCCTCTTGTCAAGAAAAGAAGAAGAGTCGCGTGTCTGCATGCTGACGCAGGTCCCTCGATCGACAGATCTTTTTATCATGATCACGCATGCACGCACGCGCGAGTTGCCGTGTCATTTCACTTGCGTGCGACGGGTTAGACCTACTACTGTAGCCTGCTGCCTGCACCGCCGTAGCCTGGCCGCGTCGCCGAGCGGCCACGGAGAACCCGTACGTCGTAGTTTTCCAATGGATCTGACCGCTGATATATTTTATCTGTTCACCCTGCCTCGCGTGCGCCCGTACGTCTGGTCACGACCAACACACACGTTACGAAATTTCGCCTCGTACGCTCGACGGTTTCTGAAGAACACTCGTCCTATTTCTGTGGACCAAAAAGAAATTCTTGAACAGCATGTAAAACCTACAGTCGTCAAATCTGTGCGCGCGAGTGCGGCGTTGGTCTTTGGTCGGAAGGCTTGTACCGCCCGGACCACGGACGCAGACCCGCCCGATCCTGTGGCCACGAGTCATACTGGTCGCCACGGCGCCTGGCCGCGTTGCCGTCCAAGGAAACAGTGGCTTGCACGCCAGAAAGAAAGAGCCGCCGGAGCCACACTTGTCTCCGCTTCCTTCCGGCTGAGCCCTGCCGGCGACGCGAGGAGCGCAGATAGAAAACCGAGGCAGGCGGCGTTGATGCCGATGGCTCGACTGCCATGGACGGCGACGCCAATTAATTTGGCCGCAAGAGACTAGACACAGATGCAATGGATCATACGCACTTCCTCCGTCCATAATCTAAGAAGGGTTTTACACTAGACTAATATCAAAAATGCTCTTATATTATGGGACGGAGGAAGGAGTAATTCATGCATGCAGCAGTGACGCGCGACAGATGGACAACGGATGATGGACAGACACAATCGTGTCTCTTGTGCTACAGAGAAGTGAGCGCCGCTGTACACGCTGGAACAGTTCTTGGGTGGTCGATGCGGGAGCACTGTTATGGAGTGATTAGAGGGAAAAGCTTAAAAATATGTCTAAATTTTCATTATTGCCATCTACTTTATTTTTGCCAAGAGCATTCGTTAGGACGTGCTTACAAATGACCGTTGTTTTTTTATTTAAAAGATATTTAGTTATTGTTGGAATACATTAATATGTCTAAATTTTCATTAAAATTATAGGTTGGGCCGAGCTTAAAAATGCCCAACCTTTTTTATTTAAAACATTATTTAGTTATTTTTGTAATATATTATGTCTATATTTTCATTAAAATTCTAGTTGGGCCTTCGGACCAAAAGCCATATCCCGAGCCCTTGGTCGTCCTGTCCTGAACCCTAGAATGTCGTCAACGAATTCTCCGTCGCCTCCCCGGCCTCAACCCACCTTCTTCTGCACCCTTGTCTCCCTTAGATGGCGATGAAGCTCCATCCTTGCCCAGCACATGGTCGGTGGCTCTGTTCTTCCCTAACATCACTGCCTTCGGCTATTTCTAGTCGATGGTGGACCTTGTACCCAAAGGGTATAACAGAGGGTGGGGGGGGGGGGGGGGGTTCTTGTTTTGGGTGTAGCAGCAACATCTAGTCGTCATATTTTAGACCTGTAGGAGCCAGAAGCGTGCGGATGGTGGCTGTGCTACATTCATATGGACAACACGACATCACTTGGCTGGTGTGTGCACCAAGCATGTGCCAGGGCGATTGCACTTTAGTGATGTGTGAGCACGCCACGACATGGACATTTGCGATATGGTCTCTAAGATTGATAATGGAGGTATGTCGTCCTGACAGGTTCGACGCCCTTTGGGGTTGCTCCTCTTACTACCACTGGTGGCAATGGGTTTTTTCCTCCATTTGAGGTGGCAAGAGAGAGATATCTCGTCGTGTGTGGTATTTTGTGTGTGATGCAGCAGTGGGGCTTTGAGCTGAAGGAAATATGCATTAGAGGCAATAATAAAGTTATTATTTATTTCCTTATATCATGATAAATGTTTATTATTCATGCTAGAATTGTATTAACCGGAAACATAATACATGTGTGAATACATAGACAAACAGAGTGTCACTAGTATGCCTCTACTTGACTAGCTCGTTAATCAAAGATGGTTATGTTTCCTAGCCATAGACATGAGTTGTCATTTGATTAACGGGATCACCTCATTAGGAGAATGACGTGATTGACTTGACCTATTCCGTTAGCTTAGCACTCGATCGTTTAGTATGTTGCTATTGCTTTCTTCATGACTTATACATGTTCCTATGACTATGAGATTATGCAACTCCCGTTTACCGGAGGAACACTTTGTGTGCTACCAAACGTCACAACGTAACTGGGTGATTATAAAGGTGCTCTACAGGTGTCTTCGAAGGTACTTGTTGGGTTGGCGTATTTCGAGATTAGGATTTGTCACTCCGATTGTCGGAGAGGTATCTCTGGGCCCACTCGATAATGCACATCACTATAAGCCTTGCAAGCATTGCAACTAATGAGCTAGTTGCGGGATGATGTATTACGGAACGAGTAAAGAGACTTGCCAGTAACGAGATTGAACTAGGTATTGAGATACCGACGATCGAATCTCGGGCAAGTAATATACCGATGACAAAGGGAACAACGTATGTTGTTATGCGGTCTGACCGATAAAGATCTTCGTAGAATATGTGGGAGCCAATATGAGCATCCAGGTTCCGCTATTGGTTATTGACCGGAGAGGTGTCTCGGTCATGTCTACATAGTTCTCGAACCCGTAGCGTCCGCACGCTTAACGTTACGATGACGGTTATATTATGAGTTTATGTGTTTTGATGTACCGAAGGAGTTCGGAGTCCCGAATGAGATCGGGGACATGACGAGGAGTCTCGAAATGGCCGAGACGTAAAGATCGATATATTGGACGACTATATTCGGACTTCGGAAAGGTTCCGAGTGATTCGGTTATTTTTCGGAGTACCGGAGAGTTACGGGAATTCGTATTGGGCCTTAATGGGCCATACGGGAAAGGAGAGAAAGACCCCAAAGGGTGGCCGCACCCCTCCCCATGGACTAGTCCGAATTGGACTAGGGAGGGGGGGCGCCCCCTTCCTTCTTTCTCCTTCTCCCTTCCCTTCTCCTATTCCAACAAGGAAAGGAGGAGTCCTACTCCCGGTGGGAGTAGGACTCCCCCCTTGGCGCGCCCTCCTCCTTGGCCGGCGGCCTCCCCCTTGCTCCTTTATATACGGGGGCAGGGGGCACCCCAAAGACACAACAATTGATATATTGATCTCTTAGCCGTGTGCGGTGCCCCCCTCCATCATATTACACCTCGATAATATTGTAGCGGTGCTTAGGCGAAGCCCTGCGTCGGTAGAACATCATCATCGTCACCACGCCGTCGTACTGAAGAAACTCTCCCTCAACACTCGGCTGGATCGGAGTTCGAGGGACGTCATTGAGCTGAACGTGTGCTGAACTCGGAGGTGCCGTGCGTTCGGTACTTGATCGGTCGGATCGTAAAGACGTACGACTACATCAACCGCGTTGTGTTAACGCTTCCGCTTTCGGTCTACGAGGGTACGTGGACAACACTCTCCCCTCTTGTTGCTATGCATCACCATGATCTTGCGTGTGCGTAGGAATTTTTTTGAAATTACTACGTTCCCCAATAGTGGCATCCGAGCCAGGTTTTATGCGTTGATGTTATGCACGAGTAGAACACAAGTGAGTTGTGGGCGATATAAGTCATACTGCTTACCAGCATGTCATACTTTGGTTCAGCGATATTGTGAGTGAAGCGGCCCGGACCGACATTACGCGTACGCTTACGCGAGACTGGTTTCACCGTTGCGAGCACTCGTTGCTTAAAGGTGACTGGCGGGTGTCTGTCTCTCTCACTTTAGTTGAACCGAGTGTGGCTACGCCCGGTCCTTGCGAAGGTTAAAACAGCACCAACTTGACAAACTATCGTTGTGGTTTTGATACGTAGGTAAGAACGGTTCTTGCTAAGCCCGTAGCAGCCACGTAAAACTTGCAACAACAAAGTAGAGGACGTCTAACTTGTTTTTGCAGGGCATGTTGTGATGTGATATGGTCAAGACATGATGCTATATTTTATTGTATGAGATGATCATGTTTTGTAACCGAGTTATCGGCAACTGGCAGGAGCCATATGGTTGTCGCTTTATTGTATGAAATGCAATCGCCATGTAATTGTTTTACTTTATCACTAAGCGGTAGCGATAGTCGTAAAAGCAATAGTTGGCGAGACGGCAACGATGATACGATGGAGATCAAGGTGTCGCGCCGGTGACCATGGTGATCATGACGTTGCTTCGGAGATGGAGATCACAAGCACAAGATGATGATGGCCATATCATATCACTTATATTGATTGCATGTGATGTTTATATTTTATGCATCTTATCTTGCTTTGATTGACGGTAGCATTATAAGATGATCTCTCACTAAAATTTCAAGATAAAAGTGTTCTCCCTGAGTATGCACCGTTGCGAAAGTTCTTCGTGCTGAGACACCACGTGATGATCGGGTGTGATAGGCTCTACGTTCAAATACAACGGGTGCAAAATAGTTGCACACACGGAATACTGAGGTTAAACTTGACGAGCCTAGCATATGCAGATATGGCCTCGGAACACGGAGACCGAAAGGTCGAGCGTGAATCATATAGTAGATATGATCAACATAGTGATGTTCACCGTTGAAACTACTCCATCTCACGTGATGATCGGACATGGTTTAGTTGATATGGATCACGATCACTTAGAGGATTAGAGGGATGTCTATCTAAGTGGGAGTTCTTAAGTAATATGATTAATTGAACTTAAATTTATCATGAACTTAGTCCTGATAGTATTTTGCAAATTATGTTGTAGATCAATAGCTCGCGTTGTTGCTTCCCTGTGTTTTATTTTTGATATGTTCCTAGAGAAAATTATGTTGAAAGATGTTAGTAGCAAAGATGCGGATTGGATCCGTGATCTGAGGATTATCCTCATTGCTGCACAGAAAAATTATGTCCTTGATGCACCGCTAGGTGACAGACCTATTGCAGGAGCAGATGCAGACGTTATGAACGTTTGGCTAGCTCAATATGATGACTACTTGATAGTTTAGTGCATCATGCTTAACGGCTTAGAATCGGGACTTCAAAGACGTTTTGAACGTCATGGACCATATGAGATGTTCCAGGAGTTGAAGTTAATATTTCAAGCAAATACCCGAGTTGAGAGATATGAAGTCTCCAACAAGTTCTGTAGCTAAAAGATGGAGGAGAATAGCTCAAGCAGTGAGCATGTGCTCAGATTGTCTGGGTACTACAATCGCTTGAATCAAGTGGGAGTTAATCTTCCAGATAAAATAGTGATTGACAGAATTATCTAGTCACCATCACCAAGTTAGTAGAACTTCGTGATGAACTATAGTATGCAAGGGATGACGAAAGTAATTCCCAAGCTCTTCGTGATGCTGAAATCGACGAAGGTAGAAATCAAGAAAAACATCAAGTGTTGATGGTTGACGAGACCACTAGTTTCAAGAAAAGGGCAAAGGGAAGAAGGGGAACTTCAAGAAGAACGGCAAGCAAGTTGCTGCTCAAGTGAAGAAGCCTAAGTCTGGTCCTAAGCCTGAGACTAAGTGCTTCTACTGCAAAGAGAATGGTTACTGGAAGCGGAACTACCCCAAGTATTTGGTGGATAAGAAGGATGGCAAAGTGAACAAAGGTATATTGGATATACATGTTATTGATGTGTACTTTACTAGTGTTTATAGCAACCCCTCGGCATTTGATATTGGTTCAGTTGCTAAGAGTAGTAACTCGAAACGGGAGTTGCAGAATAAACAGAGACTAGTAAAAGGCGAGGTGACGATGTGTGTTGGAAGTAATTCCAAGATTGATATGATCATCATCGCACACTCCCTATACTTTCGGGATTAGTGTTGAAACTAAATAAGTGTTATTTGGTGTTTGCGTTGAGCATGAATATGATTTGATCATGTTTGTTGCAATACGGTTATTCATTTAATTTAGAGAATAATTGTTGTTCTGTTTACATGAATAAAACCTTCTATGGTCATACACCCAATAAAATGGTTTGTTGGATCTCGATCGTAGTGATACACATATTCATAATAATGAAGCCAAAAGATGCAAAGTTAATAATGATAGTGCAACTTATTTGTGGCACTGCCGTTTAGGTCATATTGGTGTGAAGCGCATGAAGAAACTCCATACTGATGGGATTTTGGAATCACTTGATTATGAATCACTTGATGCTTGCGAACCATGCCTCATGGGCAAGATGACTAAGACTCCGTTCTCCGAAACAATGGAGCAAGCAACTGACTTATTGGAAATAATACATACTGATGTATGCGGTCCGATGAGTGTTAAGGCTCACGGCAAGTATCGTTATTTTCTGACCTTCACAGATGATTTGAGCAGATATGGGTATATCTACTTGATGAAACACAAGTCTGAAACATTTGAAAAGTTCAAAGAATTTCAGAGTGAAGCGGAGAATCATCGTAACAAGTAAATAAAAGTTTCTACGACGCAGAGGTAAAATATTTGAGTTATGAGTTTGGCCTTCAGTTAAAACAATATGAAATAGTTTCACTACTCACGCCATCCGGAACACCACAACGTAATGGTGTGTCCGAACGTCATAACCGTACTTTATTGGATATAGTGCAATCTATAATGTCTCTTACCGATTTACCACTATCGTTTTGGGGTTATGCATTAGAGGCAACTGCATTCACGTTAAATAGGGCACCGTCAGAATCCGTTGAGGCGACACAATATGAACTATGGTTTAGCAAGAAACCTAAGCTGTCGTTTCTTAAAGTTTGGGGCTGCGATGCTTATGTGAAAAAGTTTCAGCATGATAAGCTCAAACCCAAATCGGAGAAGTGCGTCTTCATAGAATACCCAAAAGAGACTATTGGATACACCTTCTATCACAGATCCGAAGGCAAGACATTCGTTGCTAAGAATGGATCCTTTCTAGAGAAGGAGTTTCTCTCGAAAGAAGTGAGTGGGAGGAAAGTAGAACTTGATGAGGTAACTGTACCTGCTCCCTTATTGGAAAGTAGTTCATCACAGAAATATGTTCCTGTGACTCCTACACCAATTAGTGAGGAAGTTAATGATGATGATCATGTAACTTCAGATCAAGTAACTACCAAACCTCGTAGGTAAACCAGAGTGAGATCCACACCAGAGTGGTACGGTAATCCTGTTCTGGAGGTCATGTTATTTGACCATGACGAACCTACGAACTATGAAGAAGCAATGATGAGCCCAGATTCCGCAAAATGGCTTGAGGCCATGAAATCTGAGATGAGATCCATGTATGAGAACAAAGTATGGACTTTGATTGACTTGCCCAATGATCGGCGAGCCATTGAGAATAAATGGATCTTCAAGAGGAAGACGGACGCTGATAGTAGTGTTACTATCTACAAATCTAGAATTGTCGCAAAAGGTTTTCGACAAGTTTAAGGTGTTGACTACGATGAGAGTTTCTCACTCGTATCTATGCTTAAGTCTGTCCGAATCATGTTAGCAATTGCCGCATTTTATGAAATCTGGCAAATGGATAAACAAAACTGCATTCCTTAATGGATTTATTAAAGAAGAGTTGTATATGATGCAACCAGAAGGTTTTGTCAATCCTAAAGGTGCTAACAAAATATGCAAGCTCCAGCGATCCATCTATGGACTGGTGCAAGTATCTCGGAGTTGGAATATACGCTTTGATAAGTTGATCAAAGGATATAGTTTTATACAGACTTGCGGTGAAGCCTGTATTTACAAGAAAGTGAGTGTGAGCACTACAACATTTCTGATAAGTATATGTGAATGACATATTGTTGATCGGAAATAATATAGAATTATTCTGCAAAGCATAAAGAAGTGTTTGAAAGGAGTTTTTCAAAGAAAGACCTCGGTGCAATTGCTTACATATTGAGCATCAAGATCTATAGAGATAGATCAAAACGCTTGATGAGTTTTTTCAATGAGTACATACCTTGACAAGATTTTGAAGTAGTTCAAAATAGAACAGTCAAAGAAAGAGTTCTTGCCTGTGTTACAAGGTGTGAAATTGAGTAAGACTCAAAACCCGACCACGGCAGAAGATAGAAAGAGAATGAAAGTCATTCCCTATGCCTTGGCCATAGGTTCTATAAAGTATGCCATGTTGTGTACCAGATCTATTGTATACCCTACACTGATTTTGGCAAGGGAGTACAATAGTGATCTAGGAGTAGATCACTGGACAGCGGTCAAAATTATCCTTAGTGGAATAAGGATATGTTTCTCGATTATGGAAGTGACAAAAGGTTCGTCATAAAGGATTACATCGATGCAAGTTTTGACACTAATCTAGATGACTCTAAGTCTCGGTCTAGATACATATTGAAAGTGGGAGCAATTAGCTAGAGTAGCTCCGTGCAGAGCATTGTAGACATAGAAATTTGCAAAATACTTACGGATCTGAATGTGACAGACCCGTTGACTAAAATTATCTCACAAGCAAAACATGATCACACCTTAGTACTCTTTGGGTGTTAATCACATAAGCGATGTGAACTAGATTACTGACTCTAGTAAACCCTTTGGGTGTTGGTCACATGACGATGTGAACTATGGGTGTTAATCACATGGTGATGTGAACTATTCCTGTTAAATCACATGGCGATGTGAACTAGATTATTGACTCTAGTGCAAGTGGGACACTGAAGGAAATATGCCCTAGAGGCAATAATAAAGTTATTATTTATTTCCTTATATCATGATAAATGTTTATTATTCATGCTAGAATTGTATTAACCGGAAACATAATACATGTGTGAATACATAGACAAACAGAGTGTCACTAGTATGCCTCTACTTGACTAGCTCGTTAATCAAAGATGGTTATGTTTCCTAGCCATAGACATGAGTTGTCATTTGATTAACGGGATCACCTCATTAGGAGAATGACGTGATTGACTTGACCCATTCCGTTAGCTTAGCACTCGATCATTTAGTATGTTGCTATTGCTTTCTTCATGACTTATACATGTTCCTATGACTATGAGATTATGCAACTCCCGTTTACCGGAGGAACACTTTGTGTGCTACCAAACGTCACAACGTAACTGGGTGATTATAAAGGTGCTCTACAGGTGTCTCCGAAGGTACTTGTTGGGTTGGCGTATTTCGAGATTAGGATTTGTCACTCCGATTGTCGGAGAGGTATCTCTGGGCCCACTCGGTAATGCACATCACTATAAGCCTTGCAAGCATTGCAACTAATGAGCTAGTTGCGGGATGATGTATTACGGAACGAGTAAAGAGACTTGCCGGTAACGAGATTGAACTAGGTATTGAGATACCGACGATCGAATCTCGGGCAAGTAACATACCGATGACAAAGGGAACAACGTATGTTGTTATGCGGTCTGACCGATAAAGATCTTCGTAGAATATGTGGGAGCCAATATGAGCATCCAGGTTCCGCTATTGGTTATTGACCGGAGAGGTGTCTCGGTCATGTCTACATAGTTCTCGAACCCGTAGGGTCCGCACGCTTAACGTTACGATGACGGTTATATTATGAGTTTATGTGTTTTGATGTACCGAAGGAGTTCGGAGTCCCGGATGAGATCGGGGACATGACGAGGAGTCTCGAAATGGCCGAGACGTAAAGATCGATATATTGGACGACTAAATTCGGACTTCGGAAAGGTTCCGAGTGATTCGGTTATTTTTTGGAGTACCGAAGAGTTACGGGAATTCGTATTGGGCCTTAATGGGCCATACGGGAAAGGAGAGAAAGACCCCAAAGGGTGGCCGCACCCCTCCCCATGGACTAGTCCGAATTGGACTAGGGAGGGGGGGCGCCCCCTTCCTTCTTTCTCCTTCTCCCTTCCCTTCTCCTATTCCAACAAGGAAAGGAGGAGTCCTACTCCCGGTGGAGTAGGACTCCCCCCTTGGCGCGCCCTCCTCCTTGGCCGGTGGCCTCCCCCTTGCTCCTTTATATACGGGGGCAGGGGGGCACCCCAAAGACACAACAATTGATCTATTGATCTCTTAGCCGTGTGCGGTGCCCCCCTCCACCATATTACACCTCGATAATATCGTAGCGGTGCTTAGGCGAAGCCCTGCGTCGGTAGAACATCATCATCGTCACCACGCCGTCGTGCTGATGAAACTCTCCCTCAACACTCGGCTGGATCGGAGTTCGAGGGACGTCATCGAGCTGAACGTGTGCTGAACTCGGAGGTGCCGTGCGTTCGGTACTTGATCGGTCGGATCGTGAAGACGTACGACTACATCAACCGCGTTGTGTTAACGCTTCCGCTTTCGGTCTACGAGGATACGTGGACAACACTCTCCCCTCTCGTTGCTATGCATCACCATGATCTTGTGTGTGCGTAGGAATTTTTTTGAAATTACTACGTTCCCCAACATGAGCCACTGATGCAGACATTGGCTCAGCTGTATGAGAGGGAGGACTACTAATTTAGTTTGATATAAGATATCGGTCAAGTCGCTGGAGGAGTTCCGGCGGTAGCCTAGGTGGCTATCTATGGCGGAACTAGTCACACCACCGTGGATTCTTCTAAAATAACCGGTGGGGTATCTTTTGTAAGATCCACCATCAAGAAAATGAATAGAGCACCACTCCATATGGAACCTACATTCCGACCTTAACTCGATGGAGCCAACAATAATGTTAATTTTGTGTTGACCCGTGTTGATGCCCTCAGTTATTGGTTGGATTTGACATTAGGATGAAAAGGATAAAGATGTGGCTAGATCTCGGTTGATTGGTTTAGCTAAATTTCACCCCACTGACATCAGTATATGATGTTTGCCCTTTTTTTCCTTTTTCTTGTCTTTGTGTTTTCTATACTTCCTTTTCTTCTTTCGCGCGTGTCTAACAAGGGATGTGCAACTGTAGGATGTGTGACTGCTGAGATATATGTAATTATAGTTGCCCGGCCGACCGAGATATGCAATTGTAGTTGTGCCCGTCCGACAAGGATATGCAAATGTAGTTGGGTGCCAGCAACTGTACTTGAGTGGAAAAGAGCAAAACTAGAACACAAGATGTATTAAAAACAGCGTAAAAGGTGCACTATGAAATGATAAAAAGCGGGTAATGAAAAAAAATCCGAAAGAATATCCACATAAATTGACGAGTGTAATGTTAATCAAGATTTAACTAATTCAATTGATTAAGAACCAACAAATCCAAGAGGAAAAGAAAACCATATTCAGGCGCAAGGATGCACTGTATTCCTTTTTTTCTCGAAAAGGACCATATCTATTATAAAGATTCACCAAGAGTACAAGAAACCTCAAATACAGACGTTTATCTCAAAAGAATGCTGACTTGACCCTGAATGTTTTGGTCACTTTCTCATAGGTCGCTCTTTGTTTGGTCATTTATCTAATCTGTCGGTAGAATATTTTTGAACTTGTCGCATAATGTCAAATTTGTCCCGGATGCGTGTGGAACTCACTCGCCAGTTTGCACGACAGGGACACAGGCGACTCGCCAGAACCTCTATTGAGTCTCATATATACGTACGTGTAACGTAGCGGGAAGCAAAGAGTCGTGTGTCTGCATGCAAACCCACGTGGCCTCTACAGTTTTTTTATCCGGGGCATCGAGCGGGCGAGCTCTGTGCGCCAACCAAACCACCACCACAGACCAGACCAGACATGACGCCCCCTCCTCCCACCACCGCGCTGCCCCGCCCCTCCCTCCTCCTCGCGGTCTCCTCCGCCGCGCTCAAGATCTCCTCCGCGGCGGCGAGCCCAGCGCGTGGCGTGCGGTGGCAGGGGGTCGGGGTCGGAAGGGGGAGGAGCCGCGCCGTCGGGAGGTGCTGGGCGGCGGCGGTGGAGGAGGCCGGCGCGCAGGAGCAGGACGGCGTGCTGCTCCCCCAGGAGGGGGAGGGGAGCGAGGCGGCCGGGAGGTACGACTGGCGGGAGGAGTGGTACCCGCTGTACCTGTCCAAGGAGGTGCCCGACGACGCGGCGCTCCCGCTCACCGTCTTCGACCGCCAGCTCGTGCTCTACCGCGACGCCGCCGGCGTGCTCCGCTGCCACGAGGACCGATGCCCGCACAGGTAGACGAGTGTGTCAGTACTTATCTCGTTTCAGTATAAAATCCCAATTCGTGCATCTAAACTTAGAAATCCATCTTCATTCGAGCAGATGAAACTAGATCGCCATGATTGATAACTGAAGTTATAATACTGTGTAGCTCCGATCCTCTAACTGATCGCATGATCCAAACATGGCCGATTGCACTGCAGGTTAGCCAAGCTGTCAGAAGGGCAGCTCGTCGACGGCAAGCTGGAGTGCCTCTACCATGGCTGGCAGTTCGACGGCGAGGGCAAGTGCGTCAAGATCCCGCAGGTCTTGTCTCGTCCTGCACTTCTTTCGAATCAAGTTCATTCATGGATCAGTACTACGAACGCATGAGAAAATTCATGTGTTTGATTTGATTGATGCGCATGCAGCTGCCTGAGGGCGCCAAGATCCCGCGGAACGCGTGCGCGCGCAACTACGAGGTGCGGGACTCGCAGGGGGTGGTGTGGGTGTGGATGTCGCCGGCGACCCCGCCGGACGCCAAGAAGCTGCCGTGGTTCGAGCCGTACGCGCGGGCGGGGTTCACGGACCTGTCCACGGTGCACGAGCTCCCCTACGACCACTCCATCCTGCTGGAGAACCTCATGGACCCGGCGCACGTGCCCATCTCGCACGACCGCACCGACTGGACGGCCAAGCGGGAGGACGCGCAGCCGCTGGCCTTCGAGGTCGCCGAGCGCACCGCCCGGGGCTTCGCCGGCCACTGGTGGCGCGAGCGCGCGCCGCACCTCCGCAACCTGCTCCGCTTCGAGGCGCCCTGCGTGCTCACCAACACGCTCGAGTTCGTGGACAAGGACGGCAGGGAGCAGTGCTTCTCGGCGCAGTTCCTGTGCCGGCCGGCCGGGCAGGGGAAGTCGATGCTGCTCGTCCGGTTCGGGTCCACGGCGAGGTCGCCGCTGCTGAGGGTGCTGCCGAAATGGTACTTCCACCAGAACGCGTGCAAGGTGTTCGAGCAGGACATGGGGTTCCTGTCGTCGCAGAACGAGGTGCTGCTCCGGGAGAAGGTGCCCACCAAGGAGCTCTACCTCAACCTCCGCTCATCGGACACCTGGGTCGCCGAGTACCGGCGGTGGATGGACAGGGCCGGCCACGGCATGCCCTACTACTTCGGCCACAGCACCATCTCGCCGCCGCCCGTGCCGGCCGTCGTGGAGCAGGCGCCGGCGGGGGCCGCCGCGGGCATCTCCGCGTCGTTCCCGGCCAAGGGCGGCTTCGGCACGCAGCACGCGCCCAACCCGACCAGCAGGTACTTCCGGCACGTCGTGCACTGCAAGGGGTGCAGGGACAGTGTCAACAGGTACACCGCCCTGAAGAAGGCCTTCGTCGTGCTCGCTGCGGTGGCTGCCGCCGCGGCCGTCTTGGCGGCGACGAGGCAGTGGAAGGCCGTCTTGCTGGGGGCCGCAGCCGTGCTCGCCGCGGCGTCGTATGCGTGTGGCTCTGTGGTTTCTTTGATCACAACCAACTTCATCAGGACACACAGAAGATTGTAAATAAGCATAATTAGAGGCCGGGATAAGATCATACTGTCAGCGCATTTTAATCTAGTCAGCTAGAAACACTTCTCTGTTTTTACCCTTGTTTATATATCTATACTAGCATCATTTTGCCATCAGAAGTTGCATGGCAAGACAAGTTCATAAGCCGACACTGAATTTTTAACTTGTCAAGAAACACTTTCTTCCACGTAGTGTATATGAGAAAAATAGCTATGCAATCAAAGAAATAGAGCGAGTCTGTTCAGAAATACCGAAATTATGAAAATAACATACAGCACATGCATTTCATTCATTCGCACTTAAGCAACACACCAATGCAAGTGAGATAGATCAACTTCAATATATATACAACCAAAGACCATATCTTCACTGTTGAAATACTGGCAACAATGCCTTAGGTCACACATCATGCAGACCAGACTCGACAACGTCACACAAACACCAGCTCCTTGCCATGGGTTTGCTCACACAATATTACAGACCAGATACAGATAGTCAGCTTAGCCATCACAGCCGAAACACGTTCGATACGATACGTAGGTGGCTCCAAACGGATGATGCACTAGCAGGTAACCAGGTCGATCTAGAACTCCCTGTCTGGGAACAGGAGGGGAGCGACGAGGGACCAGATGAACAGACCTGCCGTTGCCCACTGGGTCGCGATCCTGACCCAGACAGACGGCCACCCGACATCGACAAGCTTGCCGCTCTCGCCAACCGAGGTCGACCAGCCAGTCAGGAGCATCGCCGAGTACATGCTCGCCAGGGAGAAGATGAGGTGGAAGAACGAGTAGGAGTATGTCACCGGCTTGGGCACGTCCTTGGTTTCCTCCTCATCAGCCTTGCTGAAGGGGAGCAGGGGCTTGTCGGAACCTACAGGAAACGCCAGCGAATTTAGCAAGTTGCAACACACACACAATACATAATTAGTTAATTCAGTGGCCAGAGAACAAAATCCAACCAGCGCGTGGTGAGTCTGGTGCTGAGAGCACAGTTGCAGAAGAGCCAGCACGAACAGCAGAGTAGACCACAGAAAGGATGGTGGTACATAATCCCAACGTAAGGCTACCAGTTGACATAGCTTTGGAGTGATTGTGAAGCCCGTTGCACTCATAATCCCTTGGCTCACTGGAGAGTCCGCTGTAGCACAAGTATGTGCAGTAGAGGCCTATAACTGATGCAGGCAGCAAGCTTCCATTGACCTGCCCAAACCATAAACCCCAAATTAATCCTTCTTATATAAAACAAGAAACTATCATAGCACAGTACAATAGACTAATAGCATCGATTGCTTGTATCCTAACTAGAAGCTAAAAGTTCTAAAGGAAATCGAAGGAGCAGATCTACATAGCAATTACCATAATGCACAAAGACAATCATGTCATTTTCATGGCATAGCAGTGAGCAAAAACATTATGGATCAACCAAACATGACACTAACAAAAGCTAAGTTGTAGGAGAATCTGAAAATAAGAATACCTTTGGGTGCAGCGCAACAATAGCGAACACAAAAACAAGAATCAGTGTGGAGACAATGAAGAACATATTGAGTCCGCAGTCCTGTCCCGATGGAGTGAACCAGTGAAAGAGTAGACCAGAGAAAGCGAATGAGCCAATATAACAAACAACCGAGACAACCAGCAGTGCCATGTACCTACATTGATGAAGAGTAAGTAAAAATATATTTTGAACAGAACTAAGATGCATTCCTTAAACCAATGGAAACTCAGCTAATTGAAGCTGACAAAGACAAGGTACCCACCAGAACTGTTCATCTTTAGCAACCCAGTTCTCATTCCATCCGTGCACGAAGTCCAACAGAAGAACAACCTGAACGAGAAGGAACAGTCCAGATCCAAACTTGGAAATCGATTCTGCAGAAATATATAACTACAGTAAGCATCACCTTCAGTAAAATAAACTTTAATAATGATGGCAATGCAGTTTCCAGTAAAGCAAATAGCATAATACACTAGTCCAAAACGTATTGACAGTTTCAACTGGCAAGAGTATTTGCCGATGGTTTATGAGTTCTATATTGCTTAAAGAAAGAGTACAGAAACGAACGGCTAGATTAAACCATAAGACAGCAAAAGGGTATCAGTTTTTTCACAAATAGTTAAATTCAAAAATTATTGAATAACTCCTCCGGTACAATCCCAAATCCGACTCAGGTTTTATTAAACAAGCAAATAAGCAAAGATAGACAGCAAGAGTTGATGTCTCTGATAGCAGGAGCAAATTTTAATCCAAATCTAATCAGCTCACATTTAGTTAAGTCAAGGGAGACAGAAAGTATTAGTAAGAACAGCCTTGCAACACAGACTCCATACAACGATAACCACGACTGACAGCGCCAACATTTCTTTACACCTTTATAGAATGTCTAGCCAACAGCTCAATCACATTTTGACTAATATCCGTGTATTCACAATTGTTTAGTATTTCTTTATGCCATCATTAACAGGATCCTAGTATACATATCTTGATAACACAGAATCGATGTACCAACATTTGTTTTGCGTATTAGTTATTCTACATTACCATCTATTCTTTTGATTCAGTGACCCCCATACATCTGATATTATTGTTTGGTTCAAGCAGTGCCCATACAAACCCTTTCCATTCATTTTCTAGTGCATGGTAGAATCAAAAGTGTAAAACAAAACAGTCACCCCCTGAAGAAACCTTTCCAGGAGTTTTGAGGGAAGGGGCAACTAATATCTCCTATGATTTTATTATTTTTAAGTGTATATGCCTTCTAATTCATCTAGGCCATTAGTGGTTTCATTCAACCAAATGTTATCCATCCTATGATTTTTTATGTTTTTAAGTGTATGCCTCGTCATTAATTTAGGCGATTAGTAGTTTCATTCAACCAAATGTTATCCATCCAAGTATGTAGTATCTGAACGATTATGTTGACCATGTGCGCTAGATATCAGGCGGACTGTACTACAGCCAGCTGCGTGAGCGGAAGGAAAAAGGGTTCTCTCACCGTAGAAGCTGACGACGCCGTTGGGGACGAAGAACATGAGGAAGACGATGACGACCCAGCAGAAGATCTTGGCCATCCAGCCGCCGTGGTGGACCTTGTCGCGCGGGTCCTTCTGGTCCTTGATGCCGGCCATGATGGCGGCGAGGATGGTGAAGAAGAGGAAGTTGCCGAGGCTGACCCTGAGCACGGCGTCCGTCTCGAACCACTCGCGGTCCGGCGTCTTGTGGAAGTGGTTGATCCCTGCAACAGAGCGTCGTCGGTCAGATCGAGCGAAAACGAATTCGGGGTTAGGTTAGGTTAGGGTAAGGGCGAGGGGGCGGGGCGTACATGGGATGGACTGGAGGAGCGGCGCGGCGACCTCGCGGAGCACCCAGGAGGCGAGGAGGGAGAGCGCGAAGAGGCCGCAGTAGGCGATCCGCGCGGAGCGGCGGCCGATGCTGCCGACGGCGGTGCGGCACGCCTCGCAGGCGCACGCGGCGCAGCAGGACGCCAGGCACGACGCGGCCCACATGGTGGCGGTGATCCTCTTCTCCGGCGGCGATCAGTCGGGCCGAACCGAATCGATCGGGGAGGGGGATTCGTGGAGGAGCTCGCGCGATTTGGGGATTCGGTGGGAGAATTTGTGGGGAACGCGTGTTGGGGAGGGGACGGCAAAGGAGAGGAAAGGAGGAGGTGGATTCGGTCGCGGATTTGTTATTGTTCGGGTGGCCGCCGGGCCGGTGGGGTTGGGTTGGGTTGGACCGGATAAGGAGACCGGGTCCGGGTCCGATTAATCTTGTCTGGCCAAAGTTTAACGTCGTTGTTATTGTTACCGAGCAAACCATATGCGACCCAGATAATAATAGCCAAGTTTATTTTGTGCTACCTCAAACTGACTCACGTTTATAATAAAAGGAGCAAAGCATGTAGAAAGAAGTTTCACACACGCCAGGCAAGTGAGGAGTAAATAGCATAAAACTACTACTTTACAGGCTATGGTTCCAAAAAACTACCGATTTTTAATTTTTCTCAGATAACTACCAAATGGGTGGTCGGCTGTTTCAAAAAACCCAAATCGCTGAGTGCTTATCAACTGATCACGATTATGACAGGTCAGGTCCACACCTAAACAAAGCGTTAGTTTGACTGTTAGTTTGACCGTTAACTGACATGTGGGGTCCACATGTCAGTGTCTCTTCTTATCTTCCTCTTCTCCTCTCTGCCTCCCTTCTCCTCCACTCTCCCTGCTCGTCAAGAACAGCACAGAACCGCCATGGCCGCCGACCACACTCCACGCTGCCGTCCTGTGCCACGTCCGGCCGCCGCCCTATGCCACTTCGAGCCCACTCTGCTGCGGAGCTGGTCGAGCTGCTCCACCCACCTCAAGCCAGCGCGAGGAAGAGGGAAGGGAGAGAGGCCGCGTGGCGAGGAGCTCACTGCGGTTACCGGCGCGGCTCGCCGGCTAGAGGAGGCGGTGGCCGGCAAGGAGCTTCGCCTGGACCCTCGCCCGCCTGGAGAAGCCCCGCCTTCACGCCCTTCCGCCTGGCCCGCGACCTGGCATGCGACCTTGCCGAGCCGTCTCCTTCCCTGACCCGCGACCTGGCCGCCGGCGAGAGCTCCACACGATAGCTGATGGCCGGCGAGCATGGTTGCGGGCGCCCCGCTCGTCTCGATCTGGAGCACAGCCACGGGAAGGACCCGATTGCCTTTTTAATTTTTTTGCAGGGACCTGATTGCTTTTTAAAAATATTTACAAGGGTCTGATTGCTTTTTTAAATTTGTGTGAGGCCCACCCCTAACGGTCAAACAAACAGAGCTCTTACGCGCGGGGCCGACCTGTCATAATCATGATCAATTGCTAAGCACCCGGCGATTTGGGTTTTTTGAAACAGCCGACCACCCATTTGGTAGTTATATGAGAAAAATTAAAAATCGGTAGTTTTTTGGAACCATAGCCTGTAAAGTAGTAGTTTTATGCTATTTACTCGCAAGTGAGGGATTTGTAAAACTCAACGTAGATGCCTCTTTTTCTGAGGACAGTGGTTCGGGGGGTTCAGGTGCAATCTTACGCGATGCTTCTGGATCCTTCATTGCAGCATCATGTAGCGACATTCGGTTCGTTGAGGACGCGGCGACGACGGAAGCCCGAGGGCTCCGAGACGGCCTCATTCTGGCAAACGACATGGGCTGCAACAAACTGGTGATTGAGGCTGACTGTATGGAAGTGATCCAAGTGATGCAATCTGGAGGCAACTCGCTTGAACCGGCAGCAGCTATTTATGAGGAGTGCGCTTTTATTTGTCGTAATTTTGTTTCAGTTAGTTTTCAACACTGTCCTAGGGAAGCCAATATGGCAGTCCGAGCCTCCGGGTTTTTTGTTAGACATTTTGTCAGAAGATGTAGCCCTTTTTGCTCATGAAATATAAACCGCCATGATGGCATTTCCCTAAAAAAAAAGTTTCACAGAACCTCCATGGGCAGGTGGTCGTTGCGTTATTTTGCACATGGCACCAAATGAACCGACAGTGGAGCATCGCCCTTTTTTAGGGAGAAATGTCACATATATATGCATGAAAATACGAACATATTGCAGCACACGTGACTTCTCTCAGGAATTGTCCAAAGAGACAGGACATCACGAAGGAGCCAAAAAAAAACATCTTGCAATAAGGCCTTTTTGAGTCCCTGTAACCATGTTCTCAAAAAGAAAAAGAAAAAGAGTACCTATGCCTTTCTTTTGGTCTATGAGTCAACCATCAATGTACTCCCTCCGTTCCTAAATATAACTATTTCTAGAGATTTCAATACGAACTACATACAGATGTATATAGATATATATTAGAGTGTAGATTCATTCATTTTGCTCTGCATGTACTCTATATTTGGAATCTATAAAAGACTTGTATTTAGGAACGGAGGGTCCATTCCTAAATATAAGTTTTTGTAGAGATTGCAATATGGACGAATGTATATAGACATATTTTAGAGTGTAGATTCACTCATTTTAGAGTATAGCTATTCCTAAATATCTTTCCCTTATGCTTCAACGGTTTTATGATTGGTGTCTAAATATTCCAACTTGCATGATTTTAAATCTTGGCTCGCTCTCATCCTTTGCACCATCGGCGCAATGGGTTATCTAGTGAATGTTGTCTACCTTTGTTGAATCGTCCTTTTGCTGTCGTGACCCGTGGACGGATAGCTCTCTTGTCTGTCTTGCATACGTTGGTTCCCGTTGGGTGGGTGTGGAGGTGCTTTGCCTACCTGGCTTGTTGTTGTCGTTACCCCCGACAGATGGCTTGTTTAGAGCGTCAACCCTGATTTTGGACTCTGCGGCCCGGCCGGTTTTCTTATTCGGCGTGCGTGTGTGTCAGACGTGTTGTATGATTGAAAGTTTTGTTCGATGGATTTGGCATGGCCTCCTCCCCTATGCTCAGTGATCTTACTCGACCCACTAAGTGAATCGTTTGGTCAGCTCCCTTGGCTTTCTTCCCTCACATGATTCGGGTGGGAGTGGGCAGCTCTGACGTCGTTTGACGTGGAGTGTGTGGTCGGTCTTCGTTACCAACCCTCCTGCTCCGTTGCCCTGGCCGTTCCTCTTTTCAGTTGTATGTATGTTTGGCGATGCCTTATGGAGCGGTATGCTCGACGGCCACCGACAACACATCCGAGATCGTTTTGATGCCGTTTGTTTTCTTACTATCGATGTTGTAAGTAAGTATGAAACGTTACATTTAAGCTCATGGTTATTTTCACGGTTGCAAAATGAAAGAAGGCATGCCAAACGAGGTTGCCCATACATTTGTATTCAATTCGGTTGGGCGTGCTCGTTTCGCCATCTTCAAAGACCCGAGAGGACAGTTACAGTTTCGACATACACCGGCCCGCACACGCTAAGGCAGGTGGTTATGTGATGCTCATGAACAAACTACCGCAACAATGTCTTTTGCAGATGGATTTTAGCGAACATGGTCAATAAAGTATTCGGGTCTTATGGTTTGCCCGTATGTTGTTTTAGAGTGTCTTCCCGGCTTTTGGAGTATGCGGCCTCACACGTGTTGTATGATCGTGTTTTCCCTTTGAATTGGCTGAACGTTTCGCTCGGTGGCTTTGGCACAATCTCCTGCTTGTTCTTGCTAATCTCACTCTCCCCCAGTCAGTGAATCGTTTGGTAGGCTCCCTTGGTTTTCTTCTGCTCACGTGATTCCGGGTGGGGGCGGGCGGTTCCGACGTCATTTGATCGTGGAGTGTGTGATCGGTCTTCGCTACCAACCCGCCTGCTCCATGACTGCTACACGTGCCACCCATAGCTTGCTTAACTTCCGGTTGTAGTTGGTCTTTGCGCTGTTGCAGACAGCCAGGGAAAAAATCCATCACAAACAGAGTCTCATGTCACCAAAAGTAAACCGCCAAAAAAAACTATGGGCAATTATCGTCGTCAAAGCAAATCAAAATGCAGTATGAGCATAATCATTTGCAAACAGTTGGGGAGAAAAATCCTTCAAATATTTCCTTAACCTCCGGCCTGCAGTTGGTATCTACGCCAATTGACGCAATGGGTCATCTAGTATTGTTCAAAGCACAAGGTTATCCCATATGAGAAAGTTTTATCTGCTCTAGAAGGCAAAGCAACAATGGTGGATTTAGCGTGGTGCTACCATTGGAGATGCAACACACACATTTAATTGCATCGCATAGTATGACATGGCAATGAACAATTATTGGTCCATTTATTTATCGTACTTGAAGTTTAAAATATGGTACAAAGAAATTTTCCGGCAATGCCTCATAGGCTCCTTTGAGAAGAAAAAGGAGAAGAATTTCTCATGAGCTAACTAATATTCATGCTAATAATGGTTCTTGAATTGGCACCAAAGCAGAATTCTGAATATAACTACAGGACAAAATTGCTCCTATGAAAGATGAAAATTCGAATACATCAACCAAGAGCATGAGCTTTAACTCCCTGCTTGCTATTGTAGAGCGAGAAAAATAGATAAAGCTACAAGCATATGAATTTAAGAAGTTTTATTCTAGAAAGTAGGAGCTCTAGCATTTCGTTCATTGAACATGCATAGAAATTTTGTAAGAGTAGCTCATTAGGCCAAAAAGGGGTTGGCAACCGAGTTGTTAGCAGGGATGCAATCCAGCTATAAACAAGGAAAAATATGTTCCGTTTTCTATAGAGATTTTCTTCTTCTAATTACTCTCTTTTATGTTTTAAAATTAAAATACACAATGAATAATAAAATACATAAATGGTCATGCATTCTGTGGTCCCTCCTCTTTTTATCCGGGCTTGGGACCGGCTATGCATAGCATAGGCAGAGTTACCCACCCACCCTCCGAACACATTATCACATGAGTAAGACAACCCTTGGTTTTGATGGAGAGCAAATTTTGCTGTCCACCACTACCAAGAATTGCCTCGCCCTTTGAGTAGCCTTAAGCAAGAAAGGATCTCCTTAATTTTAAGGTCGAGCCAAGTAACTATATCAAGGCTCATCTTGCCCCTTGCATAGGCTTACTTTTTGCACCAAATAAGCAAGACAAATCTTGGTTTTGATGGATAGCAAAATTTGATGTCCATCACTAGCAAGAATTGCCTTGCCGTTTGAGTAGCCTCAAGGGTTCCTTGATTTTGAGGGAGCCAAATGACTCTCGTATTGTTCTTTGCATAGAATTATTTATGCGTCGGATGAGCAAGGCAATCCTTGGTTTTGATGAAGAGCAAAATTTGCTTTCCACCACTAGCAAGAATTGCCTTGCCCTTGAGTAACCTTAAGAGAGTAAGGATTTCCTTGATTTTGATGAAAAACCAAATGGCTCTTCTACACTAGCAAGGATCACCTTAACATTTGCTTAGCTTTACATTTGTATAACTGAGCAAAGATTGTCTTGAATCTTTAGGAGCAAAATATGCTCTTCTACCTTTGTGCCAAGTGAGCAAGGCAATCATTGTTTTTGACGAAGAGAAATTTTTGCTCTCTGTCACTAGCAATGATTGCCTTGCCCCTTGAGTATCTTAAGTGAGCAAGGGTTTCTTTCATTATAATAAAAGTGAGCAAAATTGCCTCGCTTTTGTGGAGGGTTAATCCTCAACGGCGAGGATCATGCCACCCCATACTTAGCAAAACGAGAAAGAGTTCCCTTGCTTTTGTGGAGAGCCAATCCTCCACGAGCAAGGGTTTCCATTTGTCTGCGCAATGAGCACAATATTGTTTACGCATTCATGGAGAATCAACCCTTCATGAGCAAGATTCTCATCCCACTTGCCTGGTATGCACCTGACTTTTGGGAGGAAATGCACGATTGTAATGCAACATTGCTTGAAGCATGGAGCAAACCATTGCATTTTGCAACATGTACGCCAATATCTATTATCATGAGAAGAATTAACAACATATTCCATAAATAAAGAAAAGTTCAATGAGGTTCATGCAATATGAACTATTGTATGTAAACCCAACCACATTATCATGACTCAGCCTAATCGAGACACTTACTTGTGGTAGGAAAATGATGCAATAGTGGAGATAATAAACAGGGAGAATGTTTTTTGTGGTCAAAGTTTTTATTTATTATCACCAACATCAAAGAAAATTGCTATTTCAGAAAGCATGTGTAGAAATATTTGGAAACAATGTTTCAATGGAAATGAAATTCCATAAATGGTTAGCTGTCGGTACAAACTTATGGATTCGAGGATGTACAATAAGTAAAAAATATGACACTCTGAGCTAATGGAATTGACATCATATTTTGTAAATTAATAAAGGCTCAATGAGTTTCAAGTAATAATTATAAATTATGTAAACCCAGCCTCATTATCATGAATCAACTTAATCCCGGCACTTATTTGTAGTGGGAAAATGACCCAATAGTGGAGATAATAGATAAGTACTAGCATAATTTGTGTTATCAAACTTGTATTTATTATCATCGACAGTAAACAAAGTTACTATTTCAGAAAGCATGTCTAGAAATACTTCTAAACGAGATTCCAATGAGAATGAAAAGATATTCATAAATGGGTTGCGCAAGTATACATTAAACTTATGGGCACAATAAGAAAAAAATTATTGACTTGCTGAGCTCACATATTCCCATCTTGCTGAGTTCATCAGTTGCTTACCACGGCGAAATGTCTGCGAAGAGGGACAGGACCGAAGCTCGAGCGCGCGCGGAGCGCAACGCCGGCATCCGGACCCAGCATCCCAACACCCCCCCTCGGCCAATCCAGGAGGAGTGAGGGCGAGGTGGGAGGAGACATGAAAGCCAGAGCCCGGAGGAGAGCATGCAGTAGGGGACGATGAAGCGGGGGGGCTGGACGGCGAGGGCCAGCCCGCCGATCAGGAGCACCGCCGTCGGCCGGTTGATGCGGCGGACCAGAGGTGGGTGGGTGAGATGCTTCTTCCTCCCTCTCAAGTGCTAACCAACTACTGTATCTTCAACAAGAAGTGCTAACCAACAGAGTTATTATTAGCTCAATTAATTTGGTGACAATCAAGTAGCTCATGCTTAGGATGCGTTCTGTCCTTTGCTATGCCGGCGTGTTAATATATTCAGGAGAGGAGCAAAAAATCAAGCCACTAGAAGCTCATATCTTGGTGAAAGTTTCGCTTTCATTGATTTCTGGATGTTTCTTTTTTTTAGCTGCATTTCTGGATGTTTCGAGTGAATTGATATTTTGCACCCCTAAGCGAAGCAGACAAGCATCACCTTGGAAGCTACTCATCAACTGTTAGTCAACATAATATTACATGGACCAGTAAAAACTCCATAAGCAGCAGAATATACCAAGCAAAACATCCATCCATCAGATATGCATATGACAAGACCATTTGTGCCATATCTGGAGTAGTTCAGATATAACTATAACAGGAATGGTTCTACCTCTAGGGCTCATACGAAAACCCCTCTAAATTGGATATCACATCCAGCCAACTACAACAGAGCTCCAATCAAACACCCACCGACTGCGCACACACAGACGTCGCATATCAGAATTTCAACCACTTCTTCTCCTTCTCCTTCCTAGCGACCGCGTTGGTGGCCGAGGTGTGCGTCGCCTCGGCGTCGGCGAGCGCCTTCCGCGTCTGCTCCAGCTTCCTCGACGCCGCATCGTGCACTGCCTTATCCTTGCGGTTGCGCTGCACCATCTCCTCCAGCCGCCCGACCTGGCTCCTCAGCTCCTTCACCTCGTCGTCGTACGCGAGCAGAGACCTTCTGTTGTCTTCCTTCTTGGGATGCCCATTGGCCTGACCCGACGGCGACTCTTTCCTGGCTTTGGCGGCCGAGGAGCCTTCCGTCGCGTCCTGGCTCACCAGCTGGCTGTTCATGAAGCTGAAGACGGACCTCTCCGCCTCCTCGGCCTTGGCGGCCCTGGCCAGCTCTGCAAACTTCCTGTCGCGCTTCCTTTGCCCGCCCCGGCTACGCTTCTTGTCTTTGTTGCGGTGGATGCTTCGGCCGTCCTCGCCTGTGGTTGCAGCGACCGCGTGGTCGAGTGATTGCTTGGCCGGTAGTACCTTGACTGGGATTGGATCGAGCATGCCTTGGCCGGACACGCCTAGCCCCATGCCCTCCCGGTAACCCATTTTTGCCATCATTTTGGAGGCGACGCCCCTGGTGTGCTGTTCCCATTTTGCAAAGATCACGGTCTCAGACTGAACACCGGTTAAATTTGTGGTTTCCAAACGGCCAAGACCCTGATGGATGATGGATTCATCCTCTTGATCGTCATCTTCACTTAACTCCGATTCATCCTCGCTTGAGCCTCTTTCATCATCTTCGCCGCTCACATCAGCATATTCTGGGATAGAAAGGGAATCACCTGGAAGCGTTGCAGTGCTCCCATCATCTTGAAAGACCACCTGACCGCGCTTCAACTCATCATCCCACGACTCGAGTTCAGCTCTCCTCCAAAGGCCAGAATGGTGCCCAGAAGCTGCCAGTATGCTGGATCCTGCTAAGGACTGTCGCCATGCAGTTGGAGTGAACCGTTTCAAGGATGAAGTAGGAATCACAACACCTGCAAATAATTATGAATTAGAAAACATGCATACCACTTAGCATGAAAGGACAAAATCATACACAAATCTTTACAGTAATGCATAGGAAAACAGGGAGAAGCAAATATTGCATAGTGACACAGTATTCACCAAAAAAGCAATATGAATCCATTGAAGGAGCAATTCGTTTTAAAGGGTTCAATGTGAAAACAAATCGATAAGACATGGGAAAAAAGCGCAGTCCAAAGGGTTCAATCCTTCAAACGGTGAAAAAAGCATTTACATACCATGGGACAAGCGGCAGTTATTAGCAAACCGACACCGTTGCTGCAGAAAGAACTTGCACATCTGCACTATGGGCAGACTTATATTAGAAAGTCTGGTAATAATAAGATCTTTGTTCTGGGTATTACTTCAGTTATATTATAAGCAGCAGAAAGTTATGGCTGAAGGAAAGGTAGCTGTAGCAACCCACCTGCCTAACCTGCTTTAAGAGGGGGTTTTCTGCTTTGTTGTGTATTTCTGGGTGTCCGTGGGAGTGGGATGGAAACAAACAGAGGGTGCAATACGCTCAGGTTTTATCAAGAGAAATCTATTATCGAACAGATGGGTTATAATGAGTATATGCGCATTTCACATGGTTCTAGTAACGAAGAGTATAATGTAACGTCTCTTTGCCTGGCAACAATTCATCAATAGTTCCGAAGGAGATGGGATTTGGAAATCAAACCACATGAACAGCTTTGTAACCCAGCGAGGGTTTATATTGATTATGCATGTCCACATTAGACAATCGTATTCACAACAGAAGGACTTCTGTTGAGTTTAAAATTCAGATAAATGGTGGAGATATCCACAATGTATATTTTGTGACAATCAGAACTATTTCCTATGGTTGCTCAGTCACGCAATAGTCAAAGGCCATTCAACAAAACAACCATACAGGTCCTAGCATTAGTGGAAGTGACACACAAGCATATTTGAAGAAGGGAAAGCAGCGAAAAGGAATACATACTACAAAGTAACCAAGTAATTTCCTACTTGCTTGGTGAGCCACTGCCACATAGTTACCAATCCAACCATATCAGCACGTAAGGGGTTAACTCTGGTGGTTACCAGGTAAGCAGGCTGGTTCAATTCGGAAGACAATCTTTGTGTAAAAAAGATAGATCAAGTTGCATGACTCACCGACATTTTTTCTGATGTGGGTGTCAGAAATGAGACCCGTGCATTGCCTGAACCTTCAAGTCCTAGAATGCATCCATTATACCAACGCCCATCATTGTGCCTGAATCTACACTTTGATCCTACTGAAAATTCTTGTGGCTCCAATGGTTCTGGCTCAACATCATCCGGATCTAATGGCTCGATAGCAACTTCAGTTGATAACGATGCTGACTCCTGATTTGGAAAGATCTGATCGATTTGCTTCACCAGCCTAGAACGCTTCAAATGCAGAAGCCCTTCCTCTGCATCCTTGATCGCAGACAGAAGTTCCCCATGCACCTTCAGAACAAAACATAAATTTAACTCGGATATAGTACAAGTGCAAATGCAAATGATGAAACATTGTGATGACCTGAAATATCTCCCCAAAAGGGGTCCAGAATTTTCTCCAAGGGTCTTTAAGACAAGACATGCACACATATGTGCGCATATCAGGAATAAGCAAAAAAAGGGAGCTACTAATCACTTCCACAGTACATGCCTTACTTTCTTGCAGCAGCTCTCATCAGTCGTCAATGATGAGTTGAAAGAAATAAGCTAAGATGCAAAATCTAGTAAACTCATGCTCTCAATACCGCATGCCAGTATAAGTAGATGTTGTAATATACAATGCTTAATCTCTTCTACAGTTTTTCAGCTTAGCTGCTGCCAATGAGAAAACAACACATGAATGAGCTAATCCAACCCCTGTAGGAATATCCATGGACAAAGTGAGCTAATCCAACACCTGCAGGAATATCCATGGACAAAGTGCACTGGAACAATGCCACACATTAAAGAAGGAGCACCGTTTCTTGTAATCAAACCATCACACTACCAATTAGTCTCACCTCCCAAAATAGAACATCCCTAACTGAGTAATTGTTGCAACTATCAGCTAATAATCTAGCACATACTGCCGAATGCCCTAATCCCATCACAAACAGGCAATCCATACTGGCAATCATTCAGGTTCTACTCGTACTCCAATAAGCACTAGCTCCGTACTCCCTGCCTCGACGAATCAGGGACGCCCCCTAGAAGTCCAGAATCCTAGGACCCCTAAGAATCCCCATCCCTACGGAACTAATTAATCAGGACCCGGGAGCAGTTCCAGCAATCTGGGCCGCGCTGCACGTTCAGGGACAGACACGCACAGATGCGTACGCACCTCGAGGAGGTCCGCGTTGGAGGCGTCGGCGGCGAGGGCCTCGTCGACGGCGGCGAGGGAGGACCGCTGCTCCTCCAGGTGCTGCTCCAGCTGCAGCTCGATCTCCGCCGCCTCGTCCTCCTCCCCCTCGCCCGCCATGGCTCACCGGTCCAGGCAGCGGTCGGTCGGGAGAAGAGAGAAGGGCCGACGATTTCGATGGGTCAAGAAGTGCCGGTGCGGCAGCGCCGCTGCGCCGGGAGGACGACGGGTGTGGTGGGCCGGGGCGCCGCGAGCAAAAGGCCACGGGCTGCGTGGCTGGGCTTCTACTGGGCTTGGCGGGCCGGAACACTACGGGCCATCCACACGTGGAGGCGCCTGGCTTCAGTCGGTTCGCGCCGACAGAGAGACCAAGCGCGACACGAACCCAACCCAAGCACGACTCCGCATTGAACCCGAACTCATCGTCACTAGATCATATCACTTTGCCAACTTTATTGTCACAGAAGTATTAAAGTATTAGCTGTCAATGAAGTAAGAAAAATGATTATGCAATTGTATTGCGACATTTTCAATATGTAATTACAGAGTTTGATGATTTCAATATTTCATTTTTGAATGTATTGGTCTAGAGTGTCAAATTTTTCATAACTAAGAAGTTAGCCTTCACTGCTTAGTTTATTACTCCCTCTGTAAACTAATATAAGAGCGTTTAGATCACTACTTTAGTATTCTAAACGCTTTTATATTAGTTTACGGAGGGAGTAGTACACATTCAAATGTGTCACCTCATCATGATTGTGAAGCCAACCAATTAGCCTTACCAATTAATTGCATGTATGCATGCATCCTCCATGCTAGTTTCATTCTCTCGCACTACTGCATGCTATTTTTTCCAACTCCCTTTCAACTAGTCATCCATACTAGTTTCATTCTCTCGCACTAGTCCAGACTATTTTTTCCAACTCCCTTTCAACTAGTAACTAAATGTGCATATGTTGTGAACAAAAATATCCAATATATTAGTAATACAATAGTGATGTACTCCTATATACAATCAAATTTCATTGAATATATTGCAACAAATTTCGGCGGTAACATGCGGAGTATCATCTAGTATGTTCCATTGTTTATTCATCCTTTTATATGAATAACATAATTTTCTGCATTCAAGATGCTATAAGTACTTGCATCTAGCAATAAACGGAATCCCTGTGAGAGAGAAGACATTGTCGTCTTCTCTTATCATCTCCTTCTACCTTAGGGCACTTCCAATGCATTGGCTCTTAACCTGTTATTATATGTAGTAAAAAAATATAAACAACCATCGCAATACATTATCTCTTAGGTATTGTATCTAAGGGCAACTCCCATGCTCCATCTTAGACTATATCTTAGTCATGACTCGTGACACCTATGATGTGACATCCTATTTAATGAAAAAAATAGAGTAACCATATCTTAATATAGATATAGTTCTTAGCATCAAAGCCAAAACAACTCATGATCTTTCTCTCACAAAACACATTAAATTAAAGCCATTTTAAATTCAACAATAAGATACAATGCATTCGAAGCGTTATATACCTAGCGCACACTTAATGCATATGATATAGTCTAAGATCGATATAGTATATCCATTGAATTGGCTTTGGGGGTCATATTTGCATCTCAACCATGTGGCCTAGTTGTGGGGATAACGGAACAAGCGAAAAAATGGGAGGTAAGCCACATCAGATCAAGACATTACTCATTAGTTACACTGCATAGGAAAACAAGCTAAGAGTCGTATCTCCCGTAACATACAACTATACACTCTCTTCTTTAAATACAGTGCCACCTTCGTGTTTTACCTATAATATTGTGCTAAGGGCAAAGCATTTGGAGTGACCTTAGTTAAAAAAACTAAAAATGGGATATATTAGTTTGTTTACATATGTGATAAAGGATGTAAAGGTAGATGCTAAGGTTAAAAGCTCTAACACCATCGCTAATCTAGATAAATCACTTCTGGTTAGATTATGATATCAAACCTTTTACTTTAATCGACAAAATTTGTAGGTACTACAAGTCGCGTTAAAAGATGTGGTAAAAGGATTTACGACACAACAAATAGAGAGAGAGAGAGAGAAAACCTAATTTATGACTGTTAGGGACGCGGATGATCTTAGCATAGTAGAATATCTGCTACTGCAGAAGTACATGTTCAAGCAAAACACACTTCTTTACATGATTTGCGGTCATCGTCAACCAACAAAGTATAAAAAGGGCTCGCCACTGGATCACCATTCCCCTTGTTATTGAGAAGGGCCGCCATGGTACTCGGCCCGTTGTCATTTCTCCATTGATCCTAAAGGTCAAAAGGTGGATTTTCTCTTTGAAGACTGAGCAAATAGAGAGCAGAAATGAAATGTCTAGAATGAGCATATGAACAATCAAGCACTTCATGGTCACCGGATGTACATCGTTCACTAGTGGACAAGTCATTCAAGCAACTAAATAGAGTGAAGAGGTGGAGTGTTAGAGCATGGATAATAATAGCATCAACCGCTATATATTGGTGTCATGTCGTCAAGGGCTATCATTATGAATCACCCATATACTCTTTTTTGGCCTTGAAGCACATCAAGAAATTTAGTTTTGCATTAGATCCTGCTTCTTTCATTTTGTTTCCTCTCTCTCTCTCTCTCTCTCTCTCTCTCTCTCTCTCTCTCTCTCTCTCTCTCTCCTAAATAGGTAAAAGTGTCATGTAAGTAGGCTCATAACCCCTTTTTATACTTGCTCTTAAGGAACCAGTGCAGATGAACCTTCACAACTCTCTTTGGTAATAACGATGCTATTAAATTTAATATGTGAATGTTTCCTTTTACTAAGTACATCTCTTGAGTCTTGAGGGTGCTCACAGAAAACCCAAACAAATCTTCAACTTAATGGAGATCGGTTACTAAAAACAATTAGAAATCACGTGTTGGCAAACTATTAAGTATAAGTAAAGTTTCAAGATTTTTTGTTTTTTGTTTTTCAGATAAACAAAATGGAAATGTAAATCTTAAGTCGGGCATTTGTGCCCAAAATATTATTCGTGCATATACTACATCGAGATATATGCATGTTGGGAGGTTGTCATGTTTGCAACTTGGATTAAGCTGAGATATAGATGAAATTTAGATATGATGGTTTATTGGTAGATTCTGATAAATATAAGCTACATTCTGATAAAATTGAAGACCATAAGCTAGTTTGCTTTATGTAGCGCACTAATAAGAATATTTCATACATAAATTTGACATGTATGTAAGGTATGTCCATATGTGCATGTGGTTATTTTTCTCCAAGATTCTCTAAGACTTTTGAACATGATTTTTCTTCTAGAAACGAAAAGACTTCCCTCGAGGGACTCATCCTTGGATTATTGTATGTTGCTTTGAGAAAGAAAATAAATAGAAAGAAGTCTCCAACTCTCCATACGAACTGTACCTCCTTCATTTGTACTTGATGTGATCAGCTACTTTTTTTTGGCAAACTTAAGCCCTCTAGATGGCTTGACTTTATTATTTAGCAATCTAAAAAGTATACAGAGAGGAGTTTCCCCAAGGGAAAGGAGATGACTTCAAAGGCCATTTTGAAATTACATCCGGAGGCTTTACTGCATAGGAAAGAACAACTAGAAGAGGGCGGTTCCTCCAATGTATTGGGTTTCCAAACAAATCCTTGCTTTAGCGGCATCGACTAGAATCCTGCATCAGAGAAGACGAAAATCGATTTCCAGTTCAAAGCCTTAACAACTAAAGCAACAAGAAGTAAGCCCATAGCTTCCACCTGCAAAACCTATTGCACATTCGAGGTTGCCGACTAGACGAATATTGAGTGACTAGTATGCTCATCTTTTTAGGAACACTCCAAATGAAGCTTTGTTTGTCGCAACAACAGGGTTGAATGTTGCATCTACATAAGGTAAAATACATGCAGGATGTAAAAGCACAGCAGATTAGTTCTTGGTGAAATTTTGATGTAAGCTCTAGCCCGGGTAGGTGTGTGAGTCCTTAGGATCGAAAACATCAATTTTGAAACCAAATCGATCTCACAAAGTTGCAATGAAAGAACAAATGTGAATCATTTTCTATATGACCGCACCTACAACATTCTTTTTTTTAATATGGGTAGAATAGCTGGATGCTCTTCAGCCTGAAGTAGAAGCCCTTCTAATGAGTCTCCATTCAAAGGTTTTGACTATAGGAGCAATGTATCTGTTGTTAGAATGACAATTTCTTGATCCGTAATAAGTGAGCCTCGCCTAGTGGAAGTAGCTTGTGTGTCCTGCATGACGGTTTTGTATGCACTCTTGGTAGTATAGTATGTATTAGGTGTGTGAGTCCAACAAATAGTATCGTTAAAATAAGCACTGATAACAGGAACATTTAGAATATCATTCTTAAAAGACTCATCAAAGAAAGTGCTAATCGTATCTGCATCCCAAAGTTTGGAACTGAGCTGTCAAAGGTCGCTAATTATGCTAGGACATGGCTCTTTAGATTAGGCTTTAAATGATCATGAATATTCTATCAATCCTTGCACCAAGGCCTTGTCCAGATGCAAGTGTTGTCATTAGCAATTGAAAGTCGACAAGAGTCGAGCATAAAAGGAAGAATTTTTGTAATCGATGTCTAAAAAGCAGACTTGGGAACACAGGAGTGGGATTTCCAAATCAAAGTATTATGAAAATATTCGAGTCTCTCATATCCTTTGGTTTGTACCTTGACAAAGATTACACTGTAAAGGTTGCAAAGATAGATCGATCCACCTTAATGTCAACGCTAAAAAGAGCTAAATAGTCCGTTAGTTTTTTTTTCTAAAAAAGAATATTTAAGTTTGGGAAAAAAGTTCTGAATTTGTTCACACTATACAAAAAAATATTTTAAAAAAATCTGAATTTTTTCTCAAGTATAAATGCATAACCGTAGAATTTCATGAAGAAGTATATTTATTGGGAAATGATTAACATCAACCGGCGGATTATCACACTCGTGTCCGCCGTCCTGGTTGCGCGACACGTGGCCTACTGGACTACCCACGTTTCTCTCCCTAATCTTATCTCTTCCTCAACCTTTTCTCATGCGCAGAAACACCCGCCTCAGCCATCATCATCTCCTTCAGCAACGCTCGCCCCACCATCTCAAGCTCCTGCAGCAACGCCAACCTCGGCCATGCCCGTGACCACCTCAAGCTGTCGCAGCAACGCCCTGCTCGGCCGTGGCTCTTCCTGCCATCAGAACCATCTCCTTCATGTCATGGTCTCTATTTGCAAAAAAGTTCTCCAACATGAACTCTGTTGCAAAAAATTATGCAACATGACCCTTATTGCAAAAGGATTTTTGCAGTCGATATTTAAAATTTCTGCAACAAGACCTTTGTTACGAAAAATTTCTGCAACAAGACCTTTATTACAAAAAATAAATAAATAAATTATGCAACAAGACCTTTGTTGTGAAAAATTTCTGCAACAAGACCCCTATTGTAAAAAAAAATGCAACAAGACCTTTGTTGCGAAAAAATTCTGCAACAAGACCTCTGTTGCAAAAACTAAAGAAGTACATGCTCGAATGATTGCAACAAGCTAGTTGTTGCGGAGGGCCGTCTACGACGCCCCTCCAAAGAGATGGCTGCTTTCGGAGTACTCCTAGATCGGACATGCTAAACGTTACGTCAGCGAGCCGGTGGATCTTTTCTAATTATCCGCCGGCCGACGCGTAGCGTTGCCCATATTTATTTCAGGGCTAAAAAAAAGACAAAACACTCTATGATGGATGTACTATTTGCTATTATAGATCCAACAATTTTTCTTCCGTGAAACACACAATTTGAATATTTATTAATAGAAATCAGGTATGTTTATCCCGCAAAAAAATCAGGTATGTTTAACATTTAAGTGTCTTTGCGGGGACTAACATATACATGTACACATTTGTTTTGGACGCCGATAACACCCAAACATGTGGGCGTTAAGGGGTTTGGTCACACGTTTCGTGTGGTGTCTAAGAGAAACAGCCCACACGCCTACGTGTGGGCAAAACAAGTAGTGGCCACACGCTTTTTTTTTGCCTCGCGGTCCCTCCCACACGCCTGCGTGTGGGCAAAATAGATAACGCCCACATGCCCGTACATCAGGCCTCCTACCTCATGGTCCCGCACGCCCCGCGTGACAGTCACCAAGCGTCCCCGTAGTTGCCATGGTCCGGACCCTCTTTCATGTTCGTTTAACTGCAGTTGCCATGTTGCTGAACTACAGTTGCCATGTCGGACAACTACAGTTGCCATGGTTGCTCAACTGCAGTTGCCATCTCAGGTGCCAGATGCCATTTTTGGACAACTGCAGCTGTTGCCATGTGTGGTCTGGTCTACTACAGTTGTCATGATTTGAAATTTTAGGAGTTGTCGCCTACTAACATTAGGCAGTTGCCATGTAGCACCACAAAAGACATGGCAAAAAAACATGTTCGGGTAAAAAGAGAGTTGCCATCTGCTTACAAGCACACTAGGGGCAGTTGCCATGTACCATGCAAAACACATCGCAACTGACAGCTTTGGGTGTGGGAGAGGAGACGGGCGTGTGAGCACGGTGGTATATTTAAGAGTTGCCATCTACTAAACACTAGGCAGTTGCCATGTCGCACTACAAAAAGACATGGCAAAATAACATTTTCGGGTAAAGAGAGAGTTGCCATCTACTTACAAGCATACTAGGGCAGTTGCCATGTATCCTGCAAAACACGTGGCAACTAATAGCTTTGGGTGTAGGAGAGAAGACGGGTGTGTGGCGAACTGATAAACGCCCACACACCAGCCCCTCTGCGTGCGTTGAAAACTGGCGTGCGGGCGAACTGCTAAACGCCCACACACCAGCATCTCCGCGTGTGAAAGCGGACGTGTGGGGGACCGGATGAATGCCCACACACGAGCCCAATCCTACGTGGCAGCAAAAACATGTCATGATTCGTGTAAACTCAAACCGACGTTGATCCATGCGTGTGGGCGAGATGCAAACGCCCACACGTGCGTTAGTGTTTCCGTTTGTTTTTTAATCTTAGACTTAAAGTGTGTGGATGTAGCCAATGATGATATATATTCAGATTTACACGTGCTTCGGTCGGTTACTCGGTTTGCCTTGACCACGTACAGCTGATGCTGATCCAGAATCGAACCCAAGTATCCAGCGGGCGGGGACGAGGGAGAGAGAGAGAGAGACCGAGCGCCACACGAACCGGACCCAAACACGGCTCCGGATTGCACCACAATACATCGTCCTATACTAGCATACTCCGCGGCATCGCCCGGCCCGGTCACCGAAAGATCATCATAAGCTACCACACCTCGCGACGCGCGCGAGAGGAATATCGCAATCGTCATGGCGATGTCGCCGCTGCCATGTCTCGTCCTCAACTACGGCGACAAGCGGCCGATGATGCTGTACGGGGCCTCCGACGGCGAGTAGCGACCGTGCGGGATCGGCCCGCTGCTAGCCAAGCGGAACTGGGTCACCGCGCAGGGCTGGGTGCTGGCCTGGGACCCTGACACCTCCGCCACCTTCCTCTGGGACCCGCAGGATCCGGAGCACGGCCGGGTCGCGTTGCCGTCGATGGTGCAAGCTCCGCCCGAGGGCTCCGGCTGCACACTGTCAGGCGATCCCACGGCTCCCGGCGGCTGCACGGTGGTCCTGGCCGAGCCATATGAAAGCACCGTCCTATGGTATTGCCACGTCGGTTCGGCGACGCCGGAGTGGGTAAGGTACGAGTACGATCTTGGAGGCAAGTTGGTGGTGCTCGGCGAGTACCGGGAGTGGATAAAAGAGCACGCCTACGGTCTGACGCCGCACGGTGGAAAGTTTTACTATATAATCAACAGTACCAAGTACGGCGTGCTCGAGTTCTCACCGGAGCCGACGTGGAGCACCGTGAAGACGAAGGGGGTCGAACTTACCTATCATCCAAGCGGGGATGGACGTGTGCATTATGAAAGCTTTCTCCTGGACCTGGACGGCAAGCTTCACACGGTGTGGATCTTCTTTGCGGGCTTCGATTTGCGCACTGTCAATGATGTTGCCATCTATAAGATGGGTTTTGGTAGATCAAGGTGTGTCAAGGTGAACGACATTGGCGGTCGGGCAATACTTGCGGGCTCGAGTCGTGCATCGTGGTGTCCGGCCAACAAGTTTAGGTTGCGTCCCAACACCTTGTATTGGATGAGCCCTCACGACAAATGCTTACACATGTACAACATTGGATCAAACAAGGAGGTGGTGCAGGAGTGCGAAGGTGCCACGGAGCTATTGCGCCTGCCGTATTGGTTGGTTCCCGTAAATCGTCCATGAACAGATCATATCACTTTGCCAACTTTATTTTAATGAAACCAGTAAAGTATTAGTGGTTGGCGAAGTAAAAATAAGATGGACTATGCAACTATTGTGACATCCAGAACTATGTTAGTTGGGAGAACATGAGCGTTCTCAGAGCTCAGCGACATCTGGCCGTCCATCTCATTTTCTGATGCGATTCCGTCCGTCGGATCGAGCCTCCGGACGATCTGGGCCGCCGGATCGAGAGGAGACACTGCTATAATGAATAGTAGTAAAAAACGCGTGCCACCGCGTGCAATTCCGGTGCCCTGCCGGGGGCATTTCTGTCATTTCGCATGACTGGGAAAATATCCCATAGCGGCAGGTGTGAGCGCCTGGTCGTCGCTCTCCCCGTAGACCCGCACTCGTGCCGCGCCCCTCTCCTCTCCCTGCCGCCTCGCCTCTCTCCCTCCCTCCAAACCCTAGCCCCGCCCGCACCTCCCTGCCCCGCCGCCGTCCAGTTCCAGCCCCTGCCCCGTCGAGCGGCCCATGGCGGTGCCGGATCCGGTGTCGGGGTCGAGGCGCGCTGCCCGTGCATGGGGAGAGGCACCCGGACCTCGCGTGGCCCGGAGTTGTACGACGGCGTAGGGCGTGGGTCGTCTCCCTTATCCTGCGTCGTCGCCTGCCTCTTCTCCTCCCCTCCTCCTTTCGTTTCGTTGCTCAATCCTCTCTGTAGTCCTCCTCCCTGGTCCATGAGTCGTCGCTGGGTTGGTTGCCGAGGGGCTCCGATGGCGGCGCGCTGGGGTGACGTCAGTTAAGGTGGTTCTCCTCTCGGTTCTTTCCTCTTTTTCTGTGTTCGAATTGTCATGGCTGACCAGTTTTGGATCTTGGGTGTCTATTACTTGCAGGTCCATTGTTCTCCTCCTCACTTGGCCTAGATTTGCTGTGCCGCTGGTCGATCTATGCTGGTCTTCGCGTTTTCATCAGGAAACTACAGGTCGACCTCTCGTTTTCCTTATCTCTGTTTTTATGTTTCTTGTTTGTCTGTGTGTATTGCTCGGTATGGTGTGTCCGTCGATCATATGGGTGTGGACGGTGACAAATCAGTGAATTTGTTTGGTTTCTTCTTGTTGGATTTTGGTAGTTCACATTTGTCTCTTTATGTTGATGGAGACGAATGGTGGTGTCCTCTGGTTAGATTTTAGTAGTTCTCAATTGTGCCTCCTTTGTTTGCTTGTGCGTGACAGGTGTTTTTTTCTTAGTTGTCTGGATCTAGGGCCGGGATTCTCTCTCTATGATTGTAGTGAGATTTTCAGAAGAGGTCGATGTACCAGGGTATGCGCCTTTTGGACTGGTTTGGTGACATTATTCTTTGTCAGGTGACGTGTGAAAAAATAAAGGGTTTGGTCTGTTAATTGGCCTCTGTTGATTGATTTGGTCTGCCTAAGTTATTATGGTTGGGTATCCCTCTGCTTGTTATAATGGTCTCAGTGCTGGATGTTTGCCTTGTCTTAAGGGGTGGATGTTTGGTTAGGAAGAGAGTGTTGGATTTGAGCTCCGCCGGGCTGTTAAGATGTTGTCCATGATGGTTGGCAACTTGGCATGGTTGGTTACAAAGAGAATTTGAGATTGTGTGCTTGATGTGTTTACAGTTCTGCTAATGAGGGTGCCTTCTGATAGGGGGTGTCTGCTGTTAGCTTCTTGCTGTGAGATTCGGTTATCTGGTGTCCATGCTTTAGGCTTTCATTCTGTGTCTTTGCATGTTGACGAACTACTCCTGAATGCGTTTCACGCTTGCTATGCTCATCTGGTCTGCTTGTTTTTGCTTGCCACCTTCAGCTATTATGTTATGTTAGTTCTCTGCTTTAGGGATTATCTGCACTTCTCAATTACAGACTTCATTGCTTCTACATATGGTTTCTCTGTTTATTAATTTGCCTTGCTTTCTTTCATGGTCCTTACTTTCTGTTTGGCAGCTTGTTTCAGTTACAACTGAGTTCTTGGGTTCCACTTTGTTGTTGGAAACTACTTACTGGTGGAGCTGCTGCTCGGTTCATAGGGTAAGTCGTGCCTTGCTATGTTTCCTATTGCTTGCTATTTAGTTGTGTTTATTACTATTTATTTCATAGGCTTCTGTGTTCTTCCCTTTGTATGGTCTGTGTTGGTATTTTTCCGGTTGCTCCTTAATAATTAATTATTACAGGCATGTTTATTATCAGTTCTTCCTGTGTGCCTCTGCTTGAGGCTGTTGCGGGCTATTGTCGATTGCCGTTTCATTCTTATGTTCGAGAGGTGGCATCCGATGGTTGTTTGCTTGGAGGGGTGGAGATTGATGTTCTTACTAGGGATGACGTGGTGCGGTGTCAAACCAATTTTTACAAGGGATATATGGGTCTGTTGTTGCAGATTACAATTACGATAGCATGTTAGCGTATAAAGGTGTTGCGCAGTCGGTTCTGGTGCTTGCAGGTGCGCTTGCCCAGCCTGCCTGGCCTCTGGTACATGCAGGCGGGCAGGTTGATGTCGCTGGTATAAATACAAGTGTTCAATTACAATTATTGTATTCACAGCTGGTCAATTCAGTGTCTGGGTTCTAAAGCCCGTCTAGGAGTGTCTTAGATAGACTATGTCTGGTCATTATATTGTTCCCTTGGGTATGCTTGTAATAAACAGCTCTTTGTATGCATGAATCATTATTATTTCATTTAATTGGCTCTACTGTCTCTTGTGCTCATGTTTGATACTTTTTTGCATTTACCTGTGCTGTCTTTACTTCGCTTTCGTCTTAATATGCAGTATTTGCATATATGTGTGCTCATTGTTGATGATGGCTCGCCGTCGGAGTGTTTTGCATGCTCCTGTTGTTGGTGTTTGTGGTATTCGTAAGAGAAAGGGTATGTTGTCTATATGGTCATTTCCTTAGGATTTTTTTGGCTTGCATCTGTTCATTTGTGTCGGTTCTGTCGTTTTCTAGGGGATGCCTGGTTCCCAGTGCTCACTCCTGCCATGTCGGCTAGAAATCGGAAGAGGCGTAAATTACTTAGGGGCCTTCGTTGCCATGGTGTTACATGTACTGGTCTTCTTGGTCGGGGTTCCTGTCTTTCCGTCCTTAGTATCTTTGTTTTGGTTGTTGTTTCTCATAACAACATGCATGTAGATCTTCGGTTTGAAGGGGACTTGCCAACTGATTGGACTGGTTTTCCTGTCGAGGTAGTTGACAATCGCAAAGGTACTAACTATTAGGTTGATGTTAGTTTTGTTTTTTCCTTTTCCTGTCATGACGGCCTCCTTGAGTATTGTGTTTTCTGTAGTTTCCTATAAGGACATATCTTACTATGGTCCTCCTGAGTACCAGTGCCCTCACTGCAAGGCTTCTTTTTGGTTTGAGGAGAGGGCCAATCCATATTCTTCATGGGTGCTACGTAAAATTGTTTATAACCTTTGTTGCAAAGGTGGAAAAGTCATTGTTAAACCTTTCAGAAACCCTCCTGCTTTATTGAGTCGTTTATTATCCTGTCATGGTGACCGTGTTTCCAAGCAATTCCTGACAAAGATACGGCATCACAGTTGGACGTTTGCATTTACGTCTATTGTGGCGACGTCATTCGTTCGCTGGAAGGCACGCGGGGGTTAATATCTTCAAAATTTGTGGTCAGGTCCATCATCTTATTGGTTCTCTTTTGCTGATGAAAACGATTGTGCCGTCCAGCCATACCATTGGTCGGCGTTACTACCAGGAGAACTTTCAGGATGGTCTTACAATTTGTCGAGTGGATGAGGCCCCTGATACTTTTACTATTTTTACATGTAGTCCAATGTGGCTTGAGATTACTAAGGTGAAGCTTAACGAATATCTAGATGAAATCCAGTCAGGCCATGCCTATGGTCCTATAAACGCTGGTACCATTTTATTTACCCTTTCCATGCAATTACAGCTTGAAATTTCTGACTGATGTTTAAGGCTTTCTGTTTTTCTATCTCATTTGCTGTTGTTTTGCTTTGCTTTGCAGTTCTGTACACCGTGGAGTTTCAGAAGTTCCTGGTATTCCTGTGGAAGTATGTTTTTAGACCAGTGGAAGGTCATTTAATGATTAAGTTTACAAAGCGCACTGAACTTGTGGAGAGAACTGGAATGGAAGCAGAGTTCCCCTTCTGTACGTATGCATTGACTCTAACAGCTCAGCTCCCTAGGCCTACAGATATGCCTGAACGCTTTACAAGTGATTTTGTGACTAATCATCTTTTCTCTTGTTTGTTTGGTGGTGATTTTATAATAACTCTTCTTTGCTTGCTTAGATGTCATTGGAGTGATTACTGGAATCTCTGAAGCTGTTCAGTATGTTAGTGCAAAATCTCAGTGCGTTCTTTTTAAAGACAAAGCAGTTTGTTGACACAGACAAAGAGAGCTTGGTAACTTCCAGATCATCTGTATTTTCAAACGTCTCCTTCCTTCTATGCTTATTTATGCGTGTTTCTTCTCACATGCCATTGAAACAGACTGATCAGTTAATGAGTCTGTCGCTGAAAAGGACAATTCACCACAGCTTGGCAGTTCCATGGAGAAAGATAACTTACCGTTGCCTGATCAGACCTCCGATGCAAAAAGGTGCTCGCCATTTCTTTACTTATACCCAAGTATTTTGCTCGCATTGCAAGATACTCAATCCAGTGTGCCATTTTCAGGCCCCAACCATCTGTCCCTGTCGATGCTCGAAGCAATCCGAGCAAGCGGGGCAGATATAAGTAGAAACATCGCCTGGGTAATCATAGGGCTTTCTTTTTTCCAAATTCTTCTGGACCTTCTTGTGGTCTTTGTTACCACCACACATTCTCATGAGTGGTTCCCTGTTGGTCTTCGTGCTCTTTCAGTAGGCGAGGCATCTTTTGGAGACCCAAGACTTTTTGTTAACGTTGCTGTAAATGGACGGTTTCTTATTAGTATGCCTGTACGAGCGATTCCCGTGCTTGAGCTTCGGCTCGTAGGCACTTACCGCCACATCACTTGGTTGCTTATGGGCAACAATGGCAGCTATCACAATCATGTTTCTGTCCATCCGGACTATCAGGCTACTTGGCTAGAAGCTGTATTTTTGTCAGGTTTGAATGATTCAGATTCGCTTATTGCAGTCTCATTTCTTGGTTTAAGTCTGTATAATATTCTGTGCTGAGTCCTTGTCTGTTGCATGTGTGCAGGACTGCAGGGTATGAGATCGATGTATACATGCATGCCCTAGACTCGGTGCCCCGGAGTGAAATGGGAGTCGAATGGCTAGACATGCCATACCCTGCGAAGCGCTTTTAGCCCTTTTATTTCAGTTTCAGTCATGGCGATATCCGTATTTAGAGGCTAGCAAGTAATTCATGCCAAGGTTATTTCCTTTGTAAATATATGGGCGATTTTTACACTCTCCTTTAAACTTAATCAATACCAGGACTGTACTTCAGAATCTGATTTACAAGTGTTCCATCTATTTGCTCCCCTGTGTTGTTCAGCTCGTTTTATTTTGTATTCGTGTTCCATATGCTGGGATTAGCAAATTACTTTGACGAGTGCACCTGTTTATTTAGGAGATTGTGAACACTATCTTGTCCTATGAATCATGTTAAGTGCATTGCTAATCAGGTATAAACATGTTTCTAGATGACAATGTTGCCTTCTTTTCCGCAATAACCCGATTACCCAATTCCTGATGTACATTCTGATTCGTGTCTCTACTGCAGAACTTTAGCTCATAGAGCAGAAAACTCGTATCATCTCTCTATGTATGCCAAATAGAGTAATTCCGATAACATCTCATGCATTTTACCTCCAAATTTTATTAACTCTAAACAATTATCGTTATGATATATGTTTACAAGATGCTAAAGTCGTCTCCATTAACATCTCAAAGTCCTATCCTTTGGCCCGCCGTTCGGCGGGCAACGCGCGGCAAGCCGCACCCCCTATCTAGTTCTCAATACCCGAGGTGGATTTCAGCTTTCCCTTATTTTTGAACAGGCCAGTTTATTGTATAAAGATATGTTCAAGGGTTTATTTATCCTTGTATGGTTGGTTCCCGTTCATCAATGAACAAATCATATCAATTTCCTAGCTTTATTGTGATAAAATAAATTAAGTATTTATTTGACCATGAAATAAAAGAGACGGGCCGACGAACTATATTGCGACATGTTGAGTAGTACTTGATGTTGAATTTTCATTATATAGTTCAATGGTTCCAACTTATTTATTTTTAAGGGACCAGCCGACTTGGTGTATAATTTCAAGGTCGGTTTATAATTTTATTATAGTTGAGGATTCCGGTTTTCTCATTTTTGAACAGGTTAGGCCAATGTGTCTAATACTAAGGATTTACATGCTTATTTGCATTCAAATGCTCCGAGTAACAACAACTGGAAACGATGTTTTTGCAGACTATGAGGCACTTGTGATGATTGTCAATCTCAAGAGTTGTTGGGTCGGTGTCTTGGATGTGCTTGTATTTTTAAGCGTTTGCGTTTGTATACTTAAAAAAACTACATGCGTTTGTGAGCATATGTGTTTATACTACTAAGTTTAAGAAAAGGAACCGTAAGAAAATTACACACCCTCCTTTCTCCTTGGTCTTTTTCTAGTTCCCAAGAAAGTCCATAGCAAGAGCAACATGTTTACGTAGCAAAGGCGACTTCCACCCACCTCCTCTGGTATTTGCGACCTCCACCTACCTCCTCCTTTTTCGTCTCCATCGGAGGTAGGGCTCCACGATCAATGCATGTTTAGTTTAAGAGAGTGGATCCGTTCGGGTATCAGAGGTAGTGTTCCGCGACCCCCTTTGATTCAGTCAATGCATGTAGTAGTTTAAGCGCCCGACCCGCTAGATCGATTCCTTACTATCTTCGTCGACTGAATTGATTCTCTCAGCATGATTCGTTTAGATCAAGAGTACGGGTATTAGTTTAAGTGTCTGATCTCTCTGTTGCATCAGTTCGCTCTCTGCATGATTTGTTAAGGTCGAGAATTAGTTATTTATTTTGTTTACATGGGTAATTCCCGCATTATGCTATTACGAGAATTTTGTTCTGTGAAATGACTCTTGTTAAAAATTTGGGATTGCGTAAACAATTCAATTTTGATCTCTCAGTTGAATGTTGACATTACATTTCTACTAAAATTTATAATTATTTATTTTACATTCACCATATTATATTCTTACAATAATATTTTTTTATCACTTAACTCACAACATAATAATTTTGCTAATTTTTAATATCTCTTGGTTATAAACTCGTAATGTAAATGACAGAAAGTTTGGCTTATATTAAATTGAAATGGTATTTGCAACAAAAGTTCCCCTTCAACTATATTTTGACAATTGCATGAAATATGAAAAAAAATTTTTATCTCTATGTATGTTTGTATGTATTTTAGTATGGAACTTAAACGTCGTCCCAAAGCTGTGAGTCTTCTGGTGGCGAGTTATCAGACGCATTGTTTCTGACGAATGTACCTCCAACCAAACAAGTGACTTTGTGTCTTGTAACATCTAAATCCCATTCCGCTTGTCCATATTCCTCCAACCAAACAAGATTTCCAAATGACTAACTTGTGGGACAGACCGGTGAGCAAACTTGAGATCATCTTTCCCCATGGTGATAACTCGCAAGTGTAGGGGATCAATTGTAGATATTTTCAATAAGTACTAAACCCACCAAGAAATTGAAGGACTCGGTGCATGGAAATTTTCTACTAATCACTGCAAAAGCTAAAAACAGTGGCGGTTGTGTGTTTGATTGGATGGTTGAAAAAACTGAAAGAACAATGAAAGTAAAGGGGTGCACCAACTCACTCAATCCTTAATTGTGCAAACGACAAGTCAGTTGTGTTTCGTGTGTGGACTAAATCGTTCACGAAGACAGCCGGTTGGCCTAAACTTGGGTAAAACCACTATGTTACCATGACCACTAACGAGATCCCTTCGGACATCACCACCTCTCTACATTCTCCCGCGGCCACCTTCAGATCGTAGTATTGGCGAAGCATTATTCATCGATAGAGCATGTGTTACAGGTTAGCTCTTACGTGAGCCCACCCTTTTGATTTTTTTCTTTGTATCACTCCTCCACATATACAGAAGTGCAATGCAGACAGGCTTACAACTCATCTTACTCTTAAAGTACCAACACGGGAAAACCTCCCCACCCCATGTATAGCGGTTCTTATTTTTTTGGAAAACATTGTTGGTGCTTCAAGAGAAACTCTGATTTTGTTTTCACAGGTACACATAACGTTTTAAGAACAAATATTTTTGTTTGCAAGATAAACAAAAATGGTTATGTACATATGAACTTCGGTCCACATGTGCCCAAATTATTTCTGGCGTCTACTACATCGAGGTATATGTATGTTGGAAGGATGTAATATTTGCAACTTATGTAAATTTCCCAAGTACAATAGATGAAATTGAAATACGACGGATTATATGGGTAGAATTTGATAAAATATAAGATACCGTTTTCATTTCAAATACGACGACAAGGTTCCATAAGTGAAACTTATATATGGGTGGGCCATGGCTTTATTTTGATAAATATAAGGTATTGCAAAAATGGTAGTGGGCAACAAATAGAATATCATTGGTCAAGGTTTTAGAAAACAGATGGGATGGATTCCAAAAATCCCTTCTCCTTAACAAAACACAATATGGATCTATAATGCATGCACTATTTGCTATAGTGGATCACGCCTTTTTCTTTGTGTTGCGTGCTAATAAAAATATTGTTCAAGAAATTGTGGAGGTATGTAGGAGTAGGACACATCCACATATGTATGTGGATTTTGTCCCAAAATAATAGTGAAATGTATTATCCGCAATTATAGGGCCAACATTGTTTTCTTTGTTGCCCGCAAAAAAGACCATTGTTTTCTTTGTTGCCTGTGAAAAAAACATATATCTTTTCTTTGTGCAGTGCAAATTAAAATGTATACTACTGTAATAAAGAACTCCAGGTATGTTTAAGATGTAGATATACATTCGTAATCTTAAGCTCTAAACGGAATATGTTGATGTAGCCAATAATGATACACTTTAAGGTTAAAAAAAAGGATAATGATACACTGTATATTTTATATGTATATATACGCGTGCTTCGCGGTGACCACGTGAGCCGCTGCTTGGTTTTGATTCCGATTCCGACTCGTACCCAAGTACTAGGCCACGTCGGTATGTGAAGCCGACTCGAACTGGGCGCCGTGCGCACGACTATATGTAGGGCAACGGGCACCGCATCGACCGGTCATCGAGCCAGCCCCCACACCTTGCGACCCTTACGCAGCGATCGAACCGAGTGGAATCTCTCAGCCAAAATCGCGCCATGGCGACGTCCCTGCCGTGCCTCGTCCTCAACTACGGCGACAAGCGGCCGATGAAGCTGTACGGGGCCTCCGACGGCGAGTTCCGGCCGTGCGAGATCGGCCCGCTGCTAACCAAGCGGAACTGGGCCACCGCGCAGGGCTGGGTGCTCGCCTGGGACCCTGACACCTCCGCCACCTTTCTGTGGGACCCGCAGGACCCGGAGCACGGCCGGGTCCAGCTGCCGTCGTTGGCGCAAGCTCCGCCGTTGGGTTCGGAATGTGCGTTGTCCGGTGATCCCGCCGGCCCCGGGGGCTGCACGGTGGTCCTGGCCGAGCCATGCGAGAGCACTGTCATCTGGTACTGCCACGCCGGTTCGACTACAGCGGAGTGGGTCAGGCATGAGTATGATCTTGGAGGCAGGTGGGCCGTGCTCGGAGAATACCGGGAGTGGATTAAGGAGCACATATCCGGGCTCGTGGCGTGCGGTGGCAAATTTTACTACCCGGTATCAGACAAGGATGAGTGCGGTGTGCTCGAGTTCTCACCGGAGCCGGTCTTCAGCACCGTGACGACCAAGGGGGTCAAGCTCACCTTACCTCCGAGCGGGGAAGTGTGCGTGCATTGGAACCACTTTCTCTTTGACCTGGACGGCGAGCTCCACGCGCTGTGCATCTTCTTTGCGGGTCTAGACACTAACGAGGTCGCGGACATCGCCGTCTACAAGATGGATTTTGCCGGGTCCAGATGTGCTAAGGTGGACAACATCGGTGATCGGGCAATACTTGCTAGTGCAAGCAACCATGCCGTGGGATGGTGTTCTGCTAGCAAGTTCGGGTTGCTGCCTAACAGCGTGTATTGGATGAGCCGATACGACAAATGCTTGCACGTGTATGACATCGAAACAAGCACCGAGGAATTGCGGGTATGTGAAGATGTCGCAAAACTATCGAGGCAGCCATTTTGGCTGATACCTACACATCATCCATGATTTTTTTTTAAACGGAAGCAAAAGATTTGCTTCATCCATTAATCAAGCCAAAGAGAGTTGCTCAGTTAATTGATGAAAAACCAGGCGAAAACCATCACAAATCGCTGATCGGCACACACAAGATACCCACACACGTCACGCCAAAGAGGGGCTCATCGAGACAGCACAACAACGTCATCGCATCACTTCTCCCCTAGAGGCGTCATCGCCATCCCAAACTCTGAGAAACGACTCCGACTTCGCCATACACGATCATCGAACCAACCCACACTGAATAGGCTGTGTGGAGACACATGAAGATCAACGCCATACCTCACCCACCGCGACAAGACAACGCAGCTCCGACACCAACGGAGAGCTGTGAAGGAGAACCAAGCAAGGCGAAAAGATCAGATCACATTATTGGCTCTATTGTCACAAAATCATGCACTAAAGTATTTCTTCACCGCTTTTACATATAGCTGATGATGAAATGAAATAAAAGGTTTGTTTATATGAAAAAAAATGCAATTATACTCCATGAATATTATAATGCTTCAAGCTTTTATATATGACTGATGATGAAATAAAAAGTTTGTTTATATGTAATAATGTTGTGACATTTGTAATGCTTGAGATCAAATTGTAGTTTGATCAATTCAATGCCCCCTCACCTCTTTGTAGTAGTTTGCACGAGCTTCCCGTTGACTGTACACGTTGGTATGTACATTTTCCTTTATATCTTATGAAATTCCTAATTTGGTTACATGTATCACGAATGTGTTCTAAAATAACACATTTTTTTCATACATTTAACCCGATACTATGTGCTGGTTGTGTGCAGGGGTGTGGTCATATTGTTGTGGCTGACATAAGTGCTATCATTGTAATTTTTCATCACCTATTAGCTGAGGCCCACAGTGTTATCATTTAACCCAACCAACGCCCACCACGAACCAAGCTTTCTCGACTCGATGGTTCTTATAAAATATTTCTTAGCTCCGCCAATAGTCCTTCTAAACCCATATCTCGGCTCCATCTATGGTTCCTTATAATCCACAGTTATGTTCAAATATTCAGACAATACATGGGGCTAGCATGCTCGAATCTCTAGTTTTGGAGGTCCCTCCAGCGGATCAAGCAGGAGATCTGCCTGAGGTATCCTTCTCCATTGGCAACGGACAGGGGACCCTTTTCTGGCTTGACCCATGGGTGGATGGAGCCCCATTATGTATGAGGTTTTCAAAATTTGTTTGATATCTGCTCGGATTTGATTGTGTTGGTCTCCACGGACCACGGCTACCCACAATGGCCCTTGGAACATCTTGTTACGGCGGTCATTTTCACATTTGGAGACCACAGAGTGGGCCAGGTTGCGGGCTGCCCTCCCGCCGATGCTCGCGGATCATCTCGATTACATCCTGGTGTTTGGCCCTTCGGGAGTCATCTCGGTCGGCTCGGCCTATCATGTCCTATGTCGAGGACCATTTATTGCTTGGGCCTCACCGCTCTAGAAAGCGCCTCTACCCTTGACGATAAAAAAATTTGTTTGGCAATTGATGCGAGATCGCCTCCCATCTGGGATGAAGGTGATCAACGGACACGGACACGAGAACAGGTTGTTCCCTCTTTGTAGTTCCCAAAGAAGGGGACCTGCATCTTCTTCTCCTGCATGGCATCAAGAGTTATGTGGTGCTTTGTCCATATCTGGGGAGTTGGTTCATTCCTTTTTATTCGGTGTTTTCCCAAAAGTACTCCCAGTTCCCCATCTATTTATTTGGTGTTCTTCTTCAGAAATCTTAGCCTGCAGACCAAGGTTTCTCTTCACCTCCTTCGCCGCCCATTGCCGGCCCTGTGGCCCATCAACATTAATTGGAGCTTGGTGGACTATCCTAGAGACACACAATCTGGGGTTCAAATAGGCGTTTTCTTCGACGAAACTAGCTAGACCTCCGTACGTGTCTCTCACCCAAGAGAACCGTATGAGTTGGGCTAGGCGTTCCGCGAATCGTGTGACACATAGTCTAGTTAGGGATGGACGCCTTACTAAGTTTTGTAAGACTTGGTTTTCAATTGCTCCAATTTGTATTCGTGACATTATTGCGGCTGAGGCAACTTAGTTAATAAAAAGGCAGTGATCCCCCCCCCCCCCCCAAAAAAAAAGAGAGCATCAATTGGAGCATGTACTACATTTGGAGGTTTTCGAGTTCTTGATCGCCAAACGATGGTTCATCAACAGGAGCAGCTAGAGCGAGAGCGACATGCAACGCTGCCCCATAATCTTGATTCTCAAATTATTCAAAGGTTGCTTTGTTCCTTTCTATCTATATAATTGATAGTTTCTTCATTCCTTTTTATTTGTAGTTCTTGATATTTGTCTCCTAGTTTTACATCTACAATGTATTCTAGAACTAAGAAGTATGAGTCAGGTTATTATATGAAAAAATAGGAAAGGACCCTGGTGGGCTCATATTTGGATTCTGCACCGGGTCTCTATTTTCTCATGTACAACCCTGGTGGGCTATCATGTAAGAGCCAACCTATAACAGGTGCTCTCTTAACAAATAATGATTACTGATATTACAATCTGAAGGTAGCCACGGAAGAATGTAGAAAGGTGGTCGTGCTTGAAGGGATCTTGTCAGCAATGATGGCAATAGTGTTGTCACCCAAGTTTAGTAAACACATACACTCATACATATGCACATACACTCACCTCTATAAACGCATACACGCACACTTTACCCGTATGAGCATCTTCGAGAGACTGAGCTGGCACATCATCTTGAGATGAAGAAAATATCACAGACGCCATTGTAGTCGACGGGAATGTCTCCTCCCACCGAACACACATCGCCGGAAGGCCAAAAATAAATGCATGAAATGTGATCACCAATATCAAGTCTTTGACTTGAGCTTTCATGGGTTGGTTCTATCACAAGGATCCTAGCCATATGAGCTATGCTCATTTCACCCCAAGTTCAGTACTAGAGACTATTTTAGCACTGATTCCTCATCACCGATTTGTTAAAGTGATGAGCTATCATCACCGATCAGCTGAGCATGCTAAAGATCCAACATTGTTTTTTTTGCATGAAATACGTTTAATCTATTCATAACTGTCAAGGTAGTACAAAAAACCCCAAAAGTAAAAAAATACATTCAAGTCCGTAGACCACCTAGTAACGACTACAAGCACTGGAGCGAGCCGAAGGCGCACCACGGTCATCACCCCTCCCTCACCGGAGCATTGCAAACCTTGTTGTAGTAGACAGTCGGAAAGTCGTCGTGCTAAGTGAAGGAAATATGCCCTAGAGGCAATAATAAAGTTGTTATTTTATATTTCCTTATATCATGATAAATGTTTATTATTCATGCTAGAATTGTATTAACTAGAAACTTGATACATGTGCGGATACATAGACAAAACACCGTGTCTCTAGTAAGCCTCTACTAGACTAGCTCGTTAATCAAAGATGGTTAAGTTTCCTAACCATAGACATGTGTTGTCATTTGATAAACGGGATCACATCATTAGGAGAATGATGTGATGGACGTGACCCATCCGTTAGCTTAGCATATTGATTGATCAGTTTTATTGCTATTGCTTTCTTCATGTCAAATACATATTTCTTTGACTATGAGATTATGCAACTCCCGGACACCAGAGGAATACCTTGTGTGATATCAAACGTCACAATGTAACTGGGTGATTATAAAGATGCTCTACAGGTATCTCCGAAGGTGTTTGTTGGGTTGGCATAGATTGAGATTAGGATTTGTCACTCCGAGTATCGGAGAGGTATCTCTGGGCCCTCTCGGTAATACATATCATAAGAAGCCTTGCAAGCAGGATTACCGGGTATTTATCAGAGTACCGGGGGGTTACCGGAATCCCCGGGGGGAATAATGGGCCCTATGGGCCATAAGAGGGGAGCACACCAGCCTACAAGGGGTGGCGCGCCCCCCCTTAGGCAGGAGGCCGAATTGGAGAAGGAAGAGGGGGTTCGGCCCCTCCCCCCTTTCCTTCCTCCCTTCCCTCTTCCCTTTCCCCCTCCGATGAAATAAGGAAGGGGGGGCGAATTGGGATAGGACCCCAAGTAGGATTCCTCCTACTTGGGGCACCCCATGGCTGCTCCCCTCCCCCTCCCACCTATATATACGTGGGGAGGGGGCGCCTAGAAGACACACCAACAATTGTTAGCCATGTGCGATGCCCCCCTCCACAATTTACGCCTCCGGGCATATCTTCGTAGTGCTTAGGCGAAGCCCTGCGCGGATCACTTCACCATCACCGTCACCACGCCGTAGTGCTGACGGAACTCATCTTCTTCCTCGACACCTTTGCTGGATCAAGAGGACGATGGACATCATCGAGCTGAACATGCGCAGAACTCGGAGGTGCAGTACGTTCGGTGCTTGATCGGTCGGATCTAGAAGAAGTTCGACTACATCAACCGCGTTGTCAAATGCTTCCACTTTCGGTCTACGAGGGTACGTAGACACACTCTCCCCCTCTCGTTGATATGCATCTCCTAGATAGATCTTGCGTGAGCGTAGGAATTTTTTTGAAATTGCATGCTACGTTTCCCAACAGTGGCATCCGAGCCAGGTCTATGCGTAGATGATATGCACGAGTACAACACAAAGAATTGTGGGCGGTGATAGTCATACTGCTTACCACCAACGTCTTATTTTGATTCGACGGTATTGTTGGATGAAGCGGCCCGGACCAACCTTACATGACCACGTTCATGAGACCGATTCCACTGACAGACATGCAACTAAGTTTTGCATAAAGGTGGCTGGCGGGTGTCTGTTTCTCCTACTTTAGTTGAATCAAATTTGACTGGGGACGGTCCTTGAGGGAGTCCTAGACTAAGGGGTCCTCGGGCGTCCGGCCTGTTGGACATGGGCCGGACTGATGGGCTGTGAAGATACAAGACCGAAGACTCTCACCCGTGTCCGGATGGGACTCTCCTTGGCATGGAAGGCAAGCTTGGTATTCGGATATGAAGATTCCTTTTCTCTATAACCGACTTTGTACAACCCTAGTCCCCTCCGGTGTCTATATAAACCGGAGGGTTTAGTCCATAGGGACAATCATAATCATACAAGCTAGGCTTCTAGGGTTTAGCCATTACGCTCTCGTGGTAGATCAACTCTTGTAATACTCATATTCATCAAGATCAATCAAGCAGGAAGTAGGGTATTACCTCCATAGAGAGGGCCCGAACCTGGGTAAACATCGCGTCCCCTGTCTCTAGTTACCATCGACCTTAGACGCATAGTTCGGGACCCCCTACCCAAGATCCGCCGGTTTTGACACCGATATTGGTGCTTTCATTGAGAGTTCCATTGTGACGTCGAAGACAGGATTGATGGCTCGCGTGGTTATCAAGGACAGTATCACCTCCGGAGGAGCCCTGGCCTCAGGCCAAACCCTCCGGCTGGGCGGCTTTACCATGACCGCCCGCTCGGCCGTTAAGCCGACGATGACTTCTCGGGTCATCGAAAATCGCCTCCGTGTTGACTCCCAATACTCCAAACAGATGGATCCGACGGAGTTGTCGTCTTTGAATGAACTCCTCGATCGCATCGCCGCCTTGGGGATCGCTACAGACTACGATCGGATTGGGCTTAAACCCGATCAGAGAGAAATCAAATCTCCACTGATCACCCATCAGATAGCGATAGTTGAGGAGCAAAATGATGACTCTTCCTCTATATTGAGGATGAACTATGTTCGGATTTCCGGGCTCGAAGAGCTGGATACCTGTCCGCGGAGCAACAAGGCCTGCCCTCCGAACCTAGAATCGGATAGTAGACCTGAAAAATCGGTTGATATCTCGGAGCCCGAACTATTAAGCTCGGAAATCTCTCAAGCTCCGGATACCAAATCGGGCCAGGGTTTGGATTTAAAGCCACCCACCCACCCAGATATACGCGATCTCATGTACCTACCACAGCAGTCTCAGGAAACAGTCCATCACTTTTGGGCAAGATTCCTCCTTATCAAAGACAAGGTTAAAGATTGCTGCGACGAAGACGAGATCTCAGCATTCTGCAATAGTTGCACGGACGAAGGAATTCTCAACGCCATCAACCGCCGTCGCGTATCACACTTCGCTGACTTGGCAACCATAGTACAAAAGTACTGCGCAATGGAAAGCGCTTGGAAAACTCAGGCAGCTCGCTGGGAACCACCGGCTTCCACTCAACCCCTCGTCCGGGCAAAAAGGACGCACCCTCGCGGGGCGCCCGACCCAATAGTAAAGAAATCTAAGCCCATTGCAGGGCGCGGAACCGTTCTGGAGGGATGGCTCGATAGGCCATGCAAAATACACACAACGCCGGATACCATACCAACCCATAGCCTTAGAGCATGTTGGATACTCCGGCAAGTGGCCAAGAGCGGCGAGGATATCCTCACCAAAAATACCCCAGAGCAACACCCCCCGAAGGATGACGGCCTCAGCGTATTGACAGTCTTCGAGACCTTCGCTTAAAACAACCAGCGCAAAAGGGCCTTCCACGACCTCGCCGAAGTCTGCGAAGTCGCAGCAATAAACCCTTGGAACGACACGGCCATAACTTTCAATGCCAGCGACGAACCAAGATTCCGGACAGTCCGGGCACCAGCCGCCCTAGTCCTCAATCCAATTGTGGACGGTTTTCGGCCCACTAAAGTACTCATGGACGGCGGCAGCGGACTAAACCTCATCTACGAGGATACACTCATCAAAATGGAAATAGACAGGAGCTGCATCGAGCAAAGCAGCATGACCTTCCGAGGAATCATTCCCAGTCGGGAGGCGCAATGTGCGGGAAAAATCACACTTGACGTGGTATTCGGCACGCCGGAGAATTATCGGTCCGAAGAGATAACCTTCCAAGTGGCCCCTGTCAACAGCGGATATCACGCCCTATTGGGGCGAGATGCATTTACACGCTTCCAAGCTATACCTCATTACGGGTACATGAAGCTCAAAATGTCTAGGCCCAACGGTATCATCACTCTTGCCAGTGATCCGGACATAGCACTCCGCGCCAAAAACAAAACCGCATCCCTGGCCCTCGAGGCACTGTCTGAGGCCCTCGCGGTCGAAGAATTAACCGTGCTGCGCTCCACTGTGGACAGGGATGACGTAATCCTGGACAAACGACCCAAATCCACCTCCTTTAAACCAGCAGATGAAATAGTCAAATTTCAAGTCCACCCGACGGACCCCAAGAAGACAGCATCCATCAGGGCATAGCTGGACCCAACAGTCGACGCCGCGCTATGAGAGTTCCTGCGCGAGAACTGGGACATATTCGCCTGGCACCCTTCTGACATGCCAGGAATCCCACGAAGGTTGGCCGAACACAACCTCAACATATTGAAGGGATATAAACCGGTCAAGCAAACACTTCGACACTTTTCTGAACCCAAACGGCAAGCTATGGGGGAGGAGCTAGCCAAGCTACTCGAGGCCGGATTCATCAGAGAAATAAAACACCCGGACTGGCTAGCAAACCTGGTGATGGTACCAAAGAAGGATAAATCCTGGCGCCTATGCGTCGATTTCAAAGACCTCAACAAGGCCTGCCCCAAGGATCCCTTCCCCTCCCTCGCATCGAACAGATTATTGATGCCACTGCAGTACACGACTCGCTGTGCTTCCTCGACGCATACTCCGGATACCATCAAATCAAAATGAAGGAGTCCGACCAAGCCGCAACGGCATTCATTACCCCATATGGGCCATTTTGCTTCAACACTATGCCCTTCGGGCTTAAAAACGCCAGCGCCACCTATCAACGCATGATCCAAACATGCCTGGAAAAATAGATCGGCAAGACAGTTGAAGCATACGTGGACGACGTCGTCATCAAAACAAGGCACGTCGAGTCATTGATAGACGATCTGCGTCTTACATTCGACAACCTCCGCACATATGACATTAAGCTCAACCCGGAAAAATGTGTTTTCGGCGTTCCCGCCGGAAAACTGCTGGGCTTCATCGTCTCCAATAGAGGAATCGAGGCAAATCCAGCCAAAATCTGAGCTTTGTCACAATTGGCTACACCAACAGACCTTAAACAGGTCCAAAAACTAGCCGGATGTGTGGCAGCTTTAAGCCGCTTTATCTCTAGACTAGGAGAAAAAGCATTGCCGCTTTATCGCCTTCTCCGATGCACCTTCCACTTCGAGTGGACGGATGCGGCAACGGCCGGACTTGAAGAGATAAAGGCTCTTTTAGCGAGCAATCCAATCCTGGCCACGCCGAACATCGGCGAACCCAAGTTATTATACATCTCGGCAACACACCAGGTGCTGAGCGCGGTGCTCGTTGTCGAGCGAGAAGAGGACGGACACAAATTCCCACTTCACAAACCGGTATACTACGTATCCACTGTCCTCACACCATGCAAATCCCGGTACCCTCATTACCAAAAGATAGCATACACGGTCTTCATGGCATCCCAGAAGCTACGACACTACTTTCAAGAGTGCTCAATCACGGTGGCTTCCGAAGTACCACCCAATGACATAATAAACAACCGTGATGCCAAGGGCCGGATCGCAAAGTGGGCCATTGAGCTCCTTCCATTCGACATAACCTATAAACCGCGCCGGGCCATCAAATCCCAAGTACTGGCCGACTTCGTCGCTGAATGGACAGAGGCCGAACTCCCTAAAGAGTACGACACATATTCCAACTGGGTCATGCACTTTGATGGTTCCAAAATACTGGCGGGCTTAGGACCGGGCATTGTCTTAACGTCCCCCACTGGAGAAACAGTTCAGTACGTACTCCAAATATTATACACAGACTCCAACAATGCAGCCGAATACGAGGCCTTACTGCATGGTCTTCGGATGGCGGTCTCCATGGGCATACAACGCCTGGAGGTGCGCGGGGATTCAAACCTCGCAATATCCCAAATAAATGGATACTTCGACGCCAAAGATCCGAAGATGGCGGCCTATCATAACGCCGTTCTCAAAATGTCAGCTCGGTTCGAGGGGCTCGAGTTTCATCATGTGGCCTGAGAAAGTAATCAAGCGGCGGATGTCCTCGCCCGCATCGGCGCCAAGCGCGACCCCGTCCCGCCTAACATATTTACGGAAAGGCTCTTCAAGCCATCCGTGGTGTGGCAAGGGGAGAGCGGCAACACTACTCCAGACCCGATTATACCCCCAGATTCCGAACACAATACCGATATCATCGGGGGCTTAGCCACCGAAATAACACCATCGGCCCATCTTATCATGGCAGTCATTGCCCCATGGACCGAACCCTTCTTGGCCTACCTTAATAGGCGAGAGCTCCTCGAGGATCAGAATGAGGCTCGCTGCATTGTCCGACGCTCGAAAGCCTACAAGGTTCATGGCGGAGAGCTCTACAAGAAAAGCGCTACCGGAGTACTTCAAAGATGTATCTCCGAAGAAGAGGGACGGCAGCTCTTGGCTGAAATTCATGCCGGTCTCGGAGGTCACCACGCCGCGGCTCGGGCCCTTGTAAGTAAGGCCTTCCGTACAGGTTTCTATTGGCCGACGGCCCGAGCAGATGCACAGGACCTTGTCCAACGTTGCGGCGGATGCCAGCTTTTCACCAACCAAAGCCATATGCCACCCACCGCTCTACAAACAATCCCCATCACTTGGCCTTTTGCGGTCTGGGGGCTTGATATGGCCGGACCCCTTAAAGGAGGAAGCCATAAGAAAAAAATATCTACTGGTCATGGTAGATAAGTTCACTAAGTGGATAGAGGCCAAACCAGTAAAATGGCCGAATCCGGACCAGTGATAGACTTTATATCCGGTGTCGTACACCGTTACGGTGTCCCACATAGTATCATCACCGATAACGGCTCCAATTTCACAGCCGATGAAGTGAAATCCTGGTGTGCTAAATTGGGCATTAAGCTCGATTACGCCTCGGTCTACCACCCACAAACAAATGGGCAAGTCGAACGAGCGAATGGTCTTATTATGAGCGGCATTAAGCCCAGACTAGTGCGGTCGTTGAAAGAATCAGACAAGCACTGGGTTGAGGAGCTCGACTCCGTACTCTGGGGGCTGCGGACCACGCCCAATCGCACTACCGGATATACACCTTTCTTCATGGTGTACGGCGCAGAGGCTGTGTTGCCCTGCGACATTATTCATGACTCACCTAGAGTGCGCATGTACTAAGAGAGAGAGAGGCCGAACTTGATCGGCAGGACAGCTTAGATGCCCTGGAGGAGGAGCAAGACGTCGCAAAAGCCCGTTCCGCATTGTATCAACAACAGGCTCGTAGATATCAAAGTAGAGAAGTGCGGGCCAAGACTTATAACGTTGGCGAACTTGTTCTACGCTTACCAGAGAAGAAAAAGGACAAACTCAAGCCCAAGTGGGAGGGTCCCTTCATCATAGACAAAGTTCTCACTGGAGGAGCGTACCGCCTGCGTGATGCATCGGACAACCGCTTAGAGCCGAACCCGTGGAACGCCGCCAGACTCCGAAGATTCTACGCCTAGTGCCGGACTCTTTGTTCGTCTTCTCCCTTTGTTTCCATTTTTTTCTTTCCTCTCTTTAACTTTTCTCCTAGCTTTAAGCTATCGTACGGCTACACCGCACACCTATGATGCGCATATCCTTAAAATGTACACGCTCATAATACCTGGGGGCTTTTTTTTACAGAAGCTTATTATAATTTTACGAGCATCAAGCTCAACACATATGTGTCCTCTTCCGCATATGTACCTTTTCTTCGCCATTATATGCATCGTTATAACTTAAGTTTTGGCCAAGCTGGGTTGCCTGGCTCCTGTGCTTATGCCCTACGTTCCCGTTTGTTCAGCTAGGGCATAAAGGGAGCACCTCTGCGATTGTTACTGCCGGGTCATCCGGACGTGTACCTCAGACTAGGTGAAGCCGAAAGCTAGCATTCTTAAGGGAATATTCGGTCGGCGGACTAAAGATGTGTTACACTCATTACACTATGAACCCCAGGACGTCACGTACACTGCGATTTTTTCAATCACAGTTCGGCCATGCACACTTAACGCGTGTTCACCCAGGGAAAGGAACCCTTAACGGAACTATTCTCTCTGGAAGATGTTTCTTACAATTACAATGTAATATAACATAGCTAGCCGGATACAATTTGTCTGTTTAAGCAACTATGACCCCTACGCCTGGTTTCCACGCATACCCCGGTCTATATTGCCGCTTTGGTATTCGGAAACACTCCGCACCTTCGGGTCCAGAGGTCGAAGCAAAAAGGTCTGCCATGACAATCGTTTTACAATCCGGCTAGGGAAAATTATGTCAATGGAAGTACATTGTCACTTAGACTCAAAAACTACTTCCTCTATGTCGTCTAACAGGCTGTCTAGCTTACAATCCTGTTGGGAATATTTGGCGGTTACCCTTACTTGGTCATATACCAAACTAACTGAAATTTATTTTCCATCTGACCCTTTAGGCCCGACCCGGGCCATATGATTCGGATCAAGCTTGGTGTACCGTGTATTCACCATGGCCCAGGCCTCTCGCGCACCTTCTCGGCAGGCTGATATCTTCCATAATCGAATACGCCGCCGTGCTCCTTTGAATAGCTCCACGAGCTCCGCCATACTTCCTGGAGGGGAGGCGGATGGCCATAAAGCCTTGGCAACACTTCGCATTGCTTGCCGAACTCGCTCGTGCATTTGGGACAGCTCTTGTAGCAGGTCGCTTTGAGATCCGGACATTTCCTCTTCGGGACGGCCAGTCAGCATACCTGCAGACATAAATCTGTCAGTTCCTGTCCTCACCGAATTATAGGGAGGCAAGTTTGAATAACATACTGAATATGCTGCCTCGTAGTCTCTTATTCTCCTTCACGGAGTCGGCCAGCTGGACTCGCACATCTTTTAGTTCTTCGCCCAACAGGGTGTTGGAATCCCGCAGCTTATTTTTCTCGTCCCTGACCCGTGTCAGCACACGATCGCCCGCGGCCATTTGCCTCTTGGCCTCTTGTTCACCCGCTTGCGTGACTTTCAGGGCCTCATTCAGTTGATCCAACGATCCTGCCATGGGGAATGCAAAAAGCATTAATATTCTTGGTATATAACTATATTTTCCTCGGTGGAGGGAAACATTACCAGGCGGTGCCTCCTTGGATTTCTCCAGTTCGGCAGTTGCCACAGCTAGCTGGGTCCGGCACTTTTCCAGCTCTTGAGACAGCAGGCTATTCTTCTCCGTGAGCACCTGGTTATACAATGATCCTTAAATCGGTTGTATCAAGTGCTTCAAGTCTCGGGGGCTACTGGTATATAATTATCAGAATTGTACAAATGTATACTTACCCGCATATCTTTCAAATGCTGTTATGTGGCTCTGGTAAGCCCGTCTCGAGCAGCTCGGATGTATGCATCAGCCGAGCTGAAGGTGTTGAATGCCTCCTTTGTAAAGCCGGGGTCGCGAAGAGCAGCCCGCTGGCGTCGATGATTCATGGCGCTTTCCACTTCAGAGTTAGTGACGGATACATCATCTGACTCCTCTGCCGAAGGACAGTCCGGCGTCACTCCCGTATCAGCCCTCACCTCTAAAGCAGGGTCGGGAACCTGACTTGTGGAAGCGCGGCCGGTAAGATCCCCGGACATAGTCCGGCGAACCCTTTTCCTGATAAAACGCAGCGGATAATGTCACAGTTTGATGTGACTGCCAGGAGGCATGATCAAAAACCATACCTCTTTGTTGAAGGCTCTGTCGTGTTATTGTTTGCCTTCCTCTTTGAAGATTTGCTCGGCGCGGGTGCCGCTCTCCTAGGAGATGCCTCTGGTGCACGTTGAGGCGTCGGGCGCCTCCCCTTTGGAGCACGAAATAGTGCGGTGGGTGAGGCGTATTGAGGAAGCTCTTTCGGAGAAGGTGTCTCTTGATTACTTACATGCGAGGCAGGAAGGAGGCCCGGATAGTCGGCGATGATGGCCACTTTTGTGCCGTCATAGCTTGTCTGGTAGAATACTCCATCCTCATGCTCTACAAATATGTCCGGATCCTCTTCGAATCCGGGGTCAAGGTCCCGGTTGTGATCCTCTGGCTGTGGAGCGGGGCTATAAATCCCCTTGGTAATCTTCCGCCATTCCTGTTACAAATGGATGGGTTAATGACCATTAAAAGCGAATCAGGGAGAAATGGTGGAATTAGAACTCACCCAACTAGGAGGATTGTACATGGAAAAGCCATCTCGACGTTTTATACGAGTAAATTCCTCTTTCTCTCCTTTGTACAGCTCGGCCAATATTTTGGCCAAAGCGGCGGGGGTGTCCGGACCCTTCCGGCCGCAGCAGGAGGCGTCATCTTCCCCATTATAGTGCCACATGGGAAGCCCTCTGTATTGGAGTGGTTGAACCCCCCCGCACTATGGAAGTCGCCATTACCTCGACTATTGATAGTCCGGACTGGGCGAGCGTCTTTATCTTGCCCATCAATTGACGGACTTCCGCGCTATCTTCCTCCTCGTGGCTCCGAGGGTGCCAGCTGTGGCGTTTCTTCAACGGAGCGCTTGAAAATTCAGGAAGACCCATTTGGACTGGGTCAGGAAGGGCGACGTCCTCAATATAAAACCACTCGGAAGGCCACTCTTCGGACGCCTTCTTCGGCGTGCCGGACAGGTATCCGGCCCCGGCGATGCGCCATACCTCGGCTCCACCCACTTCGAATATTGATCCCTCTTGGTTACGAGGGACGAGACATAATAATTTCCTCCATAATTCAAAATGGGCCTCGCAGCCTAGGAATAGCTCACAAAGAGCAACATAACCCGCGATGTGCAGGATGGAGGCAGGAGTGAAATTGTGCAGTTGGAGGCCATAATACTCCAGAAGTCCTCGGAGGAACGGGTGGATTGGAAATCCGACGCCTCTTAGCAAGTAGGGGACAAAGCATACTCGTTCCCCCTGGATGGATTGGGGAAATTCTCAGCCTGAGCCCCGCCGTTGAAGGAAGTCAATCCTGCTCGAACGGGGACTAGATCCGTGGGGGGAAGAAATCCCTGTGTTTGCAGCTTCACCAGCTGACCGTGGGATACGAAACATCTCTCCCAATCGCCTTTTTTGGAGCCGTGGGGACGGGAGGAAGAACTGGGAGCGCTAGCCATGTTGGAGTGGTTCCTCCCAGCGAGCTCTGAGGATTGTCCGCGTGGTGTGGGACGGATCTGAAGATCCAATCTCTTTAAATAGGCGCTTCCCTAACATGGTCGGGGTGTTATGTGCAAAAAATACCCTGTCCTCTCGTATTCACTCGACACGTGGGAGCTGAAGCCATGGATGCACAGAAGCCGATGGGTACGACATTAAATGGAAGGCCGAATACAGCTCTTTGAAGTCATCGTAGGAGGAACCCGCCTTGCAATGCCGAAGACAATCTGCGTGCCGGACACATCGTCATTGAAAGCCTGGTTCGGGGGCTACTGAGGGAGTCCTGGACTAAGGGGTCCTCGGGCGTCCGGCCTGTTGGACATGGGCGGACTGATGGGCTGTGAAGATACAACACCGAAGACTCTCACCCGTGTCCGGATGGGACTCTCCTTGGCATTCGGATATGAAGATTCCTTTTCTCTGTAACCGACTTTGTACAACCCTAGTCCCCTCCGGTGTCTATATAAACCGGAGGGTTTAGTCCATAGGGACAATCATAATCATACAGGCTAGGCTTCTAGGGTTTAGCCATTACGATCTCGTGGTAGATCAACTCTTGTAATACTCATATTCATCAAGATCAATCAAGCAGGAAATAGGGTATTACCTCCATAGAGAGGGCCCGAACCTGGGTAAACATCGTGTCCCCTGTCTCCTGTTACCATCGACCTTAGACTCACAATTCGGGACCCCCTACCCGAGATCCGCCGGTTTTGACACCGACAATCCCTGAAGAAGGTTAAAACAGCAAACTTGATGAAACACCGTTGTGGTTTTGTGCGTAGGTAAGAACGGTTCTTGCTAGAAGCCCGTAGCAGCCACGTAAAACCTGCAACAACAAAGTAGAGGACGTCTAACTTGTTTTGGTAGGGCATGTTGTGTTGTGATATGGTCAAGACATGATGTGATATACGTTATTGTATGAGATGATCATGTTTTGTAAAAGTTATCGGCAACCGGCAGGAGCCTTATGGTTGTCTCTTTATTGTATGAAATGCTAACGCCATGTAATTGCTTTACTTTATCACCATGCGTTAGCGATAGTTGTAGAAGCAATAGTTGGCGAGACGACCACGACACTATGATGGAGATCAAGTGTCGAGCCGGTGACGATGGAGATCATGGCGATGCTTTGGAGATGGAGATCAAAAGCACAAGATAATGATGGCCATGTCATGTCACATATTTTGATTGCATGTGATGTTTATCTTTTATGCATCTTATTTTGCTTAGTACGGCGGTAGCATTAAGATGATCCCTTAACAAAAATTTCAAGGTATAAGTGTTCTCCCTGAGTATGCACCGTTGCGACAGTTCGTCGTGTTGAGACACCACGTGATGATCGGGTGCGATAGACTCTACGTTCACATACAATGGGTGCAAGACAGTTTTGCACATGCGGATACTCAGGTTAAACTTAATGAGCCTGGCATGTACAGACATGGCCTCGGAACACTGGAGAGAGAAAGGTCGAACGTGAACCATATAGTAGATATGATCAACATAGAGATGTTCACCATTGATGACTACTCCATCTCACGTGATGATCGGACAAGGTTTAGTTGATTTGGATCACGTATCATTTAGATGACTTGAGGGATGTCTATCTAAGTGGGAGTTCTTAAGTAATTTGATTAATTGAACTTAATTTATCATGAACTTAGTCCTGATAGTTTTTGCATATCTATGTTGTAGATCAATGGCCCGTGCCACCGTTCCCTTGAATTTTAATGCGTTCCTAGAGAAAGCTAAGTTGAAAGGTGATGGTAGCAACTACACGGACTGGGTCCATAACTTGAGGATTATCCTCATTGCTGCACAGAAGAATTATGTCCTTGATGCACCGCTAGGTGTGCCACCCCCTCCAACAACTGCGGACATTGTGAATGCCTGCCAGTCGCGTGTTGATGACTACTCGATAGTTCAGTGTGCCATGCTTTACGGCTTAGAATCGGGACTTCAAAGAAGTTTTGAATGTCATGGACCATATGAGATGTTCCAGGAGTTGAAGTTAATATTTCAAGCAAATACCCGAGTTGAGAGATATGAAGTCTCCAACAAGTTCTATAGTAGCAAGATGGAGGAGAACAGTTCTGTCAGTGAACACATACTCAGAATGTCTGTATATCATGATCACTTGACTCAGCTGGGAGTTAATATTCCAGATGATAGTGTTATTAACCGAATTCTTCAATCACTGCCACCAAGCTATAAAGGCTTCGCGATGAACTATAATATGCATGGGATGGATAAGACAATTTCCGAGCTCTTCCCAATGCTCAAAGCTGCGGAGGTAGAAATCAAGAAGGAGCATCAAGTGTAGATGGTTAACAAGACCACTAGTTTCAAGAAAAAGGGCAAGGGAAAGAAGGGGAACTTCAAGAAGAATGGCAAGCAAGTTGCCACTCCTGGGAAGAAGCCCAAATCTGGACCCAAGCCTGAGACTGAGTGCTTCTACTGCAAAGGGAATGGTCATTGTAAGCGGAACTATCCCAAGTATTTGGCAGATAAGAAAGATGGCAAAGTGAACAAAGGTATATTTGATATACATGTTATTGATGTGTACCTTACTAATGCTTGTAGTAGCGCCTGGGTATTCGATACTGGTTCAGTTGCTCATTTTCTAACTCGAAACAGGGGCTACAGATTAAATGAAGATTGGCTAAGGACGAGGTGATGATGCGCGTCGGGAATGGTTCCAAGGTCGATGTGATCGCTATCGGCACGCTACCTCTACAATTACCTTCGAGATTAGTTTTAGACCTGAATAATTGTTATTTGGTCCCAGCGTTGAGCATGAACATTATATCTGGATCTTGTTTAATGCGAGACGGTTATTCATTTAAATCAGAGAATAATTGTTGTTTTATTTATATGAGTAATATCTTTTATGGTCATGCACCCTTGAAGAGTGGTCTATTTTTGTTGAATCTTGATTGTGGTGATACACACATTCATAATATTGACGCCAAAAGATGCAAAGTTGACAATAATAGTGCAACATATTTGTGGCACTGCCGTTTAGGTCATATTGGTGTAAAACGCATGAAGAAACTGCATGCAGATGGACTTTTGTAATCACTTGATTATGAATCATTTGATACTTGCGAACCATGCCTCAAGGGCAAGATGACTAAAACTCCGTTCTCTGGAAGAATGGAGCGAGCTAGTGACTTATTGGAAATAATACATACCAATGTATGCGGTCCGATGAGTGTTGAAGCTCGCGGCGGGTATCATTATTTTTTGACCTTCACAGACGATTTGAGCAGATATGGGTATATCTACTTGATGAAACACAAGTCTGAAACATTTGAAAAGTTCAAAGAATTTCAGTGTGAAGTGGAGAATCATCGTAACAAGAAAATAAAGTTTCTACGATCTGATCACGGAGGCGAATATTTGAGTTATGAGTTTGGCCTTCATTTAAAACAATGTGAAATAGTTTCACAACTCACGCCACCTGGAACACCACAATGTAATGGTGTGTCCGAACGTCGTAACCGTACTTTATTAGATATGGTGCGATCTATGATGTCTCTTACCGATTTACCACTATCGTTTTGGGGTTATGCATTAGAGACAGCTGCATTCACGTTAAATAGGGCACTGTCTAAATCCGTCGAGACAACACCGTATGAACTATGGTTTGGCAAGAAACCTAAGCTGTCGTTTCTTAAAGTTTGGGGTTGTGACACTTATGTCAAAAGGCTTCAGCCTGTTAAGCTTGAACCCCAATCGGAGAAGTGCGTCTTCATAGGATACCCTAAGGAAACAATTGGGTACGCCTTCTACCACAGATACGAAGGCAAGATTTTTATTGCCAAGAATGGAACCTTTCTAGAGAAGGAGTATCTCTCGAAAGAAGTGAGTGGGAGGAAAGGAGAACTTGATGAGGTAATTGTACCTTCTCTCGAATTGGAAAGTAGCTCATCAGATAAATCCGTTCCTGTGATGCCTACACCAACTAGAGAGGAAGTAAATGATAATGATCATGAAACTTCAGATCAAGTTGCTACTGAACCTTGTAGGTCAACCAGAGCACGATCTGCACCAGAGTGGTACGGTAATCCTGTTCTGGAAGCCATGTTACTAGACCATGACGAACCTACGAACTATGAAGAAGCTATGATGAGCCCAGATTTTGATAAATGGCTTGAGGCCATGAAATTGAGATAGGATCCATGTATGAGAACAAAGTGTGGACTTTGGTGGACTTGCCCGATGATCGGCGAGCCATAGAGAACAAATGGATCTTCAAGAAGAAGACTGACGCTGATGGTAATGTTACTGTCTACAAAGCTCGACTTTTTGCGAAAGGTTTTCGACAAGTTCAAGGAGTTGACTACGATGATACTTTCTCACCCGTAGCGATGCTTAAGTCTGTCCGAATCATGTTAGCAATTGCCGCATTTTATGATTATGTAATCTGTCAAATAGACGTCAAAACTACATTCCTTAATGGATTTCTTAAAGAAGAATTGTATATGATACAACCAGAAGGTTTTGTCGATCCTAAAGGTGCTAGCAAAGTGTGCAAGCTCCAGTGATCCATCTATGGACTGGTGCAAGCATCTCGGAGTTGGAATATATGCTTTGATGAGGTAATCAAAGCATATGGTTTTATACAAACTTTTGGAGAAGCGTGTATTTACAAGAAAGTGAGTGGGAGCTCTGTAGCATTTCTAATATTATATGTGGATGACATATTGTTGATTGGAAATGATATAGAATTTCTGGATAGCATAAAAGGATACTTTAATAGAAGTTTTTCAATGAAAGACCTCGGCGAAGCTGCTTATATATTGGGCATGAAGATCTACAAAGATAGATCAAGCCGCTTAATAGGACTTTCACAAAGCACATACCTTGATAAATTTTTGAAGAAGTTCAAAATGGATCAGTCAAAGAAAGGGTTCTTGCCTGTGTTACAAGGTGTTAAGTTGAGTCAGACTCAATGCCCGACCACTTCAGAAGATAGAGAGAAAATGAAAGTCATTCCCTATGCCTCAGCCATAGGTTCTATCATGTATGCTATGTTGTGTACCAGACCTGATGTGTGCCTTGCTATAAGTTTAGCAGGGAGGTACCAAAGTAATCCAGGAGTGGATCACTGGACAGCGGTCAAGAACATCCTAAAGTACCTGAAAAGGACTAAGGATATGTTTCTCGTTTATGGAGGTGACAAAGACCTCGTCGTAAATGGTTACGTCGATGCTAGATTTGACATTTATCTGGATGACTCTAAGTCACAAACCAGATATGTATTTATTTTGAATGGTGGAGCTGTCAGTTGGTGCAGTTCCAAGCAGAGCGTCGTGGCGGGATCTACGTGTGAAGTGGAGTACATAGCTGCTTCGGAAGCAGCAAGTGAAGGAGTCTGGATGAAGGAGTTCATATCCGATCTAGGTGTAATACCTAGTGCATCGGGTCCAATGAAAATCGTTTGTGACAATACTGGAGCAATTGCCTTAGCAAAGAAATTCAGATTTCACAAAAGAACCAAACACATCAAGAGACGCTTCAACTCCATCTGTGATCTAGTCAAGGGGGAGACATAGAGATTTGCAAAATACATACGGATCTGAATGTGGTAGACCCGTTGACTAAGCCTCTTCCACGAGCAAAACATGATCATCACCAAGACTCCATGGGTGTTAGAATCATTACAATGTAATCTAGATTATTGACTCTAGTGCAAGTGGAAGACTGAAGGAAATATGCCCTAGAGGCAATAATAAAGTTGTTATTTTATATTTCCTTATATCATGATAAATGTTTATTATTCAGGCTAGAATTGTATTAACTGGAAACTTGATACATGTGTGGATACATAGACAAAACACCGTGTCCCTAGTAAGCCTCAACTAGACTAGCTCGTTAATCAAAGATGGTTAAGTTTCCTAACCATAGACATGTGTTGTCATTTGATAAATGGGAGCACATCATTAGGAGAATGATGTGATGGACATGATCCATCCGTTAGCTTAGCATATTGATCGTTCAGTTTTATTGCTATTGCTTTCTTCATGTCAAATACATATTCCTTCGACTATGAGATTATGCAACTCCCGGACACCGGAGGAATACCTTATGTGCTATCAAACATCACAACGTAACTGGGTGATTATAAAGATGCTCTACAGGTATCTCTGAAGGTGTTTGTTGGGTTGGCATAGATCGAGATTAGGATTTGTCACTTCGAGTATCGGAGAGGTATCTCTGGGCCCTCTCAGTAATACATATCATAAGAAGCCTTGCAAGCAAAGTGACTAATGAGTTAGTTGCGGGATGATGTTTTATGGAACGAGTAAAGAGACTTACCGGTAGCAAGATTGAACTAGGTATGAAGATACCGACGATTAATCTTCGGCAAGTAAACATACCGGTGACAAAGGGAATAACGTATGTTGTCATAACGGTTCGACCGATAAAGATCTTCATAGAATATGTCGGAACCAATATGAGCATCCAGGTTCCGCTATTGGTTACTGACCGAAGAGGTGTCTCGGTCATGTCTACATAGTTCTCGAACCCGTAGGGTCCGCACGCTTAACGTTCGATGACGATTTAGTATTATATGAGTTATGTGATTTGGTGACCGAATATTGTCCGGAGTCCTGGATGAGATCACGGACATGACGAGGAGTCTCGAAATGGTCGAGAGGTAAAGATTGATATATAGGATGATAGTATTCGGACACCGAAAGTGTTCTGGGTAGTATCGGGTATTTATCGGAGTACAAGGGGGTTAGCGGACCCCCCCCCCGGGGGGGAATAATGGGCCTTATGGGCCATAAGAGGGGAGCGCGCCACCCCTTGTGGGCTAGTGTGCTCCCCCTTTAGGCAGGAGGCCGAATTGGAGAAGGAAGAGGGGGTTCGCCCCCCCCTTTCCTTCCTCCCTTCCCTCTTCCCTTTTCCCCTCCGGTGAAATAAGGAGGGGGCGAATTGGGATAGGACCCCAAGTAGGATTCCTCCTACTTGGGGTGCCCCATGGCTGCTCCCCTCCCCTCCCACCTATATATACGTGGGAGGGGGCGCCTAGAAGACACACCAACAATTGTTAGCTGTGTGCGGCGCCCCCCTTCACAGTTTATGCCTCCGGTCATATCTTCGTAGTGCTTACGCGAAGTCCTGTGCGGATCACGTCACCATCACCGTCGCCACGCCGTCGTGCTAACGGAACTCATCTTCTTCTTCGACACCTTTGCTGGATCAAGAGGACGAGGGACGTCATCGAGCTGAACGTGTGAAGAACTCGGAGGTGTCGTACGTTCAGTGCTTGATCGGTCGGATCTAGAAGAAGTTCGGCTACGTCCACTACAAAAAAAGACATATCCATGACATTTTGGGCCGAACGAATTTTTTCTGTCATACATATGACACTTATATGACGATAATTGTGACAAAACCCGGTATCATCATAGATGTGGTGGGCTCCTACTTCTATGACAAAAAATCATGACAGAAAATGGGCTTTTCGTCCTGGGCGGGCCGGAGACGCAGCTGCATGACATTCTTTGGGCCGTCCATGACGGAAAAAACCATGGTAGAAGCGAGGGGGAGGAAAATTTCGGGGAGTTCCCGGTTACGGTGGGAGGTCGGGGGCCGAGCGATGCGCGTTTCTCTCGTACACGTACGCGCGTGTGTGCGAGGCGTTGGCTCTAACTGAACCCGAGCGAGGCGTTGGGCTCTAACTGAACCTGAGCGATTGCACTGCAGGCTACGCGTTACTGAACCCGAGCGATCGATCGATGGCTGTTAACTAAACCCGATCGAGCGATTCCTTCGCTACTGCTGCTAACTGAAGCCGATCGATTGGATGAACAGTGAGCGTTGCCGGGGGGGTGGATGAACAGTGAGCAGTGGCGTTGCCTCTGGATGAACAGGACCCCGTGGTGTGGTGGAGGGCTGGATGAACAGTAGACGGTGGAGGGGTGCCCGTGGAGGGGTGGTTGAACAGGACCCCGTGGTGTGGAGGGCTGGATGAACAGTAGACGGTGGAGGGGTGCCCGTGGAGGGGTGGTTGAACAGTAGCCGGTGGAGTAGCGTGCGGTGGAGGCTGGATGAACAGGAGCCCGTGGAGGCTGGAGGAGGTCGACGGTAGCCCGTGGAGGCTGGAGGAGGTCGACGGTGGAGATGAACAGTATCCCGTGGAATCCCGTTTTGCGGTACGCCACACCCCTCCCGATGAACAGGACCCCCGTTTCGACCGTAGGAGGTCCATTTCGTCCGTTTTGCGGTACGCCACACCCCTCCCGATCAACAGGACCCCCGTTTCGACCGTAGGAGGTCCGTTTCGTCCGTTTTGTGGTACGCCACACCCCTCCCAATCAACAGGACCCCCGTTTCGACCGTAGGAGGTCCGTTTCGTCCGTTTTGCGGTACGCCACACCCCTCCCGGTCAACAGGACCCCCGTTTCGACTGTAGGAGGTCCGTTTCCTCCGTTTTGCGGTACGCCACACCCCTCCCGATCAACAGGACCCCGTTCCGAACGTAGGAGGTCCGTTTCCTCCGTTCTGCGGTACGCCAGGCCTCGTTTCCATCGCCTGTTCCGTCCAAGCCCTCCCGATGAACACGGCCACGCATTCCGTTCCGACCCAGCCGGTTGGCTCCCACGCGTTCCGTTGCCTCCCGATGAACACGACGCACTCCGTTGCCTCCCCATGAACACGACGCATTCCGTTGCCTCCCCATGAACTCGACGCATTCCGTTGCCTCCCCATGAACACGACGCATTCCGTTGCCTCCCCATGAACACGACGACGACGCTGTTTCTCCGTTCCGACCCAGCCATGTACACGAGCCCTGGCCGTACGTATGCGCGAGTAGGCGTTCGAAACCCTGCCCGTATGTACACATACGTGGCCGTATTTTCTTTCTTGCACCCTGGCCGTTGTACGTACGTGTACATGCTACGTGCGCGCCTCTACTACGACACGTGCGCGCCTCTACATTGACCAGTATGTACGTACACGTTCGCGACCAGAATGACAACGCTATGTACGCTTCGACCAGGTGGGTCCCGACTGTCAGGCACTTCCTTGCCTGCGAAGATGTAGCTGGTGGGTCCCAGCAGTCAGGGGGCGAATCGTTTTGTTTTTTTTGCCTGGACGCACTTCCTTGCGTGCGAAGGTGTAGCTGCTAGGTCCCAGCAGTCAGGGGGGCGAATCATTTTTTTTGCCCGGACGCACTTCCTTGCGTGCGAAGGTGTAGCTGGTGGGTCCCAACAGTCGGGGGGCGGATCGTTTTTTTCGGACGCGCTTCCTTGTGTGCGAAGATGTAGCTGGTGGGTCCCAGCAGTCCGGGGGGCGAATCATTTTTTTCCTGGACGCACTTCCTTGCGTGCGAAGATGTAGCTCGTGGGTCCCAGCAGTCAGGGGGCGAATCATTTTTTTCGCGAAATACGGTGGCCCGTCCGGTGGGTCCCCGCTGTCAGGTGGAGGAATAATTATTTTGCGCATAATAAGGAGGCACTTCCTTGCGGCTGCCGTGGACCCAACTGTCAGCCTCTCCACATACAGTCCACATCCGATGGAAGTCGTTCCTTGACCATGTTGACCACGCCGCGCCGAGAGCACCAGGGCGGTGGACGACAAGGCCTAGGAAGGGGACGATGCGGAGCCGGGGAAGACGCGGCAGTGGATGCACACGCGGAGAGGAGTACGAGGGTTCACTGGTTCGGCTGCGCTGCCGTCGCCGCAGAATAACAGGGGGTGTGGGTGAGTGGAGGGATGACCTGGCCAGCGGTGGGAGTAGTAGGGGGCGGTGAGGCCTCCGCGGCAGCACAACCGGCCACGGGAGGCAGGAGCAGGCGGCACGACCGGCGCTGCTTTGGGCGGCTGGAGCAAGAAGACCAGAGGTTGAAGAAGCACGACGGCTGTTGGATGGACATCGTACGGTCACTGCAGCTAGAATCGTTTATATTGACTAAGTTGACAAAGCCCTTGGTACGTCAACTTAGTAGGCCCACAGGTCAGCTTCCGAAACGGTGCGCCCCAGATGTCAGGGGGAGGAATCATTTTTTGGGCTAGTGAAGCTAGAATATCCGAGATTGAAGAAGAAGCACAGCATCCGTTGGATGGACATCCAATGGCCACTGCTGCTAGAACCGTGTGTTGACTATAAGTTGAGAAAGCCTTGCATACGCGTCAACTCTGTTTTTTTAGGGGACGCGTCAACTTAGTAAGGCCAGAAGTGTGTGGCAGAGAACTTATAGCCCATTTGAGATTTGTAAGAATGTGTAGCCCATTTTTGAATTCTAATGGAATTTACTATAGCCCATTTACAGTTTGTTAAAAGTACAGCCCATTTCAACCAACCGTTCAAAACAGAATCCAATAAAATTTCCCACATTTTGATGGGATCCGAAATATTTTTATCCTGAAATTTCTAGTCAGATTAAATACAATTTCAATATAAATTTATATTACGTAAAAATCCAACGAAACATTGCACTCGCAACAATTAATGAAATTAAAATTTTCAATATCCAAAAATAATATTTTATAAAGTAATCACGTGTTTGGTGCATTTTTTATAGTTACTGCCTAGTTTTTATAATTACACCCCATTTATTATTTCTTAAAGCCTATTTTCTTGTTAAGCCTAATGCATCCCTCCTAGGAACGATTTGCAGCCCAGCGGGGTGGAGAATAACAACTTGACCTTTCCTGGGTATTCCTAAAACAGTATAGCTGGGCTAGCCATTTTCAGCTTGAAAAAAATTAATATCTGGGCTGGATATCTCGCCTGGGCTAGACGGGCCACAGCCCGCCCAGTTAATACCTGCAGCGATGTTTTCGTTGTTGTTCAGAGGAGAAAAATTAATATCTGGGCTAAACATCGAAAAACTCTGCAGTGCTCACACCTCAAAAACACAAATACTGCTCGAGTTGCTTGGTCCCAGCTGTCGGCCGCTTCTTGTGCAATTTTCTCGTTTATTGACTACTACATAGGTTGACAATGGTGTGGGACCGTGATGTCAGGAAACCAGGAGGAAGCAAAATAAATTATAGTTATATATATATATATAATAAGGAGGCACTTGCGTACGTGAGGCTATGGACCTGGTGGGTCCCCATTGTCATCCTCTCCAAGTAAAGTCATCTCCTCGCCCGAGCGCGCTTTCCGCCCGAAACAGTCAACGCTGCCCGCCCCGCTTCCCGGTGCAGGCGATTGCTCCGCCTTCAAACGACACAAGTGTCATCCGTCCGTCCATCTGCCGCCCACATTAATGATACGCGGTTGCCGAGGCGGCTACTCCGGCGCCACACGTCCGTCCCTCCGCCCGCCCACCATTGCTATATAAACTGCTGCGTCGGCCATAGCCGCAGTCATCCGCATCCGTTCCCTTTCTCCTGTCCACACCACTACTGCCCACCATGGCTTCCTCGCGCTCCAGCGCTCTTTGGGACGGGCGGACGATGGACCACAAGGAGATGGCAGCCATTGCTGCCGACCGGCTGGCCGGCAGGCAGCCGGAGGACGACAACGTCCCAATGGAGAACATGGTAGTCGACGATCCGGCGCCAATCCCCTCCTCCGCGCCATCCTTGCCGGTGCATTGCACCATGACCATCGGCGAGGCCCGTGCCCAATATATGGACAGGGTGAGGCAGATGCGTGAGGAGCAGTTTCGGGAGGCGCAGGCCGACGCCGCCTACAACCACCATCTCCTCCAGGAGCACCTGCAGGCGGAGGAGCAGATCGCCGCGGAGCGGGCGGAGCAGGAGGCGCTGCTCGACTCATACCGCTTCGCCCGCAAGGGCCGCCTCGAGCGCTGGCGGTACCGCATGCGGGTGGCGAAGGCTGCGTCCGCCTACAAAGAGGCTAGCAAAGAGGGCGATGAAGCGGGCGAGGCGCTGTTTGGCGAGACCGAGGACGAGGCAGAGGACAATGCCGGCTCCGACGAGTCCCCGCTCCACTGGCGTCGACGAGGCCCTGCTCCGCCGAGGCCCCGCGGCGCCAACAACGAGGCAGAGGACACCGCTGGCTCCGCCGAGGCCCCGCCCCGCCAACAACGAGGCAGAGGACATCGCCGACTCAGCCGAGGCCCCACCCTGCCGGCAACGTGGGGGGGGGGGGGATTTTCACCGCTCCGCTGAGGCGCCGCCTGCCGGCAACGAGACAGAGGACATCGCCGGCTCCGCCGAGGCCCCGCCCCGCTGCCAACGAGGCCGCGCCACACAGAAAACGAGGAAGAGTAGAACACGGTAGGTCGCCGCCGCTCGGGTCCAAGTAAGGCCACCCCTGCTACCCTCCGGTTGAAGCCAAGCTAGGCGGGTTGACCATTGACAGCCGGTTAGCTTCTTGGCGGCGACGTGGAGTCGGAGAGCTGCGCTGGAGAAGAACGCTGCTTCCACTTAACTGCTGGTGCAGTTGGCTGACTGACACGTGGGCCCAACATGCCACATGTCAGTTACGCAACTGCACCTGCAGTTAAGTCACTGAAGCTTCTGTTCGGCTCAGCGGGACACAGGTGGGTAGCTTCGGTTAATTAATTATACCTCCGGCGCACCCCTTTTTAGTTGAAGAATGTATGAAATGTAATGAAATCCGGCATGTTTATATGAAATCCGACCGTGTATGAATGAATTTATTTTGATTAGTTCATATCCTGTATCACTGGCATTGGATGAACATGCAAAACAATATGTACTAGCATTATTCCCAGGGTGATCATCTCGTTTGCAGCAGTTTCACATGTACTCCCTCCGGTCCTTTCTAGTCGTGCATACAAGTTTTGTCTGGAGTCAAAGTATCTCTACTTTGACCAATCTTATACAAAAAAGTATGCACTTTCACAATGTGCGAAGTAAAAAGGAACAGAAGGAGTACAAAGAGTTTGAGCAGCTTTTTAGTGTTTTTGTACATTGCAATCAAACACACAGGCCTGGCAATTCATAGAGAACATTCACAACAATCGATGATTATGCATCTCAGCGACTCACATGTCAGAGGCAATATTTACTTCACAACTAAACAATAAATAAAAAATTGATCGACGCTGCTGACAGCAAAGGGCGTCCCATTCGAAAATATCAAACGCATGTCTTGCTAAAATCAATGAGCAAAATTTGACAAGGTTGTCCCATTCCAAAATATCAAATGCCTACGATTGTGGAATGGGCAAGGTTTGCCATCAGTTCGGACATTGACATGGCACCTCGTGCTAAATAAACCAGCTGTTCTTTTTCTGCAGTTCCACCAAAATCAACCAAATTCACGCGTAGCTTGTATGATTTCGCCCTTATATGTTGCAACGCCTTGAACTTATCGGCACCTCCTTTCTTGTGGTGGAAATGAATGATTCGATGTATTCATGAACATTTTGTGCAGTTCCCATTGAAATCAAGCTGAGCACCCCTGTTTGCACAAATACAAAAAAGTGATTAGTATAAAGCAAACCATACTATGAATTGACAGTTTCAACAGGCACATACATGGTCCATGTAGAGCACACCTTTAGAAAAATGGAACTCGCCAGAAAGAATCCTAGAACAACAATGTACTCGCGCATCACAGCAAAAAAATGGAGATTTGTCAGTCCTTCTGAGCTGAAGTTAGTTTGGTCTTGTGGGGAGTAATGTAACCATCCTTCAACTGCTCCTTCTGATGAGAAGATAGACAGGGCTTCTTCATCCTGGCATAATCGGAACTAGTCACTTCACGTACTCCATATTCTTCTTCAGAGGAAGATGATCCTGTTGTGCAAAGACAAGAGGACTACTAAATGCTAGCAACCCTGTTTGCTCGAAAAAAAGGAAAGGAAATATTTAAAACAACACAGATGAAGCACTTCTCAAGGACAATACCACTTTTTCATGACAGTATCTAAACAGTAGCACAACACCAATAGAGATGACAAAGCTCAATCATATGGATGAAATCAGTGGGCGAGTACCAACCTTTGTCAGGAGGCTTATTGTGTAGAGCATACAGATGAAGCACTTCTCTGGAACCATCTATTGCTATCTACGGTGGTGGCCATGCTTACTATATACTCCTCGATTAGTTTAATGTTTCCAACATCTTCTTGTGCAGTTCCACTAAAATATATGGTATCTTCAAAGAAGATCCCTGTTTGCACAAGTAGAGATAATTACATATTACATTAAGAGTGGCATCAAATCAGTGGCAAAACAATTGCTCGTTCCAGCCATAGCAATAAATTAAGATGCAAAACTATATCATTACTTGTGTCATCACAGTTCCAGTGCTTCATTACAGCACCGGGAGTTGTTTTTTGTTTTTCTTCCGCTTGTTCTTCCCCTTCATCACTTGGTTCAATAACAGACAAGCTTCGCCTTCAATATAAGATTTGGCATGTCAATTAGGGAGCACAAGTATAGTACTAAACTTAATTTTCTGATGAAAGTGGCAAAATACAGGCCAGCAGTTGTGAAATATCCTTATCTTACCTCAATGGGATATTACGGTGCACATACAGATTGGAAGTCTTGTCTCCATTTGTGCAGTTCACTAAAATCAAGCAACATTATCGTACAAGTTGCACAACATATGAAAGCACACTGCAGAATCATGTGAAAGAAGGCTAGTACTGACCTCTCATGATGCGGAATTCAAACAACTCACAAGAAGAAGATCTGAACCAAATTCGCCTTAACGGATAGGAAGTAAGATCTCCTCTTGTGCAGTTCCACTAAGATCAAGCAATCAAGCAACGTTGTCGGTGTGACATTTTGGTTGAACTGCACAAAACACTCTTAAAACAAAAGTGTTTTGTGTAGCGCAACAAAAGCTCACAATGGAAACGAGGTGAAGTAGATAACCCTGTTTACACAGAGGTGCAAAGGAAACAATTAGTGGTCAATAACGGTGGATGACACAGAAGCCAACAAAAAGAAGCATCTACCTTATCTAAATGGGAAAGAAAGCAAGACAGTAGCATTTCTCAGACGGCGCCATTGATTAATATTAACATAGAGATTATATTAACAATAAAATTCGTTAAACATGTAATTTGCTTTTAACTGTGGCATTGCATCAATTTTCCAGCGGCATTATTAGAGGGTGTTTGTTTACAGGGACATTTTGGTGTAGGGACTAAAAAAACTCCGTGTCAGTCCCATCTAAACCAAACAGGAGGGACTTTTAGGGACTAAAAGTGGGCATTTGGGACTAAAGAAAGAAGACCCCGAGGGAGTCTTTTTGGGACTTTTTCCAACAGTTGCCCCTGCCACGCATCGCACCTTGTCTCTGTTAGTTCATTACTAGGGGTAACATGGTCTTTTAGCATGTCATTTAATAACCTCTAGTCCATGTTTAGTCCCTGGAACCAAGCAGGTAGGGACTAGGGAGTTTTTAACCAAACATGGCCTTAGATTAACAACAGCTAATGAGTTGCACGGGACAGTTGACGCACCAGCACCATGTGCATCTACCGATGTACTGTGGTCATGCACAGTCTATTGCAACAAAGAACAAACAACCAAGGAGCATATTTGTGTTGGTCCCAGTTTTGTTATCTTTAGACACCTTTCCCTATGTGAGCGCAGCAAATCTAGTCCTGCTCAAACTCTACAACCTTGTCCCTTCCTTTCCTTTTTGAACTAGTACTTTCGCCCCTTCCTTTCCTCTTTGAACCACGTCCTAGATTTATGCGATACAACTTTTCCCACTACTTTCCCCCATTCCTCTCCTCTTTGAACCACGTCCTAGATTCATGCTATACAACTTTCCCCCTTCATTTCCTCTTTGAACCACGTCCTAGATTCATGCTATATACAACTTTTCCCACTACTTTCCCCCACTCCTTTCCTCTTTGAACCACGTCCTAGATTCATGGTATACATGCAGCTAGAGCAATGCATGTGGAGTAAGTAAATTATACCTTAAGGTTCTTGGGGCGTGGTTCGGTGGGTGACGGGACGGCGGCGAAGAAGAAGGGGTCGGAGGCCCTCCCGCGCCGCCGCTGGGTGGGAAGTGAACAGCTGCGTCGGTAGTCCCTCGCCGACGGCGACAGCGTTAAGCCTCCTTCCCTTCCCGGCGGACGGATCCTGCCGACTCTTTGAGCAGCAGTGAGGGGAGAGAGAGGCCAACGAAGTCTTGTTTAGATCTGGAGAGGGCGAGAGAGTGTGAAGAGAGCAACTACAAGCGCTGAGGCTCCAGCGGGAGAGGGCGAGAGAGTGTGAAGAGAGCAACTACAAGCGCTGAGGCTGCAGCGTGTATATATATACTGGAGAGAGAGTGTGAAGCGTGCAAACCCTAGAAAACATTTTGACCAGTCAAAGAATCCTCCTGGCACAAATTATGCTCAAGTGTAGTTATCGAACCCGAGACCTCAAGTTTGATGAGCGAACAGGCTAACCAGCTACACAACCCTCCCGTTATGTTCAACGAGAGGGAAATAACCTTTTATACATTCCTGCATTCATGTGACAAGCATGTCATGTTTTTTTGTGTGTGTGGGAGTCATTGGGATTTCAATCATAATCGTGTCATGTGGCTTTGGTGGTAAGACTATCCACAGTGGTGCAGAAATAATGCAGCCTTAGTCACCTTACCTCTCTCCACGTAGTACATTGGGTCCCACCAGTCAGAGGGTGAAACAAACAAATTAATAAGAAAAATTAAAAGCGCCAGCGGTGTATCTTACCTCACACATCTCGCTACTGCTCGGGAACACTGTCCAATTGATCCCTCTGTTCGCTCACGTACTATTTTAAGTGAATCCTTATTATAACATGCACACAAATTTGGGCACTTGTATTCGACTTAAGTCAGTGTGCCACTGTATCTCGTATACTTACTACTCCCTCCGTCTAGGTGTAATAAGTCACGTTAGAAGGTGCAACGGGACCAAGGTGCGTGCGTGTGCGTGTGTGTGTGTTTAACAGCATGTGTGTGTTAGAGAGAGCGACAGATCGACCTACTCCTACAGAGAGATGTTGTGTAGTGTACGATTTTAGCCGCGAGAGTCGGTGCATCCTCTCATTTCCGGGCGTGTCCGGTAGGGACATGCGGACAGCTGCCACGCCCGCTCCTGACCAGCCTGGCCTACCCAAAGCCCCTCCATCGCCCGTGCGCACTTCCCGCCCGAAACGGTCAGCGCCGCTCCAAAGAATCGGTGCCGCATTCATGCCCGGGCAGAGCGGACGCGACCTCTCACTGGCGCAAGAGTGATGGTTGCTTCGTCCGTCCAACTTACTGCTGGGTCTATGTGATTTGACGGCTCATTGGTCTTTATTACTGAGGTGGTAGGACTGCTGGATGTCCCATGCTTTCGGCGAAAGGAGGTACTACTACTAGATTACAATTTTCTCCATTCTTACAGCGGAGGCGTGCAAGAGCAGTGAAAACACGCAGGCTCAGTGATTACATGGCCCACCTCACACTATCACCGTGCGACACCTAACTCTTTACATAGTACTCCCTCCGTTCCTAAATATTACAAGATGAGTCCCCGCGCGTTGCCGCGGAACAACGGTATATCTCTCTGTGCAAATTATCGATTTCATAGAACTAAAAAAACTCTATAACCGCATGACAAATGTGGTAGCCAAACTAAATAAACTCCCATCATCATTTAGATCATCCCACGTAAGGAAAAAAGATCAGCCAACTCCTACTGCATAATGGGATTATATTTTTCTTTTTGACATGTTAATGGGACTTAAAAGCTCACTTACATGCATGCTACCGGTGCATGCTTGCATGCAGACATGTTGATGTGATTTAAAACCCACTCACATGCATGTGCCACGGTATTTCTGCATGCTTGCATGTGGCTTAGTGCGGAGCCTCTCAACGTCTAGATCAGACGGCTATTATGGACTGATTTACTTCTTCTAACGGCTACATCAATTTTGATGATGTGGCTCAAGGAGAGGATAGAGAATTCCTAGTAGTGGGGGCTAGCTATTACTAGTAGATAAGTCTTTGTAGAGATTCCACTACATACGGAACAAAATTAATGAATCTACACTTAAAATGCATCTATATACATCCGCATGTGGTTCATGGTGAAATCTCTACAAAGACTTATATTTAGGAACGGAGGAAGTACTAGTATAGTACGTACTGTAATTTATCAGCGAGATAAATTTGTACAATGCTATGAAGCTTCCAGCTTCTGTTACATGTATCTTGCGTCCAAGGTTGCCCGTTGCAACATTTCATCAAATACAAAGGAGACTAACATGCATGCTATTGCATCTCAATGATTGACAGATCATATTAAATATGTACTCCCTCCGTTCCAAAATAAGTGTCTCAACTTTGTGCAAACTTTAGTACAAAGTTGTAATACTACTAAAGTTGACACTTATTTTGGAACAGAGGCAGCTAAAGAAAGAAATGATCCATGCAGTCCCTAGCCCTTGAACCGTGAACCCTGACCAGGCTTCAATTTGCTGGCAACGTTCGAGTTTCCTAATAAATGAAGTTTGCAACCTTTTGACCATCGGATCATTTTGTGCAGTTTCACCAAAATCGAGATGAGCATCCCTGTGGCAAAGAAATTGAAGAAGCGTGATTAGAATAAGATTACTGGGACTAGTTGATGAGACATAAACTCATCACAAATACAGTACGTAGAAGCCAGTAGAGGTATGTGCGGGGCAAAGAAGTAGAGAAATATCCACAGGGAGTGATGTGGGCAGCTGGAGCAGTGGTGCAAGCCGGCTGTAAAGGGAGTTGTACCTGAGGGACGTAGCTCAACCTTGAGGAGGGCGGCGGGAGGCGGCAACTGCCCACGTCGCGGCAGTGAGCAAGGGACGAAGGCAACCTCACCGGCTTTGTGAGAGAGAACGGCGGGGACCCCTGATCGGGACGTGCCGACAGTGGGTTTTCGCCGTCGGCGACGGCCACCGCATCTACACTAAGCATCCACCCCTTCCCCAAGCGGACGTGATCCGCCGGGATGTTAGAGATGTGGCCACAGTCGTTTTGTGCGAGAGAGTGTGAAGAGAGCAACCCCAGCAAGCAACCGTGTAGGCTAGCCCGTCCTGACTATGTATATAGTGGAGCGGTTTCCTTTTCTCTCCATATGAACCTATCATATTGCGTACGTGCCACTGAAGAAAAAAAACTTTATTTATAAATGACGCGGCACCTACTACTCGTTCTCCTATAACCTTGCGCTTGGCATCTCCAAAATATTAACCTTACGATTGGCTCTTCGCCTCTTCGGGAAGTCGAGCAATAATGGTACTGCAGTATATATCGTTCTGGCTATATGAGACCGAATGAATTGCTGCACGTCACCACGTGGGCGAGGGAGAGTGCTACATACGGAGCAAAATGAGTGATTCTACACTCTAAAATACGTCTATATACATCAGTGTTTGGAGTATGTACTAGTAGTTCATATTGAAATCTACTAAAGGACATATATATTCCAAACAATATGATATAATCTCTATAACCAAGGTAGTAGGGACGAGGAGTAAACAGAGGGAGTAGTAAATTTTTCTCCTCGTCCTGCGAGCCACCGCGCGCATGGGCGAGGGAGCGGGCGTAAGGCGGAGCAAGCTTCACCTCATCCTGCGAGCCACCACGCCCGTGGGCGGGGGAGACGGCGTACTAAGCAAGCTTCTCCTTGTTCTGCAAGTTGACGGGACACATCAAAAGTACTCCAGTGTATAGAGCCTTGCCTCTAAGGTAGGCCCCACATGGTTTGCCTCTTTTTTTAACATAACACGTCAAGTCGCAATTTGTTTGTTCACCCGTGGTAGACGATCCTCCCTCCACCAAGTGGACAACCAGTACACATGCCAAATTACCACGTGGGCTGCCTTTTTCGTACAGAAATGAGCTCCACCGTGTACCCGCGCGGGTGTGGTTGGGAAAGAGACGGGAGTACGTTCGCCGTGCATGCACCTCTTCTCTTCGTGCACGTCCCCCACCTACGTGGGTGTGTGTGAGAGATACAAACCGCGTTCGTGAGTGTTTTTTGTTTTGGGGTGGGGGTGGGGTGGGGGGTTGATTTCGTGAATTACTTGTGGGAATATGTGTCGATGACATCTCAAACAAAATTTTGCATGCAATGTGTGTGAAATGGAGGCCTATCCATATCATACATAGAGGGTCGGGCAATCCACGAGAAGAGAGGGAGCGGTCATAGCTATCGATAGAGTCGAAGAGAGGATCAAGTGGGTGGGTGCGAGATCGATGAAGAGAGCCATCGAAATTGTGTGTGTGTGTGTGCAATTCAAAGATATAGGGCGACTGGCCTACCGGAACGTTAGAGGGCACATGTCAAGTTTGTGTGTGGCAGGGAGACATGACTAGAGCGCTCGATGTATCGGTGTGTGTGGGGGGGGAGGGGTAGGCAGAGGCCTAACTATAGAGGTAGAATGACTCGTATATGTGTTGAGAAGGAGAGACCCAGCTATGTCTTGAGGGAGATCGGTCGACATCCATACATAACTGAAGGACGAGAAATATGATGGGACAGAAAGAGAGAGGAGAGAGAGAGGGAGGGAGAGGGAGGGAGAGGGGTAGGGTGTTGGATGGGTGAGGAGTTGCTTCTCGAAGATGGTGGGAGAGGCCTACTAGACAAACTGAGGGTGGAACTGCAATGTTATCAATAAGAGTGGGGATGTGTTTCTGTGTGTGCCTGTGCGTGATAGATCTGTCGGGACGCATCCGTGGATGATGAAGGGGAACCATGTGTTTGGTAAGCAAACCTAACTAGATCGATAGATCAATTGTTGTTTGTCGGAGGAAGGGAGAGACACAACTAATGAGGTAGATCAATTGACGTGTGGGTAAAAACGAGTTATAAGGACCTAGCTAGCTATATGTATAGCGAGAGATCGGTCGGTGTACGTCCATTTGTTAGAGGCAAATAAGGCCCAGCGAGACGGATAAACAGAGAGAATGGAGCTAGGAGGTGGTGCGAGAGGCCCAACTACTAGCTAGATAGGGGGAGGAGTGTGCGGTTGTGAGATCGATGAAAAGAGGGGCGAGAGTTTACACGTGTGTCTGACCGTATGAGTGACACGAGGCAAGGACACATAAAGGAGGAGATTGAAGGTGTGTGTGTATGTTGTAGGCAGGCATCGCTGGAGAGGTTTATCGATCGGTGTGTGTCGGAAAGGAGTTGTGGAGACTCTGGGAGAACGACCTAAAGAAAAATATGAATGTGCCCGGTGGATAGAATGCCGAGGGAGGGGGAGGGCGAGGAGGGCGTGTGCATGCACGAGAGAAAGTTAGTGGTAGCTACAAAGGGTAGAGGATTGTGTGGGTGTAAGAGACTAACAAAGATCATAATTTGATATGAAAGCGGATTCATATATTTGAATAGGAGATCATAGTGTTTTAAACATTGCATGCATGAATATAGCGGTGATACACGTGCTGTGCACATGTTATACCATAATGTGATAATGCATGGAGTTTGCAACTCACAGCTAAATGCCGAACAATCTAAACCATACTATACATCAAACAATCTCACATTTTATTTGAATTTGTGATAATGTGTGGCGTTTGCAGCTTACAACTAAATATCGAACAATCTAAACAATACTATATATCGAACATTCTCACATTTTATTTGAATTTGTGGTAATGTGTGGTGTTTGCAACTCACATCTAAATACTTGTAGGCGTAGGGGGCGGGGCACCATACATAATGTGATAAACACATTATACATATGAGACATGGTTTAGATTATGAAGATCTAGCTAGAGCTAGAAATGTAATGTGATTTGAAATCAAAATAAAGTGGATTCAAAAAATCTAGTTCAAGTTCATATAGTACACATAGTTCATATGTAACTCGAGACTAATCATGTGGTGTGCTGTGAAGATAATACACAAACGATGGTTTAACTTGACAATAATGATGATTGTAGATCTTATTAAAACAGAGAAACGAATTCAAATGCTTTGACTTCACAACAATCATTACTGTATATCTTATTCAAATAGAGAAACGAATTCAAATTTAGTTCATATTGAAGCGGTAGTATATACGTTTGGAATGCACTAAAACGTTCATTTGAGTAGTAGGTTGCATGCATTATACACGTAGCGAAATATTTTAATTGAACATAACATGAATTCAAAGTTTTGAATGACATTTGTAGTGCGCATTGATTTGGTACAGTACACGTTAGGCTTGTCCGGAAATTTCAACCCGCACCTTGTTAGCCTGAAATATTTAAGATATATCTTTGTCTCGTTGTGCTCCGACAACTCCCTTCATCTCAACCCGCACCTTGCTATTCTGAAATTACAACGCGCGCGAAAACTCCCACCTCCTGTGAAATCCGGACACGCGAAATGCCCGTGGTACCCCTGAACCGAAAGAACCGCCTCAAATCGGTGGGGGTACTTTCGTAACTTACCCCACATTTCGGACAAGCGCGTCTCTAAGCCATGGTTCCCCACTGCCATCCCATCCGCCAACCCATCCGTACACCGAGGCCACGAAAACCCGCGACGAAACCCCACACCCTGCTCCGTCCGCCACCCAGCCGGAGCCTCTTCCCCGACGACGTCGTCCACAGCAACACCTCGACGTCCCTCATCCACCGTACCGGATGAGGATCCGTCGTCGATCTCATCGTCCCGCCGGTTCAGCCACCCCGTCCTCCACATCCAAGGAGCTGCCCCGACGTTCCCCTCGTCTTTCGCGCCACCTCCATTCCCACACCGCCGTCTTTACCTGCACCACCGGAAGAGCATTATCATCACGGTTTCCTCGGATGAAGCTGCGGCCTAATCGGCGCCACCAAAGAGGTTGTACACTAATTGCCGCATTTTCTTCTTGATTCGATCTCACGGTGCTGTCGACGCTCGGTCCCGAGCCGACATGGCGCGGCTCCATCCACGGCGGCATCGCCGGCCACTTCCTCCACGGCGTCGCTCCCTCGGCGGCGACGTCCACATCAGTAGGAGCTGCTGCTGCTTTAGCTCTCGCTCGCACTGCTGCTCTGCTCTTGCTCTCGGTCCCCTGCCTGGTCTGCTCTTGCTATTGCTCTTGCTCGCGCTGCTGCTCTCGCTCTTGCTCTTGCTTGCGATGTTGCTCTGATTTAGCTACACTTCAGTCGACTGAATCGACTTTTGGGTCAGTCGATTTTCAGGGGGGGGGGCTCACCGGGGTGAAGGAAGAACCAGCCGCTGCGGGGAGGGGGGCTCGCCGGAGAGGTACCCGACTATCTAACTTAGGGTTCAGGATGGGGGCGGTGGTCGCCGGCGGTGGCGGGGCGTTGGCGGGGCGGTGGCGTGGGGATCGCCGGAGAAAAAGCTCGGCACGGGGGGGCCTAGAGGGATGGCTGAGGCGGCGGCGGACCGGCGGTGGGGAGTGTTTTCGGGGAGGGCGGGGCGGCGCACCGCCGGCCGCAGGCGGCGGGGGGCTGCTGTTTGGCCGGTGATGGCTGGCGGCTCAGGGGGGTGGAGGTTGAAGATGAACCGCAGGCCCTTGATTTCGTATCCAACGGCTGCAAAATCAACTGACCAGAGATGAAAAAGTCAGTCGACCGACGTGTAGCCTCACCTTGCTAGTGCGTTCAGTTTCGACAGCAAAATTCAGTTTCGACAGCAAAATTCAGTTTCGACAGTTAAGTTCAGTTTCGACAGTTAAGTTCAGTTTCGACAGTTAAGTTCAGAGATGAGCGGCTGATGTATTTTACATCTAGCACTTTGTGGTTATGTATTTTACGTCATGTATTGGATATGCTATTAGAATTCCACTCAGGTTAACGTTGTTCGTTGTCTCTCTTGTCCTGCTTCAGCCTCGGTGTCGTACAACTCACCGGAGCTGCTGCAACGACGAAACCCTCCATCACAGCGGAGCAGTACCTCGGGCTCCATCTCCAGACGCCTAAGATCTTCTTCCCCTCCTCCGACAGCAAAGTCAGCCGGAGCATCCTCACCGGCCAACCCAATCACGCTGAGATCGACATGGCTTCGCCAAAGAGGTTGTACACTTGTTGCATCTCTTTTTTACTCTACATGTTATATATATTGTCCACTGAGCACACGGATTTGTTCCTTTAGTGTCTCCTTGAAAGAAAAAACATAGTAATTTTAATTTTCACTTGTCCTCCTTTTCAAATTCCTATTCATGAAGCACAAGACTAAGAGATAGTAGCATAATAGCATTATAACCGTACATTTTCTTGTGGTTTGACTTAATCTCACCATGCTTCTTTGCATCCTGTGATCTTCCAATTGTTGTGAATCAAACACCCAGATTGGCAAAAATCATGTGTTTTTAAATTCTCTGTTTTGCACGTGCATTCCTATCCTATTCATGTCTATTTCCTATCCCTGCATTGTTGGAATCCTCCAATTCAAATGAGCCCTTACAGAATTACTTCTCTTACAGATAGTTGTCAAAGAAAACCTTGTGTGGTTTGTCCCGCTCCTGCTGCGCCGTCGTCCACCCCAGCTCAGCTGCTCCAACGACAGAAGGGTCCAGCACAGCAGGGATTCGGCCTCCAGACTGTCTTTCGCCGCCTCAGATCTTCTTCCCCGCCGCTGGCAGCCATGGAAACTGCATTACCATCATCAACCGAGCAGATGACCTCGAGGACTACACGGGTCCGCAAGAGAGGTCGCACTCTTTCGTGTCTGCTTACGTTATGCATCGCTTAATATTACATGCTACTTTATCGTCATGTTCACCGATTAGACTCTGAGTCAGCTCCAAACTAATGGTCAAACTTGAGTTTTAAAATGGTTGTGGGGTACATATCGGGGCCGCTATGAATAGTATCTATCTACTATCTGGTTAATCTCCGGTGTCTACTATGAGTTTCATGTTGGGTGGGAAACAAACAGTAAAGAAGCCATTATCTGTATTTTTTAACTGAAGCCATTATCTGCCTGCTATTATTGGTTTTGGGTCTATCCACAGGTTGCTACCATCACTCTGGATTTCTGCATGCACTCCTTACATAATCTCACTATGTTTTATTCCTATGTATGACAGTTATTGTAAACAATGGAACTGAACATGTAGAGCAAAAGAGACGAGCCTTGCGTGGCAATAAAATTTCATGCAGACGTCGCTCCATGGTAGGCGCAAAGGCAGCCCCCCTCCACGCATTTCGGATTGTAATCGAGAGGAAGATATCTGTTCTGAGGGGAATTCAGAAGGAGAAGACAACTCCTATTTACCCCTTGAGGTCTTCGCTCTAACTTGGCATGCTGATGTTGGTTATATCATGCATATGGTGTCTTGCATTGCTTACTTTATACATCAAATATGTCATCTGCTTATTTTAGACATCCTTTGTGCGAATGCCATCTGTTTAGTTTATTCATCATTTATGTGAATTATGCAACGCCATCTTGTTTAGCCAGGCATCATATATGTGAATTTTGCAATGCCATCCTGCTTAGCCAGTCATCTTATATGTAAATTATATCAGGCCATCCTTTTTTTCGTTACATATTACATTTGTCAACAATGTTAGTACATTCAACTGCTCTTCGTGTGCATCAGCCATTTGACACGGTGATGGCAAATTCTGGAGTGAAAACAAGGTCTTCAGAGCAGACTATGCTATCTGACGAAGCACATATCTCGCTGGTTACGGATAGCTCCTCAGAGGAGGATTCAGAGACAGATGACCAGTCCTATCCCCCCCCCCCGAGGTGTATGCTCTAACTTGGCAGGGTTATGTTGCTCATATCGTGCGTATGGTGTCTCGCATTGCTATGTCATTTGATTAGTTTAGACATGCTTTGTGTGAATGCCACCTGTTCAGTGTCTAATTACCATATATGTGAATTATGCATTGCCATCTTGTTGCAAGACATTATATATGTGAATTATACAATGCTATCTTGTTGCAAAGGCATTATATATGTGAATATGCAATGCCATGCTGTTTAGCCAATCATCATGTATGTGAATTATATCATGCTATCATTTTTTTTGTATTACGTGTTCCATTTGCCGACAACGTTTGTATATTCAACTACTCTTCCTGTGCATCAGCCATTTGAAGCGGTGATGGAAGTATCTGGAGTGAAAACAAGGTATTCAGAGCAGACAATGCTACCTGCTGAAGCAGACATCTTGCTGGTTACAGAGAGCTCCTCAGAGGAGGATTCAGAGACTGATGACCAGTCCTATTTCCCCCCTGAGGTCTATGCTCAAACTTGGCAGGGTTATATTACCCATGTCATGCATGTTGTCTTGCATTGCTTAGTTTTTACATCATATATGGATTGCCATCTGCTTACTTGCTTACTATATAAATCATATATTTGAATTATATCATGCCATCATGTTTACATAGTACATACACATCATCTATCTGAATTATGGCATGGCAACCCATTTAATAAAGACATCATATAGTTATATCATCTCATCCTGTTTAGTGTTTACAGTCATCATATTTTGAATTATGGCATTCTATCCGTGAATGTATGTGAATTATGGCATGCCAACCTATTTAATAAACACATTATATAGTTATGTCATGTCATCCTGTTTACATAGTCTCATATTTTGAACTATGTCTTTCCATCTTTTTTAGTTAGCCATCATAATGTGAAATTGTGTCATGCTATCCTGTTTAGTTAGCCATCATATATGTGAAATTGTGTCATGCTATCCTGTTTGGTTAGACAACATAAATATGAATTATTTCATGCCCTCTTTTATTCCCCACTATCCATTGCACCTGTCTATCATACAATGTCTATACTTTCAATTACTTTTCTTGTTTATCAGCCATTTGAATTGGAGAGCGTGATGGCAGTATCTAAGGGAGTAACAACACGGTCTTCAGAAAAGATAGTGCTACCAGTTGATGCAGATAGAACCACGATTGTACTTGCCCAAGGACCAGATCCACCACACATAACCCAGACTCTCGCAGATTGTACCCCTGCCCAGTTGGACAGAGAACCAGCTACACCCCTTCTAACCCCAACCCCGGCAGATAGTAACCCAGTTCCAGTTGACACAACACCGTCTGCACCACAGAGCACCCAAACACGAGCAGTTAGTAAGGGTACTACAGTGCCCAAAGCACGAGGACCACCACTCCGAATCCCAACTCAACGCTTAAAGGAGAAGAAGATTTGTTCTCAGGTCAGGTTCTGTAGCTATGGTTCATACTCCTTTGCTCTTGCATTACTGTATTTACTCATGCCAACTATTTTCAAATTTGAAGGATGGAATTGAAACTCCAATGGCGCAACAGGTATGTTTTAAACCTGTTTCTTTAACTGGTTTTCTGTTGTAACCTGCTCTATGTTGATTTCAGTTTCAATTGAATAAACAGTTATGTTCTCATGTCATGCACATTACAAGTGTTGTTATTGCTCTATAGTTACCCACACTTATATTCTGTCTATTCTGCTTTGTCTTGAACAAATATTATTTGAACTGTGTCTCTATCTTGATTTGGCAACAAAAACTAGAATGATATAGACCATAAAGTGACCATGGTACATAGATATATGTTTGTTTCATGCTGTTATCCTGTCCACTTTACTACTGAACTCATTTACCAAAATGAGTTTCCTATACAACATGGTAAACATGTGATGTGTCTGCTTGTTTCTCTTTTAGAATGCGGACAAAATATTGGAGAACAGTACCGCGTTATCCAATGGTAAAGGAAGTAATGCAGATAAGGTTCAAGATAGTGAGACATCCCTGTTGGTCTCCAAGAAAGCTGATAAAAACTATCTTGACGACAGTGATGGAACCCAAAAGTCCTGTCTTGATGTAGTGTTCGAGTTACTGGCCACTACTGCTGGCACAAGCTCTTCGAACTCGCTGCCTGAATCAGTTCGTCTTCTTGAGTCTCAACTTCAAGTTGAAAGACATCTATCAGATGTGCTGCGACAGGAAGCTGAAGGACTGAGGAAGTCCCTGCATAATTCAGATGCATATTTTCTGGTGCAACAGCAAGCGCTGGAGGATTTAAGCGCCAAACAAGAGAAAGTTAATAAGCTTGCTAAGCATCTTGCCAGCATTATGGGTACACAGGATATTGTTTCTTGAGATCTTCTGAAGTGGTTTCAGTTCTGGATTTGTTTTGCTGCGGCGTTTATTTGCGCTGGTCGCCAACTTTGACAACCAGTGTATATGATATGCTGCTTTGTTCCCTATATTTGCACTGGTGGCGAACTTTGATGCCCAGTGGATGTAATATGTGTAATAGCCGTGATAGCCTAGCGTTAGTTGCTTGCTTATTTATTTCCTTGTTGTCTTGTTTATTTGTTTGCTTGTAGTCATTACAGTTCTTTTTCCGCGGTTAGCTAGTGGCTGCAATAACCTGTTTTTTAAAACTAGGCCACAATAACCATGGGCTAATATTTACTATAGTGACACTGGGCCTCCTACTGGCCGTAGAAACAGTGGGCCTTCTACGGGCCGTAGAAACAATGGGCCTTCTATGGGCCATAGAAACAATGGGCCTTCTGCGGGCCGTATCATCAATGGGCCTTATACAGGCCGTATGATCGATTGGCCAAACATGGGCCAAACAGACCGCATTATGGCCGTAAACGGGCTAGAGTTGGAATCGTCCGTTCATGGGCCGACCATAAGGGGCCATTGTTAATAGGCCGTATTTGGTGATGCTATGAAAATGGCCCAACAGACTAACGGTCCACAAACGGGCCGACTGTAACGACGGGCTGAATTTGGCCCACAAGCAGAAAATGACAGTAACGGGCTGTAAGTAACCGAATGCTGCAAATGAGCCCAAGAATAAATGGGCCCTCAGAAGGCCGAAAGTTAACTTGGGCTGGAAACGGCCCAACGGAATAACGGGTCGTTAATGGGTATAAAGTGATACACTGTTCATTACGGGCCAGTTTCACCACGGGCCGTTAATGGGTGTAAAGTAATACACTGTCATTACGGGACAGTTTCAGCACGGGCCGCTAATGGGCCAAGAGTTACAAAGGGCGTCATATCGGCCGAAAGACGTCATGGGCTATACATGGGCCAGAAGTGAAAATGGGCTGGAATCATATTGGATGGCCCAGATGACGCTACTTGGCCTAATTCGGATAGGGCGTAACGGGCCTTGGGTTAGCGGGCTATAAATGGGCTCTATGCGAACAGGCCATTAACAGGCTTTCCATGGGCCGGCCCGCCATCTTTTGACCAAGTCAAACGGACCGGCCTTTTCATAGGAATGGGCCACTGTTGGGTCGTGCCACGTGTCGACGTATCATAGGCGCCTTCTGTCAAGTGAGTGGATGACATCTGTCCCAACGATGAGCCGACACGTGTTTCCTCTAGCCAATGATGATTTTACACGTGGAAAATCCCCATTGGTCGGGGTTGTTAATGGGTTATCGGATCCAAAACCCGACCAGATAGCTTAACGGCGTTCCGTTACGGTGGATGCCACGTGTCGGTCACCCTTGACGAAAGCACTTCTGTGACGCGCGATTTATCGTCATGGAAGTGGACACTTCCATGATGATAATTTTGGTAATCTCATGGAACACTTCTACGACAGCACAGGTATGACTATCTTGATTCTGTCATAAATTTGTCATGGATGTACATGCATGACAAAAAACGCGACCTACTGTGACAAACACGTATCATCACGGAAGTGTATTTTTTTTGTAGTGATCAACCGCGTTGTCAAACGCTTCCGCTTTCGGTCTACGAGGGTACGTAGACACACTCTTCCCCTCTCGTTGCTATGCATCTCCTAGATAGATCTTGCATGAGCGTAGGATTTTTTTTTGAAATTGCATGCTACGTTTCCCAACAATAAGGCCCTACAGGACCAACGCACCAGAACAACAACCACTGACGATGAAGAAAATCGTAGATCGAAGGATCCGACCACCGACCTATAGACACACTGATGCGGAGCATCCTATGATCATCCCCCTCTACACTACGACTACTCCCCAAGCCCCAAGTTCCCACATGTTGAGACCTCGAGCATACGCCATTGGACCTAAGGTGAACTCGCTCCTTTCCGAATCTTCCCTTTCCGCATGTAAGACATGGACACTACTTCAAGCGCGGACCTTGTGCATACTCAGGTACACCCAAGGAGACCATGGAGAGCCCAAGGACCAAGGCCAAGTGTGCGCGGGAGCGAAGGAAGGAGAAGGAAGAAGAGCCAGCTGCTACAGCAGCCGGACATCCGGACATGTCCCGAACATCCGGCCCCGGACTGACATCCGGCCCCTGCACCGGAAATCCGGCATCGGCTATCCAGAGAGCACCGCAAAGGACCAGCGCAGCCCGGACATCCGGCCATCACCCCGGACATCCGGCTCCTCCCGAAGCCCCGGACATCCGGCTCCGCCTATCCAGAGAGCACACAAGCGGGCAAGTCTAGCCCGGACATCCGGCCAGAGGCCCGGAGATCCGGCTCCTCATGAGCCACCGGACATCCGGCCCCCAGCCCGGACATCCGGCGCCCCTACGCAGATGCGGGCCGAGAGCCCATGTAAACTCTCTCCCACTTACCCCTTCGTGGCCCTAGACTATATATACACCCCCACCTCCTCCTAGTTAGGGTTAGCATTGGTTTAGCTCATATTTGAAATAGATCTTTGCTCATCCATACGGATCTACTCCTCGAGAGAGACCGCGGCCCCTCTTCGGAGAAGATCCACGTTGGATTCAAGACCTCCTCGCGTAGAAGACCCCCCTTCAAGACCTCCTCACGGAGAAGAACCGGTTACCCTATGTATCATCCTTTGTTGGATTCGGACCGTGTATCTCTCTTTGTGTTATGAGGATCTAGCACATGTGTGATTGTTCTTGTTGGTTTGAGTGATTCTCTCGTGTTTTCCCTCGTGTTTCCCCTCGTGTTCTTCGTGTTCCTCGTTGGGATCTGCTCCTTTAGTGAAAGATCGGCCATCTAGGGTTCCACCCTACATTATCTTGGTATCATGAGCCACGTTGATCACGATTTCGGAGCCTCCCCTCTTTGTTTTCTAGCCTTGTTTTGTTGATTTTGTCCCTAATTCGAAAATTCCCCACAAAAATAGCCCCAATTTTTTTATGATTTGTTGGTGTGATGATGTTTTGTTGATTTTGATCCGTGGATTCATTGTGTTACTAGTGGATCTATCTTTCCCCCAAGTTTCCCCACTTTCCATCCACGAAATCTCCGCAATTTTGCCCCCCGAAATCATCAATTTCCGCCCCCAAAATCGAGTTCCTCGAGTTCATCCTCAGATTTGGAGCCCGGACATCCGACCCGTGAACCCGGACATCCGGCCATTAGCCCGGACATCCGGCTCCTGGAGCGCATTTTCGCGCACGGTACTGGACATCAGGTCCCGGAAATCCGGCCCAAGCCCCGGATGTCCGGCCCCTGTAACTTCAGCCTTTCCCATTTCACCGTTTTGACCATAACTAATTCATCCGGAGTCCGATTTTGACGTTCTTTAGCTCGTTTTGAAGCTATTGACATCCCCCATCCCACAAAAATACTACCATCACCATTTGACTCCATCGAATTTTTGGAACTTTGGCATCTTTGCCTAGGGCTTCCACCATATCATCCGCATAACCACCACCGACTTCCGCAACCTAACCCATTTTGTTCCCCATTCCATTTGTGGTTGTTTGAGTTGTGATTCAAGTCTCCTAAGGTGTTTAGGCTACTTAGGATGGTTGCTTCTTCATCAACCACTACAATAACTTTCGCATAGGCTTGTCCACCATACACTTCTGCCACCCCAACTTAACCCAATTTTGTTTGTGTTGTGAGTTGTGTCTCCTAAGGTGTTTCGGCTACTTAGGGACCGTGCTTCCAACTCCGACACTGTGTATAGCCCATCATACCCTTCGACCTTAACCCATTTTGACCGGGTTTCCACCAATACTTCCGCAACCACCACTGCATTCCCGTTACACCATTTTGACATTTGCCTTTGAGATTTTGAGTTCGTGGTTTTTCCGTTTCCTAAGGTGTTTCAGCTAACTAGGAACGGTTCTACATCAAGAACACCGCCACTCATCATCGCCTCGAGGTCGTCATCGACATTGACCACTTCATCATTTTGACCCCCCCAACCGTAAGCAAGCGGTAACCTCGACGACACCATTGTATATTCCCTTGCAATTGCATTGATAACTCCTAGCCCATTTTGCGTCACTTGCCTATCGAGACTAGCCATTTGAGTATTGCCGGCAACGTTACTGGAGCACATTAGTAATCATTTTTTTGAAAGCTTGGGACAGTGAGGGCAACCCCCCATTGACTTGGTATTACATCTCAAGACACCAGATTACATGGGGAATAGATTACATAGAGACAGGAGGAGTTAGAGTATCCCTATACATCAAAGGTATAAGGTTGTAAAGCTAGAGCAGAGCAACAATCTGGTCAACAAAGGGCACTAAGGCCTCTTTGATCCTGTGTCTCATCATGCCAAAGTCCCCTTTGAATCTCTGGCTCCACCCATCAATGGTCGGCGCCACACTTCTAAACAGCATATTGTTACGTTCCTTCCATATGCTCCAAGAGGCTACGATAAAGACATCCATGAACATTGGCCCGATCCACGTATTCTTAGCTGCATGTAGAAGTTGTACCCGGTTGCCATGTATTGGCCATGCGATCCCCAGCTTCCCCCAACATGCTTTGCTGAATTCACAATGGAAGAACAGATGTTCCACAGTTTCCTCGGGTGGGTGGTGGCATAGCAGGCATGCATAGTTATCATCTCTCAGCTTCATGTGTTTCCTCTTGAGCAGCCCCCGGGTGTTCAGCCTATCCGCAAGAAGCAGCCACGCAAAGACCTTCCATTTGTTGGTGCATTTTGCTTTCCAGATCCATTTAAACACATCATCCGCTTCCATGTCCCGAAAACAGTGCAGATAGAATTTACTGGAGGCGAGCTCGTCCGATCCCCAAACCGTATGCCAGGCATCATTCACCTCCGTGAGCTCCAACAAAGCCAAGGAGGTTTGCAGAACATCAAGCTCATCTCTAGCCTGAACCGAAAGTGGCAAGTAGAAGTTTTGTCCGAGTGTAGGCGACGTCAGGAGCATTTTGACAGATATGTCTTCATGTTTAGCGAAGGAGAAGAGACGGGGGTGACTATCAGCCAATGTATCACCATGCCAGGCATCTTTCCAAAACAAGGTTGAGCCCCCATCTCCCACCTCGACCGAAGTGACAGCTCTGTAGGTAGGCGCCAGGTTCATGACATCCTTCCACCAGAACGACCCACAGGGACCCGAGGCATGCGGGACTAAGCCGTCATAGTATGTGTTCCAAACAAGATCAACCCGCGGAATGTCCCTATGGTTATAAAATTTGTGCAGTTGCTTAAGCAGCAGGCCCTGGTTTTGGATCTTCAAATCAAGCACCCCGAGTCCGCCTTTGTGCTTGGGCCTGCAAACTAAATCCCAGGCTGCCATGGAGACTGCTTTCAAGCCATCATTCGTGTTCTTTGCCCAGAGACAATATTGCCGCAGTTTATCCAGATGATCCAGTATTTTCGGCAGGAGTCAGATGGAACACATCGCATAGATCGCAAGAGAGGTAATCACCGAGTTCACCAGGGTGAGCTTCGAACCAAGGTCAAGCAGAGAGGCTGCCGTAGAGAGTTTGCGCTCAACAGACGATACCAGTGGCATGAGGTCTGTGACCGTCGGCCTGGCCGTTCCCATGGGCAACCCTAGATATGTAAACGGCATGGCCCCGATGGAGCATCCAAAAACCTGCGCCAGACGCGAGGTGGTGTCTGCGGCGGTGTTGACTGTAATAAGAGTTGATTTTTGGAAATTAATTCGCAACCCCACTGACGACGCGTAGTCTTGTAGGATGGATTTGATGGTTTTGGCTTGGGTCTCCTCAGCGGGCATCACAAGGATTGTGTCGTCGGCGCACTGGATCACAGGGTAATCACCCTCTCGGGCAGGCATGGGCAGCTGGAGATCCCCTGCTCTGTAAGCGTCGTTGATGGCAGCTTGCAATAGATCGGCTGCGAGCACAAAAATAAGAGGAGACAGTGGGTCTCCTTGCCGCACGCCACACAAACAGAAGAATTGCCTGCCTGGGGTTCCATTGAGTAGAACCGAAGACTTGGCCGTCGAAAACAAGCATTTGATCCAACCAAGCCACCGATCATCAAATCCCATGCACTTCATAATCTCCATCATCGGGGCATGTTCGATCGTGTCAAAAGCTTTAGCGAAATCCAGCTTCAAGATCGCGATCTCACGCCCCGAGGCTTGACACTGATGAATGAATTCGTACGCCCAAGCAACACAGTCTTGGATTGATCGGCCTTTCAGAAACCCATATTGATTTCGATGGATAATCTTGAGCATGACTCGTTGTAAACGGTTAGCGAGGAGCTTGGTCAGGATCTTGAGGCAACAGTTCAACAGAGTAATTGGTCGATAATCATTAGCTGTTTTTGGCGATTGGATTTTAGGGATAAGAGTGATAAATCCCGTGTTCAGGCTCTCAAGATCCAAAGTACCTGCATGAAACTCAGAGCAAAGCCGATAGAAATCATCCTTAATGATCTGCCAGCACGACTTGATGAAACTACCACTAAAACCATCCGGGCCTGGGGCACGGTCGGCCAGCATCTCTTTGACCACCTTGTCAATTTCCTCGTGGGTGAAGGGAGCAGACAGAGCTTGAAGTCCTTCTACCCTTTTGATGATCCGAGGCAAGTCAAATTTCATGTTGGTCTGGTTGGAACACCCTAGTCTTTCCTTAAACGCCTGAAAGAGCACAGCCTCCTTGCCCACGTGATCATGAATGATCGAGTTGTCAGGTAGTCTGAGAGATGCGATACTATTTCTACGGTACCGTTCAGTGGCCACTCTGTGAAAGAATTTCGTGTTGCCGTCTCCAAATTTGAAGTATCTGACCGTGCAGCGCTTCTTCCAATAAGCTTTCTGGCAGTCCAACAGATAAAGAAGATGTTGTTTCAGGATAACTCTGAAGTTGGTCTCAGGGGCAGACAATCTTCTCCTCTCCTCTAGGCCGTCAATCTCTAAGAGGGTCTTGTTACAATTATCGATGAGCATCGAAAGCTTGGAGATTTTCCTGCTCCATTGCTTGAGATCATAGCGCAGAGTTTTAAGCTTCTTGCACAGCACCGCGGCTGCGTTTGGGGCATAGCAGCGTTTGGCCCACGACCGTTGAACCACATCAAAAAACCCAGGTTGTTTGATCCAGTAATCTTCAAAATGAAAGATTTTGGACTTGGGTATTTTGGATTGTATGCTGACATAACAAGGGACGTGATCGGATGTGGGTTTACCCAGAGGCATAACAACAGTGTTGGGGTACTTCGCGGCCCAATTAACGGAGGTAAAGTGCCAATCGAGTTGCTCAAGCAACGGATCCGATTGCATGTTACTCCAGGTGAACGAACGCCCCTTGATTGGTAACTCAACCAGGGATTGCCGGTGGATGAACTCATTAAAGAGTAACATATCGTTTGCGTCTCCCCCTCCTCTGTTACGGTTGTCCGGCGCACGAATAAAATTAAAATCGCCGAGAATGAGCCAATCTTCACTGTTAGGGATATCAAGGTCAAACAACCAAGTGGTAAAAATCGTCCTATTAGGATCGACACATGGTCCATAAATATTAACTAACGTCCACGAATCGTTAGACTGCGTTGAAGTGAGCCTGACGCCGAGCGCAAAGGATTCAGAGAAAATTGGAACACCAGTGAAAACCGAGCTCATCCACACAGTAATAAGACCATCAGAATTCCCAACAGAAGGCACAAATTCGAACATATCAAAATTTTTTGGACAGAACTGCTTAACAAACGAAGCATCAAAAGAGGCGCGCTTAGTCTCTTGTAAACAAACCACTGAACACCCACTAAGATCGATAGCATTACGAATCGCCAACTGCTTCGTTTCAGAGTTGATCCCGCGCATGTTCCAGCAAAGAACGTTCCCTTGCTTATTCTGCGACATCTCACCTAGTGCAGCTGCTGGTCTTCCTCCCCTTGATCGCCCTCTAGGAGCTTCTGGGAGCTTAGATCCTCAGGTGGAATCCCATAAAGAGTAGTGCCAACAAACTGAAGCTGATGGATAGGAGTCGGGGGAGGCACCTGGTCATCTGTCGCGGAAGAGACGTTGATCAACAGCTTGGTGCACCTTCCATTACATACATACCATCTCATATTGGTATCATATATCATCCCTTGTGCCACAAGTTTGTTCCCGCATATATACAATTGCTATCTTGGTTTGTGCATTTCGCATAGTGGCCATATAAAAAAACTTTTAAGCAAAGAAAAAGAGAGCAAAGAAGCTTGTAAGCAATAGCCATAGCATCATACCACATTGCATATAAGATCATCTTGGATCATCTTGAGAGGAACATCGGGAACCATATATACATAGCATAATTGGGATAGAAGTTGTTACATTTTTGTCTCCTATAGGTTGTGCACAAGTGTCGTATCCGCCTATTGAGCAATCGTGCTAGAGTCTCTCTAGAGTTGTGCAACAAGAGCATTTTCCATGGATTCCACATTCTGAGCTCATTCCTTGGTTGCACGACCCCATTTATCTATCCGTGTGTGTGTTTCCGTGTGCCACATATTGCTATTGGTCTACTTGTTTCACTTGCGAATTTGTGAATCTCTTTCAACATTATTGACTCTTGCTAACATTTTGCATCAAATTTTTGTGCCACTATCCTCACCGAGCTCCATCATAAGCCTTATTTGTGTAGGTGTGAGAAATTGACAAGATCGGTACCAATTGTGCTATTTCCTTGTTACATTATTGGGTGATCATTGATCCATTTTCAACATCGGTCAAGGTACATTTGGTATAGTTCTTCTCTTTCTCCCACTCATATTTCCTCGAGTCTTGTGATGGATAGGCAAGGCATTTCATCTCCGGTCTTCCACAACAACGATGGCGCGAACAACTACATCACCAAATCGTCAATCTTCGATCTACAACGACAAATGCAAGGCGCTCAATCAAGATTGCGAGAGCGCATTGACAACCTCGCCATCGACATGCGACACTCCAAGCTACGTACTAGAGACTACCTCGACAATAAGTTTTCTGCACAAAAGGAGGAGGAAGATGCAAGGATGAAGGAGATTCGGACCTTGTTGATGAACCATTCTTCCCCTTCATCATCCTCAAGGCGGCGACGTTCAAGCCGTTCATCTTCAGAGCGCCCAAGCAATGCAAGCGCAATTCGTCCACGTCCACATCTCCATGGTGTCGGTGTGGAACGACACCTATGGGATCACAAGAATCCCTACTACGGTTGCCGGGGCGCAGGGTTGCAAGAAGAGCAGGATCAGTAGTCAGCACTAGGATCGTTTACCCAGGTTCGGGCCACGAGGATGTGTAAAACCCTAGTCCTGCTTTGGTGGGTGTATTTCAGAGAGTTCTTGAGCTCTCGAACTAGCTATGGTGAGTGCGTGGTTCGAAAGAGCCGAATCCTCCTCCAGTACGCCATGGGCCTCCTTTTATAGGTGAAAGGGGCTGCCACAGTGGCATACAGGAGGTGGAAAGGCGTACAGTACTATGAGCTTATCGCTCGTATTACAGGACAAGCCGCATTTAATGCGCCGCTGAGGTGTCCCCTAGCTTTATCGGGGACGGGGGTGATACGTCTCCAACGTATCTATAATTTTTGATTGCTCCATGCTATATTATCTTCTGTTTTGGACATTATTGGGCTTTATTATACACTTCTATATTATTTTTGGGACTAACCTATTAACCGGAGGCCCAGCCCAGAATTGATGTTCTTGCCTATTTCAGAGTTTCGCAGAAAAAGAATATCAAACGGAGTCCAAACGGAATGAAACCTTCGGGAACGTGATTTTCGGAACGAACATGATCCAGAGGACTTGGACCCTACGTCAAGAAAGCTACCAGGAAGCCACGAGGTAGGGGGGCGCCTACCCCCCGGGCGCGCCCTCCACCCTCGTGGGCCCCACGTTGCTCCACCGACGTACTCCTTCCTCCTATATATACCTACGTACCCCCAAACTACCAGATACGGAGCCAAAAACCTAATTCCACCGCCGCAACCTTCTGTACCCATGAGATCCCATCTTGGGGCCTGTTCCGGAGCTCCGCCGGAGGGGGCATCGATCACGGAGGGCTTCTACATCAACACCATAGCCTCTCCGATGATGTGTGAGTAGTTTACTTCAGACCTTCGGGTCCATAGTTATTAGCTAGATGGCTTCTTCTCTCTTTTTGGATCTCAATGCAATGTTCTCCCCCTCTCTCGTGGAGATCTATTCGATGTAATCTTCTTTTGCGGCATGTTTGTTGAGACCGATGAATTGTGGGTTTATGATCAAGTTTATCTATGAACAATATTTGAATCTTCTGAATTCTTTTATGTATGATTGGTTATCTTTGCAAGTCTCTTCGAATTATCAGTTTGGTTTGGCCTACTAGATTGATCTTTCTTGCAATGGGAGAAGTGCTTAGCTTTGGGTTCAATCTTGCGGTGTCCTTTCCCAGTGACAGTAGGGGCAGCAAGGCACGTATTGTATTGTTGCCATCGAGGATAACAAGATGGGGTTTATATCATATTGCATGAGTTTATCCCTCTACATCATGTCATCTTGCTTAAAGCGTTACTCTGTTCTTATGAACTTAATACTCTAGATGCATGCTGGATAGCGGTCGATGTGTGGAGTAATAGTAGTAGATGCAGGCAGGAGTCGGTCTACTTGTCTTGGACGTGATGCCTATATAGGTGATCATACCTAGATATTCTCATAACTATGCTCAGTTCTGTCAATTGCTCAACAGTAATTTGTTCACCCACCGTAAATACTTATGCTCTTGAGAGAAGCCACTAGTGAAACCTATGGCCCCCGGATCTATTTTCCATCATATTAATCTCCTGACAACAAGCTATTTCTAGTGCCGTTTTTATTTTACATTCTTTACTTTGCATCTTTATCATAAAAATACCAAAAATATTATCTTATCATATCTATCAGATCTCACTCTCGTAAGTGACCGTGTAGGGTGGTTGCGAGGATTTATTTGTTTGTGTAGGTGCGAGGGACTCGTGCGTGGCCTACTACTGGATTGATACCTTGGTTCTCAAAAACTGAGGGAAATACTTACGCTACTTTGCTACATCACCCTTTCCTCTTCAAGGGAAAACCAACGCAGTGCTCAAGAGGTAGCAGGGGGCGAGGCCCGTCCCGTCCGTCGCCGCTCCTCCTCGCTTCGACACGCGCCCTGGCCAGCGATGCGTGCGGCGCCATGTAGGCAGGCAGGCAGCTGAGGTGGCGCGGTGGTAGGGTCTTCACGAAGATCTGCATGCCGCCACGCAGGCGCCTGTTGAGTTGGTCTGGAAGCTGCATGTTGCCACGCAGGTGCCTGCCCAGCTGGTTTGGGATGGCAGCTGCACGCGAACGGCGGTGGAGGCTTGGCTGGTGTGGGCCTGGCAGTGGCCCTGCTGGCGTCTTCGGCGAGAGCCTTGCCGGGGGGCCCGGCAAGGGTCTTGCCGTGGCGCGCTGTCGTCCCCGGCAAGAATCTTGCCGGGGGTCTCGTGGCTCTCCTCGGCAAGGATCTTGCCGAGGATCGTTGTCTTCTAATCCTCATCTGATCTTAAATATGTCTTCACAAAGATCTGCATGCCACCACAGAGGTGCCTCCCAAGCCCTGGCCCCACGTGGCTGACGGTGTTGGGGACGTGGGCTCAAGGGGGCTCGCCCTATTGGTGTTTGGGCGCGTTGCCCCGGCAAGGGTCTTGCCGGGGCGGCTGAGGCAGTCCCCGGCAAGGGTCTTACTGGGGGAACTGCTCCGCCCCTCTGCTTCTTTGCGTTCTTGGTCTTGGCGTTGCTCTGGCTGTCTTGGGCTTCGGTTTTGCCTTGGTTCACCTCCCCTGCTCTGCTTGGTGTGGCCGTGGGCGCGGCTCCGACTGCCCGTGCACAGGTAAAGGGGTACAAAGGTGCGCCCCTTCTTTTGTACACCGACAGGAGCCCCCGGGCCTGGGCCACACATAAGCGCGACACGTTATTGGGCCAGGCCCAAAACAGTGCGCGGGCAGGCGGGGCGGTTTTTACCGCGGTAAAACTTTTCGCGCGCCGTGCTTCTCACGGCCTGTGTTGAATGCGCGACGTGGAGGGGTGCGCGTGATGTGGGCGGCATGCGTGGGGCGGTTTCCGCACGCATGCGTCACGTCGCGGTAAATGGGCAGCTCGCGTCTTCCCCATGAAAAGAGGGAGGCATGGAGGTGCGGCTTATTTACTGCGCGGGGATGGGTTGCGGTCTTCAAGGCGTCCACACCCCACGATCACGGGGTGGGGAGAGGTCGCTTCACCCGTCCCCTCGATTCTGCACGTTTGCCACGCGTCCTCCATGCGCTTGGGGTGGCAAGCGGTGGAGGCGGGAAACCGGGCCGTCGATGGTTGGGGCAGCGGGTCGGTCTCGATTCCCTGCGCCTCTGGTGGCTGGATTGGCCGAGCGGGGCGGCCGAGCCCCGACCCCGCCCCTTTATAAGGAGGGGGAAGGGGGAATGGCATCCCGCACTCTTCTGTCATCTATCTCCTCCTGCTTCCGCTCCTTCCTTTCACTCGCCATGGAGAAAGGGAATCCTGGTCCTTCGTCGGTGGCGGCGAGGGTCGCCGCTCGACAGCGCGTCCCTCCCCCTCTTGAGCCCGCGGTGGTGGAGCCGGCCGCGAGGGGAAGGGGGAGGGGGCGAGGCCGTGGACGAGGCCGGGGCAGAGGTCGTAGTGCTCAGGGAAGAGGAGGACGGGGCGGCGCGCCGGCTTCGCCCCCGCCAACGATGCCTTTTCCGATGGAAGGCCATGTTGGAGACCAGCCCCACGAGTTCTTCATCAGGCTGCGCCGGCCTCCGCATCGCCGTCTTCGTCTTCCCGCCCCGTTTGCTCGGGAGATCGAGTGTGACCCGCCCCAATCCCTCAGATTGCACATGAGGGGCTGTGGGAATGGGGGCACGCGGGTCGACGTCGACTTCCCGGCTCCTCGGGTCATGTACCTCTGTCGTGGATGGAAGACGTTCGCTCGCATCCACAGCCTGACGGCGGGGCTCGTCCTCTACTTCAAATTAATGGAGGACGGCCTGCTCTCCGTCAAGGTCTTCAGAGACTTCGGGACTCGCCTGAAGTGCTGCGTGGAGAGCTCCTCCGACGGAGATTCTGACGATGGAAGCTCTTCCTCGAGCGAAAGTGATGAGGAGGACAGCGGGGCAGATGACGGGGACGAGTCTGACTAGGCGTCGGACGCCTCGCGCCTGGGCGGGTGCAGCAGCAGCAACATCTGCACCTGGCCGCTCCTCCGGGAGAGTTTTGCCGGGGGTGGGGCCAGCTCCTTGAACTTCTCGGGGTCGTCTCCTTGGGCGGCTGGCGTCGGGAGGCTACAGAAGAGGAAGAGGGCGGGCGGCAAGGTCGTCAACTCGAAGTACGCGGGCACCGACGCCTTCATCGCGTATTGCCGGTCCTGCCGCCTCGTCTTCCAGCTCCTTTCCCGGCACTGTCATCACCGGCCCACCCGTGGGCGGCCACCGAGGTGTTCTCTTGGTGCTTTATGCTGCTCGTAGCTTGCCTGGGCACCCCTTTTGCCCTTTCGCCTCCTTGACCAGCCTCCTGAGGAGAGGGACAAGAAAGGGATCACGGGCATCTCATCTCTTTTTTAATTTGTAAGCCTTCGGGCCTTGTTAAATTTAAAGCTTGTAATCCCCCTTGTTCATGTTTTTCATTCCATACGGACTGTACCTGTGTAGGATGTTTTTAATGAAAAAGGGATTTTTGCCGGGTTTTTCGTTCGTGGGTAGACCCCGCGACAAGGAGCGAATCCTTGTTACAATTTAAGATAAACGTTTTTCGCCCGGCAACAGGCCTTGCCGTCCCCCCACTTCGCTCGACCATTCTCGCGCCCTTGGCGGAGGCAGGGATGAAGCGGGCTTAGGCTCCTCGTTCTACTTCCTTGCCACCGTGACTACAACCAAATCCGGGCCCAGGAAATAATCCTTGGGCATAGAAAAGGGGAGCACGGTGGCCTGGAAATAAAACGAGGTTTCACATATCCCAGTTCCGTTCTGAAATGCATGATAGTGGATGAAAGACTTATCTGGATCTGCAGCCCCCGGCAACCTTGTCTTGCCGCGGTTGGATCCTTGTGCTTGCAGCCCCCGGCAACTCTGGTTTGCCGGGGTCGGGACGCCGGTCCATTTCCTTTCTTCCAAGTAGCTCAGCAGAAGTGCTCATGTGCCCTGCGAACCAAAGGAGGACAGAAAAGAAACAGATAGACGCGCACTCGACCTCTAGGCTAGGGGTTAGTCACCGCTAAGCACTATCAACCCTAACCAAGGAAGATACTCGACCTAGCATGCATGCTATAACTTAGGGCGCCAGCGCTTCATTTATTTATGCTCAGGGTCTGCGCCTGGCTTTGTACAAAGGGTTACATGCCTTGCCGGCAAAGCTTGTACAAAAGGTGGCTTGCCGGGAGGCCCGGCAAGCCGCGCCTTATGGGTAGAACTTGCGAAGATGCTCGATGTTCCAGGAGTTGCTCACTGGGACAGCATCTTCGGTCTCCAGGCGGACTGCACCGGGCCTGGTGACTCGTATTACCCGATAAGGGCCTTCCCACTTTGGCGTCAACTTGTTGGAATTCTTGGCCGACTGAACGCGCCGAAGAACAAGGTCGCCTTCCTCAAAGCTTCGGGCATGAACCTTGCAGCTATGGTAGCGGCGCAAGGCTTGCTGGTAGCATGCTGCTCTCACAGCCGCCCGAAGACAATCTTTCTCAAGGAGCATTGCGTCATCTTGCCGCAACTGCTCTTGCTCAAGCTCATCATAAGCGAGCACTCGAGGTGACCCGTATATGAGTTCCGTGGGGAGAACTGCCTCCGCCCCATATACTAGGGCAAAGGGTGTCTGACCGGTGGCTCGATTTGGCGTCGTCCTGATCGGCCAAAGAACCGCTGGCAACTCATCAATCCAACGCCTTCCACTCTTGTGCAGCTTGTCAAAGGTCTTAGTTCTCAGGCCTCGCAACACTTCAGCATTTGCTCTCTCCGCTTGGCCGTTGCTCCGTGGGTGTGCCACGGAAGCAAAACAGACCTTGCTACCAAGGTCTTGAATGTATTGCATGAAGGTGTGGCTTGTGAACTGCGTGCCGTTGTCGGTGATGACTCTGTTTGGCACACCAAAACGGCAGACCAGTCCCTTGAAGAACTTGATGGCTGACTGAGCAGTCACCTTTCTCACTGCTTCCACTTTCGGCCACTTTGTGAACTTGTCGATTGCAACGTACAAGTACTCAAAGCCCCGGCAGCGTGGGGGAAAGGGCCCAGTATATCAAGCCCCCAGACCGAGAATGGCCAGGAGAGATGGATTGTTTGAAGGGCTTGAGCTGGTTGATGAAGCTTCTTTGAATGGAACTGGCACGCTTCACACTTGGTTACTAGTGCCGTCGCATCCTGGAGGGCGGTGGGCCAGAAGAAACCTTGCAGGAACGCCTTGCCGGCAAGGGCCCTCGACCCTATGTGGGAGCCACATATGCCTCCATGTGTCTCCGCCAACAGCTCCAGTCCTTCCTCCCGGGGGATGCACTTCAATTTCACACCGTTCGGCCTCCTCCTGTACAGGACGTCATCGACGAACTGGTACAGGGCGGACCGACGGGCTACTTTCTCCGCTTCTTCCTGCTCCTCAGGAAGCTCCCCTGTTTGGAGGAATTGGACGGTATGTTGCGCCCATGCCGGAGCCTGGGGCTCGACAGCAAGGACCAAAGGCATCTCTTCCGCCATGGGAGCGGCTGTCTCTACGGCCAGGGCTTGACGCCCTGCCGGAGCCAACTGCTCTTGGGCAGGCTCAGTGTGCACGGCAACATCCTTGTCGGCCGTCCCAGGGGGCTCGGCAGGAAGGTACTTGCCGGGACCTGATTTCCTCCGCTTGTTCTGCTCTGTTGATGGTTCGACGGATGGCTGAGTCAAACGGAGCAAAAAGGTACCCGGCTCCACAGGTAGCTTGAATGCAGCACGCTTTGACAGGTAATCGGCGATGTCTTTCTCCGCTCGGGGGACGTGCTCCGCCTGGATGCCGTCAAAGGGCTCCTCCAGCTTTCTCACCTCATCTACGTAGGCCTCCATCAATGGGCTCTTGTAATCCTTGTCGGGGCGGCTTCCTTGGCCGCCACGCTTCTTGATGGATCCCTCAGCACCGTCCTGACCTTTCTCCTTGTCCCGCCTTTCATACTCGGCCTTTTGCTTTTCAGCAAGCAGCTCGACTTGTCGGCAGTTCTGGAGGTCGTGGCCCTTGGTGCGGTGGATCTTGCAGTACTGCTTGCCGGAGCCCCTGGCTTGTCGGCAGCTGCTAAGGCCCGGCAGGCGGCGCACCCGGCAATCTCCTTGCCGGGGCCGTCTGCCTTGACCTTCTTGGCAGCGCCGGTGTCGTCAGACCCCTCGACGGCAAGTACGGCCTTGCCCTTGCGTTTTCTGTTGCAACGCCGGCCCTTCTTCGTCGAGGTGGCGACGTCTTCGTCGGTAGAGTCGGTTTCCGCACCGGCGTCTTCGCCGGGGTACTTCCTTCCCTCTTCAGCCCGGGCGCATTTATCGGCCAGAACGTAGAGCTCGGCCACATCCTTAACCTTGGTCATCGCCAGCTCTTCGCGCATCTTACGATTGCGCACGTTCTGGTGGAACGCGCTGATCACAGCGGCGGGATGAACGTCAGGGATGTTGTACTGCACCCGGCTGAACCTCTGGATGTACTTGCGCAGGGTTTCCCCTTCCTTCTGGGGAATGATATGCAAATCACTGGCCTGGCCATCAGCTTGGTGGCCTCCTATGAAGGCGCCAACGAACTCATGGCACAGATCCGACCAAGAAGAAATTGAATCCGCCGGCAAGTGCATCAACCAAGACATAACATTGGGCTTCAGCGCCAGCGGGAATTAATTGGCAAGCACCTTGTCGTCGCGAGCTCCGGCTACCTGCATCGCGATGGTGTAGATGCTGAGGAACTCGGACGGATGGGTCTTGCCAGTGTACTTCTCGCCGATGTCGAGCTTGAACGTGCGGTGGGACGGCCACTGGAACTGCCGCAGCTCACGGGTAAAGGCCGGGCAGCCCACCTCGTAAGGTAGGCCACCGGAGCCCCCCAGTGCTGGGTGGTCCATAGCGGGTCCCACCCACTTGTCCGACTGGTGGCGTGTATCACGCCGGTGCTCAATAGTGGTCCGAGCATCTTCGTGAGCTCGTTCTCGAAGAACTTGGCACTGGTCGCGGTGGGTCCGCGGGTCGGACGACGCTATAGAGATGTTATCACAAGCGTCGTCACGACGGGCAGACGCCTGCGGCGGCTGGCGAGGAGGAGGAGAGTGCATCGTGGCCGCAGCTCCCCCGGTCCTCCCAACGCCAGCATGTGGTGGCTCGGTGGAGCGCCGACCCGAGGGCTCCGCCGGTCGCGGATCGTCTTTATTGGCGACGGCGATGAGGCTCCGGATGGTGGCCCTCCACTCGTCGAGCTTCTCTGCAGCAGGAGGGAAGTCGAGGAGCAGCTGCGCGCGCGCCAAATCTTCCGCTGGCGTGGGTGGCGGCGATAGCTGCGTGGACCGTGGCGTGCTTCGACTTCTAATCATGTTAGAAGGAGCTCCACCATGACCCAGCGGCTGCGCGCCATTTTCGCCAGCACTTCAGCGGGCATGCTGAACTCCTTCATCTCGCGAACAACGCCCAGGGCTCTTCCCACGGCGGTGCCCAGGGTCGCTGGCGTGGTGACGCTGTTCGTCGCGCACACCATGGGAAGAGCGCGCAATGGTCGCCGGCGTGGGTGTCTTGGAGGTCGTTGCGCCGCCCGGAGGTGGCACAACGACACCCCTGGAGGGCCCCGCGCCGCCTGCGGGGGGGGCAGCTCCATCTTTGGATCTGGCGACGTGCGGCCGGTCGTCGGGCGTGCGAACGACGCCGCTCGCCAGGCTCTGACCGCCAGGGTGATGCTGGTGCTCGCGGACCGCGGCCCGGGTCCTGTCCGCGACCGGGCCGCTGCTCGCCCATAGTGGTACGGGCCTTTCGGCCCCCGACGAGCCAATCGTCGTGGCCGTCTTCTTCTTGGGAGCCATGGCGATGAAGAAATGCTAGGCTAGCTACTAGACCCGATTCTCACAATCGCGCCCCCTACCTGGCGCGCCAAAGATGTCGGTGTGGAACGACACCTATGGGATCACAAGAATCCCTACTACGGTTGCCGGGGCGTAGGGTTGCAAGAAGAGCAGGATCAGTAGTCAGCACTAGGATCGTTTACCCAGGTTCGGGCCGTGAGGATGCGTAAAATCCTAGTCCTGCTTTGGTGGGTGTATTTCAGAGAGTTCTTGAGCTCTCAAACTAGCTATGGTGAGTGCGTGGTTTGAAGAGCCGAGTCCTCCTCCAGTACGCCATGGGCCTCCTTTTATAGGTGAAAGGGGCTGCCACAGTGGCATACAGGAGGTGGAAAGGCGTACAGTATTGCGAGCTTATCGCTCGTATTACAGGACAAGCCGCATTTAATGCGCCGCTAAGGTGTCCCCTAGCTTTATCGGGGACGGAGGCGAGGCCCGTCCCGTCCGTCGCCGCTCCTCCTCGCTTCAACACGCGCCCTGGCTAGCGATGCGTGCGGCACCATGTAGGCAGGCAGGCAGCTGAGGTGGCACGGTGGTAGGGTCTTCATGAAGATCTGCATGCCGCCATGCAGGCGCCTGTTGAGTTGGCCTGGAAGCTTCATGTTGCCATGCAGGTGCCTGCCCAGCTGGTTTGGGCTGGCAGCTGCATGTGAACAGCGGTGGAGGCTTGGCTGGTGCGGGCCTGGCAGTGGCCCTGCTGGCGTCTTCGGCGAGAGCCTTGCCAGGGGGCCCGGCAAGGGTCTTGCCGTGGCGCGCTGTCGTCCCCAGCAAGAATCTTGCCGGGGGTCTCGTGGCTCTCCTCGGCAAGGATCTTGCCGAGGATCATTGTCTTCTAATCCTCATCTGATCTTGAATATGTCTTCACAAAGATCTGCATGCCACCATAGAGGTGCCTCCCGAGCCCTGGCCCCACGTGGCTGACGGTGTTGGGGACGTGGGCTCAAGGGTGGCTCGCCCTGTTGGTGTTTGGGCGCGCTGCCCCGGCAAGGGTCTTGCCGGGGCGGCTGAGGCAGTCCCCGGCAAGGGTCTTGCCAGGGGAAACTGCTCCGCCCCTCTGCTTCTTTGCGTTCTTGGTCTTGGCGTTGCTCTGGCTGTCTTGGGCTTCGGTTTTTCCTTGGTTCACCTCCCCTGCTCTGCTTGGTGTGGCCGTGGGCGCGGCTCCAACTGCCCGTGCACAGGTAAAGGGGTACAAGGGTGTGCCCCTTCTTTTGTACACCGACACATGGCGACCACCATCAAATTCGTGATCCACATCGTCATGAAGGGCAAGTCACCTCCAAGCATCATGTGCACGACGACGACGAACGACATCTACTACGAGCTCAAGTACGACAACGACACCATCATCATGAAGATGCTCGACACGCGCAAACCTACAAGTCCCAACAAGCTCTACATCAAGCTACGACCAAACTTCATGAGCACAAGAGAAGACCGCGAAACAAGCACCACCAAGAGGACGCTACGGCTACTACCACCACCACTTCGGCATCTTCGCCAAGTGCTATCAAGGCATCTTCGCCTTTGGACGTACGGCATCTTCGCCTACTTCCCACAAGTTCGCCTACATCAACATCTTCAACAACAAGGCGACCACATACAAGCGAGGGCGACACTTCCATCTTCGGAAGCCCCTCAAGAAAGATGGTCGAGGGAAATTCCCTTTGGTCATGGAGACGGGCTACGAGGTGCCACATCATATGGGCCTCCAACAACAAGACGGTGACAAGAAGGTCGAGCTAGGGCCATCCCCTTCGACCACGGCGACGAGCACGAACCTCTTTAACAACATGAAGATGGCGCCCATATTGGACTCATACTCCGAGTCAAGCTACGTAAGCACGCATGAGACTTTTTCTTCGGTCTCGGAGGAGAGTGATGTTTTGCCACATCCTACGGCATTCATCTTTGGAGGCGTTATGGACGAGGAGGTTGAGCATGGGACTATCCCTTCAACCAAGGCGGCGATAGGAGTTGAGCATGGAGACATTTGCACCGACATCTCTCCGACACCCACATATGACGAGATGCCCCAATTCCCATGTGAGGAGAGCCACCCCACCATGAGTGATATGAGTGACTCCACCATATGTGACATTGAGTGCATTTCCCATGAGAGGATGAGTGTGACCACCACTAGCCCCACACATGAGAGCATGCCGCACATCCTACGTGAGGTTGAGAGCCATTTGAGTGACTCCACCAACCATATGAGTGAGAGCATCCTTGAGAGAGAGAGTGAGCCACAACACTTAGTGAGTGAGGTAGTTGACACAACATGTGAGGCCACTATGATTTCTAATGACTTACCTCTACTCTGAGTGTGTTTTCCCTTTTGGTGCTAGGTCTCCTACATGACGACATGCCAATCCTCGACGAGTCCGTACCTCCAATGGAGACGACGATGGCCATGGTGGAAGAAGATGCACCCCCCACATGGTACCATCAAGTTGCAACCTCACCTACAACACATGAGCGACGCTCCAAAGGTAACATAGGTGATGGTATTTCTCTTGTCCCACTAGTGAACTACATTGACAATGATTGCTTGCATGATGTTGATCCACCCATGCTTCATGCTAGTGTGAAATCCTCATGTCATGAATTACCCATTTATTATGAATATGATGATGAACATGTTGAGTTGCCTAGTTGTGATGCTATGCTCCATAGGATATCATGTGAAAATTCTTTTGGTCACATCATGTTCAACAACCCATTAAACTTGTCATATGCTATGAGTGAGATCTCCCATATTGCATCATTTCAATCTCAACATAGTAACTATGCATGCCCCATTAAAATAAATCCCATTTGCACTTATGGCATAGATGACGAGATGATGGTCATTTGCTTTTGTTTTTCATGTGATGATATTGCGATGCTTCCTTTACATGATTTGCGCAATTCATCTACTATGCCATGCCATGAACACATTGCTTCGAATATGCATTGTTTTGGATGCTGTCAATATTCTCCATGTGATGTTTCCACTAATGCTCATGAGGAGACCCACATAGTTTCCTCATACATATTAGGAGATTTTGATGCATTCCATACTTTGCATGATTCCCATAATTGCGTGCACCATATGCATTCCATGAATAATAATGCTCTACATATTTCTCGTGATGCTTTACACAATTTGAGTCTCCATTATGTCATACATAAAAAGAAACCTATCATGATGGATGACATGTTTCTATATCACGCATCTCATTTATTTGAGCATTGGCTATTTTGTGCTAACCAACACATGCGCGTATGCATGATGATGGATGATGTGTACATATACCATGCACACACAATTTTCCCTTTGCCTTTGTTTTGTGTAGGTACTCACGTATACTCGTCAACCTCTCAATCCCAAGAGTTGACGAAACGAGCTCTTGAGAGCAACGGTGACTTGGGATCCCGTGGACTATCCTTACCACCGTTCCCTTCGCGCAACGACTACGCGCATCTCTTCTACTTGGCTCTCACACGACTATGGGCTATATATCACTTGTCACCTTATGCCCATTATATTGTGTTCACTTTGCATGCTATGCTTGTTTCTATGCCTTTGACATGCAATTGTGACCCTTGCTTGCACTTACATATGATTCACCATTATACTACTTCTATGTGTATTTGCATGCTTGGTGGAGATACTTGTTGCTATTGCCATGTTTACCATGTGCCACATGCTATTGTTGATTCTTGTGTTGGGAGAGTCATGATGTCCCATTGCTATTTACATATGGCCTCTCGCCAATACAATGATGATACATTACTCATATCTTGCTTTCATGCTTGTGATATGTCATGTGCATTATATATGCTCACTATTTGCACACATGACATGATTGCCATGATTTCTTCTAGTACGTTGCATCTTTGCACTACTAGCTTGCTTGACTTGATCACTATGATTGTTTGCTTTGTCGCATCACCCATTTTCCATTCTTACTCGCTTTCTTGGGTTGATGACATATATATTCATGCCTCTCACGTGATATATCTTGATCATTGTCTCTTGTCTCCATTAGTTGCACCTCTCATATGCCATTGTAATGAGTTCACCCATGCTATGCTTATCGATCTTGGAGACTTGAACATATTACTTGTGAAGCTTGCTTGTTTACTTGAGCCTAATGTCTTTGGTTGTAGTTGCATCATATGCTTTCATACCATGCCACATCTTGTCCTTTCTTATGATAAGAATGATGAGGACACTTGTTGGGTATTTCACCACACGAATGATAGGTTTTGCATTTCCGCTAACCTCATTTGTTTTTTCGAGTGTTTGTCATGTTCTTTCGTTTTGAAGGATTCACAACGCATTACCGTCATGAGACATATTGGTTATGTGAAGGCATACATGATGTGCAACTCCAACATCTTCGGGAACATTCATAAGGTGAACTCATTCCTTTTGAGCCATCCTCAAATACGCATATCGGATGGGTCATTCTTTTATTGTTGTCTCCTTCTTCTTGTCTACATGATACATCTATTGGATGGAGCACCGGCATTGGAGATGGACCCTTTGGACATTCAAGTTGAGGAGCGCTCGGACTTAGTGGATGCACCACCGGACCAACACTTCTACCACGACATTGAGCTATGGTACAACACCACCCATAACAAATTTGCATCTTATGCATGGATTGACTCACATTATGATTGCCTTGTAGCATCTTGTATTTCGATGTCATCCATGATATATGAGCTTGTGCACTTTCTTAGCAAATTTGTTGTGATCTTTCTTGATGGCATCTTCATACATAATGATCACATTGCCCACCATCAAATGCATGATCACACACTCACATTGAGCACCAATTACCATGTTCATGCTTTTGATACACCGTCCCATTATGACATCATTTTGTACAATGGTTGCATTGATCACATTCACAACAACTTTGTGTTCACGACAAATGAATTTGCTTCCATGATTGCCTTACATATCATTCTATATCATTTGGCTAAGCTTCATGCACCATGCCATGATCAATCTTATCGGATGAACTCATGCTTATTTCATGGACACCTTGTGTGCGCTAACCATTGTATTTCTAAGTGACGTTTGTGTTTGCTCTTTTTGCATGTGTATCATTCCGGAGACACCTTGGAGTACTTGGATTGCGCCACGTCTTCCACTTCGTCCAACTACAAGTCCGTGCACGACAACCGTTTCCATGGTGATGAGGTTTTCGATCCGAGGTCGGGTCTTTCCCAAGGGAGGGGAGATGATGTGGAGCATCCTATGATCACCCCCAGGTACACTACGACTACTCCCCAAGCCCCATGTGCCCACATGTTGAGACCTCGAGCATACGCCATTGGATCTAAGGTGAACTCGCTCCTTTCCGAATCTTCCCTTTCCGCATGTAAGACATGGACGCTACTTCAAGCGCGGACCTTGTGCATACTCAGATACACCCGAGGACACCATGGAGAGCCCAAGGACCAAGGCCAAATGTGCACGGGAGCGAAGGAAGGAGAAGGAAGAAGAGCCAGCTGCTACAGCAGCCGGACATCCGGACATGTCCCCAAAACATCCGGCCCCGGCCGGACATCCGGCCCCTGCCCTGGAAATCCGGCATCGGCTATCCAGAGAGCACCGCAAAGGACCAGCGCAGCCCGGACATCCGGCCATCACCCCGGACATCCGGCTCCCCCTGAAGCCCAGGACATTCGGCCCCTTCGCCCGGACATCCGGCCCCGCCTATCCAGAGAGCACAGGAGCGGGCAAGTCTAGCGCGGACATCCCGCCAGAGGCCCGGACATCCGGCTCCTCACGAGCCGCCGGACATCCGGCCCCCAGCCCGGACATCCGGCGCCCCTACGCAGATGCGGGCCGAGAGCCCATGTATACTCTCTCCCACTTACCCCTTCGTGGCCCTAGACTATATATACACCCCCACCTCCTCCTAGTTAGGGTTAGCATTGGTTTAGCTCATATTTGAGATAGAGCTTTGCTCATCCATACGGATCTACTCCTCGAGAGAGACCGCGGCCCCTCTTCGGAGAAGATCCACGTTGGATTCAAGACCTCCTCGCGGAGAAGACCCCCCTTCAAGAACTCCTCACGGAGAAGAACCGGTTACCCTATGTATCGTCCTTTGTTGGATTCGGATCGTGTATCTCTCTTTGTGTTATGAGGATCTAGCACATGTGTGATTGTTCTTGTTGGTTTGAGTGATTCTCTCATGTTTTCCCTCGTGTTTCCCCTCGTGTTCTTCGTGTTCCTCATTAGGATCTGCTCCTTTCATGAAAGATCGGCCATCTAGGGTTCCACCCTACATCACACACGAACACTGAAGAGCGAAGACTAGATCCACGTGGATCCACCGAAGACAAACACAAACCGAATCTTGCAAGATCCATCATGAGACAAACCTCTACATGCCCTCCGACGATGTTAGAAGCACCACCAATATGGGGGCTAGGTAGGAAGAATCTTGTTCCATATCCAAAGACATGTTCCCCCCTCAGCTCTCCGAGCAGAATATAAGTCCTAACAAAACTACCAAAAAAATCAACAACGGAGCGCTCCCGCCTGCCGGGATCCACCGCGCCTCCATGACGGCATGACCCTAAGGCCACAGGAGACAAGGCAGACCGCGCCGGCACCAACGGGAGGCACAGAAAACCTAGGTGCGACTGGGTGCCCCCCTACGATCGAAGGGGTATGACTGGGCTGCCCCAACATTGTTTTCTTTGCGCAACACAAATAAATATTATTAACAAAGAAATTCGTGTGTCTTTTTTTTAGAATCCAGCAAAAAAATTGATTACAGTACAGACGCAAGCACTCATCTATGCGCGTATACACTCACCCCCAATGAACGGACACACGCACACCTCCGAGAGACCGGGCCGACATAATATCTTGAGATTTTATGAAGGCACCATGACTTGCGCCAGAAATCCTGCAAGGATAAATGTGAACACCATGATTTGAACCCTGCTGGGCTGGGGATACCATTGTCCTCCTAACCATCCAACCACAGGTTGGTTCGCAGATCCAGGTATGTTTAACATATATGTACATATACATTTGGTTTTTCGTAATCTGAAACTTTTTTGAACATCAGTACAGACTTAAGCGCTCATACATACGCACATACGCTCACCCCTATGAACGCACACACGCACACCCTACCCCTATGAGCACCTCTGAGAGACCGAGCCGGCATGTCATTTTGAAATTTACGAAGTCACCGTAGGCGCCTCGTCGTCGACGGGAACGTCTCCTCCCACTGAAAGCGCATCGCCGGAAATCCTGAAATAAATCCAGGAATAATGCGAGCACCAGGACTTGAACCCTGGTGAGCTGGGGATACCACAGTCTATCTAATCATCCAACCACAGGCTGGTTCGCTCGTAATCTGAAACTCTAAACAGAATATGTGCATGTAACCAAAGATGATATACTGTACGAGTATATTTTTCCAGCAAAAAAGAAAAGATATGTGTTTAGGTAAGCGTGCATCGGTCCGGTCGCGGTGACCACGACTACGTACAGCTTGCTCTTGGTTTTGATTTAGAATCGAACCCAGGTGCTACGCCACGTCAGTACGTGAAACCGACTCGGACTCGCCTGGGCTCAGGCCGGCGGGCACCTATTTAAGGCAACGGCTCATCGATCGAGAGATATCAATCAGCCGCCAGGTCTTTGCGAAGCGCGCGCGGCAATCGGCCAATCTCATGGCGAACTCGTCGCTACCGTGCCTCGTCTTCGAGTACGGCGACAAGCGGCCGACGATGCTGTACGGCGCCGCCGACGGCGCACAACGCCCGTGTGAGATCGACGTGCTCCTAACCAAGCAGAACTGGGTCAGCGCCCATGGCTGGGTGCTCGCCCGCGACCCGGACACCTCAGCAACCTTCCTGTGGGACCCGCGGGACCCCGAGCACGGCCGGGTCGCGCTGCCGTCGCTGGCACAAGCTCCGGCAATGGGCTCCGACTGCGTGCTGTCCGGCGATCCCACCGGCCCGGACGGCTGCACTGTGGTCCTGACCGAGCCAGAAGAAAGCGTCCTCTGGTACTGCCACGTCGGTTCGACGGCGCCGACGTGGGTACGGCACGAGTATGATCTTGGGGGCAAGTTGGTGGTGATCAAAGAATTCCGGTGCTGGCAAAAGGGGCACATCTTGGGCCTGACACCGTACGATGGCAAGTTTTACTACCCAATCCACCATAGCAAGTACGGTGTGCTCGAGTTCTCGCCGGAGCCGACGTTGAGCACTGTGAAAACGAAGGGGATCAAACTTACCTTCCCTCCGAGCGATGAAGACTCTGTGCATTCGTATTACTTTCTCTTGGACCTTGATGGCAAGCTTCACATGGTGTCTATCTTCTTTTCGGACTTCGATATGCACACAATCATCGATGTTGCCGTGTACAAGATGGGTTTTGCCAGATCAAGAAGTGTCAGGGTGAGCAACATCGGCGGTCGGGCAATACTTGCGAGTATTATGAGCTCGAGCGCAGCGTGGTGTCCGGCCAACAAGTTCAGATTGCGTCCCAACACCTTGTATTGGTTGAGCCCTTTCGACAAACGTTTACACATGTATGACATTGGATCAAACAAGGAGGTAGTGCACGAGTGCGAAAGCACCACGTCGGAGCTATCGCGCCCACCGTTTTGGTTGGTTTCCGCACATCATCCGGGACCAATTGAATAAGATTGTGTGGTTATCTTGATTATTTTGATCAACAAGATTGTGCGGTTATCTTATTATTTTGATGAACAAGATTGTGTGGTTAGCTTGATCATGAGTATGTTTACAGTTGTTACACATAATTGTCCAGTGCCACATTTTAATATTTGTTTCTTGAGATACATATCAGATTTGGAATCAAAATTCCGAGACACGATGGATGTATGTCCTTCAATGTTTGCAAGAGAACTAGGTATTTTTTCTGTTATTATCATCGAAAATTGTAATCAGATTTTTTTTTTCCTCATCCCTTCGATCTCCGCCAATATGGTGCTCCGACAGCCAGTGACAATAGGCTCCGACTAGTAGATAAGGGTAGGATTAGGTCCTTACGGAGGCGGCGCTTGGCTGATGGCAACGCATCCTCATCGAGATGGTCTTCCGGGGACTTGTCTCGAATTCGCCGGTTGAGATGGAGAGGACGAAACCAGATGGTTGTCCAATAAACACACTTAGGGAATCTCCAACGCCATCCCTCGAAACGTGTGCCTATGTTCAAACCGAATTGTTCGGCCATAATTTGTCATCCGATGTCTATTTGTCCATGGACGTGTCCGCTTGTTCGAATTCCCAGCATCTGGACCTCCGCCACGAAAAACTCCGACACTCAAGACCCACTCAAATCCCCCTTTTGGACACTTCTCTTCCACTCCCCCTTTTGGACATATGTAGGCTTTGTAGTCATGAGGCAAGGGGGCGACCTTTTGGCAAAACGTGCATGCTTCGTTTGATGAGCAAAAGCATTTCGCGCCCTGCGACTTGCACGTGATCCGTGAATGTAATATGAAGTCGCTAGCCCATTGATGGTACACCATCTCTAATTTCATCATGAAGTTCTCCGATTCGATTGCACAGGTGAAGAGAAGGTGGCCATCAAGCTCATCAACGATTGAGATGGTGTTTTGCTTCTTATTGCTCTATGTGTTGGTCAATTCGTTGATTCACTCAATACTGCAACTTGATAATCATCATGTTGGATAGCCCGGATGCATTGTGGTGTGTACCACAGGACCGAGGATAGACCATTTATGTTCATACATTGTTAAATGAAGTTCAAGGGGCACACGGAGTGAGACAACATGCGCGGATTCTGGCTCGGGTATCGTTAAATATGGAATCGACGAATTCAAAAAACTTGTTGAAAATCCCATTGTCTCGGATGTAATATATATATATGGATGAATTATAATATTTTTATAATTATTTTGGGTGTTGCTTCAGAAAAATAGGCCGCGTGTTTAGGGAACAAGGTTGGATGGTCAGCTTCCATATTCGTGTCCACGGACGAATCTGAACTAGTCCGCGGACAAATTTTATATCTGTGTTGAGGGTAATGTTAGAGATGCCCTTATAGTTTAATAAAATCAAAAGTTAGCTTCGTCCACATCAAATCGTACACCCATCACAGCATGAAACTTTGGACATGTTTGGTTCATTTTTTTTTATTTTTATTTTTGCGGGGGGACATGTTTGGTTCATGACTAATTCTGCCACAAATAAAGCTTAGGCAAAGTGTGGCTGCCACGAAAAGTGTGGCCTACAAAATGACCATAACAAATGTGACAAGATTTGACCAGAAAATGAGCCTATAACATGTGGACCATGTAGCTAAAAAAATATGATAAAAAGTGTGACAAACCGCAAATGTGACGAGGAGCAATCAATCCCTAAAATGTTGTGGCACGACCAAGCTTAGGGCAACTCCAACGCACGACCCCAAACGGACGTCCGTTCTGTCCGGATTTCATATGTTTGGAGTGGCAATGGGGCGGCGTCCACCCGTATTTTTGGATATGCCGGCCGTGCGCCCAACACTCGACCGCATACATTTTTTTGCCGCATTTCTTATTATTTTCATCAGCGATTTTTTTTATACATTGGAGTACATTCACCAAATCTTGACTAGAATAGAAAGAAAAGAAAACAAGAACCACAAGAAGACATTTTAAAAGATATCCAAGTTCCATAGCTGCTCCCGCAAGCTGGATTAGTATCTTCTCGATGCCTTCATTGTTGATCTGCGGATTCTCGATCTTGCATGCTTCTTTCTTCTTCGAGTCTAAAGAAGTAGACGTTGCTTCTCTATTCTAGCAACAAGTGCACGGACATCTATCAAATTTTGTTTTATCAATAGATGATGTATTCTTCTTCCCATACCAAAAGTTGCATCCTTCCTACACAGTATAAATTTGAGTATAAGCAAAATGCACCGAATCCGGGAGCACAACCGAAGCTAAACTAGCACATACTCCATCATTTTTGCACTTGACGAACACCTATCCGGGATGTTCCGGTGTTGTAGACACGCGGCGCACGACCTTCCGTGGACAGTCGTCGCACTTTACGAGCGACAACGGTGCGCCGATGAGCCTTTGGGCTAGCACCGAGCCCGGACAACGGCCGTTGATGTGTTTGCCGGTGAACTGGCGATGGGGTAGATCCGAGCGACTAAAGGCGGAGTCAATACCTGCATGTGGCTTGGGGGCGTTACGGGGCTGTGCGGTCCGGTACCTGGCATGGCGAGGCCTTCGGCAGCCAGGTGGGCTCAAATCCGGCCGGATCCACTCCAAATCCGGCCGCCGGATGCGCTGAAATCAGGCGGCCCGGGTTGGACAGCTCGGGGTGTCGAGAAAACGGGGCTGCGACAAGGGTAGGGGCGAGCGGCCGTGCTGGACGGCGACACGACCGAGAAAAATGACGGCGATGGCGGCTAGGGACGAGACGGGAGTGGGGCGAGGGTGCAGCTAGAGTGGGGAAGGGGAATAGAAAAAGAGGCGCGTGTGGCCCGATGGGCGGGCCATGAGAGGACAGGGGCACACGTCGTGTCCGTCCACGTGTGCCCGTTTGACCGCGGCCCAAAGTTAAGCCGAAAATGGGTTGAAAGCGAACTGAAAACGGACGTTAATCTATTTGTTCCCGCGCATTGGGCCGCTTGTTTTGTCGTTTACCCTCAAACGGACACGGTCGTACGATTTGGGGCTGTGCGTTGCAATTACCCTTAGGCGTGGCAAGCAAACCAAACAGCCCTTAGGCGCTTCCTAACTATCCCCTCGCCGCCGGAAACCGGGCCAACTCTAATCCCAACTATATAAATAAATAACCCGTCATCCATCGTCACCAGCCACGTCAGATCGATCTCACCGACATTCGCGGAGCAGGACACGCCTCCGTCCACGGAGCACAACCCCACCGGAGCGCCCGAGATCTCAGAGCCAGACGCCACCGGAGCGCCCGAGATCCCCCGCCAGAACCCGAGCAGGTTCCGCTCCACCTCTCCCGCCGATTCGTCCCTCGTCAGGTCACCCCAATTTGGGGTGGAATACATGTTTCGTGCTGTATCAATCCAATCCAAGGGTTCGAGATCCGATCTAGGGTTTGGAATGAGAAATCCGATCTAGGTTTTGATTCCGGTCTGGCGTCAAATAGGATCTAGAGTTGGAAGATCGGATCCGGTCTAGGGTTTGGAAGATCGGATCCGGTCTAGGGTTTGGAAGATCGGATCTGGTCTAGGGTTTGGAACATGAGATCCGGTCTGGGGTTTTGGAACATGAGATCCAGTCTAGGGTTTGCAAATTGATTTCAGTTTAGAAAACAGATCCGATCTAGAATCAATTCTTTTCGGAAATAACGATTTTATTCATATTGATAAGAACAAAAACGACAAGACAATTGCTCAGGACACATATAAGAGGTTCCGAAAGCAAAAAAAAAAAAGAGAACAGAACACTGAACAGCGGCACCTGTGCCAAAAAATCT